>NC_072443.2:44831589-45450027 GCF_028878055.3 Symphalangus syndactylus | reverse complement strand
AAGCCATTCTCAGTAAATGAGACCACAGAAAAGTTTCTTGCACTGGGCACCTCCTTTCTAGACCCAAAGATAAACATCCAAACTAAAAAGCTCAAAAACTCCAGTTTTGAAGAATGATTTCTTCAGACTTGGGATGGTTTTCTGTGACTAACCACTTCTGCAGGACACCTAAGTCAGGTAGTCCCATTGTGTTAGGAACAATGGAATCACTCCCTTGATGCTTTGACAAATGCTACTTGTGTCATGGGATGGATTCCTGCAAGACAATGCCAACATACCATAGTCCTGCAACAAATGGACTTATCTGCTACTGATTAGTCGCAACGACCAAAACCCAACTGATATGCATCCCTTAGGAGCTCATTGGATATGTAGCACCAATCTTTGGCCATGATTGCCTTCTGGGTGTCTAGGACATTGTAGATGAAGCTTATCTTGACCCCAGGTCACTGGACAAAGACTATTTTAAAAAGCCAGCCACCAGGCCAGCCTGTAATCCCAGCACTTTGGGAGGCCGAGGTGGATGAATCACTTGAGGTCAGGAATTTGAGACCAGCCTGGCCAATTATCCGGGTGTGGTGGTGCACACCAGTAATCCCAGCTACTTGGCAGGCTGAGGCAGGAAAATTGCTTGAATCCGGGAAGTGGAGGTTGCAGTGAGCTGAGATCATGCCACCACACTCCAGCCTTGGCAACAGAGGGAGACTGTACCAAAAAAAATAAATAAATAAATAAAAAATAAAGCCAGCCAACCTTCTCCACATAACCGGTATGTGGGCCAGATCCATTTTTCATAGGTATAACCACTTGGCCTCATTCTTCCTACCACCTATTAGATTATAAGATGGCATCTGGCATGTTGAGGTCATTGCCAATGATACCCAATGGGCTGTAAGTAACAGCCTGTGAGATATATCTTTTATAAATGCTGAAATGTATTATATGCGTAAGGCTGTCATGCAAAACAGAATGTCATTAGATACTCTGACTGCGGCACAGGGAGGAACCTGTGTTGTTATCAGAATCAAATATTGTATATATAGCCCAAATAACTCAGACAATATTTCTTTGGCCCTCCAGATATGCACCAACAAATTAAAGCCATCTCTAATCCCACACTTTCTTTAGATAATGGCTAACATTGTGGTTTGGGTCAGGGCCATCATGGTGGAAAAAATTCTTTTTGTCACCCCAGCTATAATAATTGGAATAGGCATAGCTTTACGTTGTGCATTTTATTGTTGCTGCATGTTTTGTATGGAATGTAGGGTTTACTAGGCCCTATTCTTATTATTAATCCTTAATTCACAATGTATGGTACTCATATATCATGATTTATAATTATAGCTATAATTTTTATTTTATAAGTTTCTATGTTTAGGATATCAACTTGTGAGTGACCTACAAACCTACAGACCTATCACTCCTCCAGTTAACTGCAACAGCTTCAAGTTACCTCTGGTTAAGACCTCTCCCAACATGACAGGTCCCTTAAAGTTAGGCAGAGTTAACATCAATGACCTTTCTCAGCAGGAAGAGGTTGCAGAAGACTGACCTCTGCCCTTCAGTGTCCCTTAGTATTAAGGGTCCACTCATGACAGAAGGGGGAAATATGTTAGAGGAACCTCTACTTACCAGGCCTCTGGCTTAATAAAACATGACCAGAGCTGGGCGTGGTGGCCCATGCCTGTAATCCCAGAACTTTGGGAGGCCAAGACAGGCAGATCACGAGGTCAAGAGATCGAGACCATCCTGGCTAACATGGTGAAACCCCGTCTCTACTAAAAATACAAAAAATTATCTGGGCGTGGTGGCACATGCCTTTAGTCCCAGCTCCTTGGGAAGCTGAGGCAGGAGAATCGTTTGAGCTGGAGAGGTGGAGGTTGCAGCGAGCCGAGATCGTGCCACTGCACTCCAGCCTGGGCAACAGAGTGAGACTACATCTCAAAAAAAAAAAAAACCATGACCAGAGTGATGTCTTCTTTCAGTGAATAGTGAGGCACCCACAAAGCACCTATAAGATTGATACTTATGGTCTGAAAATACCCACATCCCAAGCTGACCACCACTTATAATTACAGAATATTTATGGCCAGAAAAAATATCTCTCACCAAGCCTGCAGAATGTCCAGATGTCCTGAGAGTGCAGCCCTCTTTACTTAAAGATAATGTTAAAGAGCAAGCTGAGGTTAAAGGATGGATGGTCATCGATAACACTGACAGCCACTACCTTTAGTGAGCACATCGGAGCATGTCTGCACATTCCAAGTTTAATTTACCTCTTTATAGTTTCTTGTAAGTACAGACAGTAACAAAAGATGGAGTGCTCCTCCTCTTGCTGAGGATGCCCTAGTCTGTAACAGAGTAGTTTCCAATAAACTTGCTATTTCACCGTGCTCTGCGACTTGCCTCGAATTCTTTCCTGTGGGAATCTAAGAATCCGTTCTTGGGGTCTGGATCAGGACACTCTTTTCTGGCAACAATTAAGACATCAGGGTAAAATCCTCATGAACAGAATTAGTGCCCTTATAAAAGAAGCCCAAGAGAGATCCTTTGTCCCTTCCACCACATGAGGACAGGAGTAAAAGATGGCAGTCTGTGACCCAAGAAGGCCCTTACCAGACGCAGAATCTGCTGGCATCTTGATCTTGGCTTTTCCAGTCTCCAAATAGTTTCTGTTGTCTGTAAGCTGCCCAGTCTAGAATCTTTTGTTACAGAAGCCTGAATGGACAAAAATGGACTGTGATGGAGCAGACTAGGATCCACATCTTTCGGGTCCAAGAGTCCAGCTACTGATCTCTTAACATGCAATGTAATATACATGTAGATTCCTGCCATATTCCAGGTCACTTTTGGAAAAAAAAAAGTCCATTATGGACTTAATGTGGAAATTTTTAAATATTATGCTAAAGCATCTGGAATTATTTGATACACAATAGGGAGACATTTAATACTGTAATTGGGGTGTTAAGTAAGAGTACTGGAGGAATAAATGGAGTAGGAAGACCTAGAGTTAGAAACTGCTGTGTAGAGAATGCAGTGGAGGCTTGGATGGGTGAGACCAATGACAGTAAAAATAGTCAAGATGAGACACATAGAAGACATTACAAAGGGAGAATCACATTTTTATTTCTGGCTGGGATGGTAAAAAAGGAAACAAAGTTGATGCCAAGATTTCGAACCAGGAAAAAGGAATGTTGGCTATAATTTTTGAGAAAAATAGAGATCTAAAGAGGGAACAATTTGGGGAGGAAAGATGGGTCCTGAAAGTTTAACACAAGTTGCTTGAGAGGATGATAGATCTCATGGATGGGAAGATGAGGGACTGGAATGTGGAGATGCAGATTTGAGAAGTATCCACTTACAAGTGAGAGAGGAAGCCATATGTGGGAAAGTAAAAACAGAATAGAGATTGGAGCCATGGCACTCCAGCCTGGGTGAAAGAGCGAGACTCCGTCTCAAAAAAAAAAAAAGAAAAAAAAAGAAAAAAAAAAAAAAGAAATTGGAGCCATGAAGTACATAGCCAAGTATGATGGCTTTGGGGGAAATTAGGAAGAAGTAGAACCAGAGAAGGCGAGATCAGAGAGCTAAAAGAGTCAGGACTATGGTGTCACAGATGCAAAGGAAAAAGTGAGCTACGGCCTCAAATGATACTGCAAAGTTAAGAACAATGATGACAATGCCACTGCTTATGGCAGGTCCCCAAAGAGCTCTTGCCAGAGCAAGTGTGGCATTTTAGCTGTGCACTGGGACCCTTGGCCATTGAAAATGTGTTGTTTGCTTGTAGAGGAAGGAAAAGCTATTAAGCATACACTCCATTGTTGGCAGGGCCTGTCCTGGCTGAGAGAATGTGGCCATCTATTTTTATTCGGAAGAGAAATTCACCAGTGAGGACAAAGTCTGGATAATTCAGAGTCCCCTGCTGCTTTTTAGGTGGGAAAGAAGGGGAAAACCACAAATGGAATAATGCTCTGTGAAAAAAGCTACCAGCTCCAGGAATGTCTAACTTCATATTTGCCAGCCTGTTCTGTCATTAAGTTGAGCTCAGTTCCTGGGAAGGAAAAGAAGGGCTGGCTAGTTCAGTGTGCTTCCATGTGTGCAGTGAGAACTCTGCCCCAGCAGCAGGGATGTGTCTGGCTGGAGGGACACTGGTGACTAACACTTAAGCTCAATCATTTCTTACCCTTCAGCACTATGGAGTATGGTTCTTGGGAACAGTATTATTGAAGCTGGAAACATTTGTGGTACAGCCTTATTGTTCTCCAGCTCCTTGAAGTTACCTGAAAATGTCCCTTTAAGAGATAACAAAGATGCTTTTCTTTTTTCTCATGTTGCTATTTAAAGCTCTCCTACCAGGCTTTGGAGCTACACCCGATGAGTGACTTTGAGAGAGGACATGTGCATAGCAGAAAGGCACGGTGAGTGGAGACCACTCCAGAGAAGTTTGGCAATGAAAGGAAGGGGGAAGATGAAATAGCCTCACATCTATAAACAAATCACATCTGAGCCTTTTGTTGTATGTGTGGGGGAAATTGTTCTCACTGATATAAGGGTCAATCTGGAACTCTCAATAGTCTATTCATGGCTGGGTAAGTGGGATGACCAATTTGTCCTGGTTTGCCTGGGACTCCCCTGGTTTAGCACTGAAAGTCCCATGTCCCAGAAAATGCCTGAGTCTCAGGCAAATTTGGACAGTTGATTGATCACCTTAAGTAGGAGCCAACTGCTGTTGCCCCAAAATGATCAAATTAGATATATCATTGGTTGCCTTGCAATAGAAGATGCCCTGTTCTCCCAGTATTCTCTGTTCCTGTGCACATAACAGATCCTTATCCCCCATGGGGTTTGTGTGACTTTCCTAGATTGAGAGATTTCTCTGCATTTTGGATGTCATGGAGGCAGAGAAATGAAATTTTAGTGCCTTTCCTATGCTCTTACATAACACCTCATTTAATTCTCACAACAACCATGTGAGGTGGGTACTACCATTTCCAATTTATGAATAAGGATTCTGAGGCACAAAGAGGCCTAGGCCTGTCTGTCTTCAAACTCCATACTCTTTGCTACATCACCCTTGTCCCTCAAAGACCCACGGAGACACAGTGTTTGATCCACATGGTCTGGGGAAAATGCAAGCCCATTGCTAGAGTTGGGGCACAGAATAGTATCCACATGTATTAATTTTTCAGGTTGTAAAGGAGCCAGATGCCCTTCCTTGGGAAGCACCTCCATCCTTATGGTGATTATTTTGATACTTCTTTGGATCATATCCCATACTGTGCCCTCTCTGAGTACAGAAAACAAGAGGAGCATGCAGGCCCGATGGCTTTGCATTTCAGAAGATATAACTGTGAAAGGGAAGGTTGTAGGGTTAAAAAATATGCACTACATAGGTCAGGTGCTATGTCAAATGTCTGTAATCCCAGCACATTGCAAGGCCGAGGCGGGAGATTGCTTGAGCTCAGGAGATTGAGACCAGCCTGGGCAACATAGCAAGACCTTGTCTCTACTAAAAAAAAAAAAAAAAAAAAAAATCAGCCAAGTGTGACACATGCCTGTAGTCTTAGCTGCTTGGAGGGCTGCCACGGGAGGATTGTTTGAGCCTGGGAAATTGAGGCTGCAGTGAGCCGTGATCATGCCACTGCACTCCAGCCTGGGCAACACAGCAAGATCCTGTCTATATATATATAGTCTCTATACATGTCTATATAGACTATATATATATATATATATATATATTTAGACAGGGCATGGTGGCTTATGCCTGTAATCTCACCACTTTGGGAGGCTGAGGCAGGGAGATTGCCTGAGGTCAGGAGTTTGAGACTAGTTTGGTCAGCATGGAAAAACCTCATCTCTACTAAAAATACAAAAATTATCCAGGCATGATAGTGCACACTTGTAATCCCAGCTACTTGGGAGGCTGAGGCATGAGAATCTCTCAAACCTGGGAGGCAGAGTTTGCAGTGAGCGGAGATGGTGCCACTGCACTCCAGCCTGAGCACCAGAGTGAGACTCCATCTCCAAAAAAAAAAAAAAATATATATATATATATATGTGTGTGTGTGTATGTGTGTGTGTATGCACTACAATATGAATTCTGATATTTAAAATGAAATACCTACTAGATCAAAGCACTCAGATTACAGAAATTCTTCACTGTGAAAAGGTTGACAAAAATCTATGCCTGAGACAGAGTATGGCTATCCAGGTGCCATTTCCCTTTTAATTTCTATGCCTTGTGTTCACTTTTTTTTTTTTTTAGTAGAGACAAGGTCTTGCTGTGTTGCCCAGGCTGGAGTGCAGTGGCACGATCTTGGCTTACTGCAACCTCCACCTCCCGGGTTCAAGTGACTCTCCTTCCTCAGCCTCCTGAGTAGCTGGGATTACAGGCGTGCACCATCACACTCAGCTAATTTTTGTATTTTTAGTAGAGACGGGGTTTTGCCATGTTGGCCAGGCTGGTCTCAAACTCTGGGCCTCAGGTGATCCACCCACCTCGGCCTCCCAAAGTGCTAGGATTACAGGCGTGAGCCACCGTGCCTGGCCCCTGTGTTCACATTTAAATTCTTGCTTCTTGTCTGAAAAAGCAGTATGTTCTATCCTCTTAAAAGTGAACTACAGTTAAATATATGGTCAACACATTTTCTCCAAAATATGAGTTTTAAAGTTCCCCTGTCTAGAGGAGATAGCAGTCAAACTAATATAGTTTAGATTTAAATAGTCCCAAGATCTATATGGAATGTGCTGGACATAGTTTAAATGAAACATAGGCTGGTGGAAGGACCAGGTGTGTGAGCCTGAGGCATAGCTTGTTTTTTAAAGAAATAGGGAAGCATTTAGCACCTGGCAAGGCGGGCAGCAACTCGATTTGATGCAGATTGTGGTGCTGTGTGGATCACACAGAAAGCAGTAAATTGGGCCCAGTTCAGTGGCTCATGCCTGTAATCCCAGCACTGTGGGAGACCAAGGTGGGAGGATTGCCAATTAGGTGGGAAGGCCTTGACAAAAGATCTGGAAAAGGAGTGGGCAAATTCTACCCACTTCTTTCCATCTCCGCCACTGCCCAATGCCAGGCATCATCCTTGCTCACCTAGTGCAGTGCAATGGGTTTATAATCAGCCTCACTCCATTTTGCATCATGTCTCAATTCACACCCCAGGTCCTTCCACCAACTCATATTCCATTTAAACTACATCTAGCACATCTAGTAAAATCTAGTTCTGTATGAATCTTTGGAGTATTTAAATCTAAATTATATTATGTTGACTGCTAAGACAGGGGAATTTTAAAGCTCCTATTTTGGGGAGAATGGATTGGCAATATTTACCAGCAGAAAGCATAATTTTTCACAATTTACAAAACTAGGTTATTACTCCCCCACTTAAAATTTCCAGTGGATTCCCTTCACAAGGAAATAAACTCTGAAGTCCTTCTCTTGGCCCATGAGGCCATGCATGAGCTCTTCCTTGCTCGCTCTTTTGCTTACCTCCCGCCCTTATGCACTCTACTCTGGTCTTGTCACTTATTCCAGCACAGGGCCTGTGTACCTGCTCTTTCTACGAGGAGAATTCTCCTCTTGTTCTGTATTTGCTCTGTGGACTCCTTCTTGCCACTTAGTTTTCTGCTTACCTGTTACCTCCACAGAGAGTCCTTACCTGACACCCCCAATATAAAGTAAATCAATGAGCACTCCCATGAATAAGCTGAGTGATTTTTGACAAGTTAATCTACCTAAAACTAATTTATTAATTCAAAAATAGGGCTTATAAGCAGGGCACAGTGGCTCACACCTGTAATCCCAGCACTTTGGGAGGCCAAGGCAGGTGGATCACTTGAGGTCAGGAGTTTGACACCAACCTGGCCAACGTGGAGAACCCCTGTCTCTACTAAAAATACAAAAAAGTAGCTGGGTGTGGTGCCAGGCACCTGTAATCCCAGCTGCTTGGGAGACTGAGGCACAAGAATCACTTGAACCCGGGAGGCAGAGGTTGCAGTGAGCCAAGATCACGCCACTGCACTCCAGCCTGGGCAACAGAGTGAAATTCTGTCTCACACAAAAAAAAAAAAAAAAAAAAAAAAGGGCCTATAGTAACCCATATGGTTGCACAAGCATCCAATGAGATGAAATAGGGAGTGTGTAATAGATGAATCACTCTATGAGGAAGGTCATTCTCATGGTCACCTCCCTCCTCCAGGCCTTCATGTGTTCCCACTGCTCTCCTGTAGCCCGTGTCTGGCCTTTCCATTTTCAGTCCCCCTCACTCCAATGTATCTTATATTCCACTGTCAGTTTGATGATATTCAAATTCTATTTTTTAAAAATGATTTCCTCACTCTTTTAAGAATGTAAGCCTCCACACTTCCCCCCACTTTCAGCCCCCTTTAATCACCACGAGCCATTCCTTAAGCACTTAGGAATTCAAATAGTACTGCTTTAGGACTGAAACTTTGTAGATGCCATAAAGACAACTTGAAGGCATCTTTGTTTCCTAGGCCAAAATTTGTAAATATTTTTGCTCATCTGCATTATTCTGCTCATTAAGAAAAAAGGAAAGCGTGGTCCTTGAGACTTGCCTTCTCTCTTGTGATTGGCTGTGGCAGTTGGCAGAACCTGGCAAAGTTGCTGTGATGGTGAGAATGGTGAGAGAGGTTCCAATGATGGGCATAAGTATTGTCGCCAGCAAGGTGTGTGCAGGCAGTGGAAGGAGGTCTGACTGGAATATCAACAGAGGATGCTAATACCTCTTAAGGACCCACCAAATGGGCTTCTAGGGACTGAGAGTGAGTAGAGCCAACACTGGCCCCCTTCACTCAGTCAACGAACATTGAATAGGATTGAACTGAATTAAAATGAACCCTTAAAGAGGCAGCATTTTAAAAGCTGCGAGAGTAATTTGAAACAAATTTAGGAAGAAAATAGAGTGATGTCAGATGTATGCTAATTGGGGCTGCATTTTTTTAAGGTGAAAAGGAAATCATTTCAACTTAGGTTAATGTAGGCCTCATTGAAGAAAAGACCTCAGTGGGCTGGATTTATAATAGATACTCAGCACTGCCAGATTGTTTGCAGGGGATTAAAGTACTTGTTCTTTTAAACACTTGGCAGGCATAGAATCCGAAATCTGGATCAGGCAGATAATAAGAAATCCGCTATTCCATAGCTTCTCAAACTTCAACATGCAAAGGAATCACCCGGGCAACCTTTTTAAAAGGCAGATTCTGATCCAGTGGGACTGGGGAGAGGCCTGAGACTCTTCCTTTGTAACAAAATCCAGATGAAGCTGATGGTCTAAGGACCTCGTTTTGAAAGGAAAGGGTCTGTTTTAACCTCCCTGTTTCCTAAAGGAGAAACTGAGGCTCTGAGAAGTGAAATGTCTTGCCTATGCTCCCAGAGTCTCTGGCTCTAGTCACGTGCCTTTTTTCTATTGTGCTTTGATGTTTTATTGAGAGAGTCTATAGAAATCACAGCACCACACAAAGCTACCTGAGTGGTGACAGCCAAGGCATGTTGGCAGCTTAGATGGTACCAAGGGCAGAGTAGGACGAAGTGTGGAAGAAGGAGGAGGAGGTGGTGACCAAGTGTTGCTGGCCAACAAAGTCATGCTAACACATATAGCAGGTGTATTTAAATCACTGACTCAAGCAAAAGAGAATGGGATTAACAGATAATAGTTTTAACATTCTTTTCTATAATTTTAAAGTTAGTAGGCAAACAGGGTTGATGTCAGGGAGATATTTTTAGGTAAGGGGCCCTCTCAGCACCCCTCACATGATGTCAGTGACTAAACTATTCTGCCTCCTCATGTGGCTGGCGCTGGCAATAATGATTTATTTCTGAGCTTTAACTTCAGTGAAAGTGACAAGGTTAAAAGTTAAAGGTCATAGATATTTTTAACTCTTAACCTATTAACCAGCCAATTAATTCGTTACTTTAAGTATGCATTGTTGACCTGTTTCCCTGCTATGGAAATATTTAATTGTAGGGAAAGAAAATGTATAAAGTTAATTATTAAAGTAATCTCTTTGCCTTCTAGAGATTTTAACACAATCAATTTGCTGAGGCTAATTCCCACATTGGGTTCCATAATCCTTGGCTTCGACGCTACGATTCCAGTACCTTCACTGTCTCCTAAAACATAACCACCCTCTCCCAGATCCATTCCACTTCACAATCTGAAGTTTTCCACCTATACTAGAAATCTCTCTACCTTTATACTTATTAGTTACTGAATTAGCTAGTTAATTCTCATATCTGGTGCTTATGTATCAGTACTATTCTATTAAACTACTGTTGCATTGGCCAAGATAGTGCTAAAGTAACTGGATTATCTAGGGGTAGCTGGGACTCAACCTGTCTGCTTGGTTACTTGTAAGCCAACACACCCTAGTTTCACCAGGACAGCACCCCAGCATACACCTTGGAGACCTTGGTACTGTGGAAGCCCTGGAAAAATTAAATGAAGTTAGGTGACTATACACAGTGAATTTGCTTGTGCCCAGGAAACAGGCATAATTATAACCCAGACACCTATAGCAGAGTCTTGGGGTACATATGGAGGTTACAGAGACAGGCAGGCAGGAACCAGGAGTTCAGGTATCTGAATAGTTACTTTAGGTCTCCTTTTACTTGGCATCGGTGGCTTTTTAGCCTGTACACATCAAAGGTCAGAGTGTACAGAATCCCTTTTGCTGCATAGGCCACTTCCCAGGATGTCCTTAGCTGAACTTTGAACCAGTGAAAAACAAGAAAATAAACACTGCTCCCTTACCTTGCCAATTTTTAGTGCATGCAACACTATACAGTTATTCCAGAAGTGAGAAACTATCTGTCTAAAGTTATAACTTTTGATACCTCAAGTATCAATCATTTTACTTTTATCCCTCTGAATATGCAAAATTGTTCAAGCTTGTAACAACATTTGGTTTTGGTGCATAAGCCTATATAAGTTTTTCAACTTGGAAAATATTTCACTTATATTTCATGGATACGTTTTGGATTCAAGAGAGCTAGGGAGAAGAGGGCCACACTTAGAGAATATTGTTGGAGAAAAAAAAGGTTATAAACTCTGCGGAGTTTCAATAGTACATGCAGAAAATACAGTTGTACTTATTAACCAGTAGTATGACACAGCAGACGAAATTTTAAGCTACGTGAGAATGACTTGCAATTAAACATAGCAAGTGTTGACTGGAGAAAAGATCACAGCATTTAGACTTTAGAAAATAGAAATTCTGACCAGGCACAGCAGCTCATGCTTGTATTCTCAGCATTTTGGGAGGCTGAAGCGGGTGGATCACTTGAGGCCAGGAGTTCAAGACCAGCCTGGCCAACATGGTGAAACCCCGTCTCTACTAAAAATACAAAAATTAGCCAGGCGTGGTGGCACAGGCCTGTAGTCCCAGCTACTCAGGAGGCTGAAGCAGGAGGCTCTCTTGAACCTAGAAGGTGGAGGTTGCAGTGAGCTGAGACTGTGCCATTGCACTCCAGCCTGGCCGACAGAGTGAGACTCTGTCTCAAAAAAATAATAACAATGAATTAAATAAATAAATAATAGAAATTCTGGGCCAGGCACAGTGGCTCACACCTGTAATCCCAGCACTTTTGGAGGCTGAGGTGGGTGGATCACTTGAGGCCAGGCGTTCAAGACCAGCCTGGCCATCAAGATGAAACTCCGTCTCTACTAAAAAAAATACAAAAATTGGCCGGATGTGGTGGCATGTGCCTGTAGTCTCAGCTACTCAGAAGGCTGAGGCAGGAGAATCACTAGAACCTGGGAGGTAGGGGCTGCAATGAGCCAAGACGGTGCCACTGTACTCTAGCCTGGGCGACAGAGCAAGACTGTCTCAAAAAAGAAAGAAAAGGAAATAGAAATCCTGGGTTCTAGGCCTTCCACTTGTTTCTTCACCACCTCCTCCACTCCCCCACATCCCCCCACCCATCACCATGTTGTAACTTTACAGATACCATAACTACTCTGGTTGATTATAGAAGAAAGAACCTAAGCTGTCAGAAAGCAAGTACTCTACCTGCTCTTGAACTGGAAATAGAAATGTACACATGGCTGGATCTCATTCTCAGTGCCAGCGTTTCCCCCACATCTCTACATAACTAACTTGCTTAACAATCCTCTTCCACAGGACACAAAAGTGATATGCGGCTCAGCTTCATCTGCATATTCACCTCTGAATGTCCTCGTCATGGTGCACCTGCTCCTGTTCGAATGCTTACCTTAATGGAACGGGCTGAGTCAGCATCAGCTTGCACCTGAACCCTTGATTGCAAGTAAGCGGATTGCCGGGAGGTGGCCAGGTTGCATCAGCTGCAGTAGAGGACAGAGTTCTGTTGGGAAGGCAGGGAAAGGAGAGAAAACTTCAACAGAAATAGTCCAAGTGTTGCGAAGTTAAAAATAAAACGATATCACAAGGGGCAATGTGACCAGGCTCAGCTTACCACTTTTTCCTTCCCCTGTATTTACCAACACTCAGTCTCTACTGGAGTGGCATTTAGCAGGGGAAACTGAATGGGAAGTGTAGTTTTATATCAATAGGTTTTCTTTCCCTCGAGGAAGGAGGAAAATCCTTTTAAGAAGGATCATTTTCAAGGCCAGAACAGCCTCTCAGATTCCTGCATGTGCAGTCGGCAGGCCCAGCTGTGCTGGAGGAGGCTGGCAGAGCCTTTGGCACTGGCTGCTGCTCTAATTATAACCATGCTCCTCACCTAAACTCATCACTGGCTGAAGCAGCAACTTGTGCAAGTGACATGCTGTCCTGCTTCAGTTTCTCCTATCTCTTGTCATGACAAGTAAGTGTTTGTCCTCCCCTGGTCCTCATCTTTCCTAGGTGGCTGGAAAAGGAAGAGTTTGTAATTCAGAAACCAGGTGTAGAGTAAATCCAGTGTGAGAGAATTAGAGGTTGTAGGAGGCTTTAGCTGTCATTTAGTCCAACTCCCTCTTTTTACAGATGAGGAGACAGTGATTCAGAAAAGGGAAATTGCTCATCCAAGGTCACACATCTCATTAGTGGAAGGGCCGGAGGAAAGCCCCAGAGAGCTGTTTAACTCTCAGTCTAGTGTCATCTTATCATCTTCAGATAAACTCATTCAGGATCTTGTGAGAAAAAAAATATAGAATCCCGGCTTTGGTGTTTTCTTTCTTTTTTTTTTTTTTTTTGAGACAGAGTCTCGCTGTGTCACCCAGGACAGAGTGCAGTGGTGCGATCTCAGCTCACTGCAACCTCCACCTCCCGGGTTCCAGTGATTCTCCTGCCTCAGCCTCCTGAGTAGCTGGGATTACAGGCACGTGCCACCATACCTGGCTAATTTTTGTATTTGTAGTAGAGACGGGGTTTCACCATGTTTGTCACACTGGTCTCGAAATCCTGACCTCATGATCCTCCCACCTCAGCCTCCCAAAGTGCTGGGATTAGGTATGTGATTTTGACCAATTTACTTAACCATTTTCTATTTCAGTTTTCTTCATTGTGAAATGGTGATGATACTTGGTGTGACCACATGTAACTGTATCAGTACACATAAGGCACATGAATGATATGTACCACATACCAAGTGCTCCACAATGCCAGCTGTTATTTGTATGTATTTGAATGTATTTTGACGAAGAGCAGATGTGCTGTGATTAACAGCCATCGAATTAGCCTTTCCCCTGGATTCTTCATACATATATGTCCATGGAGGTAAACTTATTTGGAATGAGCAAATAGCAGTTGAAAATTGTAAAAAATTTCTACACTGATCTTGTATCTTGAAACTTTGCTGAACTGGTTTATTAGATCTAATAGTTTTCTTGTGGATTCCTTAGGATTTTTAAGATCATGCCATCTGTTAACAGAAATATTTTAACTTCTTTCTTTGCAATTTGGATGCCTTTTACTTCCTTTTCTTGCCATTTTTCCCTGCCTAGAACTTCCAGCACTATGTTTAACAAGAGTGGTGAGGCCGGGCGTGGTGGCTCACGCTTGTAATCCCAGCACTTTGGGAGGCCGAGGCGGGTGGATCACGAGGTCAGGAGATCGAGACCACGGTGAAACCCCATCTCTACTAAAAATACAAAAAATTGGCCGGACGTGGTGGCGGGCGCCTGTAGTCCCAGCTACTCGGAGAGGCTGAGGCAGGAGAATGGCGTGAACCCGGGAGGCGGAGCTTGCAGTGAGCCGAGATCGCGCCACCGCACTCCAGCCTGGGTGAGAGAGCGAGACTCCGTCTCAAAAAAAAAAAAAAACAAGAGTGGTGAGAGTGGCCACACTTCACTTGTTCTTGATCTTAGGGGGGAAGCATTCAGTCTTCCACCAGTAAGTATGATGTTGCCTGTGGATTTTGGTAGATGGCCTTTATCAAGTTGAAGGAGAGTAGTTTGATAGTTTGTTCTAGTTTGTTGAGTGAATCAAGAAAGAGTATGGATCTTCATCAAATGCTTTTTCTGTGCCCAGCAAGATGATCATGTGGTTTTTGTCCTTTATTCTATTAATATCGTGTATTACATTGATGAATTTTTTTATGTTGAATCAATCTTCCATTCCTGAATAAACCCTACTTGGTCATGGTATCTATCCTTTTTATATGTTGCTAAATTAATTTGTTAGTATTTTATTGAGAATTTGTTTTTTCAAGTCAGAGGCATAATGTGCCAACGTTGAAACAAGGTTCGAGGGTGGCACTCACACATCCACGTGAATGCTCAGTCATGAACTACAAAAGGATCTTATTGAGGATTTTTGCATCTATATTCAGAAGAGGTATTACAGGTCGAGTATCCCCAATCTGAAATCTGAATTCCAAAATGCTTTAAAATCCAAAATGATTTGAGCGCTGATGTGACACCACAAGAGGAAAATTCCACACTTGGCCTCATATGATGGGTCATAGTCAAAACGCAGTCCAAACTTTGTTTCATGCACAGAGTTACTTAAAATATTGTACAGTTACCTTCAGGCTATGTATATAAGGTGTATATGAAACATAAATGAGTTGTGTTTAGGCTGGTGTCCCATCCCCAAGACATCTCATTATGTATGTGCAAATATTCCAAAAACTCCAAATCTGAAACACTTCTGGTTCCAAGCATTTCCGATAGGGGATACTCACTTTAGTCCGTAGTTCCCTTATGGCGTCTTTGTTCGGCTTTGGTATCCGGATAATATCGATCTCATAAAATGAGTTCCCTCCTCTTTTGTTTTTTGGAAAAGTTTGTGAAGGACTGGTGTTAATTCTTCTTTAAACATTTTGGTAGAATTTAGCAGTGAAGCCATCTGGGACTGGGCTTTTCTTTGTGGGAAGTTTTCAATTGTTAACTCAATCTCTGTGCTTGTTATAACTCTGTCTTAGTCTGTTCTTGTGCTGTTATAACAGAATACCTGAGACTGGGTAATTTATGAAGAGAGATTTATTTCTTATAGTTCTGAAGGCTGGGAAGTCTTCCAGTCTCAGGTGGAAGATGGAGGGGCTGCACCTGGCCAGGGCCTTCATGTTTCATCCTCCCATGGCAGAAGGAAGGGAGAGGAGGAGGTGAGAGAGAGAGAGAGAGAGAGAGGTGGGGGTGGGGATAAAGATTTTGGGGAAGAAGAGGGCCGAACCCATTCTTTTATCAGGAACCCACTTCTGAGATAACTCACCCACTCCCACAATAATGGCATTAATCCATTCATGGGGGCTCTGCCTAGTAACCCTTAAAGGTCCCACCTCTCAAAGCTGTTGCTTTGGGGATTAAGTTTCCAACGCATGAGCCGTGGGGGACATATTCATACCATAGCAAGCTCTATTCACAACATCTATTTCTTGTGGAGTCAGATTTGGTATTCTGTGTCTTCCTAGGAATTTGTCCATTTCATTTAAGTTATCTAATTTGTTGGCATTAAATTGTTCATAGTATTTCTAATAATTTGTATTTCTATAAGTTTGGTAATAAAATCTTGACTTTTGTTTCTGATTATAATAATTTGAGTCTTTTGAGGGGGTAGTCAATCTAGCTAAATGTTTGCCATTTTGTTGATCTTTTCAAAGAACCAGCTTTTGATTTCATAAATTTTTTCTGTATTGCTTTTCTATCCTCTATTTCATTTATTTCTGCTCTAGGCTTTCCTTCTTTCTGCTTTCTTTGGACTGTTATTATCAATTATTGAGAATGTTGTATGAATATACCACATTATGACTATGTGTTGGTGAAGTTTTCTCAAGAATTTTAATTTTTGTTAAAATTTGCCTCATATATTTTGGGTATATGTTGTTAAGTATATTTAAGTTCAAAGTTATGATATATTTCAGGTTAATTGTTCCTTTTGTTGTTGTCTAATATACTTTATTTCTAAAAAAACTGTTTTGGCCAGGTGAGGTAGCTCACACCTGTAATCTCAGCCCTTTGGGAGGCTGAGACGGGAGGGTCACTTGAGCTCAGGAGTTTGAGGCCAGCCTGGGCAACACGGCAAAATCCCATCTCTACTAAAAATACAAAAATTAGCCAGGCATGGTGGCGTACACCTGTAGTCCCAGCTACTTGGGAGGCTAAGCCAGGAGAATCGTTTGAACCCAGGAGGCGGATGTTGCAGTGAGCCGAGATTGCACAGCCTGGGTGACAGAGCAAGACTCCATCTCAATAAAAGTGTTTTGCCTTAAAGTTTAATTTGACAGATATTAATAAAACTATGCCACTTCCTTCCTGTGTAAAACTATTGATCTGAGACCTTTTTTAAAAAATTTGTAAGTATTTGAAGCTATAAATTTCCTTCTAAGCATTGATTTAGCTTCATCCCATGTTTTGGTTTGCTGTGCCTTTGTTTTTTTTAGTTAACAGTGTTTTCCAATTTTACTCATGATTTCTTCTATTTATTTATTTATTGAGACAGTATCACTGTGTTGCTCAAGCTGGAGTGCAGCGGCACAGTCACGGCTCACTGCAGCCTCGACCACTGTGGCTCAAGGGATCCTCTTACCTCAGCCTCCCGAGTAGCTGGAACCATGGGCTCTGGCCGTCATGCCCAGCTAATTTTTTGTTTTTTTGTAGACACAGGGTTTTGCCATGTTGCTCAGACTGTGATTTCCTCTTTAACTATTGGTTATATAGGAATGTGTTGTTTAATATCCACATATTTGTGAATTTCCCAAATTTTATTGATTTGTAATATCATTCAATTGTGTTTGGAGAACACACTGCATAATTTCAATCCCTGTGATTCTTCTGCCTCAGCCTCCCAAGTAGCTGGGACTACGGGTGTGTGCCACCATGCCCAGCTAATTTTTTTTTTTTTTTTTTTTGTATTTTTAGTAGAGGCAGGATTTCACCATGTTGGCCAGGATGGTCTGGATCTCTTGACCTTGTGATCTGCCCTCCTTGGCCTCCCAACGTGCTGGGATTACAGGCGTGAGCCACCGTGCCTGGCCTATTCAAAACATTTTCTATGTCCTTTTTTAAGTTTTGAAGTTTTCTCCACAGAGGTATTAATTTTCTGTGAATTTCTAGGTACTTTCACATTTTTCATTGAGAGGTACTTATGTTTCTTTATTTTTTTATTTTTTGAGACAGAGTCTTGCTCTGTTGTCCAGGCTGGAGTGCAGTGGTGTGATCTCAGCTTACTGCAACCTCCACCTCCTGGGTTCAAGCGATTCTCCTTCCTCAGCCTCCTGAGTAGCTGGGATTACAGGCGTGTGCCACCATGCCCGGCTATTTTTTTTTTTTTTTTTTGTAGTTTTAGTAGAGACAGGGTTTCACCATGTTGGTCAGGCTGGTCTCAATCTCCTGACCTCGTGATCCGCCCGCCTCGGCCTCCCAAAGTGCTGGGATTACAGGAGTGAGCCACCGCACCCGGCTCTTATGTTTTTTTATTACTGGTGTTCAGAAATGGTATTAATTTTGTAGGTTGATCATGTGGCTGGAAAATATGCTAACTTGTCATTCTAAAAGTTTGACTCTTTATTTTGTGAGTTTTGCAAGTTTATCATCTCACCTTCAAAAATCTGTTTTTATTTCTTCCTGAGCTAGTTTTT
This sequence comes from Symphalangus syndactylus, assembly GCF_028878055.3. NCBI lineage: Eukaryota > Metazoa > Chordata > Mammalia > Primates > Hylobatidae > Symphalangus > Symphalangus syndactylus. The sequence continues at coordinate 45,432,032 of NC_072443.2, read as the reverse complement.
ACACCTCTTATTATGTCTGGACCATTGTACTCTATATATATATTTTTTTTCATTGTACTATATTAAAACTAGTGGTGACAGTAATTTCCCCTCAAATTAGGACTGAAAGTTCCCTTTTAAAAAACCCCAAATTCAGCCTGGGCAACAAGGCAAAACCCCGTCTCCACTAAAAATACAAAAATTAGCCAGACATGGTGGTGCATGTCTGTAGTCTCAGCTACTCAGTAGACTGAGGTGGGAGGATTGTTTGAGCCCAGGAGGCAGAGGCTGCAGTGAGCCAAGATGGTGCCACTGCACTCCAGCCTGGGTGACAAAGTGAGACCTAGTTTCAAAAAAATAAAGTGGATTATCCCCAAAACCACTGTCCTACTTTTAGAAAATTCAAGATAGTTTTGGGAAGGGAATTTTGGAGTCTCATTGGCCATGTAAGGGACTGGGCAGGCTTCTCAGGGAGAATCGTGGGGCTGATTACGTAGTGCCCAGCTCTACTTGGAAAACTCTTTTCGCAACATTTACATGGAAATCAGAGACACAGGCCCAGATGTTTGGGTTAAAATGAGACAAAGGAAAAGAAAAGTCATGTACAAGAGGCAAGAAGACCTCTTTTCTAAATGGTCCATATTTATTAGTACTCTGGCCAGAGAAATCCCAAGTCTACCATATTGGAGGTTTTCTGGAATTCCAGGCTATCTGTTAGATTGTAGGCTTCAAAGCCTTGGCTTGTTATACTGGGCCAGGTTTGTGCGGAAGATAGGCCTACAGCTGGACCAGCAAAGGTGCTGAGAGAGGAACCCTGTCCTCCTACCTGGTACTTTGTGGGTGAGAGATACTGATACAGACAGTGGAAAGAAGAACTGGCTATCTCATTCTCATCAGGAAGATTGTACAGTTGTATGATTTGGAATATGTCATAGGCATCAGAGTACAAAGCAGGAACCGAGGCCACCAGCCTCTCCCACTGAGTATCTTGCATTTGGAAGTCACTTGTGGAACTCTCAGTGAAGGTAGAGTTCCATGCCCATTTGGAAGGGTCTAAGGGATGAGGTGGAAGGGAGCTGTAGAAATCTGAAATCACAGGAGAAAAAGCATGAGGACTAGGGGATGTTCTGGGGGAGGTGGGCACATTCTTCTTGGATGGAAGGTTCTGGTTTCGTTGCTTTGCTGATTGCTGCTGCTGCCGCTGCTTCTTCAATTTGAATCGCCGGTTCCTGAACCAAACCTGGGAGTGGGGGAAGAGGGGAGATTGTGGTCTGTTATTGGAGGAGGCATTGGAGGTTTCTCCTGACTGAAAACAGCCAGGTTATAATCTTCATGTCCTCTCTAATTCACCATGACACTGGGCTTTGCAAGAGCAGAGATGGGCATGACTGGAGTCAATAGGAGGGATGATGGAGATCAGGTCTGGGACCCCGGAAAGGAAGAAAGCGGGTGTGTTTCAGGGTTTGTGCTGGGGGTTCAGAGATAGGGTCCTGAACTCTAGAGAAGAGAGGCTAGTTCAGGGATCTAGGATCTAGGGAGAGGTGAAGAATTTGAACTGAAGGATTTTTAAGGATTATTTTAGGAGGCCTCTCCTATAAGGAATACTCCAATAAAAATGTATGGCCAGTCACGGTGGCTCACACCTGTAATCCCAGCACTTTGAGAGTCTGAGGTGAGAGGATCACTTGAGCTCAGGAATTTGAGACCAGCCTGGGCAACATAGTGAAACCCCATCTCTAAAAAAAGAGAAAAAAGAAAAATGTCACGGGCTTTAGCAGGCTCAGAGGTTAGACGGAGTATTGTTTGTCCATTGGTAGCATTATGAATAAACAGATTGCAGGGCTTTGCTTAAAAAGACTCCAAGGGAGGAGTCTGTCTGGATGAGCACCTTTCCACTATTTGAACTCTATAGTACAAATATTAAAAATAAGATTTCTGGAGTTTTCGTTCTAGCAACACTATTTCTTATCTCTGTGGCCCAGTCACTTTGCCTCTGAACCTCATTTTTTCTCATTTTTCAAACTGCATGAGAGTGAGGCCAGTATTTGCGACGTCCCCAGTTTGATACCGTTTCAGTAGGTACTCAATTAATGAAATATTATTGTGGGGCAGGGGTGGAGGGTGGGGAATTTCCAGGCTGGATAGGTGAATGTGGCTTGGATGGGGGTACCAAGCACACCACAGGGGATCAGACCTTTACTGTTGACTCCGGTAGGTTGAGTCTCAAAGCTAGTTTCTCCTGAAGATTTCTATCTGGGAACATGGTCTGGCTAAACAGAGCTTCTAGCTCTTCATACTGTTGGTTGCTGAAAGAAGTACGTTGTTGATGCCTTCTCCGTATTGCTTCAGGGCAGAGATAAAGAAGGGGTGGTTACATTTACATTACCAATCTCTCCCCGCCACCAAAAAAACAAAAAACAAAAAACAAATCACCATGGTGAATCTCCCATGCCTTTCCTCCAACCAGGCTTAGGATCCAGAAAATGCAGATCCCAGGTCTTGAGTCTGAATGGCTGAGCCCTGCGTAACAGTGCTCTGTTCTCCACTGTCTGAGATTTTGTCTCTGTTAGGACATGAGTTACCTCTTCAATTTTCTGTGTACTCGGTCTGTTCACTCTGGAAACTGGCTCCCTTGAGTTTTAGTTTGCCCTGCCTGCACTGAAAAGTTTTCTGTTTTACTTTTACTCTCTGGTACTCAGTCTTTCTACCCTACCTAACCTCAGGACAGTGGATAGTAGCTTCTGTCTTCTCATCTTTTTCACACTTTTCTTATTCTAGAAACTAGTAATATTCTGTGCAAGAGCTAGCCAAAATTTTTTTTTTAATTATGAAATAGATAAAACTAGGAATAAACCCTATGTCTTTGCATCTGAATATAACCCACTCTTCTAAATGGGTGTCCTGTCTTCATTTATTTGTTCAGGAATCCAGTCCATCTCATCTGGCAAATAGGCTCTTTCTTTCTTTCTTTCTTTCTTTCTTTCTTTCTTTCTTTCTTTCTTTCTTTCTTTCTTTCTTTCTTTCTTTCCTTTTCTTCTTCCTTCCTTTCTCTCTCTCTCTCTCTCTCTCTTTTTTTAGAGACAGGGTCTTGCTCTGTCTCTAAAAAAGACAGTGCCAGGCTGAATGCTGTGGCACGATCATAGTTCATTGTAACCTTGAACTCTTGAGCTCCTGCAATCCTCTGGCCTCATCCTCCTGAATACCTAGGACTACAGGCACTATCACCACTTCTGGCTAATTAAAAAACTTTTTCTTTCATAGAGATGGGGTTTCCTTACATTGCTCAGGCTGATGTTGAACTCCTGGGCTCAAGTGATCCTCCTGCCTTGGCCTCCCAAAGTGGTGGGATTACAGATGTGAACCACCATGCCTGGTAGAGCTTTTTCTTTTATGGGATTTGAGGCTCTATTCACTACTTTGGGGAAAAGAAATCAAATGTGGTCAGCACAATATGCTCACACCTGTAATCCCAGCACTTATGGGAGGCCAAGGTAAGAGCATCACGAGTGGAGGAGTTGGAGACCAGCCTGGGCAATGTAGGGAGACCCTGTCTCTATGAAAAATTAAAAAATTAGCTGGGCATGGTTGCATGCCCCTGTGGTCCCAACTATTCTTGAGGCTGAGGTGGGAGGATTGCTTGAGCCAGGAGGTTGAGGCTGTAGTGAACCATAATGGTGTCACCACATAATAACTATTCTTGAGGCTGAGGTGGGAGAATTGCCTGAGCCTGGGAGGTTGAGGCTGTAGTGAACCATAATTGTGTCACTGCACAATCATGTGTCAGCCTGAGTGACAGAGTGAGACCCTGTCTCAAAATAAAATAAAAATAAATACGTATAGAAGATTGAAAAAGTATAGTTTTTTAATGGCAATGAAAAAGAAAAGGGTTTTTTCTTTAAAAATGCAATTATCGGCCAGGCGTGGTGACTCACACCTGTAATCACAGCACTTTGGGAGGCTGAGGCAGGTGAATCACTTGAAGTCAGGAGTTCGAGACCATCCTGGCCAACATGGTGAAACCCCGCCTCGACTAAAACTACAAAAATTAGCCAGGCATAGTGGTGCATGCCTGTAATCCCAGCTACTACGGAGGCTGAGGCACGAGAATTGCTTGAACCCAGGAGGTGGAGGTTGCAGTGAACCGAGATCATTCCATTGCACTCTGGCCTGGGTGACACAGCGAGATTCTGTCTCAAAAAAAAAAAAAAAATCCCGCAATTATCAAAATTTGGCCATGCACAGTGGCTCACAACTATAATCCCAGCATTTTGGGAGGCCAAGGCAGGAGAATTGCTTAAGGCCAGGAATTTAAGACCAGCCTGAGAAACATAATGAGACCCTGTCTCTACAGAAAATGTTTAAAAATTAGGTGGGCATGGTGGCACATGCCTGTGGTCCCAGCTATGGGAGGCAGAGGTGGGAGGATCACTTTAACCCACGTGGTCAAGGCTATAGTGAACTACTATCATGTCACTGCACTCCAGCATGGGCAACAGAGAGAGACCCTGGCTCTAGAAAAATAAATAAAATAAAAATAAAAGGAGGAAAGGTCCTCACTTGGACCTCCCTTCTTGTACTTAAAAGTCCATAATACCAACACTAAAATTAGGCAAAAATAAACACTATAGATAAAACTATAGGCTAATGCCACTCATGAACATAGATGAAAATAACCTATATAAAACATATTTAATCCCACTTTGAATGTACATATTTCTAAACTTCTATTTTTTCAGTTCATATATATACATATATGTGAAATCCAATATACTTAGAAATATTGATTTTTTTCTGCTCACATTTAATAAAATTATTCTACTCAAACTGTATTTACCTCAGATAGACATATCTTAAATATTCTGAGCCTGTTCTTTTAATTAAACAACATCGTTTTACCAGGCACTTATTCTTTACTTTCAAATAAGTAGTTTGTGATACAATATTTCTGGAATGTGTCTATGGAATACTGTTACTGGGAATTTTGTTCTAAGCCACAGGGAACTTATTTATATAATATTAAGATAACCACTTTCCCCCCACACTCATCCTATAGGGGTGCATTTGTGACTTCCACAACCTAACTACTTACTGTAAATTGTTTAAAAATAAGAACTTGATTTATTCATTTATTTTGAAAAGCAGTATGTACAAATAGTACAAAATTGAAACCATCCCTGTTCCCCAACTACCCAATTACTCTCTAGAGCTCTTCTGTTCAATACAGTAGCCACTGCTTCAAATGACTATTAATCATGGGAAATGTGGCTAGTTCCGCTGAGGAGCTGATTTTTTTTTTTTTTTTTTTTTTTTTTTTACAGAGTCTCCCTTGTCAGCCCAGGCTGGAGTGCAGTGCAGTGGCTTGATCACAGCTCACTGCAACTGCCATCTCCCTGGCTCAAGTGATTCTCCCACCTCAGCCTCCCAAGTAGCTGGGACTAGAGGTGCGCATGCCATGCCTGGCTAATTTTTGTGTGTGTGTAGAGATGAGGTTTTGCTATGTTGTCCAGGCTGGTCTCAAACCCCTGGGCTCAAGTCATCCTCCCACCTCCACCTCCCAAAGTCCTAGAATTGCAGGTATGAACCACCGTGCCTGTAATTTTTAATTTTATTAAATGTTAATTTAAAATTAAAAACTGATAGTGCAATTATTGAGAAACTAGTATGCTTGGAACAACTTGGGTAGGTCAACTTTTTTCAACTGTGATTTTATGAAATCTAAATGCAGATCAAGTATTTCTCATGAAATATTTAGCATCTAGACTGAGATATGCGAAGTGTAAAGTATTCACTGGATTTCAAAGTCTTGCTATGAACAAAGAATGTAAAACATCTCATTGGATTATATTTTGTCTGCTTAACAAAATTGTTACATTTTATTAATATGTTGCATTCAATGTTATATATACATTGTTTAATTACCTATTAAAAGTAAAGTTAGAAGCTTTAAACTTACTATTTTGGCCAGGCATGGTGGCTCACACCTGTAATCCCAGCACTTTGGGCAGACCACCTGAGGTCAGGAGTTCGAGACCAGCCTAGCCAACATGGTGAAACCCCATCTTTACTAAAAATACAAAAATTAACCTGGTGTGGTGGCATGTGCCTGTAAGCCCAGCTACTTGAGGCACGAAGAGTCGCTTGAACCCGGGAGGCAGAGGTTGCAGTGAGTTGAGATCATGCCATTGCACTCCTGGGTGACAAAGCAAGACTTGGCCTCAAAAAAGAAATAATAATAATAAACTTACTATCTACTTGTGTGTATCTAAACATGACATATAAAAGTAAATTAAATAAAAAACATATAGATGATAAAGTAAAGGAAGCAGTGGGTTTTTAAGTGTGTTTTAGCTTTTTACATACTTTTGAATCATTAGCTTGCTTCTGTATTTATTCAAAATGTCACCCCTTGAAATAGGACTGTCTCTACTAAAAATACAAAAAATTAGCCAGGTGTGGTGGCACACCCAGCTACTCAGGAGGCTGAGGCAGGAGAATCACTTGAACCCAGGAGGTGGAGGTTGTGGTGAGCCGAGACCGCACCACTGCACTCCAGCCTGGGTGAAAAAGTGAGACTTCATCTCAAAAAAAAAAAAAAAAAAATATATATATATATATATATATATATATATATACACACACACACACACACTTTTCTTTATAACTTAAAATTATAATTTATGAATATATAGAGAGTAGACTACAAAAATTATGAGAAACCTATTGTAATGACAACCTCAGAGAGGAGGTAGAATGGAACTGAGAAATGGTCAGGTACTTTTGTTTTATTTCCACTGTCTTAATTTATTTTGTTTATTTATTTTATTATTATTTTTAGAGATGAGGTCAGGCATTCGAGACCAGCTTGACCAATAGGGTGAAACCTCATCTCTACTAAAAATACAAAAATCAGCTGGGCATGGCGGTGTACGCCTGTAATCCCAGCTACTCAGTAGGCTGAGGCAGGGGAATCACCTGAACCCAGGAGGTGGAGGTTGCAGTGAGATAAGGTCTGGCTCTGTCTTAGGAGTTTGAGACCAGTCTGGACCACATGGTGAAATCTCGTCTCTACAAAAAAGGGTGTAGTGGCACGCACCTGTATTCCCAGCTACTCGGGAGGCTGAGGTGGGAGAATCAGTTGAACCTGGGAGATTGAGGCTGCAGTAAGCCGAGACCGCGCCACTGCATTCCAGCTTGGATAACAGAGTGAAACCTGTCTCAAAAAAAAAAGAAAAAGAAAAAGAAGGAAAGAAAGAAAGAAAGAAAGAAAGAAAGAAAGAAAGAAAGAAAGAAAGAAAGAAAGAGAAAAAGAAAAGAGAATATAAATTTGATTTTGGAAGGCCAGGTGCAGTGGCTTATGCCTGTAATTCCAGCACTTTGGGAGGCCGAGGCGGGCAGATCACGAGGTCTCGCTATGTTGTCCAGGCTGGTCTCTAACACCTGGGCTAAAGGGATCCTTCTGCCTCAGCCTTCACAGTAGCTGGGACTAAAGGTGCACCACCGTACCCAGCTCGTCAACCTCCTGATTCTATTCCAGGAAAACCCATCTCAATCAAATATGACGAACATACAAGATATTTAGTCCTAGATTTAGGTCTGTTATATTCACACCTGGTAGCTACCCTCTTGGGGAAGGACAAGTAGGCTCCCTGAGAAGAGAGACAGACTACAGAGTGGGCACAGGGGAACACTGCTTGCTGGAACTGGCTTGGTCCTGTGGTATCAAGGACACACTGGAATCACTCATGCTGATTAAACTATGTGGCTGACGAGTCGCAAAGGATACCCTATTCATCAGAGTACTGTGGAAATAAACATTATATACTTGAAAGCATTTTCAGTCAGCCTTGGCTAAAAAGAAAATTAAAGAAACTATAGATCAGTTTGGTATCAGATAAGGAAAAATAAAAAGCCTGGAGCCAGGATATACTTTGAGTTACAAATACTTCAGTAATTGTAAATGCAGAGCTAAGTTATTTTTTAGGGCAATGTGATAAGGAAGATTAAGTCAAGGAAACATCATACATGGACAACTACCAGTGACATCCCGGGAAAACTCACATCCATGTGGGGCACATTTCTTCCAGAAATTTAAATGTATACATGCTGTCTTCTGAAAACATTGATCTATGTCTTACTCAGTTAGCTCAAGGAGTCCATAATATGCAAGTTGCACTGTGGAAAAGTTTTAACCAGTAATCTTGATATATGTTCAATAGTAGAAATTTTGCTTTTAAAACTATACTTTTCAGGCCGGGCATGGTGGCTCATGCCTTCAATCCCAGCACTTTGGGAGGCCGAGGCAGGTGGATCATGAGGTCAGAAGATCAAGACCATCCTGTCTCGGCCGGGCGCGGTGGCTCACGCTTGTAATCCCAGCACTTTGGGAGGCCGAGGCGGGTGGATCACGAGGTCAGGAGATCGAGACCACGGTGAAACCCCGTCTCTACTAAAAATACAAAAAATTAGCCGGGCGTGGTGGCGGGCGCCTGTAGTCCCAGCTACTCGGAGAGGCTGAGGCAGGAGAATGGCGTGAACCCGGGAGGCGGAGCTTGCAGTGAGCCGAGATTGCGCCACTGCACTCCAGCCTGGGTGCCCGGGTGACACAGCAAGACTCCGTCTCAAAAAAAAAAAAAAAAAAAAAGACCATCCTGTCTAACATGGTGAAAACCCATCTCTACCAAAAATAATAAAAAAAAAAATAGCCGGGTGTGGTGGCGGGTGCCTGTAGTCCCAGCTACTCAGGAGGCTGAGGCAGGAGAATGGCATGAACCTGGGAGGCAGAACTTGCAGTGAGCTGAGATCACGCCACTGCCCTCCAGCCTGGGCAACAGAGCGAGACTCCATCTCAAAAAGAAAAAAAAAAAAAGATAAAACTATACTTTTCTAGGAATGTGATTATGAACCCATTACCCAAACTTTTCACCTCAATTTCTTCTTTAAAATTTTTTAATTTTTTTTTTTTTTTGAGACAGAGTCTCGCCTTTTGCCCAGGCCGGACTGCAGTGGCATGATCTTGGCTCACTGCAAGCTCCACCTCCCAGGTTCATGTCATTCTCCTGCCTCAGCCTCTCGAGTAGCTGAGATTACAGGCACCTGCTGCCGCACTCGGCTAATTTTTTTGTATTTTTAGTAGAGACGGAGTTTCACCGTGTTAGCCAGGATGGTCTCAATCTCCTGACCTCGTGATCCACCCGCCTCAGCCTCCCAAAGTGCTGGGATTACAGGCGTGAGCCACTGCACCCGGCCAAAATGTTTTAATTTTTTAAATACAGATGGAGTCTTGCTATGTTGCCCAGGCTAATCTCAAACTCCTTGGCTCAAGTGATCCTCCCACCTCAGCCTCCCAAAGTGCTGGAATTATAGGTGGAAGCCACCACACCTAGCCCACCTCAGTTTCATCAAGCATAAAAGGGGAATGTGGCCAGATGCGGTGGCTCACACCTGTAATCCCAGCACTTCGGGAGGCTGAGGTGAGCGGATCACCTGAGGTTGGGAGTTCGAGACTAGCCTGACCAACATGGAGAAACCCCATCTCTACTAAAAATACAAAATTAGCCAGGCGTGGTGGCGCATGCCTGTAATCCCAGCTACTCCAGAGGCTGAGGCAGGAGAATCGCTTGAACCTGGGAGGCAGGAGGTTGCAGTGAGCCAAGATTGTGCCATTGTACTCCAGCCTGGGCAACAAGAGCGAAACTGTGTCTCAAAAAAAAAAAAAAAAAAAAAAAGTGGGGTAGGGAGAATGTTAAGAGTATGTACTTTAGGCTGGGTGTGGTGGCTCAGCCCTGTATTCCCAGCACTTTGGGAGGCCAAGGCAAGCGGATAGCTTGAAGTCAGAAGTTTGAGACCAGTCTGGCCAACATGGTGAAACCCTGTCTCTACCAAAAATACAAAAATTAGCCAGATATGGTGGCAAGCACCTGTAATCCCAGCTACTCAAAAGGCTGAGGTAGGAGAATTGCTTGAACCCCGGGAGGCAGAAGTTGCAGTGAGCTGAGATTGCGCTACTGCACTCCAGCCTGGGCGACAGAGTGAGACCTTGCCAGACGCACAAAAATGAATATCTACTTTATAATAGGGTTTGTAAATTTTTTACATGAATGTATTAATGTAAGGCACTAATTATATTGATTTATTAATGTAAAGGCATTAATACACTAGAATAATGTGTGGTACATTGTATGCACAACATACCTCTCTTTTGTAAATTAATTTTATTTTAGTTTGGAGTATGTCACTGAAAATGAAGTATTTTCACTTAAAGATATAAGATATTGAGCGTAGGCTGTATAACTTCATCAAATTTCTGATAATTAACTCACTGCTTATGACCCTACTGATCTTACAATATAGTTAACCTCCTCTGCGTATCAACTATGAGTTAGGAAAATATTACTAAAACATGTACATAGTTTCATAGAAAACAAATTTTAAAAACTAATTTTTATTTTGCAATGTAATGTGACATGTAAAATATACTTTTCTGGCCAGGCGTGGTGGCTCATGCCTGTAATCCCAGCACTTTGGGAGGTCAAGGCGGGCGGGCAGATCACTTGAGGTCAGGAGTTCAAGACAAGCCTGGTCAACATGGTGAAACCCTGTCTCTACTAAAAATACAAAAAATTAGCTGGTGTGGTGGCATGCACCTGTAATCCCAGCTACTCGGGAGGCTGAGGCAGGAGAATCGCTTGAACCCAGAAGGTGGAGGTTGCAGTGAGCCAAGACTGTGCCACTGCACTCCAGCCTGGGTGAAAAAGTGAGTCCATTTAAAAAAAAAAAAAAAAAAAAAATATATATATATATATATATATATGTACGTGTATATATATATATATATATATATGTACGTGTGTATATATATATATACACACACACACTTTATAACTCAAAATTATAATTTATGAATATATAGAGAGTAGACTACAAAAATTATGAGAAACCTATTGTAATGACAACCTCAGAGAGGAGGTAGAATGGAACTGATAGAAATGGTCATTAAGTACTTTTGTCTTATCTCCATTATCTTATTTTATTTATTTTATTGTTATTTTTAGAGACAAGGTTTTGCTTTGTCTTAAGAGTTTGAAACCAGTCTGGACCACATGGTGAAATCTCATCTCTACAAAAAAGGGTGTAGTGGCATGCACCTGTAGTCCCAGCTACTCGGGAGGCTGAGGTGGGAGGATCAGTTGAACCTGGGAGGCTGAGGCTGCAATAAGCTGAGACTGTGCCACTGCACTCCAGCTTGGATAACAGAGTGAAACCTGTCTCAAAAAAAGAAAAAAGAAAGAAAGAAAGAAAGGAAGGAAAGAAAGAAAGAGAGAGAAAGAAAGAAAGAGAAAAAGGGGCCGGGCGCGGTGGCTCACGCTTGTAATCCCAGCACTTTGGGAGGCCGAGGCGGGCGGATCACGAGGTCAGGAGATCGAGACCACGGTGAAACCCCGTCTCTACTAAAAATACAAAAAATTAGCCGGGCGTGGTGGCGAGCGCCTGTAGTCCCAGCTACTCGGAGAGGCTGAGGCAGGAGAATGGCATGAACCCGGGAGGCGGAGTTTGCAGTGAGCCGAGATTGTGCCACTGCACTCCAGCCTGGGTGACAGAGCAAGACTCTGTCTCAAAAAAAAAAAAAAAAAAAAAAAGAAAGAGAAAAAGGAAGGAAAGAAAGAAAAAGAAAGAAAGAAAGAAAGAAAGAAAGAAAGAAAGAAAGAAAGAAAGAAAGAAAGAAAGAAAGAAAATATAAATTTGAGTTTGGAAGGTCAGGCATGGTGGCTCATGCCTGTAATCTCAGCACTTTGGGAGGCCGAGGTGGGCAGATCACAAGGTCAGGCATTTGAGATCAGCCTGACCAACATAGTGAAATCCCGTCTCTACTAAAAATACAAAAATTGGCTGGGCATGGTGGCGTGCGCCTGTAATCCTAGCTACTTGGTAGGCTGAGGCAGGGAAATCACTTGAACTCAGGAGGCAGAGGTTGCAGTGAGTTGAGATCGTACTACTGCACTCCAGCCTGGGAGGCAGAGGAAGACTCCATTTCAGAAAAAAATAAATAAATAAATAGAATTTGGAAATAGACACACTTCAGCCACTGGACCATCCAAACCACTACAGTCTCAGGGAACACATATGTCCATTATTATTAGAAAATTTGGGTTGGGCACTGTTCCTGACATCAGTAATTTCAGCATTTAGGGAGGCAGAGCATTCAGCTTGACCTCAGGAGTCCGTACCAGCCTGGACAACATAGTGAGACCCCCATCCTCCACAAAAAGGAAAAAAAAAAAGGAGAAAATTTGGTAAAACATTAATGTCTGTTTACATGGAGAGTCTCAGTTTTCACATTTATAAAATAAAAAAGAATAGCTTTATTTTATTGAGTCACTTCACAGATTATGTACAATGAGACCTTATTTTCCTCTTCCTTTTCTCTTTGTCCTACATTTATTTCATTTATTTCCAACCGCACTTTTTTTTTGTTTAATGTTTGAGACAGAGTCTCACCAGAACTCCCAGGCTAGAGTGCAATGGCTCAATCTCAGCTCACTGCAACCTCCACTCCACAGGTTCAAGCGATTCTCCTGCCTCAGCCTCCCAAGTAGCTGAGACTACAGGCGCTCACCACCATGCTGGCTAATTTTTTTACTTTTATTAGAGATGGGGTTTCGCCATATCGGCCATACTGGTCTCAAACTCCTGCCCTCAAGTGATCCGCCCACCTCGGCCTCCCAAAGTGCTGGGATTACAGGCATGAGGCACTGTGCCCGACCCAACCACACCTTCTTAATTGAGTCAGAGGCTGACACTCTGAAGTGATGATGCCCCCGCCTCAAGAGGCCGTGCATGCTTCTGTGCTCGCTCTCATGCCTGCCCTCTCTCTCTCACCCACTCTCTCTCCCTCCAAGCCTGGACTAGCCTGCTAGAGGATGACAGACTATAGCAAAAAGAGCTCATATTCTGCAACCTAGGCTACTTTAAATGAGTTTACAGCTAGTTAACCCTCAAGCATGCAAGAGATGCCAGCCAAGATCAGAACTGGCCAGCTGGCTTGTAGATTTTTTTTTTTGAAATGGAGTCTCGCTCTGTCACCAGGCTGGAGTGCAGTGGCATGATCTTGGCTCACTGCAATCTCTGCCTCCCGGGTTTAAGAGATTCTCCTGCCACAGCCTCCCGAGTAGCTGGGACTACAGGCACGTGCCACCATGCTCAGCTAATTTTTGTATTATTAGTAGAGATGGAGTTTCACAATGTTGGCCAGAATGGTCTCAATCTCTTAACCCCGTGATCCGCCTGCCTTGGCCTCTCAAAGTGCTGAGATTACAGGCGTGAGCTATTGCACCTGGCCTGGCTTGTAGATTGACAAACAACAACAAATGCTTATTTTTTTAAAACCACTGAAATTGTATGAAACAGCAATGACTAATAATTTGTACATACATTTGGTCTTCAAACATATCAATTTTCTGAACTTTCTTCTGTTCTCTCAGTTCTCACCACGTTCCTGCAGCCTGTATTTCCACATTACCATTCTGCTGGGGATTTTCTGCAAAATTCTTAGCCATGTACTGTGTGAGGTGTAAGAAATAACAATTCTATTTGGTATGTAACACATTCTTCCACATCTCCTAAATCTGGGGTCCCTAATCCCTGGGCCACAAACCGGTATGGTTCCATGGCCTGTTAGGAATTGGGCTGCACAGCAGGAGGTGAGCGGCGAAGGAGTCAGCGAAGCTTCATCTGTATTTACAGTCGCTCCCCATAGCTCACATTATTGCCAGAGCTCCACCTCCTGTCAGATCAGCTGGTAGCATTAGATTCTCATTGGGGCATGAAGCCTATTGTGAACTGCACAAGTGAGGGAGGGATCTAAGTTGCGTGCTCATTATGAGAATCTAATGCCTGGTGATCTGTCACTGTCTCCCATCACCCACAGATGGGAGCATCTGGTTACAGGAAAACAAGCTCAGGTCTCCCACTGATTCTAAATTATAGTGAGTTGTGTAATTATTTCATTATATATTACAATGTAATAATAATAGAAATAAAATGTGCAATAAATGTAATGTCCTTGGATCATCCCAAAACCACCCCCCAACCAGTCCTTGGAAAAACCGTCTTCCACAAAACAAGTCCCTGGTGCCAAAAAGGTTGGAGACTGCTGCCCTGAATGCTTCTGGAAAGAGCTTTTCACACCTTTCAGTAAATATATATATTTTATAAGATGGGGTCTCACTATATTGCCCAGGGTGGTCTTGGAACTGGGCTCAAGTGATCCTTCCACCTTGGCCTCCCAAAGTGCTGGGATTATAGGTGTGAGCCACCACGCCTGGTCTCTTTCAGTAAATATTTATTCAGCACCCACTGCATGCATGCTGCGATGCTAAGTTCAACAGTAGATGAAAGGATGAGTATGAAACAGCATGCTGGGATACCACAAGGCATCACAGTGCTTCAAGTACTGGATAACTTTGTACTAAAAATAAGTAATCATAATCAGAATTTGTATGTTATTCTCTCCCAGATCAATGCAAAGTTGTTTTGTTTTTAAGGAAACCAAACAGGTTAGACTGCCTTCTAACAAAACTTCCCCTAAATAGGTAATATGTGGAGCACTTTGGTATTGGTGCCAAAAAAGCAAATTTAGCAGTGGCTAAATTACAGTGGCTCACACCCATAATCCCAGCACTTTGGAAGGCCAAGGCGCATGGATCACCCAAGGTCAGGAGTTCAAGACCATCCAGCCTGATCAACATGGTGAAACCCTGTCTCTACTAAAAATACAAAAATAAGCTGGGTGTGGTAGTGCCTGCCTGTAATCCCAGCTATTTGGGAGGCTGAGGCAGGAGAATCGCTTGATCCTGGGAGGTGTAGGTTGCAGTGATCCGAGATCGCGTCATTGCACTGCAGCCTGGGCAACAAGAACGAAACTCCGTCTTTGAAAAAAAAAAAAAACAACAACAACAATAATAAAAATATTAAGCTGGCCAGGCGTGGTGGCTCACTCCTGTAATCCCAGGACTTTAGGAAGCAGAGGCAGGCAGATCACAAGGTCAGGAGCCAGCCGGGCGTGGTGGCTCACGCCTATAATCCCAGTACTTTGAGAGGCCAAGGCGGGTGGATCACCAGAGGTCGGGAGATGGAGACCATCCTGGCTAACACGGTGAAACCCTGTCTCTACTAAAAATACAAAAAAATTAGCCAGGCATGGTGCCACATGCCTGTAATCACGGCTGCTCGGGAGGCTGAGGCAGGAGAATTGCTTGAACCTGGGAGACGGAGGTTGCAGTGAGCTGAGATCACACCATTGCACTCCAGCCTGGGCAACGAGAGCAGAAACTCCATCTCAAAAACAAACAAACAAACTCCAAAGGTCAGGAGTTTGAGACCAGCCTGGCCAATATGGTGAAACCCCATCTCTACTAAAAATACAAAAAAAAAAAAAATTAGCCGGGCATAGTGGTGCATGCCTGTAGTTCCATCTACTTGGGAGGCTGAGACAGAAGAATCACTTGAACCTGGGAGGTGGAGTTTGCAATGAGCCAAGATCGTGACATTGCACTCCAGCCTGGGTGACAGAGCAAGACTCCGTCTCAAAAAAAAAAAAATAATAATAATAATAATATTAAGCCTTCCCATTTATGCACATAGAGTGTCTTTCCATTTGTGTCTTTAATTTATTTCAGCAACATTTTATAGTTTTCAATGCACAAGTCTTTCACATCCTTGGTTAAGTTTATTTCTTAGTACTTTATTATTTTTGATGCTATTGTAAATGAAGTTATTTTTATAATTTTCTTTTCTGATTGTTTATTATTAGTGTATAGAAAAATCTGATTTTTCTACGATTTTACATATATTTTTAAAGGTAAACATTGTATACGAACAATGTTTGGAAAATCTCCAGGATAAAATATCAAATAACAAATATATATTTCAGAACAATTCACTCAGATCCACCTTATATAAATAAATATCTTTATACAAATAAATATCTTTATACATGTATATACTACTACTCTGAATAATGAGGTTTTTTTTTTTTTTTTTTTCATTTTCCCTCCATATTGGGCCACAATTTACCTGCCTTGGAAAAGGAGATTTCTCAATTTCTATCTCTCTATGCTTCAGATCTTTTCTCCTAGAAAAACATGCTCACTTGCTCTATATATTATATTCTTAGCTAATCTCTCATAATTTGAATCAACCATGGGCCAAAGGCCCATTTGATTTGAAATGTATTTCTCCTTTTATGATAGGGAGACTTTTTGAATAGAGTTTTAAAAACAATCAATAGCTGCCTTAAAACAAATGCAAAATGCAATTATAGGGCCACATGAGAAGGGGGCAGTAGAAAGGGAAAGAGGAGAAAGAAGGATGATACTCACTGGGACCAGCTGGATCCTGTGGTGGTATCACCTTCATGTTGGAATAATTCCTGTTGATGAAAGGGTCTGGCTGGGGATTCTCTGGGGCCATTCTGTTCATTGTGGTTTCTGAAATCTGAGATGGAAGGCCTGTGAGATAGAGAATGCTGATGAAGAATTCATTCACTGGATAGCAATGTTTTCAAGGAGCCTGGGCTTGCTGTATGACCTCTGGCAAGTGAGGTTAACCCCCAATTCCTCTACCTCAGCTGGAAAATGATTCATATCTTATACCATAGAGAAATACTCTAGCTGTACTTGTCAAAAATGAAACTTTAGAAATAACAAAAGAAATTCTGTGTCAATATCTTCGTGACTCAAAGTAGAGGGATATTTCTTTGATGAGATTGTTGAAGTGCAATCTATACACGAAAAGATAGAGATCAAATGACCACAGATTTCTCATCAGAAACAAAGACAGTTCTTTTAGCACTTCAAAGATTTTGTTCCACTGTCAACTTAGATTCTTTTTTACACCACTTGCCATCACTCCCAATCAACTCAGATTCCATATCCAGGGAAAATATCTTTCAGGAAAGAAGGTGAAATGAAGACATTCTCAGAACTATGAGAATCTGTGGCCAGTAGTCCTGTTCTGTGGAGTATTAAAGAAAGCTCTTCCTAAGAGGAAAATTGGAACTTCAAGAATAAAGGAAAAGCCACACATATGGTAAATATCTGGTTACATATAATAGGTCTTAAATTTTTAAAAGCTATTTGGAATATATATGAATATTGAAAGCAAAAATTACCATATTGTTTATTGGTTTTGTTTTGTTTACTTTTAATTTTGAACTGATTTCAGATTCACAAGAAATTGCAAAATAATATATATGGTTAAGGTGCTGCACACACTTCAGCTAGCCTCCCTCAATGGTGACATCTTGCATGTTATTTTACTTTTTCACTCTTATTCTATAACAAATGTACAGGGGAATAAATTTAGAAGAGCTTCTTAATTCATAAACCAATATTTTGCAAATGAACAGTATGTAATGTTACAAAATCCTGCATGGGTAAAAGATCCACTCAAAGTTCAATGTAGAACAATGGATTTTAATGTGACAGAATTTGAAAAGTTCATTCATATGATTTCAAATTTTACATTGCAGGCCGGGCATGGTGGCTCACGCCTGTAATCCCAGCACTTTGGAAGGCTGAGGAGGGTGAATTACTTGAGGTCAGGAGTTCGACACCAGCCTGACCAACATGGTAAAGCCCCATCTCTACTAAAAATATGAAAATTAGCTGGGCGTGGTGGCACGCAACTGTAGTCCCAGCTACTAGGGAGGCTGAGGCAGAAGAATCGCTTGAACCCGGGAGGCAGAGGTTGCGGTGAGCCGAGATCATGCCACTGCACTCCAGCCTAGGTGACAGAGCGAGACTCCGTCTCAAAAAAAAAAAAAAAAAAAAAAAAATTTTCACGTTGCAACTCATCTTTAAGAAACTGCTACTTGTTGAGTTTGTGTTGTAGTTTCAAAGAATATCCACAATTATTTCAAAGGCTATAAGAATACTCCTTTTTCTAGCATCATATCTGTATGAGGTCAGATTTTCTTCTTACACTTCAACAGAGTAATGCATCAGAAAAGGTGACTGCAAAAGCAGAAGAGAATTCTATCATCTTCCATTAAGCCCTAAAGTACTAAAATGTAAAACAATGCCATTGGTCTCACAATTTTTTTGTGTGTGGAAAATATAGTTAACACATAATGCATTTATCATTTTATTTTGAAAGGAATGAATAAATATATTTTAATCTCAGTTTTCACTTTGAATATGGTAAATATCTAGGTATATTCTATAGAAACAAAAGTTCTTTGGAGTCCTCAACAATTTTTAAGAATATAAAGAGGTTCTGAGACCAAAATATTTGAACAGCAATAACAACAGATGGCCTAAGGCTTGGCATTTAATTGAAAAGAAATTAAACTTCACTAAGCATCTGTTCTTCAGTACAACCCTAAGAGTAAATAAATGATGCAGTAACATTCAGTAGCAACATTAGGATACTGTCAGACATCCAAGTGCTTCATATACATGATTCATGTGATCCTTGACAAACACATGGGGTAATGGACAATTATTATCAACCTCTTAAAGATGAAGAGACATGAGATCTAAAAGTTTGGCCAGGTAGAGGAGAAGCATAGCTGAGAATGAATCAGGTCTTACTGACTCTTGTACACATAGTCTAAACCCTGGCCCACTTTCCTGGGATGGGTATTGAAAGTCTGCAGCTTAAACTAGCATATTAAAGAAACAAAGAAGCAAATGATTCAACTGGTCTACAGTGCTTTCCCTGATTGAGGCTATCAAGAGCATAAGGCAGAATTGCCACTAGCAGAACCACATTTACTCAGCAAATTTTTATTGCCTGCCTCCTACAAATGGGCACTTATATAGGTCTGTGGATTCTGCAATGAACAAAGTACACAAAAATATTTGCTATAATAGAGTTTACATTCTAATTAAGGATTTCCAAAGGCCTGGCTAACACAGATGGGGAAAGTTTGGGAGCCCTGCAGAACAGACAACCACACTCAGTAAGTAAGGAGTCTCACATTCTCTCCCTGATTTTCATGGGGTGAATAGTCAGTCTTTCTGACCTTCCTTCTGTCCCCAACCATCTATATCATGTCCCTCTAATGTGAATGGGCTGAGTGGTTTGTATCCTTTAGTATTGCTCCTTTGATTTTTCAAATCCTCTTTGGGCACTTAAAGCCCCACATTCTGGCTACCCTCCCCGCTCCCTGATGCTTACCTGTCATGAATCCCCTTAGACTAACCATTTTCAGTCCTACGTGGTGTGTCTCTCTCCGGAAATGCAGTTTCCTTAGTGTTTCCTCATGCAGAAGACCCTGTATTTAAATGTAATTTTTATACAATCAGACCTCCTCCTGCCCTTGCACCACCCAGACACACCCTGATGTCCCACCCTTCATTCATTCATTTGTTCATTCAATAAAAGTATGCTTAGAGCATAGTGTAACTGTTGCTGAAAATAGTCATTATTCTTTTTTTATACTCAAACTTCCTACCTTTGACAACCCTTCAAGGCAGCTCCTGTGCTTTTTGATGCAACCACCTTTTTACTTTTACACTTGCGTTGTTCAAAGTTTTAGGTGTAAAATTCCTCTAGGCGTGGTAACACACGCCTGTGGTCTGAGGTATTCGGGAGGCTGAGGTGGAAGGATCACTTGGGCCTGGGAAGTTGAGGCTACAGTGAGCCCTAATTGCACCAGTCTACTCCAGTCTGGGCAACCGAGCGAGACAGCAAGACCCTATCTCAAAAAAATAAAAGTAAAGTTTTAGGAATGTATCTTTAAAATAGTGATCCAATCTGACAATTTTCATATGCAATAATCCATTTATGTTTGATAGGATAAGAACAGAGTAATCCCACCTTATCCACAGTTTTGCTTTTTGTGGTTTCAGTCAATTGCCATCCAAAAATATTAAAGGGAAACTTTCTTTTTTTTTTTTTTTTTTTTTTTTTTTTTTTGAGACGGAGTCTTTCTCTGTCCCCCAGGCTGGAGTGCAGTGGTGCGATCTCGGCTCACTGCAAGCTCCGCCTCCCGGGTTCACGCCATTCTCCTGCCTCAGCCTCCCGAGTAGCTGGGACTACAGGCGCCCGCCAACACGCCCGGCTAATTTTTTGTATTTTTAGTAGAGACGGGGTTTCACCGTGTTAGCCAGGATGGTCTCGATCTCCTGACCTCGTGATCCGCCCGCCTCGGCCTCCCAAAGTGCTGGGATTACAGGCTTGAGCCACCGCGCCCGGCCGGAAACTTTCATAAATAAAAAATGTGTAAGTTTTCATTTCTTTTCTTTTCTTTTTTAGACGGAGTTTCACTCTTGTTGCCCAGGCTGGAGTGCAATGGCATGATCTCAGCTCACTGCAATATCCACCTCACCGGTTCAAGTGATTCTTCTGCCTCAGCCTCCCACGTAGCTAGGATTAGAGTCGTGTGCAACCACACCAGCTAATTTTGTATTTTTTTAGTAGAGACGGGGTTTCACCATGTTGATCAGGCTGTCTTGAACTTCTGACCTCAAGTGATCCACCCGCCTTGGCCTCCCAGAGTGCTGGGATTACAGGCGTAAGCCACCATGCCCAGCCCTTTTTTTTTTAATGCTCGAATTTTAAATTGGCTGTACTGCTCCGCCCAGGATGTGAATCATCCCTTTGTCCGTGTATCCATGCTGTATAAGCTACCTGGCCTATACAATGTGGTCGTATAGGAAGAAACCGAGGATCCTGGAATGTATCCGCATGGATAATGGGGGGATCACTACTTATTTCTACCTAATTTCTTACAATCTTTGTGTGTTTTTAACTTTTCCAGCCTTCTGTTAGAATGGTTGCATTTTATTTTCTCCCCCTCTCAAATGGTGTGTAAGTTATATGCAAGATTTAAAGTTAACATTATTTTTATTTATTTATTCTTTGTTTAGAGATGGTATTCACTCTGTCACCCAAGCTGGACTGCAGTGGTGCCATCATGGCTTACTGTAGGCTTGACCTCCTGGGCTAAAATGATTCTTTCACTTCAGCCTCCCCAGTAGCTGGAACTACAGGTATGCACCACCACCCCCAGCTAATTAAAAAAAAAAAAATTTGTAGAGATGGGATGTTGCTAGGTTGCCCAGACTGGTCTAGAACTCCTGGGCCCAAGTGATCCTCCTGCCTTGGCCCCCCAAATTGCTGGGATTACAGGCATGAATCACTATGTCCAGCCTAAGTTTGCTTTTATGTTCCTAAAAGTGGTCATTATTATTTTTGTCATAAATATTTATTTAGATTTAACCATATGTTTATCAAGTGCTTTGATCATCATCGCTTCTTTCATCCTCTTTCTTTTGGGCACAGTTTTATTTTTTCTGATGTAGAATCAAAAATAGTTCTTTTAATTGTAAACATTTTCAAACTTTCTTTGTCTAAAATGTCTTTATTACATTATCATTCTTGCATAATAGATTAGATGAGTACAGAAACCATTTATTTGAGAATTCTGCTAACATCCAAACTTTTATTCCTTTGCAGGTAATTGTTCTCTGCTCTCTAGTTGCTTTTATTTTATTTTATTTTTCTAAGATGGAGTCTTGCTCTGTCACCCAGGTTGGAGTGCAGTGGCACAATCTCGGCTCACTGCAACCTCTGCCTCCCAGGTTCAAGCAATTCTCCTGCCTCAGCCTCCTGACTAGCTGAGATTACAGGCGCGAGCCACCACGCCCCAGCTATATCTATATATCTATATCTATATATATCTATATCTATATATCTATATCTATATATCTATATCTATATATATGTATTTTTTGTATTTTTTTAGTAGAGACGGGGTTTTACCATGTTGGCCAGGCTGGCCTCAAACTATTGATCTCGTGATCCGCCTGCCACAGCCTCCTAAAGTGCTGAGATTACAGGCATGAGCCACTGTGCCCAGCCTCTAGTTGCTTTTAAAAGATGTGTGCAGGCTGGGCGTGGTGGCTCGCGCTTGTAATCCCAGCACTTTGGGAGGCCGAGGCGGGCGGATCACGAGGTCAGGAGATCGAGACCACGGTGAAACCCCGTCTCTACTAAAAATACAAAAAATTAGCCGGGCGTGGTGGCGGGCGCCTGTAGTCCCAGCTGCTCGGAGAGGCTGAGGCAGGAGAATGGCGTGAACCCGGGAGGCGGAGCTTGCAGTGAGCCGAGATTGCGCCACTGCACTCCAGCCTGGGCGACAGAGCGAGACTCCGTCTCAAAAAAAAATAAAAATAAAAATAAAAAAGATGTGTGCTTTGTCCAGAGTGTCTCAGCCTCCTGAATAGCTGGAAGGCATACAGGCGCCCGCCACCATGCCCAGATAATTTTAGTATTTTTAGTAGAGACAGGGTTTCAGCATGTTGGTCAGGCTGGTCTCAAACTCCTGACCTCAAGTGATCCTCCCATCTTGGCCTCCCAAACTGTTGGAATTATAGGCGTGAGCCACCGTGCCCAGCTTCTCCTGAACTTTCAGAGCTGCAGCTTGTTTAGCCATAATGCCAGAGTCTGGTATGTATCTTTTATCACTGTAGCTGATACTTTTTTCTTGATGTTTAATTTTGTTTTTTTCTGTAGTACTGTGCCCACTCAGCCCTGCCACCATCTCCCTCAAAATGACTGAAGTCTTACTTATTCATCTGTTTTTTAAATTTATTCATTCATTGATGACTTATTTATTGAGCACCTACTGGTAACAAGCACTATTCTGGGACTAAGCAGGGTGGAAGGGGTCTCCAATTATGACTATAACACAGTTGTCTCTTGCTTCCCACTTTGGTAGTACTATCAGCTTGCTAGCCTACACTTCTCTGGACCAGGGAGGGGGCTCTGACCCTTGATCCTTCCTGCTGCTCTGCCAGCTGGCCCAGAGGGCACAAGTCTTAGACTAATGTATCAGATCTAGAAACAAAACATGAAAGCTATTGGTCTGCATCCTACCAAAGAAAGAAGATTCACTCTTATTGCCCAGGCTGGAGTGCAATAGCGTGATCTAGGCCCACTGCAACCTCCTGGTTCAAGCGATTCTTCTGCCTCAGCCTCCCTAGTAGCTGGGACTACAGGCGCCTGCCAACACGCCTGGCTAATTTTTGTATTTTTAGTAGAGATGGGGTTTACCATGTTGACCAGGCTGGTCTTGAACTCCCGACCTCAGGTGATCCACCCGCCTCAGTCTCCCAAAGTGCTGGGAATTACAGGCATGAGCCACCACGCCCAGCAATGCCTAAATCTTTTGGCATTAAAAGATTTAGTCATTTTTGGCCGGGCACGGTAGCTCACGCCTGTAATCCCAGCACT
The DNA here is from genome assembly GCF_028878055.3 of Symphalangus syndactylus. NCBI lineage: Eukaryota > Metazoa > Chordata > Mammalia > Primates > Hylobatidae > Symphalangus > Symphalangus syndactylus. Next base: position 45,408,812 of record NC_072443.2, on the reverse strand, counting down.
TTGGGAGGCTGAGGCGGGTGGATCACGAGGTCAGGAGATTGACACCATCCTGGCCAACATGGTGAAACCCCATCTCTACTAAATACAAAAAAATTAGCGGGGCATGGTGGCGGGTGCCTATAGTCCCAGCTACTCGGGAGGCTGAGGCAGGGGAATCGCTTGAACCCGGGAGGCGGAGGTTGCAGTGAGCCGAGATTGCGCTACTGCACTCCAGCCTGGTGACAAAGCGAGACTCTGTCTCAAAAAACAAACAAACAAACAAACAAACAAATAAATAAATAAATAAAGATGTAGGCATTAAAGGATCAATCCAGGAAATTGGACAATAATTGACAGATGTTGCAGAAAGAGCTAACACAGTAGCTACAGAGAAACCTCACAATTTAACCAAATATCTCTCTCAAAATCTCTGTCTTATTCTTTTCAGAAGTATCTCACTCCTTTTTTTTTTTTTAAGAGACAGGTCTCCCCTGAAGACACTGCTGGCGTGATCATAGCTCACTGCAGCCTCAAACTCCAGTGCTCAAGTAATCCTCAAGTAAGCCTCTTGAGTAGCTGGGACTACAGATGCACGGCACCACACCAATTATTATTATTATTATTATTTTGTAGAGATGGGATTTCCCTATGTTGCTTAGGCTTTGCTTCAAGAGATCCTCCCAGGCCGGGCACGGTGGCTCATGCCTGTAATCCCAGTACTTTGGGAGACCGAGGCGTGTGGATCACCTGAGGTTGGGTTTCAAGGCCAGCCTGGCCAACATGACAAAACCCCATCTTTACTAAAAATATGAAAATTAGCCAGGCCCAGTGGTGTGCACCTGTAGTCCCAGCTAATACTACTCGGGAGGCAGAGGTGGGAGAATTGCTTGAACCAGGGAGGCAGAGGTTGCAGTGAGCCAAGATGGGGCCACTGAACTCCAGCCTGGGCAACGGACTGAGACTCCATGTCAAAAAAGAAAAGAGAGAGATGATCCTCCCACCTCAGCCACCCAAAGTGCTGGGATTATAGGCATGAGCCATCGTGTCCAGCCAACTTTCATTTATTTATGCATTTTTGAGACAGGATCTTGCTCTGTTGACCAGGCTGGAGTGCAGTGGCATGATCATAGCTCACTGCAGCCTTGACCTCCCAGACTCAAATGATCCTCCCACTCTAGACTCCAGAGTTGCTGGGACCATAGGTGTGAACCACTGTGCCCAGCCCCTCAGCCAACTTTTTAAATGTCTCTTGGTTATCTATGCCTACCAAATTCTCTTTTTTTTTTTTTTTTTTTTTTTTTTTTGAGACGGAGTCTCGCTCTGTCGCCCAGGCTGGGGTGCAGTGGCGTGATCTCAGCTCACTGCAAGCTCCGCCCCCCGGGGTTCACGCCATTCTCCTGCCTCAGCCTCCCGAGTAGCTGGGACTACAGGTGCCCGCCACCACGCCCGGCTAATTTTTTTGTATTTTTAGTAGAGACGGGGTTTCACCATGGTCTCGATCTTCTGACCTCGTGATCCACCCGCCTCGGCCTCCCAAAGTGCTGGGATTACAGGCTTGAGCCACCGCGCCCGGCCCAAATTCTCTTATTCCTGTCAGTCTGTTGCGCTCCTATCCATCTCCTCCTTCCTCCTTCCCTCCCTTTCTCCTCTATTTCTCCTCTTTTACCCTTCCTCTCTCTAAATCTCTTTCAAAACTCAATTTCTCAGCCAGGCACGGTGGCTCATGCCTGTAATCCCAGCACTTGCGGAGGCTGAGGCGGGTGAATCACTTGAGATCAGGAGTTCCAGACAAGGCTTGCCAACATGTTGAAACTCCATCTCTACTAAAAATATAAAAATTAGCTGGGCCCGGGGGTGCATGCCTGTAATCCTAGCTACTCGGGAGGCTGAGGCGGGAGGATTGCTTGAGGCTGGGAGGCAGAGGTTGCAGTAAGCTGAGATTGAGCCACTGCACTCCAGCTTGGGTGAGAGAGCAAGACTCCATCTCAAAGAAAAAAAAAAAAGAAAATATACTGAAACAAAAAGGCCAATAAAGAAAAACCAAAATTAAAGAGAGAAGGAAGCAAACTATTAACAGGGGTTCTTAAGGGATTGGGATTCCCTTGAACAGATGCATTGTTCATTATTTTCATTTTTTTTATAAGAATGAGAAAAAGGCTGGGTGCAGTGGCTCACACCTATAATCCCAACACTTTGGGAGTCCGAGGCAAGGAGAATCACTTGAGCCCAGGAATTTGAGACTAGCCTGTGCAACATAGCCAGACCCTGTCTCTATTTAATTATTTTTTAATGAGAAAAAAATGAAAATTTAAAATAAATCAGATTTGCTGAACTCTTTCTCCATCTCTTCCCCATTTTCAGTCAGCCTGTTTATGTGCTGAGCTTTACCTTGAGTGGACCTAGGGTAGGGACAAGCCCAGCTTTGCCCTCAGGTAGCTCCTCCTTTCTTTTCTCTACCCTTCTGTTTTCCTAACTCATGGGAAATGCAGATTCCTTTCTTGCAGATAGAAGCCAGTCTGTGAAGAGATAAGACTGTAGGAGTGCCCGTAGCACGAAGGGGAGAGAATGCCCTAGGTGAGAGCACCCCAGATGACAGCAAAGATTCCCAGCTTCAGAAATGAGCCAGGAGAGAACTGTCAGCAGAGGTAGAAGCCCATGGCTTGTGTTGAAAGGGAGGGAAATTGTCTGGAAGGAGCCTTAGGGGCCTGCTCTTAATCTCCACTCCCACCCTGAGGGAAGATCCTGTGCATCTATGTGGCATAGATTATGGTTGTTGGGGATATTGTGTCTTCATTCCAGTAAATCCATTTATTCATTCTAAAAGACTGGTGCCCTTGGGACAAGACCCTTATTCCAGGAGCTGGTCTTGTTTCTGAAAGTCTGATTGGCTCATTCTTCCTTATCCCCAGGTTGCTTCTTCCCCAGCTCGCCCTCCTCTGAGCTTGGCAGGGCCTAAGACTCCTCCCTAACTCCTGCCTGCCAGTGTCCTTGTTCAAACGTGAAGAGCTAAAAGAAGGCAAAGATGTAAATAAAACTTTGGCAGTTCCCCCAGAAGTAAAAGTATCTGCAAGATGAGGAGAAGGACAGAAAAGGAAGGATAAGGAGAGTGAGAAAATGTAGAAAACAGTGAGAATGGGCCCTGGAGCCAGAATATATGCATCTAGGCTCCACTATTTACTAGATGTGTGGCCTTGGGCATGTTTTTGTTTATTTATTTATTTTTTGAGACGCAATCTCGCTCTGTCGCCCAGGCTGGAGTGCAGTGGCACAATCTGGGCTCACTGCAAGCTCCGCCTCCCGGCTTCACGCCATTCTCCTGCCTCAGCCTCCTGAGTAGCTGGGACTAGTGCCCACCACTGTGCCCCGCTAATGTTTTGCATTTTTAGTAGAGACGGAGTTTCACCATGTTAGCCAGGATGGTCTCAATCTCCTGACCTCGTGATCCGCCTGTCTAGGCCTCCCAAAGTGCCAGGATAACAGGCGTGAGCCACCACGCCCGGCCAACCTTGGGCGTATTACCTAACCTTTTGGGGTTGTTCTGAGGTTGTCAACCCAAGTAACAAATGGAAAGAGGCCCTCTAAAAGGAAAAGATATAAATCTGGGAATAGAGCATTGCAAAGGGAATACACATGCCATAATAAATTATGGGCATATTCAGGGAGGTAGAGGAAGACAAAGGTGTTTAAAGGAAAAAATGAAGAGAATTACATAATTATTTTGAAACAATTATCCCCGGCTACAAAAATCAATAACAAGGATGATGCCAGTCCGAGGTTGGACAGGCAATTGCTAGGCAGATGTCCTTGCAGAAGTATCTTTTGTGTAAGATTGGGATGGCCTCTGTGTAAGGTTGTATTTTTGGCAGAATCTTTTGTGATAGTTTTTGTTATCAGGCATATGAGCATGAGCACCTTCTATTCATGGCCTTCCCAGCTCTTTTCGTCACGATTTTTGTTTTTGTTTTTAACATTAATGACACCATTTTGGTTCTGATTACTTTCACAAGGTTAAAGTGATTAATATCACTGGAGCAATCAGAACATTAAATCATCTGTGATATTGTGATTTACAGTAAGATATATATGCACATGTATATTTCCTGTCACAGAGCTCCGGAAAGTCAGAATCTCTGGAGTGATAAGCATGTGTTTTGTATGTCAACACAATGACTGGTAGCTGGCAGCCCCTAGGTAGCTTCAGTGTGGGGCTGGTCACCAGAAAGACCAAGGCGTGATTAGAGGATTGGGGCTTTCAGCCCCACCCTCCAATCTTCAAGGAGAGGACAGAAGGCCAAAGGTTAAGATGGTCACTAATGGCCAATAATCTAGTCAATCATGCTTACATAATGAAACCTCCATAAAAACCCAAGAGGACAGGATTTAGAAGAGCGTCTGGATAGCTGAACATGATGAAGTTCCTGAAGGGTGGTGAGCCCAGAGCAGGCATGGAAGCTCTGCACCCCTTCCCACAAACCTTGCCGTAGGTATCCCTTCATCTGGTTCTTCAGTGTCTTTTATTATATCCTTTATTAATAAACCAGTAAACATAAGTAAAGTGTTTACCAGGTGCAGTGGTGCATGCCTGTAATCCCAACACTTTGACAGACCGAGGTGGGAGGATCACTTGATGCTAGGGGTTTGAGCCCAGTCTGGATAACATAGTGAGACTCCATCTCTACAAAAAAATAAAAAAAATTAGCTGGGCAAGGTGGCACATGCCTGCAGTCCCAGCTACTCAGGAGCTGAGGTGGGAGGATCCCTTGAGCCCAGGAGGTCGAGGCTGCAGTGAGCTAGGAGTGCACCACTGCACTCCAGACTAGGCAACAGAATGAACCCTGCCTCAAAAACAAAACAAAAACATGTTTCTCCGAGTTCTGTGAGCCACTCAAGCAAATTAATTATACCCAAAGACGGGGTTGTGGGAACCCAAATTTATAGCCAGTTGGTCAGAGCATAGACCATAACCTGTGCTTGCAACAGGCATCTGAAGTGGGGACAGCCTTGTGGGACTGAGCTCTTGACCTGCCGGATCAGATGCTATTTCCAGGTAGGTAGTGTCGGAATTGAACTCAATTGGAGGACACTCAGCTGGTGCCCACTGGAGAATCTGCTGCAGAATTGGTTGCTGCTGGGGAGAAATCCCCACATACATTTTGGTGACCCCAGGTGAGGTAGTCTTTCTTTTTTTTTTTTTTTTTTGAGACAGAGTCTCGCTCTGTTGCCCAGGGTGGAGTGCAGTGACACGATCTTGGCTCACTGCAAGCTCCACCTCCCCGGTTCAAGGGATTCCCCTGCCTCAGCCTCCTGAGTAGCTGGGACTACAGGCACCCACAATGACACCCAGCTAATTTTTTTGTATTTTTAGTAGAGACAGGGTTTCACCGTGTTAGCCAGGATAGTCTTGATCTCCTGACCTTGTGATCCACCGGCCTCGGCCTCCCGAAGTGCTGGGATTACAGGCATGAGGCACCACGCCCGGCGAGGTGGTCTTATATTGAGAGTTAGGGTAGGAAAAGACCAAAGTGGGTTTTTTTCTATACTTTTAGACTCCCTAATAATAAGCACTCTGTACCCCAGGAAGACAATAAGTCTGGAGGGAGGCAGACATAAAATAATTAACAACAGCTCTTGTTTGTTTAGTAATTGATTGCTTGGGTGATAGTGTACATTCACTTATGATGTGCCAGGTCCTGGGTTATGCATTTTATTTGTATTTAACTCTCATGTCAAACTTCTGAAATAGATTATTTTATATATATATATATAATTTTTTTTTTTTTTTTTTTTTGAGACGGAGTCTAGCCCTGTCGCCCAGGCTGGAGTGCAATGGAGTGATCTTGGCTCACTGCAACTTCTGCCTCCTGGGTTCAAGCAATTCTCCTGCCTCAGCCTCCCGAGTAGCTGGGACTACAGGCACGTGCCACCATGCCTGGGTAATTTTTTGCATCTTTAGTAGAGATGGGGTTTCACCATGTTGGCCAGTCTGGTCTCGAACTCCTGACCTCATGATCCGCCCAGCTCAGCCTCCCAAAGTGCTGGGATTACAGGCGTGAGCCACCATGCCCGGCCAGATTATGTTCTTATCAGTAAGAAAAAGTGGGGCTTATATGGATACGACAGTGTGCCCAAGGTTATACTCAGGAGGTGGCAGAGCCGGGTTCTAATTCAAGACTTTTCTGACTCCAAAGACTTTGCTCACAACCCCCACTCTATATATAGAGATGAGTCACAAAAATTAGAAATGTGAAAGAAGGAAAAAATTCAATGAGATTCAGAGATAGAAAAACAAAGTCAGAGGAAGAGAAGGAGAAAATAGGAGGAGGGAGAGACAGCAAAACAGCTGGAGGGAAAGAAATTGAAAACCTTGAAGACAGAGGCAGAGAGAGAAAGAGATTTTTATTTATTTATTTATTTATTTATTTATTTATTTATTTATTTATTTATTTATTTATGTTTTTGAGATGGACTCTCGCTCTGTTGCCCAGGCTGGAGTGCAGTGGTGCGATCTTGGCTCACTGCAAGCTCTGCCTTCCGGGTTCATGCCATTCTCCTGCCTCAGCCTCCCGAGTAGCTGGGACTACAGGCGTCTGCCACCAAGCCTGGCTAATTTTTTTTATATTTTTAGTAGAGACGGGGTTTCACCATGTTAGCCAGGATGATCTCGATCTCCTGACCTCGTGATCTGCCCATCTTGGCCTCCCAAAGTGCTGGGATTACAGGCGTGAGCCACCGCGCCTGGCCAAGAAAGAGATTTTTAAAAACATCTGGAAAAGAGACAGAGGCAGAGAGGCAGAGTTGACAAAGATGGAGACAAGATTAGACAGAAAAAGAAAGCACATGACTGAAATCTTTTTTATATTTGTTTTTTGGAGACAGGGTCTCACTCTGTTGCCCAGGCTGCAGTGCAATGGCATGATCATAGCTCACTGCAGCCTTGACCTCCTAAGGCCCCAAGCAATCCTCTAGCCTCAGCCTCCTGAGTAGCTGGGAGTATGAGTGTGCACCAACATGCCCGGCTCCTTTTTTGTTTTTTTGGAGACAGAGTCTCACTCCATCACCCAGGCTGGAGTGGAGTGCAGTGGTGCAATCTCGGCTCACTGCAAACTCCACCTCCTGAGCTCAAGCAATCCTCCCACCTCGGCCTCCTGAGTAGCTAGGATCACAGGCGCGGGTCACCACTCCTGGATAATTTTTGTATTTTTAGTAGAGATGGCGTTTCGCCATGTTGCTCAGGCTGGTCTGAAACTCCTGGGCTCAAGCAATCTACCTGCCTCAGCCTCCCAAAGTGCTAGGCTTACAGGTGTGAGCCACTGGAAATACAATTCTTGACCTTTGCCTCATTCTTCCTTCATTGGTGAAAGCCTCTTTCAAGGGTGTGGTGGTGCATGCCTGTAGTCCAGCTACTTGGGAGGATGAGGCAGGAAGATCACTGGAGCCTGGGCATTACAGGCTACAGTGTGCTGATTGTGCTTGTGAAAAGCCACTGCAGTCCAGCCTGGACAACACAGTGGGGCCTTGTCTCAAAAAAAAAAAAAAAAAAAGTCTTCTTCAAGGTTTTCATAGCTATTCCCTCTCTCATTCCAGGAGGAAGAAAAAGGACAAATCAGACTAAGGAAATCAGGGCACAGATAACAAACTCCAAGAGATTCAAAGTTTAGGAGTCATTCTCAAATGCTCACAACTCTTGTCTCTAATATGAGTGGTTAATATTTATATCTCAGGGAACATATCACACTCAGTAAAGCCTTCCTCAGACTAAACCTCTCTTTTTCCAAGTCAAAGAACAAAAGTGAAAAACTTTAGAAAACGTAGTCAGATGGTTTGAAATTGAGATTCGCAAAAGGGGAGACTGGGTCTCATTCATTCATCACTGTATCCCAGAACCCAGCAATGTGTCTGACATAGTGGTCACTCACTCATTCCACAAATATCTGTGAGTGTCTGCTATGTGTCATACATTGTACTAAGTGCTGGAGATAAGACACAGAAGGCAAAGTTCCTGCCTTCATGGAACTTACTTTCTGGTGAGGAAGTCTATAAAAATGTAAATAAATGCAAACCACCAGGTGTGGTGGCTCATGCCTGTAATCCCAGCACTTTGGGAGGCCCAGGCAGGTGGACTGCTTGAGGCCAGGAGTTCAAGACCAGCTAGGCCAACATGGTGAAAAAAACATGTCTACTACAAATACAAAAATTAGCTGGGCGTGGTGGTGCATGCCTGTAATCTCTGCTGCTTGGGAGGCTGAGGTGGAAGAATTGCTTGAACCTGGGAAGGGGAGGTTGCAGTTAGCAGAGACTGTGCTACTGCACTCCAGCCTGGATGACAGAGCAAGATTCTGTCTCAAAAAAAAAAAAAAAATTAAAAATGTAAACAAATAATACATTACAGAGACTTGTAAGTGTTATGAAGAATATAAAGCAGAAGAAGAGAAAAGAGCTGAGCCAATGGGGGATATTTAGAAAGGGTGGTCAAGGAAGGCCTCGCTGAGAAGATAACTTTTAAAGCAGAATATCTGTGGAATAGTTGCATTAATTAATGTAATCTTTTTCTTTTTTTCTTTCTTATTTGTAAAAGAAATGGGTGGGCCTTGATCAACTACAATTTTGATTGTGACAAAATATTTTAGGAAAACCCTAAAATCAATGTTTAAAGTTGGTCTTCCATAACTAAGTGAGCAGAAACCCTCAAGTCCAAACAGTTTCCTGAAAATTTTTCTTAAAGGACACAAGATAGTCTATGGGAAGAGGAAATGCCAAGATCCCGGCTGCTGGAAATATCTTTTTCCCAAGGAGGAAGAAATTAACAAATGGGGCCAGGTGAGGTGGCTCATGCCTGTAGTCTCAGCACGTTGGGAGGCCGAGATGGGGAAATCACCTGAGGTCAGGAGTTTGAGGCCAGCCTGGCTAACATGGTGAAACTCTGTCTCTACTAAAAAATACAAAAAAAAATTAGCCGGCCATGGTGGCGGGTACCTGTAATCCCAGCTACTGAGGAGGCTGAGGCAAGATAATTGCTTGAACCTGGGAGTCAGAGGTTGCACCGAGCCAAGATCACACCACTGCACTCTAGCCTGGGCAACAGAGCAAGACTCTGTCAAAAAAAAATAAGAAAGAAAGAAAGAAAGAAAGAAAGAGAAAGAAAGAAAGAAAGAAATTAAGAAATGGGGATAATAGATTGGGAAAGGCTAATGTATTTCTAATTAGAAATCTGGAAGTGAGAGACAATATATTTCAGCAGTGATACAGTTTGGGTATTTGTCCCCACCCAAACCTCATGTTGAATTGTAATCCCCAGTATTGGAGGTGGGGTCTGGTGGGAGGTTTGGATCATGGGGGCGGATACTTCATGAATGGCTTGGGCCATCCTCTTGCTGATAAGTGAGCTCTCAGACTCTGAGTTTATACAAGACCTGATCGTTTAAAAGTGTGTCACACCCCCACCCCCCAGCCATGCACTCTCTCTCTTGCTTGCTCCTTTCTCCATGTGAGGTGCTTGCTCCCCCTTTGCCTTCCACTGTGATTATAAGCTTTCTGAGGCCTCCCTAGAAGTTGAGTAGATGCTAGCACTATGCTTCTTTTAAAGCCTGCAGAACCGTGAGCCAATTAAACTTCTTTCTTTTATAAATTACTCAGTCTCAGGTTTCCCTTTCCGTCCTTCTCTCCCTCCCTCCCTCCCTTCCTTCCTTCCTCTCTCTTTTTCTTTCTTTCCCTCTTTCTTTCTTTCTTTCTTTCTTTCTTTCTTTCTTTCTTTCTTTCTTTCTTTCTTTCTTTCTTTCTTTCTTTTCTCCTTCCTTCCTTCCTTCCTTCCTTCCTTCCTTCCTTCCTTCCTCCTTCCTTCCTTCCATCTTTCTTTCTTTCCTTCTTCTTTCTTTCTCTCTCTCTCTCTTCTTTCTTTTTTTCATGGAGTTTCATTCACTCTTTTGCCCAGGCTGGAGTGAAGTGGCTCGATCTCCGCACACTGCAACCTCTGCCCCAGGGTTCAAGAGATTCTTCTGCCTCAGTCTCCTGAGTAGCTGGAATTACAGGCATGTGTCACCATGCCCAACAAATTTTTGTATTTTTAGTAGAGACGGGGTTTCGCCATGTTGGTCAGGCTCATCTGGAACTCCTGACCCTTAGCAATCCACCCACCTCAGCCTCCCAAAGTGCTGGGATTACAGGCGTGAGCCACCGCATCTGGCCTTGTTTTGTTTGTTTGTTTGTTTTTTAGATGGAGTCTTGCTCTATTGGCCAGGCCGGAGTGCAGTGGCACAATCTTGGCTTGGTTGGAGTGCAGTGGCCTGATCTCGGCTCACTGCAACCTCTGCCTCCTGGCTTCAAGCGATTCTCCTGTCTCAGCCTCCCGAGTAGCTGAGATCACAGACTACAGGCGCGCAGCCACCACGACCAGCTAATTTTTGTATTTTTAGTAGAGACGGGATTTCACCATGTTGGCCAGGCTGGTCTTGAACTCCTGAACTCAAGTGATCCGCCCGCCTCAGCCTCCCAAAGTGCTAAGTCACTGCTCTCAGCCTTAATTTTTTTTTTTTTAATATAGAGACAAGAAGAGGAGCTTTCATTATTCTCTGCATGTCCCACTCGACTATCCCTCCAATTTCTCTGATTTAGACTGGGTGTCTAAGAATGCTCTGGACAGGAGAACTTGAGCATTTTTCTACAGAAGACCAGGACAGGGACAGAAGGCTACTGGCAAGAGGGAGCACAGGGTGTGGCAGAGAACAGTGAGCATGGCAGAAGATAGTTGGGAGGAGTGAGACGTGTTCTGGACTGAGCAAGAGGCGAGGAGCACAATAAGATGGAAGAGCTGAGGTACCAAAGGAAAGCAGAAGATGCCCACCCTTTGCAGTGAATTTTACACAGAGAAAATAATATATATCTTTTACAAATTAAAGTATAAAATAGAGTAGGTAACATAAAAGAGTCTGAGGCAATGGAATTACAATACAAATTGCTCCTGTCTATTTTCTCTTATTGTGTTCCAAACCCTGTGCAAGTGCCTGTAAGTGCATGATCTTATGGAGTGTGTGAGGTAGGTACATTACTCCCACTTTGCTGATGAGATAATTGAAGCTTAGAGAGCTGAAGTGAGTTGAGATTAGCTTTGTCCACCTTGACATCACAGAAACACATTTAGAAAAATGGAAGGAGTGGCCGGGAGCGGTGGCTCACGCTTGTAATCCCAGCACTTTGGGAGGCCAAGGCGGGCGGATCACGAGGTCAGGAGATCGAGACCACGGTGAAACCCCGTCGCTACTAAAAATACAAAAAAATTAGCCGGGCGTGGTGGCGGGCGCCTGTAGTCCCAGCTACTCGGAGAGGCTGAGGCAGGAGAATGGCGTGAACCCGGGAGGCGGAGATTGCAGTGAGCCGAGATTGCGCCACTGCACTCCAGCCTGGGCGACAGAGCGAGATTCTGTCGCAAAAAAAAAAAAAAAAAAAGAAAAATGGAAGGAGTAAAAGAGGAGAACCAGAGATGGCCAAAGTGGAAACAGGTAGCAGGGGAGAGAGAGGAGGGATGGGAGATAAATGCATAAATAGCATTAACCATAAGAGAAAAGATGGATAAATTCAGCACCATAAATATCAAGAACATGGTCTCAGCTGCAGACTAGCTTCAGTCTCACTTCAGGAGGAAGCTCTGTAGCACAAATCTGCAGCATTGATAGTAGTCAGGCCCTGGCCAAAAGGGTAGATGGTGGTGCATAGGCCACACAAAGACAGCTTCTGTTTGTCCCTGAGATATTCCTCCGAGGAGGGTGCAGCTGTGAGTTATCAACCAACAAGGCAGCCAGGGGTTGGGTTAATCACCCAGTAAAAGTCCCTGAGCCGGGCGCGGTGGCTCACGCTTGTAATCCCAGCACTTTGGGAGGCCGAGGCGGGCGGATCACGAGGTCAGGAGATCGAGACCACGGTGAAACCCCGTCTCTACTAAAAATACAAAAAAAAAAAAAAAAAAATAGCTGGGCGTGGTGGCGGGCGCCTGTAGTCCCAGCTACTCGGAGAGGCTGAGGCAGGAGAATGGCGTGAACCCGGGAGGCGGAGCTTGCAGTGAGCCGAGATTGCGCCACTGCACTCCAGCCTGGGCGACAGAGCGAGACTCCGTCTCAAAAAAAAAAAAAAAAAAAAAAAAAAGTCCCTGAGATATCCTCTGAGGAGGCGGCAGCTGTGAGTTATCAGCCAACACAGCAGCCAGGGGTTCCGTCAAACAACCAATAAAAGGGATCTGGGAAGGGCAGTATCATACACTGTAAATGTCTGTTTGTAAAAAGACGGTTGAAAGACCAAAAGGTGAGAATTCTCTTCTGGGACGATGAAGTAGACATGCTTTCCCCTGTTCCTCCTGAGAAGTGGAACTAAAAGCCCTGACCATTATATGTAAACAAACTTATGAAGATTCCGAAGGCAGACCAGGCAAGGACCTGGGGAACCAAAAAACTAAACTTTTGTGAATCGCTTGGGTTTTGTTTTTGTTTCTTTTGTTTTATATATTCTAAACTGGACACTGGAGAGGCCAGCAACCTGAAAATGCCAGTGAACGCAAACCAAAACCAAAAACAAAACAACACAACAACAACAACAACAAGTCACAAGAAAATCCTGTTTTCTCTAGTACAGGGACAAAGGAAGGTCAGCCAAGCAAGACAGACAAGACAGAAAACATTTTTTTTTTTTTTTTTTTTTTTTTTTGAGATGGAGTCTCACTCTGTCACCCACGCTGGAGTGCAGTGGTGCGATCTTGGCCCACTGCAACCTCTGCCTCCTGAGTTCAAGTGATTCTCCTGCCTCAGCCTCCAGAGTAACCGGGATTACAGGCACACACGAGTATGCCTGGCTAATTTTGTATTTTTTGTAGAGATAGGGTTTCACCATGTTGGCCAGGCTGGTCTCAAACTTCTGACCTCAAGTGATCCACCCGCCTCGGCCTCCCAAAGTGCTGAGATTACAGGGATGAGCCACTGCCCCCAGCCAACAATACATTTCAGTTGTTTATAAATTATGCAGTCAAAGGAATTTTACTATAGCAGCCAAACTAAGACAGGACTATGTATGAATCTGGAAGTCATGGGTTTGTGTTCTTACATATTCAAGTAATTTAGTCTTTTTATTGGGATTCATTGTTTAATTTTACTACCTTCAAGTTGGCTTTCTGATGTTTTAACCTAGACTTTTGAAATTATTTCAATTGTGCTTTCATCTGCATCCACAAGTAAGCTATTTCAACTAGTTCTTTGAGGCATTGTGGAAAAATAGGTCTTTGTCAGAGTTCCTTGTTAATTTAAGCCTCTTATTAAAACTTTCTCACTGAAGCCACCTGAATTCAAGTCAGCTTCATCCCTTGGGTACACCGGTGGTTTTCTTTTCTTTTTTTTTTGAGACAGAGTCTCACTCTGTCACCCAGGGTGGAGTGCAGTGGCGTGATCTCAGCTTACTGCAACCTCTGACTCCTGGGTTCAAGCGATTCTCCTGCCTCAGCCTCCCAAGTAGCTGGGATTACAGGTGCGTGCCACCATGCCTGGCTAATTTTTTTGTATTTTTAGTAGAGACGGGGTTTCACTGTGCTAGCCAGGATGGTCTCGATCTCCTGACCTCGTGATCCACCCGCCTCGGCCTCCCAAAGTGCTGGGATTACAGGCATGAGCCACCATGCCCGGCCTTTCTTTTCTTTTCTTTTTTTTTTTTTTGGTAGAGACGGGGTTTCTCCACGTTTGTCAGGCTGGTCTCGAACTCTCGACCTCACGTGATCTGCCCGCCCCGGCCTCCCAAAGTGCTGGGATTACAGGTGTGAGCCATCGCGCCCGGCCGCACTGGTGGTTTTCAATTCCAGCATGTCAGAATACCTGGGGAGCTTTTAAGACATGTCAGTGCCTGCACTCCATCCCAGATCAATTAACTCAGAATCTCCAGGGGTATTATAATATTTTAAAAGCTCCTTAGGGATTCTAATGTGTACCACTGGACTTGTTTTAGTTAAGAGTCACTGGATTTCAAACACAAAATCTCCTTAATTAGCATCTCATTTGTTCTGAGTACCTTACACCTAATCAGTACTACTCTTATCCCACGTTCGTTGTTTATTTTCGAGCTCTTTCTTTTTTTTCCCTTTTGTAAATCACTTCCACTCACATCACATGAGAAACAGAGTTTTCAGTCTGGGTAGATAATTCTGTTTTAGTCAATTCACAAATGTAGTTTGAATAATTTTTTTGTTTATTTTAATTTTTGAAACCGGGTCACTCGGGGGATTGCAGTGGTGCCATCACAACTCACTGCAGCCTCAGCCTCCTGGGTTCAAGTGAACCTCTCTCCTCAACCTCCCTAGTAGCTGGGGCTACAGGCATGTGCCACCACTCCTGGCTAATTTTTAAATTTTTTGTAGAAATAGGGTTCCACTATGTCATGCAGGCTAGGCTCAAACTCCTGGGCTCAAGTGATCTTCCCGCCTTGGCCTCCCAAAGTGTTAGGTTTATAGGTGTCAGCACTGTGCCTGGCCTAGTTTGGGTAAAATTTTATTTTTCCATATAACTTCTGAAATTTCCATGGGAAATCACTCTTGATAATTTATGTAAACTTATAAAAAAATCAGATGATATTTTTGAATGTACATCAATTATTGTTATTTGAGGGCTTTTTTACTTCTGTTTTTAGCAATATTAAACTGAAAAAGAAACCACTTTGAGTATGGCACATCTTCCTTAAAATTCTAAATATTATATTTAAAAAACTTTTAAAATTCATAACTAAGTTGATTAAAATCAGGGAATCCTTTGTAGAACAGAAATGTCAAACACATTCTAGAGGATTAAGAAAAGCACTAGACCCAAAGTTTTCCATAATGATTCCTGCTGTTCCCCCTGGAGTCTAGAGCATGGATTATGGGCTCTAGGGGATAGGAATCTGTTGTTCCCAGCAGGGTAAGAGGTAAGATCTAAAATTCTTTGCATAGGCCAGCTGTGGTGGCTCACACCTGTAATCCCAGCACTTTGGGAGGCCAAGACGGGTGGATCACTTGAGGTCAGGAGTTCAAGACTAGCCTAGCCAACATGGTGAAACCCCATCTCTACCAAAAAATACAAAAATGAGCTGGGTGTGGTGATGCCCACCTGTGGTCCCCGCTACTCGGGAGGCTGAGGCACGAGAATCACTTGAACCTGGGAGGCGGAGGTTGCAGTGAGCTGAGATTGCACCACTGCACTCCAGCCTGGGCATCAGAGTGAGACTCTGTCTCAAAAAAAAAAAAAAAAAAATTTCTGCAGAAAGCCAAAACCCAAGAAAGGCAGCACTCTCAGTAAATGAAGCAGAGAAATATCTGTCCTGCAGATTGAGACAATAAGGATGCAAGCCTGCACAAACCTGACTCTGGGTATCTAGCATAATTCTACTACTTCTATATTTAAAAAAAAAAGCCAAAGATTAAATTTAAAGTGATCCACAATTGGTATGTCTCCCAGGTAACTGGCAGAAGTATGTGCAAATTTTAGTTGGAGGGGTTTACTCAGACCTTGAAGAATTTTTTTTTTTTTTTTTTTTGAGACTGAGTCTTGCTCTATCACCCAGGCTGGAGTGCAATGGTGTTATAGCAGGATAAGCCGCAGACAAAACCTCTCAGACACCGAGTTGTAGAAGGAAGGGCTTTATTCAGCTGAGAGCATCGGTGAGCTACTATCTCAAAATCCGAGCTCCCCGAATGCACAGTTTCTGTCCTTCTTAAGGGCTCACAACACTAAAGATTTCATACGAAAGGATTGTGTTGATTGAGCAATCTAGGGGATATGTAACAGGGCTTTCATGCACTGGTATTCAGAAAGAAACAGAACAGGGCAAGGAGTTTCACAATGTTCTTCTATACAATGTGTGGAATCTATAAATAACATCAGTTTCTAAGTTATGAGTTGATTTTTAACTACTGGGTTTAGGCCAGGCAGGCCCAGGCCTGGTTTCAGGCCTGGCGCAGGGCTGCCTGTCTTTGGTTTTACTTCCTTGTTTTTTTTTTTTTTTTAAAAAAAACAAACAGGTACTGAGTATAATACAATATAAAACAATATGAGAGGGTCTCTCTCTTCCCAATATGAGAGGGTCTCTCTCTTCCCTCAGTGTGATCCTGGCTTACTGCAATCTCCACCTCCTGGGTTCAAGCCATTCTCCTGCCTTAGCCTCCCAAGTAGCTGGGACCACAGGTGCACCACTAGACCTGGCTAATTTTTGTATTTTTAGTAGAGACAGGGTTTCACCATGTTGGCCAGGCTGGTCTCGAACTCCTGACCTCAAATGATTCACCTGCCTTGGCCTCCCAAAGTGCTGGGATTACGGGTGTGAGCCACTGCACCCAGCCTCCTTGAAGAATTATCACAGGCAAAATTCCAAGGAACACAAGCTTAGACACAATACAGATGGAAAATCCTTCTGGTATTTTAATATTAGTTATGATAACTGTTAGCATAAACACCTTTAATATTTTTGAGAAATAGCCTTCTCTTCTCCATTTTCAGAGTTTTTCTGAAAAAATTAGAAATGTTGAACATTTAAAATAACTTTAAAATAAATTATATATTTTAAAATATTCTCCAGGCTTTTGGTAGGATGACATAAAACTTTCCTTTCAATTCCTTTCTAATTATTTTTCTGATTTGATCGTAGTTCACCTAATAATAAAACAGAAGAGCTTTGTAAGAGATTTTTCTAGTTTAGTCTTTTCCCAGCAAAATGCTGAATTTAAATTGGGAGCTATATTAGAACACCTAAATATTTTCTCTCAATAGTATTTATTGTGTGTCGGCACTATTCTAAGTACTTTACACATACTGACTTCTTCAGTCCTCAAAATAACCAAATAGGTTGTTACAATTATTATCTCTATCATATAGATGAGGACATGGAGGCACAAAAGGGTTACGTTGCAATCCCAGCACTTTGGGAGGCGGAGGTGGATGGGTCATTTGAGGTCAGGAGTTCGAGACCAGCCTGACCAACATGGTGAAACCCTGTCTCTACTAAAAATACAAAAATTAGCCGGGGTGGTGGTGTGGGCCTGTAATCCCAGCTACTTGGGAGGCTGAGGCAGGAGAAACGCTTGAACCTGGGAGGCAGAGGTTGCAGTCAGCAGAGATCAAGCCACTGCACTCCAGCCTGGGCCACAGAGTGGGACACTCTGTCTCAAAAAAAAAATAAAAATGGGTTAAGCAAGTTGCCCAAGATCTCACAGTTAACTAAGTTTCAAACCTAGACTGACTGCCTCCAGAGTTGCACTGTTAACCCTTAAGTTACACTGCATCTGAGAAAGTTCTTTCTTGGCTACAATCTAGGGATCTCTCTCTCTCTCTTTTTTTTTTTTTTTTTTTTTTTTTTGAGACGGAGTCTTCTTCTGTCACCTAGGTTGGAGTGCAGTGGTGCAATCTCGGCTCACCACAACCACCGCCTCCCAGGTTCAAGCGATTTTCCCACCTCAGCCTCCCGAGTAGCTGGGACTACAGGCACCCGCCATCATACCAGGCTAATTTTTGTATTTTTGTAGAGACGGGGTTTCACCATGTTGGCCAGGCTGGTCTAGAACTCCTGACCTCAGGTGATGCACTCATCTCCGCCTCCCAAAGTGCTGGGATTGCAGGTGTGAGCCACCACGCCCGGCGAGATCTCTTATTTCTTTAATAGTACTCTTCATTTCTGCCCGAGCATATGGCACACTTCATTAACTGACTTGTTTAATGTCTGCCTTATTCTCTAGACTCTTTCTCTTTGAGAGCAGGAACCATTTTATGCCATTTCATTGCCATTTACCCAGTTGCTAGCTTACAGTAGATACTCAATAAATAGTTGTTGATTGCGTAAAAGGCGAAGGAAAAAAGTTTCATTAACGGAGTAATGTCGCCATCTCGTGGAACTTTAGAATATTGTCATTGAAATCACTTAAATGTTTTCACGGAAAGAATTGATGGTTCGAATGCTATTTTCCAGATTGTATTCGAGTGTGTTTTTTTTTTTTAATTGGACTGGACCTTTTGAGATTTTTAGTGCTCTAGAACTGCACAGCCTCTTCAGGTCAGGCTTAGGGCCTACTAGGTTTGCTTTGTGAAATGAATTGTGCAACTAGGTAATGAACGGTCACTGTTTTACCTTCAGAACTTCGCTTCTACCTTTACAAAAGGGATAACACAGATGCATTACTAAGCTCTTGGCTCATAACGATCCCTGGGGTATATTCAGAGCCCCTTCCTCGCGGCGTTCATACAATGTCTCAGGGGTCTGTCAGCCAGCAATTCCCAATTCCGCATTACATATTCCTCACAATGCATGCTGGCTAAAATGGAAATTGTGTTCAGAAATAGCCCTGCCCTACCATCATACACTAGGAGGAAGGGGGAAATTATACTCTATTAGAAACCCTAGGCTATCTTGCATAATGCTTCTCAAATAATTTTTTTACAGAATACCGTTAAGAAGAGCTACTTCCCTGACTTACCTATGTTTTTTTTTTTTTTTTTTTTTTTTTTTAGACGGAGTCTCGCTCTGTTGCCCAGGCTGGAGTGCAGTGGTGCCATTTCAGCTCACCGCAACCTCCGCCTCCCAGGTTCAAGCAATTCTCCTGCCTCAGCCTCCCGAGTAGCTGGGACTACAGACGCCCGCCACCACACCTAGCTAATTTTTTGTATTTTTAGTAGAGACGGGGGTTTCACCATCTTGGCCAGGCTGGTCTTGAACTCCTGACCTCGTGATCCATCTGCCTCGGCCTCCCAAAGTGCTGGGATTACAGGCGTGAGCCACTGAGCCCAGCCTCCTGACCTACCTATTACGGGCAGCCCATTTTATGAAGTTAGCATGGCCTTCCTAGTCAAACCAGAAATGGACAAAAAGAGAAGGAAGGTTTTTAGGTCAGTATGGTTATAACTGTAGATTCTGTATTCTTCCTCTTTAACCTACCTCTCATATTAACCAACCACGGAGGTTGGAGGCCGGAAGTCTTAGACACCAGCGAGAGCCGCTCCTTCCCCACGATTCTATGGCTTTCGGGTTACTTACGCCACGGAGAACTCTATGGTTCCGGGGCGGGCCGGGAGGTTTGAGTTTGAAGACCGGCGGGAAGATGTCCGCACCTGTTGCCAGGTCAGGGTTCTCCCGAGAGGGAGGACGCTGGGGCTGTGGCTTGCCCTGATCGGCCGAGAAGGATTTGCCATGAATCTTCTGCGTCGGAGTGGGAAACGGCGGCGTTCAGAATCAGGCTCAGATTCGTTCTCGGGAAGCGGCGGTGACAGCAGTGCCAGCCCCCAGCTCCTCTCCGGGTCCGTGCTGAGCCCGCCGCCGGGCCTGGGTCGCTGCATGAAGGACCGCGGCCGTCAGTCGGCCGCAGCTGCAGGTGTGCCAGGAACCCGGGAGGTCGCGGGCAACGGGGGCAGCTCCGCCGGGCCATGGGTCGGGAGGTGTCCTCACCCCACGGGGCTTGCTTCATTGCATACCCCATTGGGCTTCTACTCCCCTTCTCTGTGACTGGGGCCTGGTGTGGCAGGTCACTTTCTGTTCAGACATACGCGTGTTTTCAGTGATCGCCTGGTATTAATGTTCACGTGGCTTCTGGATCTTTCGACCTTTACAGAAACAACTTCCTAATTAGCCTCATCCCATCACCTGTTGGGAGGCTCGTTCCTCATAGTACCCAGTACTCCTTACAGACCCTTAAGACAGGATTGTTGGGCCTGGAGTATGGCAAAGGCTGTTCGGCGTCCAGTGGAAGGCTGGAAGGGATTCGTAATGAGATTGGTTGGGTGTCCCGTGGATGTCGACCCAGTTTCTTAAAATCGTTAGTTGTGCAGTCGTCATGGAACTAAAACTTACTATAAATAGAAACTCACCTAACTTAGCTTTGTAATGCTTCCATATTGCCCTACTCCCCCAACTACACCCGTAATTCCAACACTCTATCTACTGTGTATTGCACGCTTTTTTGTTTGAGGCTTTTGAGGAATTTTTATTATATGCAGTAAATAACAATTTATTACTTTTCTATACATGGTCAATTTCTCATAAGATTCTTGAAGTCAGGATGTGCTTTAAAGAGCTTCATTTCAACACATAGGAATTCCAACACACGGTGAAGGGCTAACTGTAAAACTCAAATATTAGAAGTAAATTAAATTTTAATTTTTTCTTTTTCCTAAAAGAAGAATGCAAGCCTACAGTTCCTGACTACCAAATAGACAAGCTACTATTGGCAAATTGGGGACTTCCTAAAGCAGTTCTGGAAAAATACCACAGTTTTGGTGTAAAAAAGATGTTCGAATGGCAGGCAGAGTGCCTTTTGCTTGGACAAGTCCTGGAAGGAAAGAATTTAGTTTATTCAGGTATCCAAATTTATGTAAACTAATTACTATTTTTAAGTTATGAATGTAAAGAATACTCTATTGAGGTAGTTGTTCTTTTAAAAGGTGAATGAGGCAGTGCTTTATAACTAGAGAAAATCTTACAATATGTGTGAAAAGTGGAGTTTTATTATTTATATTTAAATTACAAAAGTTTTATTGTTTGACTGTGGTGGGGGGAAGCAAGAAAAATGACAATTTAAAGAGTGGGCAATTCTGCCTGCCATTATTCTCAACAAACATATATCCCAGTGAGTGTGCAATGGGAGATATAAATCTGCCCTTCCCCTGTTTGATCCTGGTTGCTTTTCAGGGTATGAACATTATCATTATATGTTTGTTAACTTACCTTTTTTTTTTCTTGAGACAGAGTCTCCAGGCTGGAGTGCAGTGGCGCTATGTGGGCTTACTGCAACTTCCACCTCCCAGGTTTAAGTGATTCTCCTGCCTCAGCCTCCCAAGTAGCTGAGATTACAGGTGTGCGCCACCAGGCCTGACTACTTTTTTGTATTTTTAGTAGAGATGGGATTTCACCAGGTTGGCCAGGTGGGTCTTGAACTTCTGACCTCAAGTGATCTGCCCACCTTAGCCTCCAAAGTGCTGGGATTATAGGTGTGCATCACTGTGCCCAGCTATAGATTGACCTGTTTGTACAGGGTTGTATATACAAACAACAAATAATATACTTTATATAAAATTTTTATGGGTTTTCTTTTTTTTTTTTTTTTTTGAGATGGAGTCTTGCTGTGTCACCCAGACTGGAGTGCAATGGCATTGTCTCGGCTCACTGCAACCTCTGCCTCCTGGGTTCAAGTGATTCTCCTGCCTCAGCTTCCTGAGTAGCTAGGATTACAGATGCCCGCCACCATGCCCAGCTAATTTTTGTATTTTTAGTAGAGATGGGGTTTCACCATCTTGGTCAGGCTGGTCTTTAACTCCTGACCTCAGGTGATCCACCCACCTCAGCCTCCCAAAGTCCTGGGATTACAGGCATGAGCCACCGTGCCTGGCCCTATATGGGTTTTCAAGGGCAACTATGGCATACACAATTTTTAACCCATGCTTACTACACTGACTTTAAATCTAATCGTTTGGTAAGATGCAATTCCTTTGTGTCAGTTTTCTCCGAAATTATGAGTCACAGATTTTTCATTATGGCTGTAAGGAAGAATTAAATAATTATCAGCAGATATAAGTTCAGGCAGTGGAATTAGACCGGTTGGATTTGAAAACTATCACTGGCTATGCAGCCTCACAGATTACTTAGGAAGAGTGGGAGAGTGTATATCTGTTTGTGAGTATGTGTGTCTTGGTAGTACTTAGATTTGATTAAATTATTTCATATATAAAAGCTCAGAACAGTTTTTGGCACATAGAAAGTACTTGTATTGTGAAAAGCCATTACAAAAAATAAAATACAAAGTAAAATACTCGTAAATGCTAAGAAGTCATAGTTAGTGGCAGTGGCATAATGGCTTGACCATTTCAGTTGCTTGAAAATGAAACTTGGGTATCACTCAGAACTCTGGTCACCAGCTTATACAATTAATCACCAAGTCCTGGCGTCTGTTACCTCATATATCTCTTGCTTCTGACTCCTTTCTGTTTTTAGGTCCATTACCTGGTACAGCTCATTATCATCTTTCTTCTAGATTATGCAATAGCTTTGAAACTAGTTCATTCTTTTCCTCTGATCCTGCCCTGCTCCTGCAGCCAAAGTGGTCTTTTTTTTTTTTTTATGGAGTTTTGCCCTTGTTGCCCAGGCTGGAGTACAATGGCACAGTCTCAGCTCACTGCAACCTCTGCCTCCCAGGTTCAAGCGATTCTTCTGCCTCAGCCTCCCAAGTAGCTGGAATTACAGGCGCCCGCCACCATGCCCGGCCCCAAAGTGGGCTTCTTTTAAAAAATTTTTGTTTAAATTTTTTGTAGAGATGGGGGTGGCACTGTGTTGCCCAGGCTGGTCTTGAACTCCTGGGCTCAAGTGATCCTCCCAAAGTTTTGAGATTACAGGCATGATTCACTGTGCCCAGTCCAAAGTGATCTTTATAAAGTACAAATATGATCTTGTCACTCCTTTTCATAAAACTCATCAGTCACACTGCATTGCTTTCAGGACAAGGTTTAAACTCCTTAAATGGTGGGATTATAAACCTTTCTTGTGGCACTTTCATATCTCTTCTTTTATACCCCTGGGGTACTTTACTCCATGCTTACTACATTACCTACTGTGTCATCTGAACATGCCAGGCTTTCTTCTAGGCCTTTGTACCATATGCTGTTTCTTAGGCATGGCATTCCTTTCCTCTTCCTTTCTTTTTTTTTTTTTTTTTTTTTTTTTTTTTTTTTTTTGAGACGGAGTCTCGCTCTGTCGCCCAGGCTGGAGTGCAGTGGCGCGGCGCAATCTCGGCTCACTGCAAGCTCCGCCTCCCGGGTTCACGCCATTCTCCTGCCTCAGCCTCTCCGAGTAGCTGGGACTACAGGCGCCCACCACCACGCCCGGCTAATTTTTTGTATTTTTAGTAGAGACGGGGTTTCACCGTGGTCTCGTCTTTTTTCTTTTTTTTAGAACGGAGTCTCGCTGTATCACCCATGCTAGAGGGCAATGGTGTGACTGCAACTCACTGCAGCCTCCTCTTCCTGGGTTCATGTGATTCTCAGGCCTCAGCTTCCCAAGATTCTGGGATTACAGACGTACACCACCTTGCCCATCTCGGCCTCCCAAAGTGCTGGGATTACAGGTGTCAGCCACCACCCTGGCCTCCTCTTGCTTTCTTCCTTACCTTCTCATAAATTCTGTTTCATTTCCATAAGATTCCTTGCAACTCTTTTCCTTCCACTTCTTTTTTTTTTTTTTTTTTTTTTCCTTTTTGAGACGGAGTGTCTCACTGTCACCCAGGCTGGAGTGCAGTGGGGTGATCTCGGCTCACTGCAACCTCTGCCTCCCAGGATCAAGCGATTCTTGTGCCTCAGCCTCCTGAGTAACTGGGATTACAGGTGCCCACCACCACGCCCGGCTATTTTTTTATTTTTGTAGTAATAGAGATGGGGTTTTACCATGTTGTCCAGGATGGTTTCAAACTCCTGACCTCAAGTGATCCCCCGGCCTCGGCCTCCTAAAGTGCTGGGATTACAGGCATGAGCCACCGTACCCAGCCCTTTTCCTCAACTTCGATCATAGCTCCTATCATAATAAAATTGTTCATCTACTTCCTCAAAGCAGGCCTTTTACCCATTTGGTACTTAAAGGAAAGAATCCTTAGGTATAAACTAGGTACTCAGTAGTATTCATCATATTGCTGATATAAAGATTCGTTTACACTGTTTTTAGTTGAGACCGTTAAGACAGGTGGTTTAAAGTAAAGGGCATTTCAAGTATAAAGATTTTAAGTGCTATTGGTTAAAGTGCTATTGCCCTTAGTGATCAGTTAGCCTTAGGCTCTGTAGTACTACACATGGCTTAAAACATTTATTAATGAATTGTACCAAATATTACTTTTTTCTTATAATCTTGTGGAATAATCATGTTTTAGCTCCTACAAGTGCTGGCAAGACTCTTGTGGCAGAATTACTTACTTTGAAGCGGGTTTTGGAAATGCGGAAGAAAGCTTTGTTTATTCTTCCCTTTGTTTCTGTGGCTAAAGAGAAGAAATACTACCTCCAGGTAATGTTTTTTACTAAGTTTGAAATAGTGAAAGGCTCATTATTGGCAGTCTTGGTTTCATTCATTTGAAATAGAATTATAAAAGCAAGTGGAAAACAAAGTTTCTTCATTGTGTCCTATGTAGCTTTAAGAGGCTACTGCCAAAAGCATTAAAAATTTACAGCAGGGGGCTGGGTGTGGTAGCTCACGCCTGTAATCCTAGCACTTTGGGAGGCCGAGGTGGGCGGATCACCTGAGGTCAGGAGATCAAGACCAGCCTGGCCAACATGGTGAAACCCCATCTCTACTAAAAATACAAAAAATAGCTGGGTGTTGTGGCGCACACCTGTAATCCCAGCTACTCGGGAGGCTGAGGCTTGAACCTGGGAGGTGGAGGTTGCAGTAAGCCGAGATTGCACTATTGCACTCCAGCCTGGGCAACAGAGCAAGACTCTGTCTCAGAAAAAAAAATTAAAGAAAAAAAAATTTACAGAAGGAAATTAAAAGAAAATTATTATTGCATTCAGGAGGAGGGGCCATCAAATCAAAAGAATAATTGGTGAAAATTGTGTAAAACTTTGTAAACCTTTTCTTAGGAGATAAACAGAATACTTAAACTAGCTTATAAACATGCACATTAAGAATCAGCATTTAACTGAACAGTAGGACTAGACTGAAGCATAAAAAGGAAAGAGTGTTTAAGGAAGCCTATTCTGCCCTAATTGAGGACTATTTAGGAATATTTAAGGGATGAAGGTCAAGATCCATTGGTGCTTATGTAAAGCTCCAGGTATGTGATCTGTTCCTCTGTTCTGCAAAATGACTAATAGTAGTTTACATCAATATGATGCTCACAGTTTTTAGGACATTTTCACAAATACATCGTTTTATTAAATGGAATAAATTTACTGTTGTGATTTCTGCAGTGAAAAATATGTGCTTTTGGAATGGAAAGATCGTTATACTGATAAAGAAATGAGGGTTCTAGTCCCAGTTTTGCCACTAACTATGTCTTTAGGGCGGGCATATAACCTGCTGGGCCTCAGTTTTTTTATTTGTAAAATTAGGATGTTAACCCTTAGCACTGTGGGTTAACTCAGTAAACACTCAGGAAAACTTTATTGAATAAATAGCTCTAAATTTCTATGGTTCTGTAAATCTTTTTAACAGTTATTTCAGAGGCACAATAGCCAACAAAGCTGGTCCTACATGGTAACATCACTCAACTTAGACCCAAAGTAACAAAATGATGAAAGGATCCTTTTTATTGAAAGGTATGTTAGTTAAAAGTTAAACTAAAAGAAAAAATTATTATAAAAGTCCCACTGAATTTGACTTTTAAAAACTTTTCTCCCAATTACATTAAAAAATTGGTCATTAGTAGGATAATGAGACTATTTTCCTCATGAAGTATAAATTTGTTTCTTAAAGTGTTATAGCTAGTTTCTTGCTATTTATTAGATTAAAAATGTTAGCACTTAAGGTAGTTTTTCTCCAATTTTAATTCCTATAAATAGCTCTTAGAATTTCTTAGATTATTATGCTGTCATTAAAATGGCATAATTTTACTTGACTCTTAACAGTTTTGTCAGTTCTAAACTTTATATTTTTAGTGTATGATCTAAAAAGAACCAATGTGTCCTGGCCAGAAACAACTGATGACAGTAATCTGGTAGATATCTTTAGATACTTATGTCTATGTTCTGGGATAGAACCAGTTTATAACTCTTGAGTTTCAAGTTTTTTCACCTGTATTGTTCCTTTTTACTCAATTCAGAGTCTGTTTCAGGAAGTAGGAATAAGAGTAGACGGTTATATGGGCAGCACCTCTCCATCAAGGCATTTCTCTTCATTGGATATTGCAGTCTGCACAATTGAGAGAGCCAATGGTCTAATCAATCGCCTCATAGAGGAAAATAAGATGGATCTGTTAGGTAAGAAAGTTAGAAAATAAGTAAATACTTTCTATTGATATTTTTGATGGAATGAAGTGGAGCTGTTGTGATTTCTCTAGGTCCCATTTGTTTTTCTATTGTCTATTATCTACTTTTGGAGGCAAGAATTGGCATCTGTAATGTTAGGAATGCTGTGTTTATAAGTTTTGTGTCCTGCTGCTGTTATTGACTCTGTTATGCTGCATTTTTGTACTTTACAAAACGTAGAGGATATCCTTGAGCCCTCAATAATTTCTCCTTTCTTCTTTCTTATCTAAACTTTACCAGGAATAGAAGGAAGCCTGCTGGGCCAGATCTGCCATTTTGCAGTTAGTGTATATATGTTTTTGTTATTATATTCTGCTGCTATGATGTCTATTTTGGGCTTGGACCAGAGTCTACCATTTAGCATGGAAATGGTAGGAAGCTAAAGAAACTGACACTCTTTGGGCTTGGGATTCTGGGAAGATTTTCTATCTTAATGCATTTTTTTGCCATTATGGAAAGGCCATTATGTAGAGGTAGCAACAGGAATAGAAGGATTGCAGCAGCAGAAGTAGCAAGAATATCAGCTAATTATTGAGAACCTGGTGAACTTAAAAATACCATGGTAAAGTTATGGTAGGGTAGGGGTAGAGGGTGGGAATCAGACATAGGCTATGCTCCATAAAGCTTAGAGAGAGAAATTGCAATTGATTTGTATCAGAATTGTCTAATTACTTGTGACCCCATTGGACTTTAAATATTTGAGAGTTGCAATAGACTCCTAGTAAGTGCTATTTCCAATGTACCTAGCACAGTGCCTGGCACACGGCAGGCAGAATACTTTTTTTTTTTTTTTTTTTGGCGAATGAATGAATAAGTGCTAAAATAACCATCAGACAGTACAATTTTGGAGATAGCTTATTTTTTTTTTTTTTTTTTTTTGAGATGGAGTCTCGCTCTGTCACCCAGGCTGGAGTGCAGTGGCGCGATCTCGTCTCACTGCAAGCTCCGCCTCCCGGGTTCATGCCATTCTCCTGCCTCAGCCTCTCCGAGTGGCTGGGACTACAGGCGCCCGCCACCACGCCCGGCTAATTTTTTGTATTTTTAGTAGAGATGGGGTTTCACCGTGGTCTCGATCTCCTGACCTCGTGATCCGCCCGCCTCAGCCTCCCAAAGTGCTGGGATTACAAGCGTGAGCCACCGCGCCCGGCTGGAGATAGCTTATTGATAGGAAAAATAACATCATGTGTCATTAGGAAGTTCCCTATTGTCTCCTCAAATTCCTTTTCACCAGAAAGTTGTCTTTTGGTGGGGAGAATTTGGGGTGGGGAGAATACCAGTGCATGTGGAAATTATGTTGTTTTGAAAATGTTTAACTAAAGAAAGTATTAGTTGATACTGAATTGTCAGTAATTCTTAAGCATTATTCCAAGTATATACATTGGTTAAATTCTCCAAGTAATGAAGGACATTGTGATCATATTTATGTTTTGCAGTATGATGACTCACTAGCCTACCATATTAAAAAAAAAAAATCTCTTAAAATTGTCTTTTTCTTCTGGACCCTCTTATATTTTTTCTAAGCTACTTTCTAACATGAGTATGTATGTTTTCCCATTGAAAAGTCAATACATTGAAAACTGACATAGATGTCTTTGATATTTCATTGTATGTTTATTTCAGTGAAGTTGCCAATTTAGACGAGTAATGAGAGGCAGTTTTCCCTGGGTTTGTTTAGCCCTGAGTAAGCTAATAATTGTTTTTTTAGATCCAGTATACCTTGTAGTACGACTGCCTGTGGTACCTGAAACATCTTGGAAAAGAATTGTCCGTTATAAGGAATATGATTTTTGATTTATGGTTTGAAGTTTGCATCACTTGCAATGTATTATATAGTGTATTATATCTTATATCACATAGTGATATAAGATATTGAGTCTTTTAAATGTCTTCTTGGCGCACTCATAAAAAAAATGAAATCATGTCCTTTGTAACAAAGCCACAGGGATACAGCTGGAGCCATTATCCTAAGCCAATTAACTCAGGAACAGAAAACCAAGTATCACATGTTCTCACTCGTAAGTGGGAATTAAACTTTGAGTACTCATGGACATAAAGATGGCAACAACAGAAACTGGGGACTACTAGAAGGGAACAAGGTTGAAAAACTAACTATTTAATAATAGGGTACTATTGCTAAGTACCTAGGTGATGGGATCATTTGTATCCAAACCTCAGCATTACACAACATACCCAGGTAACAAACCTTCACATGTACCCCCTGAATCTAAAATAAAAGTTGATATAAAGGAAATTAAATAGAGTGAAATAAAAGTTGGAAAAAAATTCTTCATGGATGTGAGATTCTGTAAAAACCTAGTATCTGGAAAATCTTTTTAGGAATGGTGGTTGTGGATGAATTACATATGCTGGGAGACTCTCACCGAGGGTATCTGCTGGAACTTTTGCTGACCAAGATTTGCTATATTACTCGGAAATCAGCATCTTGGTAAGTACGTGAAATAACTGAGTTCCTGAGATTTCAAACAATGTTGAGAAAGTGTCTGAAAAATGCATAAGTATGAGTTAAATAAATTAAGGGAGTGTAATATTTTTCTTATTGAGAAAACTTATGTATAGTAGTTTGTTTTTGTTCCAGAAGTCAGTCCAGGCATGGTGGCTGACACCTGTAATCCCTGATGTGGGAGGATCACTTGAGCCTGAGTTCTAGACCAGCCTGGGCAACACAGTGAGACCCCATTTCTATAAATAATAAAATTAGCTGGGCATGGTGTCACACACCTGTAGTCCCAGCTTCTCAGGAGGCTGAGGCAGGAGGATTACTTAAGCCCAAGAGTTCCAGGCTGCAATGAGGTATGATTGTGCCACTTTACTCTAGCCTGGGCAACAGAGCAAGACCATGTCTCTAACAACAACAGAAAAAGTATTTCAGTTTGAAACTGATTTTAGATTACTGTGTAAACATTCTTAATTTTCTGACTGCTCACCTTTCAATGTATACATTTTTATTATAGATTTTTAAAAATCTAGTTTCTGTGTTTGTCATCTATATATGTATAAGTAGTCAGGCTAATTTTGAAAAATAGTATTTTTTTAGCCCTCACTTCTTAGAGGCAACTACCTTTCAACTCTTCTAGCTTTTTAAAAATATTTACAGCAGCATCTCTAATTGTGGCTACTTAATTTTTTAAATTTCAGACCTTATATATTGACTTTTACTATGAAAGATGAAGATCTAGCTTTCTTTTAAATTTTTTACTAACCACTACCCAATCTTCTCTCTTCTCTGCAGTCTCTCCTTATCCTCACATTATCTTCCTATTCTTCAAATGTAGTTATGTTATGATTTTGCTTAGATCATTATTCAGTGTTACACTATTATGACTATATAAATGACATTGGTAACTGGGCTATAGTATAATATGATTACTTTTGCTTTTCTAAACAACTTTTTGTTTTCTCTGAAATTAATAACTGTCTTTTTTGTTTGATGGCTTGGTTTTCCAGATACTTACTGTTAATTTATCCCTAGCCTCCTCCCCAGTTGTGTATTCTACCACATTTGCTATTCTGCCAGTCATCTTCTTGAAGATTTTCCTAAAGCCCTTCAGGTTGTTCCAATCTAGATAGGTGGTTAATCTGTATATGTGCTATATAGCAATCATCTTGGGATTCCCTTCCCCCAACCAATTTTTTGACCATATGTCTGTCTTGATTTACCATCTCGTTTTGGTGGGAATATCTTCCAGGAACTTCTACTTTATTTCAGTGAACACAAATAGGTATAAATTTTTTGAGAACTTGCATGTCTGAAAATGCCTCATAATTCTTTCTTTTTTTTTTTTTTGAGATGGAGTTTCGCTCTTTTGCCTAGGCTGGAGTGAAGTGGCGTGATCTCGGCTCACTGCAACCTCCATCTCCCGGGTTCAAGCGATTCTCCTGCCTGAGCCTCCTGAGTAGCTGGGATTATAGGCGCCTGCCGCCACACCCAGCTAATTTGTATATTTTTAGTAGAGACAGGGTTTCATCATGTTGGCCAGGCTGGTCTTGAACGCCTGACCTCAGGTGATCTACCCACCTTGGCCTCCCAAAGTGCTAGGTTTATAGGCATGAGCCACCATGCCCCGCCTCCGTAATTATGGACTGTCCAGGTATAAAAGTCAAGATTAGAAATACTTTTCCTTCAGAGTTGTCAAGGCATTACTTCATTTTCTCATTGCTATTGAGAAATTCAGTGCTATGCTGGTTTTTCATCCTTTGTATACAATTTTTTAAATTCTGTCTGGGAATTTTTAGGCGCTCCTCTTTTTCCACAGTGCTGTGAAATTTCATACTGATGTGTGTTGGTGTTGGTCTATTTTTAGTCATTGTGCTGGGTATTCAATAGATTCTTTTTAGTTAAGGGAGAATTGAACACATCTCTCTTGTGATAGAACAAGCAGATAACCATCTATATCCCAAATCACTAGGGATATAGAAAATATGATTAATATAATCAGCAAATTTGACCTAATGGATATATATTGAACAGTTACCTCAAAACAGCAGAGTACCTGTTCATTTGAGTTACGCATGGAACAGTTATTAAAAAGTTTTCCATATGCTGGACCATAAAGCAAGTCTTCACATATTTTAATGGATTCATATCATTTATTTTCTAACAACAGTGAATTTAGCTATAAGAAAAGCATAACTAGAAAATGTCTACATGACTAGAAATAAACACATTTTTGACACATTTTTAGATCAAAAAAGTAATCACAACAGAAGTTAGAAAATAGTTTGAACTGGCCGGGCGCGGTGGCTCACGCTTGTAATCCCAGCACTTTGGGAGGCCAAGGCGGGCGGATCACGAGGTCAGGAGATCGAGACCACGGTGAAACCCCGTCTCTACTAAAAATACAAAAAATTAGCCAGGCGTGGTGGCGGGCGCCTGTAGTCCCAGCTACTCGGAGAGGCTGAGGCAGGAGAATGGCGTGAACCCGGGAGGCGGAGCTTGCAGTGAGCCGAGATTGCGCCACTGCACTCCAGCCTGGGTGACAGAGCGAGACTCCATCTCAAAAAAAAAAAAAAAAAAAAAAAAAAAAAAAAAAAAAAAAAAAAAAAAAAAGAAAATAGTTTGAACTGAAAGTATAATAAAAATATCTCTTAACAAAACTTGTGAAGGGCAGCAAAAGTTGTTTTTAAAAGGAAATTGATAGCATAAAATGTATATATTATTAAGGAAGAGAGACTGAGAATCAATTATTTAATTATCCATCCCAATAACTTAGAAAAAAGGCCAAGCATGGTGGCTCATGCCTGTAATCCCAGCATTTTGGGAGGCCAAGGCAGGCAGATCACTTGAGGCCAGTTCTAGACAAGCCTGCCCAACATGGCAAAACCCTGTCTCTACTAAAAATACAAAATTTGGCTGGACATGGTGATGCATACCTGCAATGCCAGCTACTCAGGTGGCATAAGAATCACTTGAACCCTGGAGGTAGAGGTTGCCATGACGCAAGATTGTGCCTTTGCCCTCCAGCCTGGGTTGGCAGAACTAGACCCTGTCTCAAAAAAAAAAAAAAAAAGTAAAATAATGCAACAGAAAGCTTGATAAACTAATAAAAACAGAGCAAAAAATGAAAGACGAAATTCACTATCCAGACATTTAAAAATTCTACAAATGAATAAGAAAAACACAACCCACTATATCAATGGACAAAAAAACAGGCTTTTGAAACAGTATCAGCCAGGTGCCGTGGCTCACGCCTGTAATCCCAGCACTTTGGGAGGCCGAGGCAGGTGGATCACGAGGTCAGGAGATCGAGACCATCCTGGCTAACATGGTGAAAACCCGTCTCTACTAAAAATACAAAAAATTATCTGGGCGTGGTGGCGGGCGCCTGTAGTCCCAGCTACTCAGGAGGCTGAGGCAGGAGAATGCCGTGAACCCGGGAGATGGAGCTTGCAGTGAGTGGGCGACAGAGCAAAACTCCGTCTCAAAAAAAAAAAAAAAAAAGGGTATCCACATGGTTCATACACATGAAGTGATGCTCAGTAGTCTCACTGGTTATCAGGGAACTGCAAATTACTTTTTCAAAGAAATACTGGCTGGGCACAGTGGCTCATGCCTGTAATCCTAGCACTTTGGGAGCCCGAGGTGGGTAGATCACAAGGTCAGGAGTTGAGACCAGCCTGGCCAACACAGTGAAACCCTGTCTCTACTAAACATACAAAAATTAGCCGGGTGTGGTGGTACACACCTGTAGTCCCAGCTACTCAGGAGGCTGAGGCAGGAGAATCACTTGAACCTGGGAGGCGGAGGTTGCAGTGAGCCGAGACGGGTCCATTGCACTCCAGTCTGGGTGATAGAGCAAGACCCTGTCTAAAAAAAAAGGAAATACTACCACGTACTCTCTATAACTGCCAACATTAAAAAGATTAACAATACCAAGTGGTGACAAGATTATGGAACAATAGAAAACGCAGATTGTGGAGGTGTTACTTTGGAAAACAATGTGGGATTATCTACTAAAATTGAAGATAATCTGTGACTCAGTAATCTGTGGCTCAGTAATTTTATTCTTAGGTATACATCCTAAAGAAATGTATGCATGTATGTACCAAAGGACATAACCAAGAATATTGTTAGCAACACTAATTATTAATGTATTATATATCTTTTAATGTTCTTTTCATTTGTTTTTTTTACAGTCAGGCAGATCTAGCCAGTTCTCTGTCTAATGCTGTGCAAATCGTTGGCATGAGTGCTACCCTTCCTAATTTGGAGATTGTGGCTTCCTGGTTGAATGCTGAACTCTACCATACCGACTTTCGCCCTGTACCGCTTTTGGAGTCAGTAAAAGTTGGAAATTCCATATATGACTCTTCAATGAAACTTGTGAGGGAATTTGAGCCCATGCTACAAGTGAAGGTAAATCAATATATTTACATCACTACTATTTGTATCTGTGTGTTTGATTTCATTTTCTAGCAAATTGCTAACAAATTCTGAATGATGTAATTGGGAGTTACATATACATTAGGATTAATATTAAGCTAATTGGTTTCCTCTTAAAGAATTGGTGAGCTGGGCGTGGTGGCTGACGTCTGTAATCCCAACATGTTGGGAGGCTGAGGCGGGTGGATCACTTGAGGTCAGGAGTTAGAGACCATCATGGCCAACATGGTGAAACCCTGCAGCTACTAAAAATACAAAAATTAGCTGGGCATGGTGGTGGGCGCCTGTAATTCCAGCTACTCGGGAGGCTGAGGCAGGAGAATTGCTTGAACATGGGAGGCAGAGGCTGCAGTGAGCCGAGATCGTGCCACTGCACTCCAGCCTGGGCAACAGAGTGAGACTCCGTCCCCCACCAAAAAAAATATTGGTGGTGATGGTAAGAGAGGAAATATAGTTGTACCTTTAATTTAAATAAATAATTGTTTCCTGATATATAATATAAACATTTAAAAAAAAAAACTGATCTTGTAGCTTTTTCTTTTTACTGGGAGAAAATTTTCTTATGGTTTAGTTTACACTAACTGCTAGTGTGCAAGATTAACTTTTTTGTTAAATGGTAGGTATAATATATAGTAGAGTGAAAAGAATATTATTTTTGTAGTCTGATAGATCTATCTCTGATACTTTATAGAGATACTTGATATGGCTGAGATAGTAGTTGAATCACAAAACCTATCTGAACCTCATATTTTCACCTAAATAGGATATTATAATCCCTATTTTTTTTTTTTTTGAGACGGAGTCTCGCTCTGTCGCCCAGGCTGGAGTGCAGTGGCGCAATCTCGGCTCACTGCAAGCTCCGCCTCCCGGTTTCACGCCATTCTCCTGCCTCAGCCTCTCCAAGTAGCTGGGACTACGGGCGCCCGCCACCACGCCCAGCTAATTTTTTTGTATTTTTAGTAGAGACGGAGTTTCACCGTGGTCTCGATCTCCTTACCTCGTGATCCGCCCGCCTCGGTCTCCCAAAGTGCTGGGATTACAAGCGTGAGCCACCGCGCCCGGCCTTAAATATGATTTTTAAAAATTATCTGGCATCTAGAAAGTGCTTGATAAATAAGTACCCTCCCATACTCCCAAATACACTTTAATCCTGAGGTTAAAGAACTGACTCATGTACATTGATGGAGTGAGGCATCTGCTGTTTTTATGCGGAGTTGTGCCTCTGAGTACTAAAACAGCTAAGGGTCATTTTAGAATTGGAAATAGAATTGGAAATTCATGTGTTTCACTAACTACCTAGGTATGCATTTGAGGGAATTTGAGCACATGCTACAAGTGAAGGTAAATCAATATATTTACATCACTACTATTTGTATCTGTGTGTTTGATTTCATTTTCTAGCAAATTGCTAACAAATTCTGAATGATGTAATTGGGAGTTACCAAGCTTCTGCATGCTTGGTATGGAATCTTGCTTGCTTTGCTCTGTGCCCCATATTTCGCCTGGCTATGCTTTGGTTACTTCAATACATTTATGTGTGAACACATTCATTTGCTCTCCTGTTAATTTTTTTCTTCTTTTACCATGTCTGTGCCTCCACCCTTTTGAACCACTTATACCTCTTACCTGGATTATTGAAATATTTCCTAATTGTTCTCTCTGCTTCTGACCTTGTCCCTTTCAGTCTATGCTTACAGGAGCTAGTGATCTATTTAAAATGAACATCAGATCATGTTACCCTTCTTCTCAGAAACTTGCAGTGGCTTTCTGTTTCATTTAGAATAAAAGCCAGTGTCTTCTTAGTAGTCTGTAAGGTCCTACATGATCTACATCCCCCGCCCCTCTTAGTGCTCTGACTCTATCTACTATGTTCCCTCTCACTTCCTTCACACTGGCCTCTGCTGTTTTTTTAATATACCAAGAGTTTCCGGCCTCAGGTTCTCTTTTTCTAGAATGCTTTCCCTTTAGGGCCATCTGTCTGGTTTACTCTTTCACCTTTGGACTTTTTTACTCAAATATCACCGCCTTAGACCTTCCCTGGCCAACTTGTCTAAATTATAGTGTTCTCCCTTACATGGTCTCTATTTCTTTTCCCTTAGCACTTTTCAAAACCAAACATACTATGTTTTTGTTTTTGTTTTTGTTTTTTTTTTGAGATGGAGTTTTGCTCTTGTTGCCCAGGCTGGAGTGCAATGGTGCGATCTCAGCTCACCGCAACCTCCGCCTCCCGGGTTCAAGTGATTCTTTTGCCTCAGCCTCCTGAGTAGCTGGGATTACAGTCATGTGCCACCATGCCCAACTAATTTTGTATTTTTACTAGAGACGGGGCTTCTCCATATTGGTCAGGCTGGTCTCGAGCTCCCGACCTCAGGCCTTGGCCTCCCAAAGTGCTGGGATTACAGGAGTGAGCCACTGTGCCTGGCCCCTTATGTATTTTACTTACCTCATTTTTGTAATTATCTATCTCTTCCTACTGGAGTAGAAACGTTATGAGGGTAGAGCTTTTTTTCTGCTTTGTTCGCAGCTCCATCCCCAGTACCTAGAACAATATTTGACATATAGTAAATATTTGTTTAATGAGTGAATAGATGGATGCATTAATCCAGTTTTTAATACATACATTGACATACTTCCAGTATGGAGAACTTGCAGGGCCACCACAGGATATTCACACATGCCCTTTTGTTCATCTGAAATGTGTTACCTTTCATTGAGATAATGTTTCCCCACCTTCACATCTCAGCTAAATTGTTTTCTCAGGACAATTTTTCTTTCAGACCTTTCTGTCAAATATGAGGCCTCAAAACACTGTAAAACTCTCTTTTAATGGTATATATTATCGTTGTATTTTATATTTATTTATTTAGTACAGATGCTCTTCGACTTATGATGGGGTTATATCCTGATAAACTCATTGTAAGTTGAAAATGCCTTTAATACATTTAACCTACTGAATAT
The DNA here is from genome assembly GCF_028878055.3 of Symphalangus syndactylus. NCBI lineage: Eukaryota > Metazoa > Chordata > Mammalia > Primates > Hylobatidae > Symphalangus > Symphalangus syndactylus. The sequence continues at coordinate 45,373,007 of NC_072443.2, read as the reverse complement.
CATAGCTTAGCCTAGCCTACCTTAAATGTTCTTAGAACATTAGCCTACAGTTGGGCAAAATCATCTAGCACAAAGCCTGTTTTATAATAAAATGTTGAATATCTTATAATTTAATGAATACTGTGCTGAGAGTGAAAAATAGAAGAGTTGTATGGGCACCCAAAGTATGGTTTGTATTGAATGCATACTGCTTTTGTACCATTGTAAAATAAAAAAAATCGTAAAGTCCAATCATTTTAAGTTGGGGACATCCGTATTTTAATGTGTCTCTCGGTGAGACTATAAACCCCTTAACTATTAGGATCTTGACTTTCTTTTTACTCAGTATTGTATTCCCATTGCCTGAGGGCTGGAGCTCAATAAATATTAGTTGAATGAATAGTAAGTATTTCTTTCACCTTTCATCATTAGGAGTTTATTTTTTCTTCTTTTTTTTCCTTTCGTTATTGACTTTGTAACTGATTTTCATTATGCCTTCAAGAAGAAAAAGCTTCCCCAGAAAGGAAAATGAGTGTTTTTAAACTGATATGAGAATCTTTTGAAAGTACCACTAAAGTGGTTATTTATCTTTCTTTTTTAGGGAGATGAGGACCATGTTGTTAGTTTATGTTATGAGACGATTCGTGATAACCATTCAGTATTACTTTTTTGTCCATCAAAGAAATGGTGTGAGAAGCTGGCAGATATCATTGCTCAAGAGTTTTATAATCTACATCATCAAGCTGAGGGTGAGTTATGGATGGAAAGGAAAGCCTTCATGCTTAGTACATTTGCTTGAAAGTAATGGTAGTGATTATATTAGGAAAAACATGGCTTTTGTTCATCATTGTCACTGCCTGCGCAATAGGTGGTACCCTTTTTACCAAACTGTGCTTTTGTGATTCTAATCATATTCCGTCCCTAGTATAGACTATGTATACACACACACGCTTAGACTAATCAGCTTTAGATTTTTAGAATACTGGGTATATACTACAGTTCTTTATCAGGGATCCACGGGCTTTAAGAGTTTGATCTTTAGAGCCCCTAAATTGGATGCAAAACTTCACATGCAGACATTTCTTTGGGTAAAGTAACCATATCTTTCTTTATATTTCCAAAGGAATGTGTAACTCTGAAAAGAATCATACACACATCCATATATATATATAAGTTGACCCTTGAATGACATGGGTTTGAATTGTGTGCATTCATTTATATGTGGATTTTTTTTCAATATATAATAGAAAATGTTTTGGTGATTTGTGTTAATTTGAAAAAACTGACAAGCTATGTAGCCTAGAAACAAAACATTAAAAAACAAAAAGAAAAAGGTATGTCATGTAGCCTAAAACATATGTAGATACTAGTCTATTTGATCACATACTACCTTAAAATATACACAAATCTATTATTTATTTATTATTATTTTTTGAGACAGAGTCTCACACTGTTGCTTAGGCTGGAATACAATGGCATGATCTTGGCTCACTGCAACCTCTGCCTCCTGGGTTCAAGCGATTCTTCCATCTTAGCCTCCCCAGTAGCTGGGATTACAAGCACCCGCCATCATGCCCGGCCAATTTTTGTATTTGTGTAGAGATGAGGTTTCACCATGTTAGCCAGGATGGTCTTGAACTCCTGATCTGAAGTGATCCGCCTGCCTCGGCCTCCCAAAATGCTGGGATTACAGGCATGAGCCACTGTGCCCGGCCCAAATCTTTTATTAAAAATTAAAATTTTTGCCAGGCGTGGTGGCTCATGCCTGTAATCCCAGCGCTTTGGGAGGCTGAGGAGGGTGAATCACCTGAGGTCAGGAGTTCGAGACCAGCCTGGCTAACATAGTGAAACCCCGTTTCTACTAAATATAAAAAATTAGTTGGGTGTGGTGGTGCACGCCTGTAATCCCAGCTATTCGGGAGGCTGAGTTGGGAGAATCACTTGAACCTCGGAGGCAGAGGTTGCAGTGAGCTGAGATCATGCCATTGCACTCCAGCTTAGGCAACAAGAGCGAAACTCCATCTCAAAAAAAAAAAAAAAAAAATTAAAATTTCCAGCCCAGCCAACATGGTGAAACCCCATCTCTCCTAAATACAAAAATTAGCTGGATGTGATGGTGGGCACCTGTAATCCTAGCTACGTGGGAGGATGAGGCAGGAGAATCACTCGAACCTGGGAGGTGGAGGCTGCAGTGAGCCGAGATCGCACCACTTTACTCTAACCTGGGTGACAGAGTGAGACCCTCTCTCGAATAAATAAATAAATATTTATCAAAACTTATGCACACAGACATAGACCATACATGGCCCCTTGTATGGGGCCATTCTTGTATGACCATACATACAAGAAAAATGTAAACAAATGTAAAGAGGCAGTGTTAAATCATAACTGCATAAAATTAACTGTAGTATATACTGTACTACTACTGTAATAATTTTATAGCCACCTCCTGCTGCTGTTGCAGTGAGCTCACGTGTTGTGAGTATGCACTTAAAATATGACGCTTATCATCGTCATATGAGCAGTTTGTGTCTCATAAATTGCATATTGCAGTAAAAAGTAATTTATCATGTTTCTCATGTACTTTTCATCATATTTAGTGCAGTACTGTAAACCTTGAATAATACCATGGGACCAATCTGAGGTGCCACTAGTGATGCTGGAAGTGTTCCGAAGAAGCAGAGAAAAGTTGTGGCATTCTAAGAAAAAATTGAATTGCTTGCTATGTACCATAAGTTGAGGTCTGCAGCTGCATTTACTATTTTAAGATAAATGAATCGAGCTTAAGTACTATGTAAAAAAAGAAGGAAATTTGTGAAGCTATTGCTGCAGCTTTGCACATTTTATGAAATACTTTTTCATCTGATTTTGAAAATGCAGTTTTATGTAGCTGCAGGATCCCTATATGAAAGGCATACCTGCTGGGTGAGGTGGCTTACGTCAGTAATTCCAGCACTTTGGAAGGCCAAGGCAGGAGGATCACTTGTGTCCAGGAGTTCGAGACCAGCATGGGCAACATAGTGAGACCTTATCTCTACAGAAGTTAAAAAATTAGGCCGGGCATAGTGGTTCACACCTGTAATCCCAGCACTTTGGGAGGATGAGGTGGGCGGATCACCTGAGTTCAGGAATTTGAGACCAGCCTGGACAACATGGTGAAACCCTGTCTCTACTAAAAAATATAAAAATTAGCCAGGTGTGGTGATGCATGCCTGTAGTCCCAGCCACTTGGGAGGCTGAGGCAGGAGAATTGCTTGAACCTGGGAGGCAGAGGTTGCAGTGAGCTGAGATCATGCCACTGCACTCCAGCCTGGGTGACAGAGCCAGACTCCATCTCAAAAAAATAAATAGCCAGGTGTGGTGATATGTGCCTATAGTTCCAGCTACTTGGGAGGCTGAGGTGGGAGGATCGTTTGAGCCTGGAAGGTAAAGGGTGCAGACAGCCATGATCGTGCCACTGTGTTCAGCTCAGTCTGGGTGGCAGAGTGAGATCCTGTCGCTACAGATGCGTGTGCACACACACACACACACACACAAGAAATGCATACCTATAGACTCTACTATGATTTGAGAAAAAGTGAAGTCCATGTGGCAACTTAAAGCAAAGGGATCTAAAGAGAATTTAATGCCAGCAAAAGATGGTTGGATAATTTTAGAAAGAGGTTTATATGTGGATTTTTTTCAATACATAATATATTGGAAAATTTTTTGGTGATTTGTATTAATTTGAAAAAATGTCAAGATAACAGGAGATGCAAGACCAAGAGGCTGCAGATGAGTTCCAAGATACCATTAAGAAAATTATTGAGGAGAAAGGATATCTGCCTGAACAGATTTTTAATGCAGATGGAAGTGCCCTATTCTGAAAAAAAAAAAAAAAAATTGCCACAAAGAGCCCATTTATTAGTAAGGAAGAGAAGAAGCACCAGGATTTAAGGCAGGAAGGGATAGGCTAACTCTTGTTTTGTGCAAATGCAGTTGGGTTTATGATCAGGACTACTTATATCTATAAAACAGCTAATACTCAAGCCTTAGAGGGAATAGATAAACACTGGTTGCCAGCCTTTTGGTTGTACAAGAAGGACTGGAGAGTGAGAACCCTTTCTCTGGATTCGTTTCATCGATGCTTTGTCTCTGAAGTCAGGAAATACATTGCCAGTAAGGGACTGCCTTTTAACTTTCTTTTGATATTGAACAATGCCGTGGGCCATCCAGAACCCCATGAGTTCAACACTTAAGGCATCAAAGTGATCTACTTACCCCCAAACACAGCATCTCTAATTTAGTCTGTAGATCAAGGGGTCATGAGGACGTTTAAAGCTCATTACGCACTGTACTCTATGGAAAGGACTGTCAACATTATGGAAGAGAACCCTGATAGAACATTGTGAAAGTCTTGAAGGATTATTCCATTGAAGATGCCATTGTTGTTATAGGGAAAGCTGTGAAAGCCAGCATGCCCAAAATGATAAATTCCTGCTGGAGAAAACTGTGTCCACATATTGCACATAGGATTTATGACAGAGCCTATTCACATAGGATTTATGACAGAGCCAATGAACGAAATCATGAAAGAGATTGTGAAAATGGCAAAAAAAAGGTGGAGGTAAAGGGTTTCAAGATAGGGATCTTGGAGAAATTCAAGAGCTAGTAGACACCACACCAGAGGAATTAACAGAAGATGACTTGAAGGAAATGAGTGCTTCCAAACAAGTGCCAGATGATGAGTAAGAAGACTTAGAAGAAGCAGTGCCAGAAAACAAGTTGACATTAGTCAATTTGGCAGAAGGATTCTAATTATTCAAGACTGCTTCTGACTTTTTTATGGCACGGACCCTTCTATGATATCGGCACTGAAACGACAGCAAATGGCGAAAGGATTGGTACCATATATAAACATTTTTAGATAATGAAAAAGCAAAAACAGGCAGAAATTATAATGTATTTGCATAAAGTTACACCAAGCGTGCCTGCCTCTACTGCCACCACTTCTGCCTCTGCCACCCCTGAGACAGCAAGATGAACCCCTTCTCTTTCTCCATCATCCTACTCAAGGTAAAGATGATGAAGACCTTTATGATGATCTACTTCCAGTTAATGAATAGTAAATGTATTTTCTCTTTTTTGTTTTCTTTTTTTTTTTTTGAGATGGAATCTCACTCTTTTGCCCAGGCTGGAGTGCAGTGGCGCTATCTTGGCCCACTGCAAGCTCCACCTCCCGGATTCACGCCATTCTCCTGCCTCAGTCTCCCGAGTAACTGGGACTACAGGTGCCCACCACCACGCCCGGCTAATTTTTTGTATTTTTAGTAGAGACGGGGTTTCACCATGTTAGCCAGGATGGTCTCGATCTCCTGACCTCGTGATCCGCCCGCCTTGGCCTCCCAAAGTGCTGGGATTACAGGTGTGAGACACCACCTATTAGTAATTAACTTTTGGGGAAGTCAAGTTGTGTGCAGATTTTTGACTGGGGGTTTCTGTGTTTCTAACTCCTGTGTTGTTCAACAGTCAGCTCGTGTGTGTGTGTGTGTGTATGTGTATTCATACACATATATATATACACGCACATGCATGTATATACAAATGTATTTTAAAATAAGCTTTGAGGTATTATTTATAATATAAGAAAATGGGCCGGGCGCGGTGGCTCACGCCTGTAATCCCAGCACTTTGGGAGGCCGAGGCGGGCGGATCACGAGGTCAGGAGATCGAGACCATGGTGAAACCCCGTCTCTACTAAAAATACAAAAAATTAGCCGGGCGCGGTGGCGGGCGCCTGTAGTCCTAGCTACTCGGAGAGGCTGAGGCAGGAGAATGGCATGAACCCGGGAGGCGGAGCTTGCAGTGAGCCGAGACTGCGCCACTGCACTCCAGCCTGGGTGACAGAGCGAGACTCCATCTCAAAAAAAAAAAAGAAAATGTACCCATTTTGTATGTATATGATAAATTTTAACAAACGCATGCATCTGTTTAACCATAATATAATCCACACCTAGAACGTTTTCATTACCCTAAAATATTCTCTTTTCTTTTGCTGTCTCTTCCCTCTATCCCAGACCTAGGCAACTGTTGATCTCTGCTTGCTGTCACTTTAGATTACTTGTGCTTTTCTAAAAATTCCATGTAAATAAAGTCATACAGTATGTATGTGTCTTTTGTATCTAGCTTGCTTTCACTCAGCCTGGTGTGGTTGATGTTGACCCAGGTTGTTAATTTATCAGTTTGTTCCATTTTTGTTGCCAAATGGTGATCTAGTATATACTAATGGCAATAATCATAGTATATATTTTTACTGATTCTAGAGTGAACACTGTTGCCTCACTATTTTTACTAGTCTGTGGTGCTCAAGATAAATACAAGGAAGACAGGGGCCAGTTCTAGTCACAGAATATTAGGATATTTTATTAATTAATTATACCAGTGACATCATGAGGATAAGTGATGGAAATCTCAAGCCTAGCTCTAACAAGTAAACTTTGCCTGAAGTTTATATTGGCTAGGCTGTTGTCTAACAGTGTATTATCTCTTCCAGTTTCCCCTTAACTGGTACTTTCTATACCGGGTTAGCTTATTTCCTTACATTTTACCATGGCCATTTATAATCCTTAATAACCAGAATCATCATCATTTTCTTTTCTTGAGATTTTGTTATCTTGGTTTGTAGCAGTGGTTCCCAAATGCTAGTGCTTGGACTGGAGCCTGGTCTATGATGAGATTTTTATCAGAAAAACAAAGACAAGGCAGCACATTATTTATAAAGCTACAGTTTACATTCTGAAATTATTCCTACTCATTTTTTAATGTTAAATGTCTTTTTTTGAAATAAAAATATTGATAGATAAGGTTTTAAAAAATTAATTGCCCTCAGCAAAATAAAACATTGGCAACTCTCTGTGATTCCTTAAAATTTTAAAAAATTTTACCTAAAAATTTAAAAATGTATGAAATATAAGATATATATTTAAATATACATATTTTTATTTTCAACTGACACATAATAATTCTAGAACATATATTTATTTATTTTCCTTTTTGTTTTTTTTGTTTTTGTTTTTGTTTTGAGACAGGGTCTTGCTCTGTTGTCCAGGATGGAATGCAGTGGCATGATCTCAGCTCACTGTAATCTCTACCTCATGGGCTCAAGTGATCCTCCCACTTCAGCCTCCCAAGTAGCTGGGGCTATAAGCGCATGCCACCATGCCTGGCTAATTTTTTTGTATTTTTTTTTAGAGATAGGATTTTGCCACATTTCCCGGGCTGGTCTCAAACTCCTGGATTCAAGTGATATGCCCACTTTGCCTCCCAAAGTTCTGGGATTACAGGTGTCAGCCACCATGCCCAGCCATATATTTACTGTTTATGAAAAGTTTTACAAGTTCAAAAATCCGAAAGTCTGGAAAATTTAAAGACAACATATAAGTATGTAAAGCTTTTACTGCATATAAGGAAGTTAAGGCTGGGTGGTGGCTCATGCCTGTAATCTCAGTACTTTGGGAGGCCAAGGTGGGAGGATTGCTTAAGCCCAGGAGTTTGAGATCAGCCTGGGCAACCTAGGGAGACCTTGTCTCTACAAGTGAAAAAAATACTAGCTGGGCATAGTGGCACGTGTGTCTGGTCCTAACTAACCAGGAGACTGAGGTAGGAGGATTGCTTGAGCCCAGGAGGTCGAGGCTGCCGTGAGCAGGGATTGTGCCACTGTACTCTAGCCCGGGTGACAGAATGAGACCCTGTCTCAAAAAAACGTGAAGCTCTTACTCAGGGAGAAGACAAAAAACAGAGGGTACTATTTAATTAACTACCAAATTAATACCAAAGAGGCAAGAATAATTTCACAGAGAAGTAGGCTTTTTCATGACAGGATTGGTGAAACCCTCGGATGCTGCTACTGCTGGTTGGTGGTACACACCTTGAGCAAGTGTTTTGATTTTGGGGCTTTGAGTGGTAATCAGTATCCGTAATACTCTACTTCCTCAGCAGGTTCCTTTGATCCCCTCCTGTGGGCTTGGTCTTACGCTTATACAGTTTCCTAAACTTTGGCGCACATTGGAATTGCCTAGGGAGATTTAAAAATTCTTCATGTCCAGGTCACACCCCACACCAATTATATAACAATGTCCAGGATTAAGAACCAGGCATCAGTATTCTTTTTTTTTTTTTTTTGAGACGGAGTCTTGCTCTGTCACCCAGGCTGGAGTGCAGTGGTGCGATCTCGGCTCACTGCAAGCTCCGCCTCCCGGGTTCACGCCATTCTCCTGCCTCAGCCTCTCCGAGTAGCTGGGACTACAGGCGCCTGCCACCACGCCCGGCTAATTTTTTGTATTTTTAGTAGAGACGGGGTTTCACTGTGGTCTCGATCTCCTGACCTCGTGATCCGCCCGCCTCGGCCTCCCAAAGTGCTGGGATTACAAGCGTGAGCCAGCGCGCCCGGCCTATCAGTATTCTTAAAAGATCTCCAGGGGATTATAGTATGCAGCAGTTTCAGAACAATTCCTCTGCTATTTAGCTCTATTATGATTTAGACAGATACATTTAAAGAAGCTGAGCTAAAAGCAAATGGTGTTGATAATTTTTTTGTGACAGGATTGGTGAAACCCTCTGAATGCCCACCAGTAATTCTGGAACAAAAAGAACTCCTGGAAGTGATGGATCAGTTAAGACGTTTGCCTTCAGGACTGGACTCTGTATTACAGAAAACTGTACCATGGGGAGTAGCATTTCATCATGCAGGTATTTCATACTTATAATCTGTTATTAAGAAACCTCCAAAATTCCTCATTCTGTCTTAACTTTTATATTTGTGTACATTTATTTCTTGTTAAACACACTTGATATCCTTAGATCTTTTTAAGAAATTGTGTGGGCCGGGCGCAGTGGCTCACGCCTGTAATCCCAGCACTTTGGGAGGCTGAGGCAGGCAGATCACGAGGTCAGGAGATCGAGACCATCCTGGCTAACAAAGTGAAACCCCGTCTCTACTAAAAATAAAAAAAATTAGCCGGGCGAGGTGGCGGGTGCCTGTAGTCCCAGCTACTCAGGAGGCTGAGGCAGGAGAATGGCATGAACCTGGGAGGCGGAGCTTGCAGTGAGCCAAGATCATGCCGCTGCACTCCAGCCTGGGTAACAGAGTGAGACTCTCAAAAAAAAAAAAAAAAAAAAAAAAATTGTGTGGGCTGGGCTGGGCGTGGTGGCTCACTCCTGTAATCCCAGCACTTTGGGAGGCTGAAGCAAGTGGATCACCTGAGGTCAGGAGTTCAAGACCAGCCTGGCCAACATGGCGAAACCCCATCTCTACTAAAAATACAAAAATCATCTGGGCGTTGTGGCACGCACCTGTAATTCCAGCTTCTCAGGAGGCTGAGGCAGGGAGAATTGCTTGAACCCAGGAGGCAGAGGTTACAGTGAGCTGAGATCGTGCCACTGTACTCCAACCTGGGTGACAGAGTGAAATTGTGTGATAGATTAAACAAGAGTAAAACGAACATGTTTCAGTTTACTTATTTGTATATAGTAGTCTCCCCTTGTTGACTGAAACTATATTCCAAGACCCTCAGTGGATATCTGAAACCATAGATAGTACCAGCCCCACATATATGATGTTTTTTCATAGCATGTTAAAACTTTTAAATGCATCTGAAATGTGTATGTGTGAGGCGGTATATATATACATATATATATATAGTATATAGTAGTCTTTTGTGAGGAATATGTTCCAAGATCCTCAGTGGATGCCTGAAACCACAGATAGTACCAAACCCTTTGTATACTATGTTCTTTCCTATATAGTCACATTATATAGTGCCGGTAGTGTATACAGCATGGATACACTGAATAAAGGGAAAATTCATGTCCTGGGTGGTAGGACATGCAATTTAAAACTTATGAGTTGCTTATTTCTGGAATTTTCCTCTTTATATTTTTGACTTTGGGTAACTAAAACTATAGAAAGCAAAACCACAGATGGGGGAAAACTACTATATACACACACACAAAATTTACATTGTATGTAATTTATGATGCATACTAAAAAAGTGAACACCTGTGTACCCACCACTTAATTTTAAAACTAGAACCCCAGCCCTTAAATTTTTTTTTTTTTTTTTTTTGAGACAGAGTCTTTCTCTGTCCCCCAGGCTGGAGTGCAGTGGCGCAATCTCAGCTCACTGCAAACTCCACCTCCCGGGTTCACGCCATTCTCCTGCCTCAGCCTCCCGAGTAGCTGGGACTACAGGCGCCTGCCAACACGCCCGGCTAATTTTTTGTATTTTTAGTAGAGACGGGGTTTCACCGTGTTAGCCAGGATGGTCTCGATCTCCTGACCTCGTGATCCACCCGCCTCGGCCTCCCAAAGTGCTGGGATTACAGGCTTGAGCCACCGCGCCCGGCCGAGCCCTTTAAATTTTTTTTTTTTTTTTTTTTTTTTTTTTTTTTGAGACGGAGTCTTGCTCTGTGCCCCAGGCTGGAGTGCAGTGGCGCGATCTCGGCTCACTGCAAGCTCCGCCTCCCGGGTTCACGCCATTCTCCTGCCTCAGCCTCCCGAGTAGCTGGGACTACAGGCGCCCGCCAACACACCCGGCTAATTTTTTGTATTTTTAGTAGGGACGGGGTTTCACCGTGTTAGCCAGGATGGTCTCGATCTCCTGACCTCGTGATCCGCCCGCCTTGGCCTCCCAAAGTGCTGGGATTACAGGCTTGAGCCACCGCGCCCGGCCAAAGTTTTTTTTTTTTTTTTTTTTTTTTTTTTTGAGACGGAGTCTTGCTCTGTCGCCCAGGCTGGAGTGCAGTGGCGCAGTCTCGGCTCACTGCAAGCTCTGCCTCCCGGGTTCACGCCATTCTCCTGCCTCAGCCTCTCCGAGTAGCTGGGACTACAGGCGCCCACCACCGCGCCCGGCTTATTTTTTTTTTTATACATTTAGTAGAGACAGGGTTTCACCATGGTCTCGATCTCCTGACCTCGTGATCCGCCCGCCTCGGCCTCCCACAGTGCTGGGATTACAAGCGTGAGCCACCGCGCCCGGCTTAAATTTTTAAACAAAATTGAAAATGAGCCAGCTAAGTATATATTCTGTACACTGTTTTTCATTTATTCATGTGTTTGTTCATCGTGTATTTATGTCAGAGGTATATCTGACCAGTGTGATGCATAGGCCCTGAAGATATCTTGATGAATAAGGCATATCACTACCCACAAGGAGTTCATTGTCCAGAACAGTGGTTAGCAAGTTACAGTCTGCTAGTCAAGTCTAGCCTACCATCTGTTTTTGTAAATAAAGTTTTATTGGAACACAGTCATGCCCATTTGTTCTGTTGCTGCTTTCATGTCACAGTGGCAGGGTGGAATAGTTGCAGCAGAGACTTGCTGTTTTCCACAGGAACAGGAAAAGTTTGTGGACCCCTGGTCTAGAAAATAAGATAGAGGTATACTAGAGGCAGCAGATTCTACTCTTTTTTTGTTATTGTTGTTTTGTGAGACTGAGTCTCGCTCTGTTGCCCAGGCTGGAATGCAGTGATGTGATCTCAGCTCACTGCAAACTCTGCCTCCCAGGTTCAAGTGATTCTCCTGCCTCAGCCTTCTGATTAGCTGGGATTACAGGCGCCCACCACCATGCACAGCTAATTTTTGTATTTTTAGTAGAGGCGGGGTTTCACCATGTTGGCTGGTCTCAAACTCCTGACCTCAAGTGATTCACCTGCCTCAGCCTCCCAAAGTGCTGGGATTACAGGCATGAGCCACCGCGCCCGGCCTGATTATACTGTTAAAGAGGTAGACTGTGATGACTCCTGTGTCAACAGTCATAACAATAGTTCAAAAATCTTTAGAGGCTTGAAGCAGACTCTCAAATCCATTTGTAAGTGAACACGTATAATATTTTCATTATATATCAATAAATATATAAAAACCTCCTTTTTTTAGGTCTTACTTTTGAGGAGAGGGATATCATTGAAGGAGCCTTTCGTCAAGGTCTCATTCGGGTCTTGGCGGCAACTTCTACTCTTTCTTCTGGGGTGAATTTACCTGCACGTCGTGTGATTATTCGAACCCCTGTTTTTGGTGGTCGACCTCTAGATATTCTTACTTATAAGCAGATGGTTGGTCGTGCTGGCAGGAAAGGAGTGGACACAGTAGGTAAGTGAGTTTGAATTTAATTGTAGCAGCGTTGCTGAAGGACAGTATCTATTTGAAATTTGACTAGTGCCTGGCAACCTGTTTCTCATCATGCTGTATGTCTTTATTATCCAGTGCACTAATGTCATCATTGTGGATTCACTTAATATTTGTAGTGAGTATGAGTTATGATTTTCATATATATCTATATATTATCAACTGTTGATTTTCTACAAATGTTGAATTAACGTTATCTTTTGTATACAATAAAATGATTTAGTATTATGTAAATCAAGATGACTTCTTATTACTTAGCTGGAAGATGATTTTTAATTTCTAGGTGTAGTCTACTCTTTAGCACTAATTAATTTTCATAGATGTTAGTTCAACTTAGGTACTGGTCTCAGAAATCAGACAAGGATGCTGGGACGCACCCTCACACTTTGGGAATAGGAACTTGACATCCCATCTTTTTTCTCGAAATTGGTGCTGGCTCTGAAAAAACACCTTTTCATTTTTTTACCTTGTATCAGCAAGTTATGATTTTTTTTTTTTTTTACCAGCAATCCAAACAAAAGTTTTTTCTTAAGCAGTGAGGAAGTGGTTTGTTTGAATTAAATGTCAAAACGGCAGCAAACTTTATTTCTAATGTGCTGTATCATTATATGTGTAACTAAATCATTATCAGCCATCTAACACTGAAGAACCTTGGGAGGAACATTCCCTGCCACTTTCTACTCTAGGACATAATTGTCATCTTTCTTTTTTTTTTTTGGCTGTTGGTGATTTTTTTTTTTTTTTTTTTTTTAACATTTATTTATTTATTTATTTATTTATTTTTTTAATTATACTTTAGGGTTTTAGGGTACATGTGCACAATGTGCAGGTTTGTTACATATGTATCCATGTGCCATGTTGATTTCCTGCACCCATTAACTCGTCATTTAGCATTAGGTGTATCTCCTAATGCTGTCCCTCCCCCCTCCCCCCACCCCACAACAGTCCCCAGAGCGTGATGTTCCCCTTCCTGTGTCCATGAGTTCTCATTGTTCAATTCCCACCTATGAGTGAGAACATGCGGTGTTTGGTTTTTTGTCCTTGCGATAGTTTACTGAGAATGATGCTTTCCAGTTTCATCCATGTCCCTACAAAGGACACGAACTCATCATTTTTTATGGCTGCATAGTATTCCATGGTGTATATGTGCCACATTTTCTTAATCCAGTCTATCGTTGTTGGACATTTGGGTTGGTTCCAACTCTTTGCTATTGTGAATAGTGCCGCAATAAACATACGTGTGCATGTGTCTTTATAGCAGCATGATTTATAGTCCTTTGGGTATATACCCAGTAATGGGATGGCTGGGTCAAATGGTATTTCTAGTTCTAGATCCCTGAGGAATCGCCACACTGACTTCCACAATGGTTGAACTAGTTTACAGTCCCACCAACAGTGTAAAAGTGTTCCTATTTCTCCACATCCTCTCTAGCACCTGTTGTTTCCTGATTTTTTAATGATGGCCATTCTAACTGGTGTGAGATGGTATCTCACTGTGGTTTTGATTTGCATTTCTCTGATGGCCAGTGATGAGGAGCATTTCTTCATGTGTTTTTTGGCTGCATAAATGTCTTCTTTTGAGAAGTGTCTGTTCATGTCCTCTGCCCACTTTTTGATGGGGTTGTTTGTTTTTTTCTTGTAAATTTGTTTGAGTTCATTGTAGATTCTGGATATTAGCCCTTTGTCAGATGAGTAGGTTGCAAAAATTTTCTCCCATTGTGTAGGTTGCCTGTTCACTCTGATGATAGTTTCTTTTGCTGTGCAGAAGCTCTTTAGTTTAATGAGATCCCATTTGTCGATTTTGGCTTTTGTTGCCATTGCTTTTGGTGTTTTAGACATGAAGTCCTTGCCCACGCCTATGTCCTGAATGGTATTGCCTAGGTTTTCTTGTAGGATTTTAATGGTTTTAGGTCTAACATATAAGTCTTTAATCCATCTTGAATTAATTTTTGTATAAGGTGTAAGGAAGGGATCCAGTTTCAGCTTTCTACATATGGCTAGCCAGTTTTCCCAGCACCATTTATTAAATAGGGAATCCTTTCCCCATTTCTTGTTTTTGTCAGGTTTGTCAAAGATCAGATAGTTGTAGCTATGCGGCATCATTTCTGAGGGCTCTGTTCTGTTCCATTGATCTATGTCTCTGTTGTGGTACCAGTAGCATGCTGTTTTGGTTACTGTAGCCTTGTAGTATAGTTTAAAGTCAGGTAGCGTGATGCCTCCAGCTTTGTTCTTTTGGCTTAGGATTGACTTGGCGATGCGGGCTCTTTTTTGGTTCCATATGAACTTTAAAGTAGTTTTTTCCAATTCTGTGAAGAAAGTCATTGGTAGCTTGATGGGGATGGCATTGAATCTATAAATTACCTTGGGCAGTATGGCCATTTTCACGATATTGATTCTTCCAACCCATGAGCATGGAATGTTCTTCCATTTGTTTGTATCCTCTTTTATTTCATTGAGCAGTGGTTTGTAGTTCTCCTTGAAGAGGTCCTTCACATCCCTTGTAAGTTGGATTCCTAGGTATTTTATTCTCTTTGAAGCAATTGTGAATGGGAGTTCACTCATGATTTGGCTCTCTGTTTGTCTGTTATTGGTGTACAAGAATGCTTGTGATTTTTGTACATTAATTTTGTATCCTGAGACTTTGCTGAAGTTGCTAATCAGCTTAAGGAGATTTTGGGCTGAGACAATGGGGTTTTCTAGATATACAATCATGTCATCTGCAAACAGGGACAATTTGACTTCCTCTTTTCCTAATTGAATACCCTTTATTTCCTTCTCCTGCCTGATTGCTCTGGCCAGAACTTCCAGCACTATGTTGAATAGGAGCGGTGAGAGAGGGCATCCCTGTCTTGTGCCAGTTTTCAGAGGGAATGCTTCCAGTGTTTGCCCATTCAGTATGATATTGGCTGTGGGTTTGTTGTAGATAGCTCTTATTATTTTGAGATACGTCCCATCAATACCTAATTTATTGAGAGTTTTTAGCATGAAGGGTTGTTGAATTTTGTCAAAGGCCTTTTCTGCATCTATTGAGATAATCATGTGGTTTTTGTCTTTGGTTCTGTTTATATGCTGGATTACATTTATTGATTTGCGTATGTTGAACCAGCCTTGCATCCCAGGGATGAAGCCCACTTGATCATGGTGGATAAGCTTTTTGATGTGCTGCTGGATTTGGTTTGCCAGTATTTTATTGAGGATTTTTGCATCAATGTTCATCAAGGATATTGGTCTGAAATTCTCTTTTTTGGTTATGTCTCTGCCAGGTTTTGGTATCAGGATGATGCTGGCTTTGTAAAATGTGTTAGGGAGGATTCCCTCTTTTTCTATTGATTGGAATAGTTTCAGAAGGAATGGTACCAGTTCCTCCTTGTACCTCTGGTAGAATTCAGCTGTGAATCCATCAGGTCCTGGACTCTTTTTGGTTGGTAAGCTATTGATTATTGCCACAATTTCAGAACCTGTTATTGGTCTATTCAGAGATTCAACTTCTTCCTGGTTTAGTCTTGGGAGGGTGTATTTGTCGAGGAATTTATCCATTTCTTCTAGATTTTCTAGTTTATTTGCATAGAGGTGTTTGTAGTATTCTCTGATGATAGATTGTATTTCTGTGGGATCGGTGGTGATATCCCCTTTTTCGTTTTTTATTGCATCTATTTGATTCTTCTCTCTTTTCTTCTTTATTAGTCTTGCTAGCGGTCCATCAATTTTGTTGATCTTTTCAAAAAACCAGCTCCTGGATTCATTAATTTTTTGAAGGGTTTTTTGTGTCTCTATTTCCTTCAGTTCTGCTCTGATTTTAGTTATTTCTAGCCTTCTGCTAGCTTTTGAATGTGTTTGCTCTTGCTTTTCTAGTTCTTTTAATTGTGATGTTAGGCTGTCAATTTTGGATCTTTCCTGCTTTCTCTTGTGGGCATTTAGTGCTATAAATTTCCCTCTACACACTGCTTTGAATGTGTCCCAGAGATTCTGGTATGTTGTGTCTTTGTTCTCGTTGGTTTCAAAGAACATCTTTATTTCTGCCTTCATTTCATTATGTACCCAATAGTCATTCAGGAGCAGGTTGTTCAGTTTCCATGTAGTTGAGCGGTTTTGACTGAGTTTCTTAATCCTGAGTTCTAGTTTGATTGCACTGTGGTCTGAGAGACAGTTTGTTATAATCTCTGTTCTTTTACATTTGCTGAGAAGAGCTTTACTTCCAACTATGTGGTCAATTTTGGAATAGGTGTGGTGTGGTGCTGAAAAAAATGTATATTCTGTTGATTTGGGGTGGAGAGTTCTGTAGATGTCTATTAGGTCCACTTTATGTAGAGCTGAGTTCAATTCCTGGATATCCTTGTTAACTTTCTGTCTCGTTGATCTGTCTAATGCTGACAGTGGGGTGTTAAAATCTCCCATTATTATTGTGTGGGAGTTTAAGTCCCTTTGTAGGTCACTCAGGACTTGCTTTATGAATCTGGGTGCTCCTGTGTTGGGTGCATATATATTTAGGATAGTTAGCTCTTCTTGTTGAATTGATCCCTTTACCATTATGTAATGGCCTTCTTTGTCTCTTTTGATCTTTGTTGGTTTAAAGTCTATTTTATCAGAGACTAGGATTGCAACCCCTGCCTTTTTTTGTTTTCCAGTTGCTTGATAGATCTTCCTCCATCCCTTTATTTTGAGTCTATGTGTGTCTCTGCACGTGAGATGGGTTTCCTGAATACAGCACACTGATGGGTCCTGACTCCTTATCCAGTTTGCCAGTCTGTGTCTTTTGATTGGAGCATTTAGCCCATTTACATTTAACGTGAATATTGTTATGTGTGAATCTGATCCTGTCATTATGATGTTAGTTGGTTATTTTGCTCATTAGTTGCTATAGTTTCTTCCTAGCCTCGATGGTCTTTACAATTTGGCATGTTTTTGCAGGGGCTGGTACCGGTTGTTCCTTTCCATGTTTAGTGCTTCCTTCAGGAGCTCTTTTAGGGCAGGCCTGGTGGTGACAAAATCACTCAGCGTTTGCTTGTCTGTAAAGTATTTTATTTCTCCTTCACTTATGAAGCTTAGTTTGGTGGGATAGGAAATTCTGGGTTGAAAATTCTTTTCTTTAAGAATGTTGAATATCGGCCCCCACTCTCTTCTGGCTTGTAGAGTTTCTGCTGAGAGATCAGCTGTTAGTCTGATGGGCTTCCCTTTGTGGGTAACCCGACCTTTCTCTCTGGCTGCCCTTAACATTTTTTCCTTCATTTCAACTTTGGTGAATCTGACAATTATGTGTCTTGGAGTTGCCCTTCTCGAGGAGTATCTTTGTGGCGTTCTCTGTATTTCCTGAATCTGAATGCTGGCCTGCCTTGCTAGATTGGGGAAGTTCTCCTGGATAATATCTTGCAGAGTGTTTTCCAACTTGGTTCCATTCTCCCCATCATTTTCAGGTACACCAATCAGACGTAGGTTTGGTCTTTTCACATAGTCCCAAATTTCTTGGAGGCTTTGTTCATTTCTTTTTATTCTTTTTTCTCTAAACTTCCCTTCTCTCTTCATTTCATTCATTTCATCTTCTATCAGCGATACCCTTTCTTCCAGTTGATCGCATCTGCTACTGAGGCTTCTGCATTCTTCGCGTAGTTCTCGAAACTTGGCTTTCAGCTCCATCATCTCCTTTAAGCCCTTCTCTCCATTGGTTATTCTAGTTATCCATTCTTCTAATTTTTTTTCAAAGTTTTTAACTTCTTTGCTATTGTTTTGAATTTCCTCTCGTAGCTCAGAGTAGTTTGATCGTCTGAAGCCTTCTTCTCTCAACTCATCAAAGTCATCCTCCATCCAGCTTTGTTCCATTGCTGGTGAGGAACTGCGTTCCTTTGGAGGAGGAGAGGTGCTCTGTTTTTTAGAGTTTCCAGTTTTTTTGGTCTGTTTTTTCCCCATCTTTGTGGTTTTGTCTACTTTTTGTCTTCGATGATGGTGATGTACAGATGGGTTTTTGGTGTGGATGTCCTTTCTGTTTGTTAATTTTCCTTCTACCAGACAAGACCCTCAGCTGCAGGTCTGTTGGAGTTTACTAGAGGTCCACTCCAGACCCTGTTTGGCTGGGTGTCAGCACCGGTGGCTGCAGAACAGTGGATTTTCGTGAGACCACAAATTCAGCTGTCTGATAGTTCCTCTGAAAGTTTTGTCTCAGAGGAGTACCCGGTTGAATGAGGTGTCAGTCTGTCCCTACTGGGGGGGTGCCTCCCAGTTAGGCTGCTCAGGGGTGAGGGACCCGCTTTAGGAGGCAGTCTGTCAGTTCTCAGATCTCCAGCTGCGTGCTGGGAGAACCACTACTCTCTTCAAAGCTGTCAGTCAGACAGGGACATTTAAGGCTGTGGAGGTTCTCGCTGAGTTTTTGTTTGTCTGTGCCCTGCCCCCAGAGGTGGAGCCTACAGAGGCAGGCCGGCCTCCTTGAGCTGTGATGGGCTCCACCCAGTTCGAGCTTCCTGGCTGCTTTGTTTACCTAAGCAAGCCTGGGCAATGGCGGGCGCCCCTCCTCCAGCCTCGTTGCCGCCTTACAGCGTGATCTCAGACTGCTGTGCTAGCAATCAGCAAGACTCTGTGGGCATAGGACCCTCCGAGCCAGGTGCGGAACACAATCTCCTAGTGTGCCGTTTTCCAGGCCCGTTGGAAAAGCGCAGTATTAGGACGGGACTGACCCGATATTCCAGGTGCCGTCTGTTTCCCCTTTCTTTGACTAGGAAAGGGAACTCCCTGACCCCTTGCGCTTCCCGAGTGAGGCAATGCCTCGCCCTGCTTCGGCTCGCGCACAGTGCGCTTCACCGACTGTCCTGCACCCACTGTTAGGCACTCCCTAGTGAGATGAAACCGGTACCTCAAGCAGAAATGCAGAAATCACCCGTCTTCTGTGTCGCTGGGGCTGGGAGCTGTAGACTGGAGCTGTTTCTATTCGGCCATCTTGGCTCCACCGGCTGTTGGTGATTGTCATCTTTCTACTCTAGGACATAATTGACTCCAATATTTTATTAGATATGTCAAAAAAAAAAAAAAAACAGGCAAACAGTTCTGTGGCTACTGAAGAGAAATTAGGAAATCCACGAGAATAAGGAAAGTAGATGGGAAATGGATATTCTGAGTAGAGGAAGCTGGGTAGAACTTTTATTCTAAAAGTTACTGAGGAAGTAACTTTTAGAATAAACTGACTTGTCACATGAAGTCCCCAAATATGTCAGTTCTCATTATTCATGGATTCCATATTTGAATTTTCTACCTTAACAGAATTTATTCAGAATCCTGAAATAATACCTCTGGGGCTTTTGCGGACATATGCAGATCTGCGAAAAATTTGAATCTTTCTAAGCACACTTTCCCTGCTGCGGTTGAACAAGCCAAAGCTCTGCGTTTGTTTCAGCTCTTATACTGTGAACAAGCTTCTTTTTAATAGGCTAGTTAGTGCCACATTTTTCACATTTTTGTGCTTTTAGTCGGTGATTTTGCTGTTTAACATGACCCCCAAGCAAAGTACTGAAATGCTATCTAATGTTCCCTAGTGCATTAAGGCTGTGATGTGCCTTATGGAGAAAATATGTGATAAGTTTTCTTTAGGCATGAATTATAATACTGTTGGCTGGAGCTCAATGTAAACAACTATATACATTAAATAAGATGTCTTTAAACAGAAACATGCATAAAACAAGGTTTTGTATTGATTAAGTGATGAAAACGTTTTTACTAGAGGCTTGCAGGAACCTAATCATCTATTTTCCTTGGCAGCAAGGGTTCAGTATTCTGTGTTCGTGGCAACTTTATAGAACATGACTACCACAAATACCAAAAATTGACTGTAATTTATTGGTAACTGGATTAGTTAGAATATAAATTCACTACTATAACAAAAACCAATACAGTAAGTGTTTAACAAGATAGATGTTAATTTCTTTCTCATATAACAGTAAAATTGTATTCTAGGCCTTATATGATGTAATTGTAATTTAGGCCTTATATGATGGCTGTAGTGTGTCGGGACCTAGTCTTCTATTTTGTTTTAATATTTTCAGCAATGTAGTTTCTATCCTCAGTATATGATGGCTAGTCCAGTCTCTCTCATCACATCTGCATTTCAACCATCAGGAAGGGAAGATGAGGAAGCAAAGAGCATGCCCTGCCCTTTAAGGCCGCTGCTCAGAAGTTGCACATAGTATTTCTCTTCACATATAATGGGCCAGAACTTTCACATGGTTACATTCCCCAACTGCAAGAGAGGCTGGGAAATATAATCTTTAGCTTGGGTGGCCACGTGCTCCACTAATACTTAAGAAGATGTGCATGGTTATTGGAACAGCTTTCAGTCTCAGCACCAGTAATAAATGACCCATTTACAATCCCTGAAGGGCATTGGTCAGCCTTTCTTTTAAGCCCTGAAAATTCTGATGACAAAAAAAAAAAAAAAAACATCTTCCAATTTGTTGGATTTTTCCTACAGCTGACATCAGAGACGTTTATCCTGTTTCTCTCTTACTTTACCTACAAAATATGCAGATTACATGTATATGCTTAAAAAGATTTGGGGGAAGAGATTGAGATTCTTCCTTCCCATTCCTATTTGCCTACCTCTGTCCATCCCCAATTTTCAACGGACTCACACCTCTGGGGAATGGAGTATAAGTCCATTTTACATAGATAATCGTCTCTCAGGGACAGAGGGTCTTTTAGTTAATGTAGAAGGTAAGGAGAAATAAGAAAAGAAATAAGATGAGATCTTACTTGCCTTGTTATGTTCTTAGCTTATATTTATTATGGGAAAGAACAATTGGAAGGTTAGTGCCCTGGGCTAATCATCAAGCCTTAAATCAGACAACATTCAAACAGAACTAAAATATACCGTAATAAGTTCATTTCTGAGGTCTTAAAGACTTCCAAGCTTTTGATCTTACATATCATTGTATTTCAGGATGTCATATGACTTGCTCATAACTTCAGGCTAATGAAGAATGTAGGAATATAGTGTTTTATATTCACTATGGAGACTTAAATACTTGGTCATGCTTTTTGTATCGTGTAGCATCATTGGAAATTCTGTGCATTTTATATTCCTGGACAGTACATGGTGTTTTATTTAGATGACACTTCAGTCTTTCCATAGACTACTTAGAAGCTTCCAGTATAGGATGATGGTGCTTTGTGCCAAAATAGCAATTTGCAAGTTCAGCAGTCAGTAATAAATTATTTGATTCTAAATAATTTCAACTTCCCTCTTGTGATGTGGATGAGTCCTCCCCAGACAGGTGGTTGCAGGAACCTGTACATATATACTGATGATCATTTGGACATTTTATAAACCTTGCCCATTCAGGAAAAGGGCAGTTTGTTTTGTTGAAGAATCAAAGCCCTGAAAGACCTTTAAACAGCCCAAAGTGGCTTGTTTATCTTGCTGCTAATGCTAGTTGATTCATTTTCTAGGTAATTTATATGTGTGTGTTTTCTTTCTTAAGCTGGGCTGTTTTGTAGCCATTGCAAGAGCCAGGTGTTATATTCATGTGATTTTTAAAAATTGGATATTGACAAATTATAATTGTATATATTTTTGAGGCACAGAGTGATGCTATCTGTATACAATGCAAAATGATGGAATTAAGCCAGTTAACATATCACCCCCAAATACTTATCATTTATTCTTCCTGTCTAACTGAAACATTTACTCTTTGACCATCTTCTCATCCCTCCAACTCCCTAATCTCTCTCTCTTCTGCTTGATTGAGCCTGCTACTAAAGCTTTGATTGCATTTTTCAGTTCAGTCATTGTATTCTTCATCTCTAAGATTTCTTTCTTTTTTATTGTTTCTATTTCTTTGTCAAACTTCTTGTTTTGTTTGTATATTTTTTCCAAATTTTATTTAATTTTTTATCCATATATCCTTGTAGTTCATTGGACTTTTTTAGGAGAATTATTCTGGATTTTCTCATTTCACAGATCTTCATTTCTTTAGGGTTCATTGTTGGAGCTTTGTTAGTTTCTTTTGAAGGTATCTTGGCTTCCTGGTTCTTTGTAATCTGTGTTCTTGTGTTGGTATCAGCACATTTGAGGAGACAGCTACCTCTTTGGGTTTTGTAGGTGTTCTTTGGCAGGGATAGAACTTCACTTGTCTAGCCTTTGATTCTGAATAGGCCAACTGGCAGCAGCCCTGAGCAGGCAAAGCTTGCTTTGGATTCTGTAGATAATTGGGCTGCTGCCTTTGCTCTGAGTTTGGGTGGGACTGCTGGCTGGGCTCTGCTATCAGGTGAACCCACAAGCTGAGCTCTGCAGTCAGGCAGAGTTGCTGGTTTGGCACTGCAGTCACCTCTCGGCTGGGCCCCAGAGTGTATTCCTTGGCCAGATGGTACCCCTATTTGAGATCTGTACTTGGACAGTGTTGCAGGCTGGACCCCAAGGTTAGGTGGAGTTGCTATTCTGGACCAGTGGGCCAGCTGCTATGCTCAGTGGAAATGCATGATTGAGCATGGTGGCGCATGCCTGTAATCCCAGTGACTTGGGAGGCTGAGATGGGAAGATCGCTTGAGCCCAGGAGTTTCAGGCTTCAGTGAGTTATGATCATGCCACTGCACTCCAATATGAGTGACAGAGATCCTGCCTCTAAAAATAAAATAAAATAAAATAAATGCACATCTGAGGTTTGCCTCCCTGTTTAGGTGGGGACTTGGAGTGGGTTTTGAGACTGAACTGAGAGCTGTTTAAACTTCCACCCTTGGCAGAACTCGTCCCTGCACTTTGCAAAAATACAGTATGATAGGCATCTTCCACCTGGGGCAGGTCCTTGAGGCTGAGCTTGAGCACTGTTTAAAATCCCAGGTTTGGTAGAACTAGCCCCTGCTCCTTTCCAAAATGCACTGTGATGGTCATCTCCTTTCCTGGGCAGGGTCCTCATGAGCTTTAACGCTGGGCCTGGAAGCTGGCCATCTAAAGATTCAAGCCAGGTAGAATTTCCTACCACTTCTAGAGGTGATCAGTTTGGCTTTGTCCTGGGCTACACTGTTTAGCTGTTAGCTCGTACCTCTGATTGGGCACCACCACTGGCAGGTACACAGAGCTACCACCAAGATCTGCATGCTGGTTGCCGTAAGCTCTTTGGTTGCCTCCTTGCTTTGTTTCTGCCTGACCCCAGGTGATCTAGCTGTGCTGTTACCCAGCATGTTCTCTGTGAGGTGAGACTGGAGTTGGCTTCTTGGGAAGCCTCTTCGAATGCTAGGGAAGCTCTATGTTTTCTGGTTCTCTTTTCCCACTGTAGAAGCCATGAGCCCTGGGGATTCCTTTCTGTGTGGTACTATGCTGACTTAGGGGAGTGGAAGGGGTGATGAGGTCAAAGTGAGATAGTTTCTCTTACTATATCTTGCAATTTTTATGTAGTTTTGTGGTCCATGCATAAGTTTCAGACTTATTCTGAAACCCCAAGTTTTGGGGTTTTTTTTTTTTTTTTTTGGTTATTGTTGTTGTTGTTTTTTTTTTAATACACGGAATTTTGCTCTTGTTGCCCAGGCTGGAGTGCAGTGGTGCAATCTCGGTTCACTGCAACCTCTGCCTCCTGGGTTCAAGCGATTCTTGTGCCTCAGCCTCCTGAGTAGCTGGGACTATAGGTGCGTGACCATGCCCAGCTAATTTTTGTATTTTTAGTAGAGGCGGGGTTTCACCATGTTGGCCAGGCTGGTCTCCATCTCTTGGCCTCCCAAAGTGCTGGGATTACAGGTGTGAGCCACCTCGCCCGGCTGTTTTGCTTTTTTAATGGTGCCTATCTTTATAATCATTTCTGGGATAAATAGCCGTTGATCATCAAGTTTATAATCCCTTTACTTTATCCTATCTTGATTCTCAGTTTGGCAGTTGGGAAGGATAATCTGTACTTTCTCTTTGCGTGGGGTGGTAAGGATATTCCAGCACTGTGCCAGTTTTCCGCTTGCAGTGAGCCGAGATGCGCCACCGCACTCCAGCCTGGGCGACAGAGCGAGACTCCGTCTCAAAAAAAAAAAAAAAAAAAAAAAAAAGGTATTCTTCATTTGTCTTTTTGAACCTCTTACCTGTTTTCTTTCCCACAGTATTGGATTCATTTTTGAAGAAAAATTATGATTCTCTCTAGTCATAATGGTTGCAATAATAGTTTGTTCAAATCGTATAGTTGTATATGGCTTTAACATATAAGTGCTTTCATGTATTTTTGTTCATTTTGTTGTCACAATAAAGTATTTAGATTAGTAAATGTTGTAATATAAATTTTGGGTATCTACAAGTATTTTTGAATTTATTTTATCATGTAACTGGTAACAATTTACATTTGCATTTTACTTTATAGGTTTGAAAGTACCTCTATTACTTCATTATTCAATAATAATGGTTAATCTTGTAGGGGAAGAAAAAGGCTTTTCCTCTACTTTCTTAGGTTCTGCAGTTGGGACCTGCTAATTAAATTGAGAGATTAACAGGAGAAAAGGCATATAAACTTTATTTGATGCTAATATTTTAATTTGTATGTACATGGAAGCCTTTATAGGAAAGGATTGAAGACCTGAGAAACTGTTTAACCTGGGGTCTTATATAACATTTTAACAATGGGCAGTAAATTGTGAAGTGACAAGAAAAAGGAAAAGGTATCTGGGCTTCTAGGGGCAACAAATTGTGAGAAGGTAAATATATGGGGGAAACTAATGGAAGATAGAAGTTATTTTAGTAGGTAGAGTTTGTTTGTGCAGACCCATCTCAGTGCTGACCTGTCTCCAGTGATAAGGGTTGTTGTCCTGTATGGGAGAGGGAACGGAAAACATCATCACAAAGGGAAAAATTTATTCTTGCTTTTACGCAGATAGGGAGAGGACAAAGAGTTCTTTCTGTGTTTGCTGCTTCCCAGTGGCTTTCAGCTCAAAATAATCCTTATGCCAAAGTGGCATATTTTGAAGTAGCATATTCTGATCCCCTTCTGTCCAAAGTTCAAAAAATAGCCATAATTTTATTACCATAACAACCACTATCATCTCTTGTCTCCTTTTAAGCAAAGTAGAGCAACTTAAAATCTCTTTAGCAGATATCTTATGGAACTATATTGGGATTTTGCAAATGCATATCTTTTGGTTATAGGCGAGAGTATCTTAATTTGTAAGAACTCTGAGAAATCAAAAGGCATAGCTCTCCTTCAGGGTTCTCTAAAGCCTGTTCGCAGCTGTCTGCAAAGACGAGAAGGAGAAGAAGTAACTGCCAGCATGATACGAGCTATTCTGGAGGTAAGAGAGTTTGCTAAATTACCATTTGCTCTTTTATGCCTAAATTAAAGTGGTAAAATATTAGTATATGAAAATCTTAGATTTACTTATTTATTTTTTTAGTTTATTTTTGAGACAGAGTCTCATTCTGTCACCCAGGCCAGAGCACAATGGCATGATCTCAGCTCACTGCAACCTCCGCCTCCCGAGTTCAAGCAATTCTCCTGCCCCAGCCTCCCGAGTAGCTGGGATTACAGGCACACACCACCATCCCTGGCTAATTTTTCTACTTTTAATAGAGATGGGATTTCACCTTGTTGGCCAGGCTGGTCTTGAACCAGCCTTCAGGTGATCTGCCTGCCTTGGCCTCCCAAAGTGCTGGGATTACAGGTGTTAGCCACTGTGCCGGGTGCTTTATGTTTTTTTTTTTTTTTTTTTGAGATGGAGTCTCGCTGTGTTATCCAAAATTTCAGATGAATTTAATGATTCATTTCTTTTTTTTTTTTTTTAGATGAAGTCTGGCTCTGTTGCCAGGCTAGAGTGCAGTGGTGTGATCTCAGCTCACTGCAACCTCTGGCTCCTGGGTTCAAGGAATTCTCGTGCCTCAGCCTCCTGAGTAGCTGGGACTACAGGTGCCTGCCACCACACCCAGTTAATTTTTTTTTTTTTTTTTTTTTGAGATGGAGTCTCCCTCTGTCGCCCAGGCTGGAGTGCAGTGGCGCGATCTCTGCTCACTGCAAACTCCGCCTCCTGGGTTCACACCATTCTCCTGCCTCAGCCTCCCCAGTAGCTGGGACTACAGGTGCCCGCCACCACGCCTGGCTAACTTTTGTATTTTCAGTAGAGACGGGGTTTCACCGTGTTAGCCAGGAAGGTCTTGATCTCTTGATCTTGTGATCCGCCCGCCTCAGCCTCCCAAAGTGCTGGGATTACAGGCGTGAGCCACTGCGCCCGGCTCACCCAGTTAATTTTTGTATTTTCAGTAGAGATGGAGTTTCACCGTGTTGGCCAGGATGGTCTCGATCTCCTGACCTCGTGATCTGCCCGCCTCGGCCTCCCAAAGTGCTGGGATTACAGGCATGAGCCACCATGCCTGGCCACTTATTTTTCTTTTTAAGAAAATATTTTATTTACTTTAAGGAGAACTTTTCTGTTGTCATTAGCTGTTATCAACAGTTACAGTGAGTTGTGATGGGAAAGTTAATAAAGAATTTCTACATTAAGGTTCTAAGAACATTTTAAAAAATGAGAATGAAATAGCTTTCTTTATTTTATATTCAGAGGGCTTGCATGTTTTGTTTATGTATTTTTTTAATTTTTTTTTTTTTTTTTTGAGATGGAGTCTTGCTCTGTCGCCCAGGCTGGAGTGCAGTGGCTGATCTCGGCTCACCACAAGCTCTGCCTCTTGGGTTCATGCCATTCTCCTGCCTCAGCCTCCCAAGTAGGTGGGACTATAGGTGCCCGCCACCAGCCCAGCTAATTTTTTATATTTTTAGTAGAGACAGGGTTTCACCGTGTTAACCAGGATGGTCTCCATCTCCAGACCTCGTGATCCGCCCGCCTCGGACTCCCAAAGTGCTGGGATTACAGGCATGAGCCACCGCGCCTGGTGGCTTGCATGTTTTCTTAAAAAGCTACAGAAATTTTCAAATATCTTCTTTCAGATAATAGTTAGTGGAGTGGCAAGTACATCACAAGATATGCATACTTACGCTGCCTGCACATTTTTGGCTGCAAGTATGAAAGAAGGGAAGCAAGGAATTCAGAGAAATCAAGAGTCTGTTCAGCTTGGAGCAATTGAGGCCTGTGTGATGTGGCTACTAGAAAATGAATTCATCCAGAGTACAGAAGCCAGTGATGGACCAGAAGGTAAGTGTGACTTCTCAGTTGTAATTTACTCACTTTTTCATCTTTAGTGAAAGTATATGACTGCTCAGTGAATGGAAATTGTCTTTTCATGTAGTATAAAAGGAACTTGATTTTTTGAGCAGCGTATCAACTCATTTTTAGTAAATCAGTATTGTATTTAGCAACTTCAGACCATTATTATAGAGCCTGCTCATACATTTTCATGCACTGGATAAGGTACTATTTGTAAAATTTATCAGCCGGGAGGGTTAGCATGGAATACAGAAAGATAGTATTTTGTTTTATTTTATTTTGAATGTTTGTTCCTCTGTTTCCTCACCCTAACCCTAAACCAGGAAAGGTGTATCATCCAACACATCTTGGTTCGGCTACTCTTTCTTCTTCACTTTCTCCAGCCGATACTTTAGATATTTTTGCTGACCTGCAAAGAGCAATGAAGGGCTTTGTTTTAGAGAATGATCTTCATATTCTCTATCTGGTAAGTTCTGTTTTAATGATTATGTTTGTGAAAATAGGGAGAAAAAAATAGATATATAATCCTGAACATCAAAGATACCCTAACAGAACATCTCGTCTGTTTTCCATGCCTAGGTTAGTACTGGTGGGAATAGAGAAGAGGTAAGAAGAGAATTGTTTTAAAGTAATAATCTAAATGTTCTAGTTACCTTTAAATTTATTTTCTCCAACCTCCTTTCAAAAAAGATTTGAGTTGTTTTATAAAAAATATATATTTTTACAATGTATAAAAGAACAGCAAAGAAAAATGGGATATCAGAAAATTAAAGATAAGATGATGATGTAAAACTCAAGCAAAGGTCAATACACAAACATGCATGCCATTAAGTCATGTCCAATGCTGTTGTCAACTTTGATTCTGGGTTTTCTAGCAACCAAAAGAAAGAGGAAAGCTTGATTAGTGTTAATATTCATAAGATAAAAAACAAAACAAGTTTAGGAAAAACATTGCATTTCCCTGCCTAAGAGAAATTTAGTCCTAAAAGGATACTTTGGAACTTAACATTGTTGATAAAAATCTCTATAATAAATGCAATAAGGAATTTTAAAAGTTTGTTTACATTAGACAATGCTCTGTGAATATTATTTTGTATAACAAAGATATTAATAAGAATTGGGTAGTGTTGGCCGGGCACGGTGGCTCACGCTTGTAATCCCAGCACTTTGGGAGGCCGAGGCGGGTGGATCACGAGGTCAGGAGATCGAGACCACGGTGAAACCCCGTCTCTACTAAAAATACAAAAAATTAGCCGGGCGTGGTGGCGGGTGCCTGTAGTCCCAGCTACTCGGAGAGGCTGAGGCAGGAGAATGGCGTGAACCCGGGAGGCGGAGCTTGCAGTGAGCCGAGATTGCGCCACTGCACTCCAGCCTGGGCGACAGAGCGAGACTCCGTCTCAAAAAAAAAAAAAGAGAATTGGGTAGTGTTTGAAGTCATATTCTCTGGCAAGAACCTGATCAGAAATAATTAATTTTGTCAGGTAAGAGCAGATGCATGCATTTTGATAAGCAAGTGATAGGGGGAGGTGAGTAAAATTGAAATTCTCATTAGAATGAAGGGGGCTTATCAGGAAATGTGTTTCAATAAAAAAACACTATGTAGTGAGCAGATGGGAAATGTCTAGACAGTGCCAATTTTCTTTTATTACAAACTCACATAATACATGGGTGATAATAGGCTCAAAGGTCTGTGCCCAAGAATGTGGCTAGGAGGAATCTCAAAGCAGGTTTCACCGGTCATTTATCATGGCCTTAAAAATAAGTCTCATTTATTATACAGTGGCTAAGATTGTGGGCTCTATGGTCAGACTGCCTTAGTTCAACTTTTGGCCTCATCACTTAGTAATCGTACAACCTTGGGTAAGTACTTAACCTCTCTTAAGATTCCATTTCCTCATTTGTAAAATGGAGATAATAATACCCACCTCAGGGCTGATAGTCTTTGATGAATGTTTGGTATCTGAATAAATATTTAATAACATCTATTATTTCTAGTAAATTCTCCCATAAACATTATGTAAGTCATTTGCCAAATTACCTAACTACTCCTACTCCTGTTCCCTCTCTAAAGCATGAAGACTGTTGGCAGTGTTGGTATGCTGAATGCTTGTGGTTAGTGTGGTCTTGTGTACTTCTCTCACCATTCGAGTTGTATGCCCTTCAAGAGTTAGTTGTGTTCCCAAACTTCTTCATGTCAGTTTGCTTCTGAGAAAATTAGGCTGAGGCAGAAGGATCACCTAAGGCCAGAAATTTGAGACCAGCATGGGCAACAGAGCAAGAATCTGTCGCTACCAAAAAAAAAAAAAAAAAAAAATTATTAGTTGTGTGTGGTGGTGCATGCCAGTAATCCCAGCTACTTGGAAGGCTGAGACAGAATAATTACTTGAGCCCAGGAGTTCTAGGTTATAGTGAGCTACGATCGTGCCACCATGCTCCAGCCTTGGTGACAGCAAGAGACCTCGTCTCTTAAAAACAAACAAAAAAATATAAGTGAGATAACTGAAAGCTCTGAGAAAAAGTTACAGGAATTTATACAGGGAAGAAACTAAAAGGACACTGCTCAAAGTTTATTTTACAATTATCTTTAATTTTTATTTATTTATTTTTTCGAGTAGAGTCTCACTCTGTTGCCCAGGCTGGAGTGCAGTGGCACAGTCTTGGCTCATTGCAACCTCTGCCTCCCAGGTTCAAGCAATTCTTGTGACTTAGCCTCCTGAGTAGCTGGGACTACAGGTGCATGCAACCACACCTGGCTAATTTTTGTATTTTTAGTAGAGACAGGGTTTTACCATGTTGGCCAGGCTGGTCTTAAAGTCCTGACCTCAAGTGATCCACCCTCCTCGGCCTCCCAAAATGCTGGGATTACAGGTGTGAGCCATCGCACCCGGCCAACGATTATCTTTAATATCTAACTTCACATTGCAAAACAGAAACTGGATTTCTTAGACAATGTATTGTGGTTATGGTTTAAGAAAGCTATGGTAAATTCTAATCAACAGACTCATGCTCAAAAGGCCTTGACCCCTAGCTCAAAGCATTGGCAATTAAAATACATTTATGTTTTAAGTTAGACAAAACATTTAGTGTTTGCATGTACTATTTTGTATTTTGAATATCTAAAACATGTCTGTGATTCAAAAGTCAGAACTATATAAACAGGAATAGAGTCAGAGAAGTCTGACTACTATATCCATCCCTTCCATGCCTTTTCCACCCACCTTTCATAGATGACTGTTTTCATTCATTTTTAATGTATCTCTTCTCTTTTTTAATTTTACAGAAATTATCAGACATACCTATCCTTCACCTTTTTTATACAGAGGGTAGCATGCTGTATACATTATACCTTTTTTTTTTCTTAGCAGTGTATCTTGCAAATCACTTCATATCAATTCATTTTTTATTCTTTTTTATAACTCTATAATTCTGTTGTGTAGGTGGATGTACCATTGTTTATTCTATCAGTTCCCTATTGATGGACATTTGGATCATTTTCAATATTTTGTTGTGGCAAATTATGCTGCAGTAAATAACGTGGTACACACAGTGTTTAATTTTTATGGAGGTGTATCTTTAGGAAAGACTTCCGGAAGTGAAATGTAAAACCATAAGTGATTTTGGTTTTGCAAAGTTGACCTTTGTAGAGTTTGTATCATTTTCCTGTTTTACCAGTGATATATTAGAATAGTTGTTTTTTCACAGCTTCACAAGTAGAGAGTATATGGTCAAACTTTTGTATTTTTGAGTGTAGTTTTAGTTTACATTTTTTTACATTATGAGTAAATTTGAACATTTTCCCCATTTATATAAAATGTCCAGAATGACAGTCTATAGAAACAAAAAGTACATTTAGTGCATTAGTAGTTACCCAGGGCTGGGGGAATGTGAGGAGGTTGGATGAAAATGGGGAGTGATTGCTAATGGGTACAGGGCTCCCCACCTCCCTCCCCAGTGAATTGTCCATGTCTTTTGCTCATTGTTCTGTTGTGTGTGTGTTTTTTTATTTTTGTTTTTGTTTTGCTTTGTTTTTAGTTTTAAAGGTTTTTTTTATATATTAGGGAGATTGTTCTGTTGTGTGTGTGTTTTTTTATTTTTGTTTTGTTTTGTTTTTAGTTTTAAAGGTTTTTTTATATATTAGGGAGATTGGTGCTTTGTGGTATAAGTAGAAGGATTTTCCTATTGGTTTTTCACTTGTCTTTTGACTTTGCTTATTGTATGTTTTGTCTAGTAGTTGAATTTATGAACTTTTGAATTAGTGAGAAATTTTTTTTGCTCTGAGATTATTAAGGAATTCACCCACATTTTCTTCAAGTAATTGTATAGTTGTGATCCCCCTATTTTTTTTTTTTTTTTTTTTTTTTAGATGGAGTTTCGCTCTCGTCGCCCAGGCTGGAGTGCAATGGTGCAATCTCGGCTCACTGCAACCTCCGCCTCCTGGGTTCAAGCGATTCTCCTGCCTCAGCCTCCTGAGTAGCTGGGATTACAGACATGCGCCATCACGCCTGGCTAATTTTGTATTTTTTTTTTTTTTTTTTTTTTAGTAGAGATGGGGTTTCTCCATGTTGGTCAGGCTGGTCTTGAACTTCCAACCTCAGGTGATCCACCTGCCTTGGCCTCCCAAAGTGCTGGGATTACAGGCATGAGCCACTGTGCTTGGCCTGCCCCTATTTTGAGCTCTGCTTCATTTGGAGTGTATTCTAGTACATGGTTCTTCAGTTTCATGTTTTTTTCATAATGGCTATCTGTAATCTCAGCATCATTTATTAAAAAATTCATTTACACAATGACTCAAGATGGCAACTTTTATCTTCTGTATTTCCATTTGTATTTGGGCACATTTCTAATTCCATTTGTCGTTGTGTATATTCCTGTTTCACTTGTTAGTTTGACAAAAGACCAGTTTGACTGATTTTTGTGCCAGTGCCTCTGTTTTAATTAAAACAAGTACAATAATTAAAAAAAAAAAAAAAAAAAAAACAAAACTTTCTGGTGGGGCAAGTTTCCCTTCATTGCTCTGCTTTTTCAGTGTTCATAGCTATTCTTTTTGGCTTACTGTATTAGTCTATTCTCACATTGCTATAAAGAAATTATGGAGACTGGGATATTTATAAGGAAAAGAGGTTTAATTGGCTCATGATTCTGCAGGCTGTACAGGAAGCACAGTGGCT
Organism: Symphalangus syndactylus; assembly: GCF_028878055.3. Lineage (NCBI taxonomy): Eukaryota > Metazoa > Chordata > Mammalia > Primates > Hylobatidae > Symphalangus > Symphalangus syndactylus. The sequence goes on along the minus strand of NC_072443.2, from coordinate 45,340,616 downwards.
TCTGCTTCTGGGGAGGCCTCAGAAAGCTTCCAATCATGACAGAAAGTGAAGGGGAAGCAGGCACATCTTATACGGCCAGAGCAAGAGGAAGAGTGTGAGAGAGAGGTGGGAGGTGCCACTCACTTTTAAACAACCAGATCTCACGAAAACTCACTATTGCAACGACAGCACCAAGGGGGGTGGTGTTAAACCATAGCAAACGGTCTTCATGATCCAATCACCTGCCACCAGGCGCTATCTCCAGCATTGGAGATTATATTTCAACATGAAATTCGGTGGGGACACATATCTATACTATATAAATCTACACTTGGGCCCCTAAATCTCATGACCTTCTTACATTCCAAAATACAATCATCCCTTCCCAACAGTCCCCCGAAGTCTTAACTCATTGCATCATTAACTCAAAAGTCCAAAGTCTCATCTGAGAGAAGGCTAGTGCTTTCCACCGATGAGCCTGTGAAATAAAAAAAACTAAGTTAGTTACTCCCAAGATGCAACGGGGTTACAGGCATTGGATAAATACTTCCATTCCAAAAGGGAGTATCTGACTTGGTTAGGTTGTATAATCCTTTTTATGTTGCTGGATTTGGTTTGCTAGTATTTTATTGCTAGTGTTTTATTTGGTTTGCTAGTATTTTTGTCATAAGATAGATTGACCTATAGTTCTGTTTTCTCGTGGTGTCTTTGTGTGGTTTTGGAGTAATACTAACTGCACAGTATGAGTTAGGATACATTTCTTCCTCTTCTGTTTTTTTGAAGAATTTGTTAAAGATTGCTATTAATTGTTATTTAAATGTTTAGTAGATTTCACCAGTCAAGCCACCTGGGCCTGGGCTTTACTTTGGAGTAAGTGTTTTGATGATGAATTTAATCTTTTTTCTTTTTATAACTATTCAGAGTTTCGATTTTTTCTTCAGTTGGTTTTGGTAGTTTGTGTATTTCCAGAAAATAGTCCACGTAGATTATCTAATTTGTTGGCATTTAGTTGTTCATAGTATTCTCTTATAATCCTTTTTATTTATGTAAGGATGGTGGGGGTGGTTCCTCTTTCATTCCTGATTTTAGTAATTTGAATCTTCCTGCATCATTTCTTGATCAGTCCAGCTAAATATTTTTCAATTTTGTTTTCATTCTTTCTTTCAGCGGATCATCTGAGGTCAGGAATTCGAGACCAGCCTGGCCAACATGGTGAAACCCTGTCTGTACTAAAAATACAAAATTACAAAATACAAAAATTAGCTGGGCGTGGTGGCACTCGCCTGTAATCCCAGCTACTCAGAAGGCTGAGGCAGAAGAATCACTTGAACCTGGGAGGCAGAGGTTGCAGTGAGCCGAGATTGCGCCACTGCACTCCAGCCTGGGTGACAGAGTGAGACTCCATCTCAAAAAAATTTTTTTCTATACTGAACTTACAGTTTATTTTGTGATTATTCCCTAAACAATACAGTATATCAGCTATTTACATAGTATTTATGTGGTATTAGGTTTTTTTTTTTTTTTTTTTTTTTTTTGAGACGGAGTCTTGCTTTGTCACCCAGGCTGGAGTGCAGTGGCGCGATCTCGGCTCACTGCAAGCTCCGCCTCCTGGGTTCACGCCATTCTCCTGCCTCAGCCTCTCCGAGTAGCTGGGACTACAGGCGCCCGCCACCACGCCCGGCTAATTTTTTGTATTTTTAGTAGAGACGGGGTTTCACTGTGTTAGCCAGGATGGTCTCGATCTCCTGACCTCGTGATCCGCCCGCCTCGGCCTCCCAAAGTGCTGGGATTACAAGAGTGAGCCACCGCGCCCGGCGGTATTAGGTATTATAATTACGCTAGATGATTACTCTGTATATGGCAAGATGTGCATAGGTTTTTTTTTTTTTTTTTTCCTTCGTTTTCTGTTTAATTTTGATTGTCAGGAAAAGAAATTATGTTTGATAGAGTATTGTTCTTTTTCCAGGCCAGTTAGAGAATATTGTCAGTAACTTAGTTTTTTAGTTGTGTAGAAAATGAGTTATGGCACATTTTACTTATTTCCCAAAGTCTTATGATAAATTTTCTTTGCACACAAAACAAACATTTTCTAAAAATACATACAAACAAAAAGATGCATATCAAACATATTAGGAAGGTTGCACATGGGAAGATGGGGAATAGAAATGGGGGGTAGGAATTAAAGAAAATAAATGAGAGAGGGACTTTGTATGGATCAATGATAATAACTCAATCCTCTATTTGACAAAGAAGAAGGAGAAGGAAGAGGAAGAAAAAGAAAGTGGGACAAAGGATCAGAAAGGGAGGAAAATAGAAAAAGGTAGAGTATGACTCCAGAGTAGACCTGTTTTGTTGTTGCTGGGTTGGTTGGTTGGTCTGTCTGTTATATTTTTCATATGTTTTGCCATGTTGGCCAGGCTGGTCTCGAACTCCTAGCCTCAAGTGATCAACCCTCCTCGGCCTCCCAGAGTGCTGGGACTACAGGCGTGAGCCACCACATCCAGCCCCCACATTGCGTCTGGCCTCCGTGGTAGACCTCCCAGACGGGGCGGCCAGGCAGAGGCGCTCCTCACTTCCCAGATGGGGCGGCCAGGCAGAGGCGCTCCTCACTTCCCAGACGGGGCGGCCAGGCAGAGGTGCTCCTCACTTCCCAGACGGGGCGGCCGGGGTGCATAGGTTATATACAGACACTATCATTTTATATCAGAGACTTGAGCATCCACAGATTTTGTTATCTGCAGGAGGTCCTGGAACCAATCCCCCATAGATAACAAGAGACAACTATACATTTTGCTATGGTTTGGTGGAGTTCTATAGATGTCTCTTAGGTCTAATTGACTTAGAGTGTTATTTTAGTCTTCTATTTCGTTTTGATTTTCTTAGTAGTTCTATTCATTGTTGAAAGTTGGGTATTGAAGTTTTCAACTACAGTCGGTATTCTCAGGGAATTTGTTCCCCTGTGCCTCTTTTACTGCTCTTTTTTGAATGAAGGGAATATTTTCTAGTATAGTTATTATTGCTTAAGGACAATGATACATTCTGAGAATTGCATCTTTAGGCAATTTCATTGTTGTGTGAATATTACAGAGTGTGGTTACACAAATTTAGATGGTATAGCCTGCTACACACCTAGGATATATGGTATAACCTTACTGCTTCTAGGCTACAAACTTGTTTGGCATGTTACTCTACTGAATACTGTAGGCAGTTGTAATACAATGGTAAGTATTTGTGTGTCTAGACATTTCTAAACATAGAAAAGGTAATGCAACACGCTAGATGTTTGATGACTATGATGTCACTAGGCAATATTAATTTTTCAGCTCCATTATAATCTTATGGGACTACTGTCATATATGCAGTTTGTCATTGACCAAAATGTCATTATGCAGCACAAAACACTATGACATTTTAATTTTGTACATTTTTCTCTATATTTTTTGCCATTTTTTTTTTTTAGTGGTTACTCAAGGGATTATCAGGTACAGCTTAAAATTTATACTAACTTAATTGTAGTGAAATAAAGAAGTATTCTTAAATAACTATTTTGATTCCTTTTTTGTGCCATTGTTATACTTATTACGTCATTATGTGTTGCAAACCTAACAGTAAGTTGTTATACTTAGTATTTTATGTAATTTAATGTTTTTAGAGAAGCTGAGAGAAGAAAGGAGAGCAAATATATGTTTACAGAGTTTTCTTCATTAACATTCTTATTTATGATTGTGGTTTTTTCTTCATTTATTTCTATGGATTTGGGACACCATCTCTTGTCATTTCCTTAGTCCAGTACAGCTTTGCTTCTGCCTGCCTCCTGTGGGCTGATACTGTCAAATATATTGTGAGTTTTATATGTTATGGGCCCAACAATACAATTATATGCGTATTGGCAGGTTGTAGTGGCTCATGCCTGTAATCTCAGCACTTTGGTAGGCTGAGGCAGGTGGACCACTTGAGGTCAGGAGTTTGAGACCAGCCTGGTTATCATGGTGAGGCCCCATCTTTACTAAATATACAAAAATGAGCTGGGTGTGGTGGTGCATACCTGTAATTCTAGCTACTCAGGAGACTGAGGCACAAGAATCACTTGAACCTGGGAGGCAGAGGTTGCAGTGAGCTGAGATTGTGTCCAGCCTGGGCAACTGAGTGAGACCCTGTCTCAAACAAACAAACAAACCCAATATAGTACAATTATATGCATATTGTTTTATAAGTTGCCTTTTAAATCAGTCAGGAGAAGAAAAGAGAAGTATGTAATGATACTTTTTTTTTTTACATTTACAAATACTTTATTTATGTAAGAGTTTAATCTGATATTTATGATTTCAATATTTAAAAATTTTTTTATTATTATTATACTTTAAGTTTTAGGGTACATGTGCACAATGTGCAGGTTTGTTACATATGTATCCATGTGCCATATTGGTGTACTGCACCCATTAACTTGTCATTTAGCATTAGGTGTATCTCCTAATGCTGTCCCTCCCCCCTCCCCCACCCTACAACAGTCCCCAGAGTGTGATGTTCCCCTTCCTGTGTCCATGTGTTCTCGTTGTTCAATTCCCACCTATGAGTGAGAACATGCGGTGTTTGGTTTTTTGTCCTTGCGATAGTTTACTGAGAATGATGGTTTCCAGTTTCATCCATGTCCCTACAAAGAACATGAACTCATCATTTTTTATGGCTGCATAGTATTTCATGGTATATATGTGCCACATTTTCTTAATCCAGTCTATAGTTGTTGGACATTGGGTTGGTTCCAAGTCTTTGCTATTGTGAGTAGTGCCGCAATAAACATACGTGTGCATGTGTCTTTATAGCAGCATGATTTATAGTCCTTTGGGTATATACCCAGTAATGGGATGGCTGGGTCAAATGGTATTTCTAGTTCTAGATCCCTGAGGAATCGCCACACTGACTTCCACAATGGTTGAACTAATTTACAGTCCCACCAACAGTATAAAATATGTACCCACATAATTTCCTTTGTTGACTCTCTTTTTTTGTTTGGAATTGAAATATGGTTTTGCGTGAGTTTCTTTCAACCTGAAGAGCTTTCTTTAGTATTTCTTTGTTTCTTTTTTTTCTTTTTTTTTTTTTTTTTTGGAGACAGTCTCATTCTGTTGCCCAGGTTGGAGTGCAGTGGTGCAGTCTCTGCTCACTGCAACCTGCATCTCCCGGGTTCAAGCAATTCTCATGCCTCAGCCTCCCAAGTCCCTGGGATTACAGGCATGCGCCACTACTCCTGGCTAAAATTTTTTTTGTATTTTTAGTAGAGACAGGTTTTCACCATGTTGTTGACCAGGGTAGTCTCGAACTCCTGACCTCAAGTGATCCAACCCCCACCCCCCACCCCCCCAGCCTGAGCTGCTGCACCTGGCTAGCATTTCTTATAAAATGGATTTGCTAGCAAAATTTTCTCAGGTTTTGTTTGTCTGGAAATGTTTGTGTTATTTTTATTTTTGAAAAATAACTCTCCTTTATATAATATTCTTAGTTGAGGCTGGGCGTGGTAGCTCATGCCTGTAATCCCAGCACTTTGGGAGGCTGAGGCAGGTGGATGGCTTGAGCCCAGAAGTTTGAGACCAGCACCATGGTGAAACTCCGTCTTTACCAGAAAAATACAAAATTAGCCAGGTGTGGTGGTATGCATCTGTAGTCCCAGCTACCTGGGAGGCTGAGGTGGGAGGATGGCTTCCGCCCAGGAGATGGAGGTTGCAGTGAGCTGAGATTGTGCTACCGCTCTCCAGCCAGGGTGACAGAGCCAGACCCTGTTTCAAAAGAAAAAACAATGTTTAGTTGACAGATTTTTTTTTCTTTGAGCAGTTTGAATATGTCATCTCACTGCATTTTTTGGCTTTCTTGTTTCTGGTGAGAAGTTAGCTTTTAATCTTATCAGGTTTCTCTTACATATGATGATTTTTTCTTGCTGTTTTCAAGATTTTTTTTCTTCAGTTTTTTGTTTTTTTTTTTTTTTTTGAGACGGAGTCTCGCTCTGTCGCCCAGGCTGGAGTGCAGTGGCGCAATCTCAGCTCACTGCAATCTCCGCCTCCCGGGTTCACGCCATTCTCCTGCCTCAGCCTCTCCGAGTAGCTGGGACTACAGGCGCCCGCCACCACGCCCGGCTAATTTTTTTGTATTTTCAGTAGAGACGGGGTTTCACCGTGGTCTGGATCTCCTGACCTCGTGATCTGCCCACCTCGGCCTCCCAAAGTGCTGGGATTACAAGCGTGAGCCACCGCGCCCGGCCTTTTTCTTCAGTTTTAATGTTTTGACTGTGAGGCGTCTTTGTGTGGATGTCTTTGTATGTATCCTGCTTGGAGTCCACTGAGTTTCTTGGATATGTAGGTTAATGTCCATCAAATTTGGAATACTTTTAGCCATAATTTCTTCAGATGATTTTCCTTTTCCTTTCTGTCTTCTCCTGGAACTCATGCATATGTTGGTACAGTTAATGTTTCCCATATTCCTTTAATGCTCTGTTCATTTTTTCTGCTTTCTCCTCTCCCTCTTTCAGATTGCATAGTCTGTATTAAGCTATTCATGTTTGCTGATTCTTTCTTATGCCAGCTTGGATATACTGTTGATCTCTCTAGTAAATTATCCATTTTAGGTCCAGGTTTTGTGGCTCAAGCCTTTAATCCTAGCACTTTGGAAGGCCAAGGCCAAGGCAGGAGTGTTATTTGAGTTCAAGACCAACCTGGGCAACATAATAAACCCCATTTTAGTTACTGCACTTTTTTTTTTTTTTTTTTTTGAGACAGGTTCTTGCTCTGTTGCCCAAACAAGAGTACAGTGGCACAATTACGGCTCACTGCAGCCTTGACCTTCTGGGCTCAAGCAGTCTTCCCACCTCAGCCTACCAAGTAGCTGGGACCACAGGCATGTGCCATCATCCCTGGCTAATTTTTGTATTTTTTTGTAGAGACAGTGTTTCACCATGTTGCCCATGCTGATCTCGAACTCCTGAGCTCAAGTGGTCCTCCCCTCTCAGCCTCCCAAAGTGCTGGGTTTATAGGCATGAGCCACTATGCCTGGCCAGTTATTGTACTTTTAACTCCAGAATTTTCATTTGGTTCTTTTAAAAATAATTTTCTCTTTATTGTATTCTCTACTTAATGAGACATTGGCATCATGCCTTTTACTTCAAGCATGGTTTTTGTTTTTGTTTTTACCGTATTTATAATATTTGCTTTGAAGTCTTATTTCAATAGCTGGACCCTCTCAAAGGTATTTCTTTTTATTACTTTTGCCTGCTTTTCCCCCTGTGTTTGAGACATACTTTCCTATTTCTTATATGTTTCATAATTTTTGTTGAATCTTGACATTTTGGGTAATATATCAACTCTGAATATTGATTCTTCCCTTATCTCCTCTATGTTATTGATTCTTTCTTGACAATTACTCAGAATACTTAAGATTGTACCTACAGTTAGAATATTGATATTAGAAGTGTCTATAATTAAAAACTTAGGTTCTGGCCAGGCGCAGTGGCTGATGCCTGTAATCCCAGCATTTTGAGAGTCTGAGGCAGGAGAATTGCTTGAGGCCAGGAGTCTGAGACCAACCTGGGCAACAGAATAAAACCCAGTTTCACCAAAAAAATTAAAAAATTAGGCAGACGTGGTGGCGCTCACCTTGTAGCCCCAGCTACTTGGGAGGCTGAGGTGGGAGGATTGCTTGAGCACAGGAGGTTGAAGCTGCCGTGAACTGGATCCCAGCCTGGATGATAGAACGAGACCTTGTCTCAAAAAAAAAAAAAAAAAGACTTGGGTTCTATAAAATCCAGTTTGTATGCTTAGTGATCTCTTTCCATTTGTCCTGGCAGTGCATTGTTTGTGAATAAATGATGTTTCCATATGAATGAGGTATTATCACAGTTAGACATTTTTGTAAATCCTGAGGCCTTTGTCTTGTTATTTTAAGTAATTTTATTTTATTGTAATTTTTTTTGAGATGGAGTCTTGCTCTGATGCCCAGGCTGGAGTGCAGTGGCACAGTCATAGCTTACTGCAGCCTCAAACTCCTGGGCTCAAGCGATCCTCCTGCCTTGGCCTCCTACAGCATTGGGATTACAGGCATGAACCACCACAGCCGGCCATTTTATTTATTTTATTTTATTTCATTTTTTTAAAGACAGAGTCTCACCTGGTCAGTTGAGCTAGAGCGCAGTGGCACAGTCATAGCTCACTGTGGCCTCAAACTTTTGGGTTCAAGCGATCTGTCCATCTCAGCCTTCTGAGTAGCTAAGACTACAGGGGCATACCATCATGCCTGGCCTTTGTCTTTAATATGAAGGTTGTGTATAATGGTTTTTTGTAATATAATAGTTTTAGTTAATGAATAATACTTCTTCCTTTTAGGTTACACCTATGTTTGAGGATTGGACTACTATTGATTGGTATCGATTTTTCTGTTTATGGGAGAAGTTGCCAACTTCAATGAAAAGGGTGGCAGAGCTAGTGGGAGTTGAAGAGGGGTTCTTGGCCCGTTGTGTGAAAGGAAAAGTAGTAGCCAGAACTGAGAGACAGCATCGACAAATGGCCATCCATAAAAGGTAAACGTCAAGGTCTCTGGGCTCTCCGGTATTTAACACAGTGTCTTGCATGTAGTAGATGCCCAGTTTATTGCAGTCACTTTCATTGTCAATAAAATCAAAATTTTGGCAGAGTATAAGATTTTTCAGTTTTCTTTTTTTTCTTTTCTTTTTCTTTTTTAATTTTGAAATGGAGTTTTGTTCTTGTTGCCCAGGCTGGAGTGCAATAGCACAATCTCGGCTCACCGCAACCTCTGCCTCCCAGGTTCAAGCGATTCTGCTGCCTCAGCCCCCTGAGTAGCTGGGATTACAGGCATGTGCCACCACGCCTGGCTCATTTTATATTTTTAGTAGAGATGGGGTTTCTCCATGTTGGTCAGGCTGGTCTCAAACTCCTGACCTCAGGTGATCCGCCAACCTCCGCCTCCCAAAATGCTGGGATTACAGGTGTGAGCCACCACGCCTGGCAAGTTTTCTGTATTTACTAAATTTATTGGTATTTTAGTTTCTTTCTGCAGCTCACAGTTTAGCAGCCATTATATGTAAAGATCTTATCTTTTAAAGTAGAATATTTAATTACCTCTCTTTTGTAAAAAAGGTGTTGATCAGAAGAACCACCAACTTACTGTGACTTCACCTGGGGTTATGCTTTATATCATGCTTAAAAGTGATTAATTACCAATAGAGAAGAAGAGCTAATTAAAAGATTCAGGTGGAAAAATTGGTACAGGCTGTTAGCTTCTTTGAAATATAATGAAATTGGCTGGGTGCAGTGGCTCACGCCTGTAATCCCAGCACTTTGGGAGGCCAAAGTAGGCGGATCACTTGAGGTCAGGAGTTCGAGACCAGGCTGGCCAATGTGGTAAAACCCTGTCTCTACTAAAAATAGAAAAAGCCATTTGTGGTGGTGCGCACCTGTAATCCCAGCTACTTGGGAGGCTGAGGTGGGGGAATTGCCTGAACCCAGGAGATGGAGGTTGCAGTGAGCCAAGATTGCGCCACTGCACTCCAGCCTGGGCAACAGAGTGAGACTCTGTCTCAAAAAAAAAAGAAATATAATGAAATGATTTTTCTTAAAAAGTCTCTAGTATATTATTTTTAATATGGTTAAGTATAAATTTTATAAGGATTTATATACTTGGATTACTTTTGCCACCATTGCCTTTCAAATCAAAATTGGATGCTATATTTATATTGTCATTTTATTGGAGTAATGATATACATGTAGCTGTACATCAAGTTATCTTTTAAATTTTTGTGTCATCACGTTTCTTGAACCAAGTCTCATTTCTTGTTAGCAGCAGTTTTGAATATGGGCAACTTTTTGTTATACAGACATTAGTTCTTTACTGTAGTACTAATGCATGTCAAAACTTGCTTTGCAAGCATTGATCTCAATCTTTGTCCAGTAACCCTATTTTCTATTAAGAATCTCACCACAATGTGTTATATAAGCCCTCTGTTGCCTTTCCAGTTCTTAGTCATTTTTCAGCACACACTGTATCTCCTAGTAGACGTGAAGGATCTCTTACCATGCTTTTGATGATTTATTCCCAGGTTTTTCACCAGTCTTGTGCTATTAGATTTAATCAGTGAAGTTCCCTTAAGGGAAATTAATCAGAAATATGGATGCAATCGTGGACAGATTCAATCTTTGCAACAGTCAGCTGCTGTTTATGCAGGTCAGTTAAACAAAGGGTTTCACATTTATTTAATATTGTGATTTGAGGTCGAGTTAAGATTACTTTTTTTTCAAATTCCATTTTATTGTAGGCTTCTTTAAAAGTGCTATAATTTTGTACAGTTCTTGCCATCATCAGAAAATTCAAAACTATGGCTCCTCAGGGCTCAGTACCATGTTACAGAGGATTGGTAACTAGCTGAATGTCTTGGCCTCTATTCCTTAGCAACCTGCTGACTATCCTCCTTTCTGTTTTCCTTTTCTTTTTCCTGTTGCAAGAAAAAACAGAAACAAAGTTCTCTGTGGTCTCCCCTTTCTTATTAAGGTACTGATTGCTGGGCGCGGTGTCTCATGCCTGTAATCCCAGCACTTTGGGAGGCCGAGTCGGGTGGATCACGAGGTCAGGAGTTCAAGACCAGCCTGGCCAAGATGGTGAAACCCCATCTCTACTGAAAATACAAAAAATTAGCCAGGTGTGGTGGTGGGTGCTTGTAATCCCAGCTACTCGGGAGGCTGAGGCAGAGAATTGCTTGAACCCGGAAGGCGAAGGTTGCAGTGAGCTGAGATTGCACCACTGCACTCTAGCCTGGGTGACAGAGCGAGACTCTGTCTCAAAAAAAAAAAAAAAAAAAAAAGGTACTGATTAATACATATTGTTGAGGAGAAGGATGGAAGATGGAGAGGGATTTCTGAACTCCTGTCTGACTGTTATAAAAATGATCTAAGGAACTAGTGGTCTGCCTTAATGTATTAAACCCTAAGCAAACGAGAAATTCTAGGTCTGATTTTACTAAGGAATCCTTACAAGCCCTTAAGAAGGAAACTATGGGCTACAAGAGGGTGTGTTATATGTATAATAGGTTTCATCATGAAGATAGGTGCTTATGAGGGAGTACCTCAGGGAAGATGAGAAGAGATAGTGGTAAGAAGGGAGGGACTCACTCTTTTTTTTTTTTTTTTTTTTTTTTGAGACGGAGTCTTGCTCTGTCTCCCAGGCGGAGTGCAGTGGCGCCATCTCGGCTCACTGAAAGCTCTGCCTCCCAGGTTAATGCCATTCTCCTGCCTCAGCCTCCCGAGTAGCTGGGACTACAGGCACCCGACACCACGCCCGTCTAATTTTTTTTTTGTATTTCTAGTGGAGACGTGGTTCCACCATGTTAGCCAGGATGGTCTCGGTCTCCTGACCTCGTGATCCACCTGCCTCGGCCTCCTAAAGTGCTGGGATTACAGGCGTGAGCCACCCGTGCCCGGCCAGGAGGGACTCACTCTTAGACTCACTGGTATCAAAGATGAAAGACTGCCTCTAGGGGTTTATGTTCTTGTAGGGAAGTGTAACAAAATTTTAATTCAACAAATGTCTTCATGACATGGCACTTGTTTTGGTTTCTTTATTCCAAGACAGTGCAGCTATTGAGCTCAGCAACCTTTCTTTGAGAAAATGCAGGTGGGAACTTCACTGTTTCTAGTTCTCTCAGCACTTGAAAACCAACTTTTGTTTTCCTCTAGGTAGAAAGAGTCCCTTGCTTTTTTTTTCGAGATGGAGTTTCTCTCTTGTTGCCCAGGCTGGAGTGCAATGGTGCGATCTCGGCTCACCGCAACCCCCGCCTCCCGAGTTCAAGCGGTTCTCCTGCCTCAGCCTCCCGAGGAACTGGGATTACAGGCATGCGCCACCATGCCTGGCTAATTTTATATTTTTAGTAGAGATGGGGTTTCTCCATGTTGGTCAGGCTGGTCTCAAACTCCTGACCTCAGATGATCTGCTCGACTTGGCCTTCCAAAGTGCTGGGATTACAGGCATGAGCCACCACGCCCAGCATCTTTACATGTTTTTTTTTTTGAAAATTTGTATTATTTTAATTATTTTTATATACAGAAAACTCAACAGTGTACATTTAACCCAGTTTAGTGGCAAGTTCTTTAGCCTTTGCCTTTTTGAGCGTGGCGATACGAGCCACAGACTTAGGACCCAGGACGTTGCTGCCCCAGTGACGGTGGATCTCATCGTATCTGTCGTTGTAATTGGTCCTGATAGCTTCCACCAGCTTAGCCAAAGTGCCTTTGTCTTCCGAGTTCACCTGTGTGAAGGCAACAGTGGTGCAGGTCTTCCTGTGGACTAGATGTCCCAGTCTTGCCTTCCCCTTGATAATGCAGTAAGGGACCCCCATTTTACGACACAGGGCAGGCAAGAAGACAACTAGCTCGATGGGATCCGCGTCGTGTGCAGTCACCACCAGCTGAGCTTTCTTGTTCTCCACCAAGGTGGTGACGGTGTTAACTCCTGCTCGAAGGACAGGTGGTCTCTTGGTGGGGACGTCCCCTTTGCCAGCAGCTTTCTTCTCGGCCCAGGCCAACAGCCTCTGCTTCTTCTCTTGCTTTGTCTCTGGTCTCTACTTGTGGGCCAGCTTAAGCAGCTGAGTAGCTGTTTGGTGGTTCAGGGCCTGGGTGAACTGGTTAATTGCAGGAGGCACTTTCAGCCGCTTATAGAGGATGGCTCTCTGCTGCTGCAACCTGATATAGCGGGGCCATTTCACAAAGCGGGTGAGGTCTCTTTTGGGCTGGATGTCCTGCCCAGTGCCAAAATTCTTAGGCCCTTTCTCAAACAGGGGATTCACCACTTTCTTACCTCCTGCTTCTTCACGACAGCAGGGGCTGGAGCCACCTTCTTTCCCTTGGCCTTCTTTCCTTTTGGCATCTTGGGCGGCGGGAGGAGAGAGACCTTTACATGTTTTTAAGAGTTCTCTTTTGCTTAAGAAAGAGAGAGAGAGATCGGAGTGAATTAGGGTGAGGGCTTCTTGTTTGTTTTGTGTTTATGTGCTCTGCCTCAGTTTTCATGTGTTAACTTGAAGATTAAGAATAAATAAGATGACATTTAATGTCATCTCATAAAACTTAGCACATTTATTGTCCAATTAGTTAAGGCTCTTAATATATATCTGCTCCCTTGTTAACTTACGTCTTGGGCCTTGTTAAATCTTACAATTTTGCAGGGATAAAACAAAAGAAAATATAAATACATCTAACGAAATGGAGAATTCGTCTGTAAAAAAAATTGAATTCAACAAATATTCTATGAATGTTCTAGGGATGATTACAGTATTTTCCAACCGTCTGGGCTGGCACAATATGGAACTGCTACTTTCCCAATTTCAGAAGCGTCTTACCTTTGGCATCCAGAGGGAGCTGTGTGACCTGGTTCGGGTATCCTTACTGAATGCTCAGAGAGCCAGGGTTCTCTATGCTTCTGGCTTTCATACTGTGGCAGACCTTGCAAGAGCAAATATTGTGGAGGTGGAGGTGATTCTGAAAAATGCTGTGCCTTTCAAAAGGTAAGAAAATACCTTTACCTACATGGCTTATTAAATAAAAAAAAAATCATGTCAATTTTAAAATAATAGATAATGTATTAAAGTATTTTTCTCTTAAATAATCTTATTATATACTTGGTGTAAGTGGAAGAAAATATGGCTACTTTTTCCCCGTTGCAGATTACTTTTTTTTTTTTTTGAGATGAAGTCTCACTCTTGTTACCCAGGCTGGAGTGCAATGGTGCGATCTTGGCTCACTGCGACCTCCTCCTCCTGGGTTCAAGCGATTCTCCTGCCTCAGCCTCCCGAGTAGCTGGGATTATAGGCACCCACCACCAGGCCCAGCTAATTTTTGTATTTTTAGTAGAGACGGGGTTTCACCATGTTGGCCAGGCTGGTCTTGAACTCCTGACCTCAGGGCAATCAACCCGCCTTGGCCTCCCAAAGTGCTGGGATTATAGGCGTGAGCTACCACGCCCGGCCACAGATTACTTTTTATTTTGTATATTTAAAAAATAATACATGACTTAAAAACATTCCTACCAGAACATCTGAGTGGGGCTGGGCACAGTGACTCATGCCTGTAATCCCAGTACTTTGGGAGGCTGAGGCTGATTGTTTGAGTTTAGGAGTTCAAGACTAGCCTGGGCAACATAGCAAGAGCTCATCCATACTAAAATTAAAAAAAAAAAAATAGCTGGGCATGGTGGCATGTGCCTATAGTCCCAGCTACTTGGGGATGTGAGGCTGGAGAGTTGGTTGAGCCTGGGAGGTCGAGGCTGCAGTGAGCCCTGATAGTGCCACTGAACTCCAGCCTGGGTGACAGAGTAAGATCGTGTCTCAAAAAAAAAAAAAAAAGTACTGAGCAAAAGTTTGGTATCAATGCTTTCTGCTTTGATGAATTTTGATTTTGATCTGCTTTGATGGATTTTGATAATTTTGATGTGATTTCATTATATATCTCGGGCTCATCTTACACTTTAGGCAAGAGCATTTTAAAATATATTCCTCTGAAATGTTCTTTGGAATGCTAGTGTCCCTCAAAACAATTTGTGAGAAGATTCCTTGATTATTTTTTTGTGTGTATGTCTGAATAACCAATTTATTGAATGGGCTAGACTCACTATATAAATCAAGGAATAGCTTAATTGTTTTTTCTACCACTGTTTTTTTGAACTCACCCTTATACGAAATCTCAGGCAGATTCTATAGGTATTTAGTTACTTTCAGGTACTAACAACCAGTTTTATTTTCAGGTATTAAACAATTTGTTCTAGATGGAAGCATCAATCTCATTTCCAGTTAGTGTTTCTTCCCTCCCACTCACTTTAAACCTGACTCCCAGCTCTGAGACCTTAACCTGTGTGGGAAGGGATGGGGTATAGTATTTTACTATCCTCTTTGCTCTTGCATATCTCTTGCCCATGGAAGACAATTTTCCACAGACCAGGGGTGGAGGTGGGGGTAGGGGGTGGGGGAGATGGTTTGGTTTTAGGATGAAACAAAACAATTAGATTCTCATAAGGAGCACGCAACCTAGATTCCTTGCATGTACAGTTCACAATAGGGTTTGCTGCAGCTGATCTGACAGGAGGCGGAGCTCAGGCAGCAGTGCTCCCTTGCCTGTAGCTCACCTCCTGCTGGGCGGCCCAGTTCCTAACAGGCCAGGGACTGGTACTGGTCTGCATCTCGGGGGTTGAGGACCCCTGGTTTAGACTTTTAACTGGCCACTTGAAATCTTTCCACACTTGCATGGTTTAGAGGTCAGTCAGAGATTATATGAAGAATTACAAGTTGTTCTTTCTAGTTATCTGTTCTAGACTGCCTTAAATTTCCAACTAATGTTACTCTTAACTCTCTTCTGACTTCTGTCAATCAGTGAACTCCAGGTTTTTATCTAAGTTTTTAGCCAACCTACAGGGTGCTGACTGGGCCCTGCCTTCAGGTAAAAAGTGAAAATTCACCCACTGCCGTTTCTTTCTTCCAAGTCTCAACCCCCCTCCAATTTTTACTCTTTTGTTCATTTTCTAGTCCCTTCATATATTTTGCCCAGAGTTTATATTGTGTATTGTACAGAAGGATTTGTTTTCTTTCTTGTCTTTTTTTTTTTTTTTGTGACAGAGTCTTGCTCTGTCACTCTGGAGTGCAATGGCGTGATCTCGGCTCACTGCAACCTCTGCCTCCTGGGTTCAAGCAATTCTCCTGTCTTAGCCTCCCAAGTAGCTGGGACTACAGGCACATGCCACCACACCCGGCCAATTTTTGTGTTTTTAGTAGAGAAAGAGTTTTACCATATTGGTCAGGCTGGTCTTGAACTCCTGACCTCAGGTGATCTACCCACCTTGGCCTCCCAAAGTGCTGGGATTACAGGCATGAACCACTGCGCACAACCTTTTAAAAAATTTTTTTAATGAGACAGGGTCCTGCTCTGTCTCCTTGGCTGGAGTGCAGTGGCGTGATCTTGTCTCACTGTAACGCCTCCTGGGTTTGAGCAATTCTCATGCCTCAGCCTCCTAAGCAGCTGGAATTACAGGTACTCGCTAACATGCCCGGCTGATTTTTTGTATTTTTAGTAGAGACAGTGTTTCACCATGTTGGACAGGCTGGTCTCGAACTCCTTGCCTCAAGTGATTCGCCTTCCTCAGTCTCCCAAAGTGCTGGGATTACGAGCATGAGCTACCGCACCAGGCTGGATGT
Source organism: Symphalangus syndactylus (assembly GCF_028878055.3). Classification (NCBI taxonomy): domain Eukaryota; kingdom Metazoa; phylum Chordata; class Mammalia; order Primates; family Hylobatidae; genus Symphalangus; species Symphalangus syndactylus. Next base: position 45,324,418 of record NC_072443.2, on the reverse strand, counting down.
TTTTCAATGGAAGTTTCATGGCTTTCACTTTTTTAAAGGCTTCTACTTTTAAATAATCTGTCTTAGCAAAGCCTTCCTTTATTATGCCGTTTAAAAACTACAGAACCACCCACCCCTTTCTGGTGCCTCATTTTTGTATACAACTCTTATCACCAGGTAATATAGAATGCATTTTAAACTTTTGTTTATTTTCTGAATTCCCCAGCTAGAATGTGCCATGAGAGCAGATACATTTCTGTCTCTTCTTCATTGTTATTTTTTCAGTTCCTAGAACAGCTCAGATTGCATATTTAATAAATATTTGCCTTATGAATGAATGAATTCATTTCTGTCTTTTCCCATCTCCTTGTGTAGTGTCCGGAAGGCAGTGGATGAGGAAGAGGAAGCAGTTGAAGAACGTCGGAATATGCGAACTATCTGGGTGACTGGCAGAAAAGGTTTAACTGAAAGGGAAGCAGCAGCCCTTATAGTGGAAGAAGCCAGAATGATTCTGCAGCAGGACTTAGTTGAAATGGGAGTGCAATGGAATCCATGTGCCCTGTTACATTCTAGTACATGCTCATTGACTCATAGTGAGTGCGAAGTAAAGGAACACACATTTATATCCCAAACTAAGAGTTCTTATAAAAAAGTATCATCAAAGAACAAAAGTAACACCATATTTAGTGATTCTTATATTAAGCATTCACCAAATATAGTGCAAGACTTAAATAAAAGTAGAGAGCATACAAGTTCCTTTAATTGTAATTTCCAGAATGGGAATCAAGAACATCAGAGATGTTCCATTTTCAGAGCAAGAAAACGGGCCTCTTTGGATATAAATAAAGAGAAGCCAGGAGCCTCTCAGAATGAGGAGAAAACAAGCAATAAGAAAGTTGTTCAGACTTTTTCACAGAAAACAAAAAAGGCACCTTTGAATTTCAACTCAGAAAAGATGAGCAGAAGTTTTCTATCTTGGAAACATAGAAAGCATCTAAAGCGATCTAGGGACAGCAACCCCCTGAAGGACTCTGGAGCGTGTAGAATCCATTTACAAGGACAGACTCTGTCTAATCCTAGTCTTTGTGAAGACCCATTTACCTTAGATGAGAAGAAAACGGAATTTAGAAATTCAGGGCCATTTGCTAAAAATGTATCTTTGAGTGGTAAGGAAAAAGATAATAAAACATCATTCCCATTACAAATAAAGCAAAATTGTTCATGGAATACAGCACTAACTAATGATAATTTTGTGGAACCTATTGTCACAGGATCTCAGAGTAAAAATGTGACTTGTCAGGCCACTAGTGTGGTTTGTGAAAAGGGCAGAGGAGTAGCTGTTGAGGCAGAAAAAATAAATGAAGTGCTGATACAAAATGGTTCAAAAAACCAGAATGTCTATGTGAAACACCATAACACCCATCCAATTAACCAGTACCCACGAAAGCAATCTCATGAACAGACAAGCACTTTTACCAAACAGAAAAATATAATAGAGAGACAAATGCCCTGTGAAGCAGTCAGTAGTTACATAAATAGAGACTCAAATGTTACTATTAATTGTGAAAGGATAAAGTTTAATACAGAAGAAAATAAACCAAGTCATTTTCAGGCATTAGGAGATGATATAAGCAGAACTGCAATACCCAGTGAAGTACTTCCATCAACTGGAGCATTTAGCAAATCAGGAGGCCAGCATGAGAATTTTCTAAATATTTCTACACTACAAGAAAAAACAGGTACTTATACAACAAACAAAACTAAAAATAGTCATGTTTCTGACTTAGGTTTAGTCCTCTGTGATTTTGAAGATAGTTTCTACCTGGATACTCAGTCAGAGAAAATAATACAACAGATGGCAACTGAAAATGCCAAACTAGGAGCAAAAGACACCAACCTGGCAGCAGGGGTAATGCAGAAGAGCTTAGTCCAACAGAACTTGATGAACTCTTTTCAGAAGGAGTGTCACATTCCTTTTCCTGCTGAACAGCATCCTCTAGGAGCGACTAAGATAGATTATTTGGACCTTAAGACTGTAGGTACTATGAAACAAAGCACTGATTCACATGGGGTCGATATCCTGACTCCAGAAAGCCCGATTTTCCATTATCCAATACTACTGGAGGAAAATGGTCTTTGTTTTAAAAAGAATGAACTTTCTGTTACTGATTCTCAATTAAATAGTTTTCTTCAAGGTTATCAAACACAAGAAACTGTGAAACCAGTTATACCTCTGATTCCTCAAAAGAGAACTCCCACTGGTCTAGAAGGAGAATGTCTTCCAGTTCCTGAAACAAGTTTGAATATGAGTGATAGTTTACTATTTGATAGTTTCAGTGATGACTATCTACTAAAAGAACAATTACCTGATGTGCAAACGAAAGAACCCCTTCCTTCAGAAGTAACAAACCATTTTAGTGATTCTCTGTGTCTACAACAAGAAGACCTAATTAAAAACTCAAATGTAAATGAGAATCAAGACAGCCGCCAGCAGTTGACTTTTTCCAATGATGAATCTATTATATTTTCAGAAATGGATTCTGTTCAGATGGTTGAAGCTTTGGACAATGCGGATATATTTCCTGTCCAAGAGAAGAATCATACTGTAGTATCTCCTAGAGCATTAGAACTAAGTGATCCAGTACTTGATGAGCACCACCAAGGTGATCAAGATGGAGGAGATCAAGATGAAAGGGCTGAAAAATCAAAATTAACTAGGTCCAGGCAAAATAATTCATTCATATGGTCAGGGGCATCATTTGATCTAAGTCCAGGACTGCAAAGGATTTTAGATAAAGTATCCAGTCCTCTAGAAGATGAAAAGCTAAAATCAATGACTACAAACTTGTCTAGTTTGAATGGAAAAAATACAGAGTTAAATGAAGAACAAGAAGTTATTTCAAACTTGGAGGCAAACCAAGTGCAGGGAATTTCATTTTATTCTAATAATGAAGTAAAAAGCGAGATTGAGATGCTAGAAAACAATGCCAATCATGATGAAACCTCATCCCTCTTACCTCGTAAAGAAAGTGATATAGTTGATGATAATGGTCTCATTCCTCCTACACCCATTCCAACATCTGCTTCTAAGCTGACATTTCCAGGGATTCTTGAAACACCTGTAAACCTTTGGAAAACTAATAATGTTTTACAACCTGGTGAAAGTAATTTATTTGGCTCACCTTCAGATATTAAAAACCACGATTTAAATCCAGAGAGTAGAAATGGGTTCAAAGACAACAGCTCTATTAGTGACACAAGCTTTTCACTTCAGTTATCACAGGATGGATTACAGTTAACTCCAGCCTCAAGCAGTTCAGAAAGTTTGGCCATAATTGATGTAGCAAGTGATCAAAGTCTTTTTCAAACATTCATTAAGGAGTGGCGGTGCAAAAAGCAATTTTCCATCTCACTGGCTTGTGAAAAGATTAGAAGTTTGACATCTTCTAAAACTGCTAATATTGGCAGTAGGTTTAAGCAAGGTAAGAATTTTTTTAATTTTATTTTTTCATATTTGTAAACTACTTAGTACACTGAGGTAAGAGTTAGATTTCTCAATGTTAGATATTAAATATAATCTATTCAAATTGTAGTATGTATCCTCTGTGGATTTATGTGTAGAACAGGCTTATTTACTCAGCATACCTAAATTAATTAATGGTAGTTGCCCTCCAGTATAAGAGGTGCATGTAATATATATTAGAATAAAAGTTTACAAAAATAAAGATAATATATATTTTGAATATGAGTGTGACATTTCTTTTATGGTATATTAATGTTGTAACATAATGGTTTTTATTAATCATCAGTGCTCATGAATTCTTTTCTTTTTAAAATTTTTCTCCTTTCTTTCTTTTCTTTCTTTCTCTCTTTCCTCTTTCTTTGTCTTGTTCAGTTGCCCAGGCTGGAGTGCAGTGGTGTGATCTTGATCTTCGCTTACTGCAACCTCCACCTTCTGAGTTCAAGTGATTCTCCTGCCTCAGCCTCCCAAGTAGCTAGAAGTACAGGCATGTGCACCATGCCCGGCTAATTTTTGTATTTTTAGTAGAGGTGGGGTTTCACCGTGTTGTCCAGGGTGGTCTCAAACTCCGGACCTCAAGTGATCCACCTGTGTTGGCCTCTCAAAGTGCTGGGATTACTGGCATGAGCCACTGCTCCTAGGCTCATGAATTATTATTATTATTATTATTATTATTATTATTTTAGACAGAATCTCGCTGTTGGCCAGGCTGGAGTGCAGTGGCGTAATCTCAGCTCACTGCAACCTCTGCCTCTTGGGTTCAAGCAATTCTCCTGCCTCAGCCTCCTGAGTAACTGGGACTACAGGCGCATGCCACCACGCCCAGCTAATTTTTTATTTTTTTTTGTATTTTAGTAGAGATGGGGTTTCACCGTGTTAGCCAGGATGGTCTCGATCCCCTGACCTCGTGATCCACCCGCCTCGGCCTCCCAAAGTGCTGGGATTACAGGCGTGAGCCACCATGCCTGGCCTCATAAATTATTTTCTATTAAATTGTAATATCCTTGTTTTCTTATGTAATTACAAAAGTACATTGCTAATAGGAACTTTGTTCTTCACAGTGTACATTAGCTACATTTTCCAAGATTTATCTTGAGTAGAAATTACACCTCCGTTGATAGTCATGAATTGTATACTGAAATGTTGCTTCCAAAACCTTGTGGAGCTATTCCAGGTTTTGAGAGAGTTGAACCTTTTGGTCAAGTAAGGCTATGTATATTCCTGTCTTATTGCATGAACTCTGCCTTTTGGATTGTGGGGACCAGTTGTAGTCAGCTTGACAACCTGCTGTGGAAATCAGGTGTTTGATTAGATTGATTAAACCTTGCTATTTTATGAATTAATTTGTTCATAAAGGTTTGAGTATTTGTCTGATTTTCAATTCATGGAGCAGATGTGTTAACCACAACTTTTATGTACTTTTAGTGTTGAATAGCACTTTGCATTTTTGATGCAACAAACAAAATTGAGCACATTTTCTGTATCAGGCTATATAATAGTGGCTAGAGGGATGAAAAAGTTCACCTAAATTTAATAAATATGTACTAATTTCCTATGTGCCAGTTGTTTTCCTGCTACTAGGGATGTAATTATCAATAAGACAGATTGATTCTTGACCTTTATAAAATTGGAGATACATTATTTTAGGAAAAAATATTGACTCTAGATACAAAATTATGCTTCTTCACTAAGGAATAATAGTCTTTATTTTTCTGGAGTTTCTTAGCTAAGAATTGCTGAATTTGCTGCAAAATATTTGTAGTATACAAATGATCTGTATTTTTGTTTGAGTTATAAAATTTGAAATGCAGCCTCCCTTTCTTGAAGTTAATCATTATAGATTTATTTTAACAAATCTTTGGTAGCTTTTTCATAGTGACAGTTATCTTAATTGATGGGAAGCCTGGAAAGATCTTACTTATACTTAAAATGACTGTCCAAATGCATATTTTAAGATCTGGAAATTTTGCCTATCAAAGTTAGGTTTTTTATTATAATTGTTTTAACAATTTATATAATGTCTTTATTTTTAGAGATTTTTAACTATTTCACTTTGTTTTACTTAGCTAGCTCACCTCAGGAAATTCCTATTAGAGATGATGGATTTCCTATTAAAGGTTGTGATGACATCTTGGTGGTTGGACTGGCAGTATGCTGGGGTGGAAGGGATGCCTATTATTTTTCATTGCAGAAGGAACAAAAGCATTCTGGTAAGTAATGAGTATTTGGCTAAGTCACTATGTAATTAGTGTAACATCCATTAGGGTAGTGATGTTATATTTTGAGAATAATTTCCTGATACTTACCTAGGATTTATTTTTAGAGTTTAAATTTTTTTTTTTCTTTTTTTTTTTTTTGAGACAGAATGTCACTCTTTTTCCCAGGCTGGAGTGCAATGGCATGATCTTGGCCCACTACAACCTTCACCTCCTGGGTTCAAGCGATTCTCCTGCCTCAACCTCCCAAGTAGCTGCTATTACAAGCATGTGCCACTGTGCCGGCTAATTTTGTATTTTTTTAGTAGAGACAGGGTTTTACCATGTTGGTCAGGCTGGTCTTGAACTCCTTACCTCAGGTGATCCACCCGCTTTGGCCTCCCAGAGTGTTGGGATTACAGGCATGAGCCACTGTGGCTGGCAAAAATTGTAATTTTTTGGAGAGCAGCTGGCATGTACATTATTGCATATATTAACTAGAATTAATGTTTTAAGAAGCACTTCCTCACTTCTCCCTGCCTGTCAGACGAGGCTATTCATGCTATGAGTTTTTCCTCTGAGGGGGCAGTGAAGCCTCAGGGACTCTCTTGCCACCTTTAGGGTTTGCTTTTGAAGACTAAATGATGGCAGTTTATTTTCAGTCTTCTGTCCTCCCATTGAATGGGTCTGAAACTCATCTAGAGGGCATGTTGAGCTAGAGATCTATAGTAGTCGAATCATATAAACTTTGGAGAAGTCTTTGGAGTGGAAAGGATGTAATCTGGAAATACCCTGTGATCTGACTGTGGTTGTTGGATACCCCAGCTGATAGGTTGGTTTTGGACAGGAGCAAAATTAATAAGGAAACATTTTAAAGGATGCTGTATAGTGTCTGTTCCTTAGTAAGCATGAAATATTTTCAGTTGTTTTGCAGGAAAATATGTTGGGGTGAGTAGTTACTTAAGCTTTTTTTTATTTTGGATAGAATAGTATCTGTTCATACTAAATCTCTCTTTAAAATTTATTTCCAAATACTTTTCCTGTCTTTAACTCCTCATTTTGGGAAATGTAATTTTGTTTTTAGAAGTATTAATGTTTAATATTTTCTCCCACCTAATTAAGTAGAGCACTAAAAATCTTCTAGCCCAAGTCATAATTTTTAGATTATGACACATTTCATCTACATAGCTGATATGACCTGGATAAGATGCTGAATTACTCGTCACATGGAACCAGACCCTTAGGCTTCTGAGTCTTTTTCAGTCTTTCTACTAAAGATTGCTGCTTCAAATGAATGCATGTAATTTTTGATTTTTGCCTTAAAAATGTTTTTTCCTTTTTTTTTTTTTTTTAAAGAAATTAGTGCCAGTTTGGTTCCACCTTCTTTAGATCCAAGCCTGACTTTGAAAGACAGGATGTGGAACCTTCAATCTTGCTTGCGAAAGGAATCTGATAAAGAACGTTCGGTTGTCATCTATGACTTCATCCAGAGCTATAAAATTCTTCTTCTTTCTTGTGGCATCTCCTTGGAGCAAAGTTATGAAGATCCTAAGGTTCTATGTCTTATTTAATTTTTATATACTTAAAACAACATTTTTAGTGTTAATTGTTAAATGACTTGGTATTTCCTTAGCGTCAATAATACAGCTTAAGTATTTTAGAGTAGTCACTTCTTTATTCAATAATCTCATTTACCCAGAATAGAATATCATGCACCAAATATCTCTGTGTAGATAAAAACAGAGATGTCACAAATTTGGAGCCCTAAAGAGTTTATGTCTTTCCTCAGAGATTTTTTAAAAATTTTAATTTGGGTCATAAATCCTAAGTTTTCTGTCTAATAGTAAATTGGAAGTGAAATGAGAACAGATTTAGGTGTATGGTAGCAGGAGGTCTTAAATATTCATGAGGGTGGAGGCAGAAAATTGGAAAAGAGTGTGAATAAGATGTCAAAAAGGATTGTAGTTAGTGGCCATTTAGCATAGAGGCAAATCCCCTTACTGGCTCCTGAGAACTTTCCTTTATAATAGCAAAGTATGATGCACTCTTCATAGTGATGACTCAGTTAAGAAACATGTTAACTTTTACATCAGACTATTTCATTCTATATTCCCCTATAAAACTTTATTCTTAACCTACAAAAGAAATAATTGAGTCATATAGTAAAGTAATTGTCAGAATTATGAACAGGGCTTAGATTCCTTATTCTAATCCAGTTAATGATCTGCCTGATCTAGTATTAGAAACTACAGGACTCCTAGTCTCATGAGGAAGTTGGAAACAGCAATCAAATGAATAATTGGATGGTTCTGGTGACAGACCCCCCATTCTGAGGGGAAAGTCTAGAGGCTTTCTGAAACTCTGGATATAAACTTTTAATGGTAAAACATTTATGCCTCTTTTTTTTTTGAGATGAAGTTTTGCTCTTGTTGCCCAGGCTGGAGCGCAGTGGTGCAATCTCGGCTCACTGCAACCTCCACCTCCCAGGTTCAAGCGATTCTCTTGCCTCAGCCTCCTGAGTAGCTGGGATTACAGGTGCCCACCACCACGCCCAGCTAATTTTTTGTATATTTAGTAGAGACAGGGTTTCACCATGTTGACCAGGCTAGTCTTGAACTTCTGACCTCAGGTGATAAACCCGCCTCAGTCTCCCAAAGTGCTGGGATTACAGGCGTCAGCCACCGCGCCTGGCACCTCACTTCTTTTGATGATGAAGGAACTAAATATACCTAAAACCTCACAGGCCCATCTTTATTACAGTAGCTTAGCCCAAATTATCCTTAAAATATGTTAGCCTTCGTGGAGGAGTCCATCTTCATTTTCACACACATGGTTTGAGTTTGCTGAGACACACTTGTTTTTCAAGCCTACTGCTAAACTGGATCGGCCTGAGCATTGTAGTAATGGAATAGTTACAACTTTTCTTTCTTTGAAAGCTACTGCTGTTGTTGCTACCAAAAAGGAGTCCTGTTACAATTATTCTTTCATTCTTTCCTGGGAAGACCACTGAATAAATATTAAATGAAACTAAGTGAGGTTAGAAATGAGCTTTCTTTTTTTCCTTTTTCATCTAGAGGTACAAAAGTGTCTTTGAAAAAAATCAGGAAAATATTCTCATTGCTATCCCATTCAGGTGGCATGCTGGTTACTAGATCCAGATTCTCAGGAGCCGACTCTTCATAGCATAGTTACCAGTTTTCTTCCTCATGAGCTTCCACTCCTAGAAGGGATGGAGACCAGCCAAGGGATTCAAAGCCTGGGGCTAAATGCTGGCAGTGAACATTCTGGGCGATACAGAGCATCTGTGGAGTCCATTCTCATCTTCAACTCTATGAATCAGCTCAACTCTTTGTTGCAGAAGGAAAACCTTCAAGGTAAAAACCAAGTTTCTGGCATTTTTATGTTATAGATTAGAGATAGAGATTTAGCCACTCTTTATCAAAAATGGGTAAATTACACATTTATGCAAATCGTACCTTTGGATTGTCTAGTGCTTTTTTTCTATAAAAGGCCAGAGAGTAAATATTTTTGGCTTTGTAAACTAAACAATCTCTATCACAAATACTCAAGTCTGCCATTGTAGCAAAAGAGCAGCTGTAGACAAGAGCAAAACAAATGGCTGTCTTCCAATAACACTTTACAAAAACATGCATCTAATGTTAGTTTGGCCATAATTGCTGATTTCTGGCCCTTGTGTGAAGAAGAGAATTACAAAATCGCATTTATGCAGTTGTTGCTAATTTTGTATTTCAACTTTATCAAAGGATTTTTTTTCACACTTAGAAGACATCCTTAATGGATTTCAGAAAGTTAACTCTTTTCTTTTTGGAACTATTAACAAACAGATGTTTTTTCATGGCAAGGGATAATCATGAGAGTCTCTTTTTTCCCTCATGACAACTAACATGAATTTATTGTCATTGTTATCTGCTGGCCCAGATCGAGCACCCTGACTACAGAGAGCTTAAGGGATGCTTATGGTAGAGATGTGAAGTAGAACAAATTTGGCTTCATTGTGAGGAGTGACCGAATTTATTGACTAATCAATAGGTACTAGAAAATAGATGGATGAATTCATACAGACTAGGGTTTGGATCTGGGCTATCCACTTATGAGCTGAGGGACTTTGGGCAAACTACTGAAACTGTAAGTCTGGTTCTTATAAAGTTGTTCTAAGGATTAAATAAGATAGTGAATATGGGCAGTGTTTGTCACAGAGAAGGTGCTTATTATGTTAGTTGATTATTATAATTTTTAACTTTCACAATTTCAATGTGCTTTTGAAAGCTCCTTTTTTTTTCTGCACTTTCAAAAATGTATGGCTAGCCTGGCTCAGTGGCTCCTGCCTGTAGTCCCAGCTACTCAGGAGTCTAAGGTGAGAGGATCACTGGAGCCCAGAAGTTCGAGACCAGCCTGGACTACATAGTGAGACCCCATCTCAAAAAAAAAAGGGTGGTTAGGAGGTATTAAATGCATTTTTGTACAGTGTTAATGCTTTCTTATTCATAGAATTCAAGAATTGAAGTGCATTGAGATAAGGGAAGTTTTTGGAGAGAATGTGGACAGCTATCAGATTTAGTTTGAATATAATTATTTCTTCGTAGAAAGAGATATAGATATGTTTTATTTTTAAAATTTTTCTGTTAGCCAGGAGGTATTCCTATCTGATATAGAAAGATATTTTAACTACAGCTTTGATTTCTTTAATAACTGTAAGATTATTCAGTTATTTATTTTGATATATTTGGTAAGCTATATATATATATTTTTTCCAAATCTTTTTTTTCTTTTTATTACTCCACTGTGACATTCCCATCCTATATACTTTATTTTTATTTACTTATTTATTTTTTATTATTATACTTTAAGTTTTAGGGTACATGTGCACAATGTGCAGGTTTGTTACATATGTATACATGTGCCATGTTGGTGTACTGCACCCATTAACTCGTCATTTAGCATTAGGTATATCTCCTAATGCTATCCCTCCCCCCTCCCCCCACCCCACAACAGTCCCTGGAGTGCGATGTTCCCCTTCCTGTGTCCATGTGTTCTCATTGTTCAATTCCCACCTATGAGTGAGAACATGCGGTGTTTGGTTTTTTGTCCTTGCGATAGTTTACTGAGAATGACGATTTCCAGTTTCATCCGTGTCCCTACAAAGGACATGAACTCATCATTTTTTATGGCTGCATAGTATTCCATGGTGTATATGTGCCACATTTTCTTAATCCAGTCTATCGTTGTTGGACATTTGGGTTGGTTCCAAGTCTTTGCTATTGTGAATAGTGCCGCAATAAACATACGTGTGCATGTGTCTTTATAGCAGCATGATTTATAGTCCTTTGTGTATATACCCAGTAATGGGATGGCTGGGTCAAATGGTATTTCTAGTTCTAGATCCCTGAAGAATCGCCACATGGACTTCCACAATGGTTAAACTAGTTTACAGTCCCACCAACAGTGTAAAAGTGTTCCTATTTCTCCACATCCTCTCCAGCACCTGTTGTTTCCTGATTTTTTAATGATCACCATTCTAACTGGTGTGAGATGGTATCTCATTGTGGTTTTGATTTGCATTTGTCTGATGGCCAGTGATGGTGAGCATTTTTTCATGTGTTTTTTGGCTGCATAAATGTCTTCTTTTGAGAAGTGTCTGTTCATGTCCTTCGCCCACTTTTTGATGGGGTTGTTTTTTTTTTTCTTGTAAATTTGAGTTCATTGTAGATTCTGGATATTAGCTCTTTGTCAGATGAGTAGGTTGCGAAAAGTTTCTCCCATACTGTAGGTTGCCTGTTCACTCTGATGGTAGTTTCTTTTGCTGTGCAGAAACTCTTTAGTTTAATTAGATCCCATTTATCAATTTTGGCTTTTGTTGCCATTGCTTTTGGTGTTTTAGACATGAAGTCCTTGCCCATGCCTATGTCCTGAATGGTAATGCCTAGGTTTTCTTCTAGGGTTTTTATGGTTTTAGGTCTAACATGTAAGTCTTTAATCCATCTTGAATTAATTTTTGTATAAGGGGTAAGGAAGGGATCCAGTTTCAGCTTTCTACATATGGCTAGCCAGTTTTCCCAGCACCATTTATTAAATAGGGAATCCTTATCCCATTGCTTGTTTTTGGCAGGTTTGTCAAAGATCAGATGGTTGTAGATATGCAGTGTTATTTCTGAGGGCTCTGTTCTGTTCCATTGATCTATGTCTCTGTTGTGGTACCAGTACCATGCTGTTTTGGTTACTGTAGCCTTGTAGTATAGTTTGAAGTCAGGTAGCGTGATGCCTCCAGCTTTGTTCTTTTGGCTTAGGATTGACTTGGCGACGCGGGCTCTTTTTTGGTTCCATATGAACTTTAAAGTAGTTTTTTCCAATTCTGTGAAGAAAGTCATTGGTAGCTTGATGGAGATGGCATTGAATCTATAAATTACCTTGGGCAGTATGGCCATTTTCACCATATTGATTCTTCCAACCCATGAGCATGGAATGTTCTTCCATTTGTTTGTATCCTCTTTTATTTCATTGAGCAGTGGTTTGTAGTTCTCCTTGAAGAGGTCCTTCATGTCTCTTGTAAGTTGGATTCCTAGGTATTTTATTCTCTTTGAAGCAACTGTGAATGGGAGTTCACTCATGATTTGGCTCTCTGTTTGTCTGTTATTGGTGTATAAGAATGCTTGTGATTTTTGTACATTGATTTTCTATCCTGAGACTTTGCTGAAGTTGCTTATCAGCTGAAGGAGATTTTGGGCTGAGACGATGGGGTTTTCTAGATATACAATCATGTCATCTGCAAACAGGGACAATTTGACTTCCTCTTTTCCTAATTGAATACCCTTTGTTTCCTTCTCCTGCCTAATTGCGTTGGCCAGAACTTCCAACACTATGTTGAATAGGAGTGGTGAGAGAGGGCATCCCAGTCTTGTGCCAGTTTTCAAAGGGAATGCTTCCAGTTTTGGCCATTGAGTATGATACTGGCTGTGGGTTTGTCATAGATAGCTCTTATTATTTTGAAATACGTCCCATCAATACCTAATTTATTGAGCGTTTTTAGCATGAATGGTTCTTGAATTTTCTCAAAGGCCTTTTCTGCATCTATTGAGATAATCATGTGGTTTTTGTCTTTGGTTCTGTTTATATGCTGGATTACATTTATTGATTTGCGTATGTTGAACCAGCCTTGCATCCCAGGGATAAAGCCCACTTGATCCTGGTGGATAAGCTTTTTGATGTGCTGCTGGATTTGGTTTGCCAGTATTTTATTGAGGATTTTTGCATCAATGTTCATCAAGGATATTGGTCTAAAATTCTCTTTTTTTGTTGTGTCTCTGCCCGGCTTTGATATCAGGATGATGCTGGCCTCATAAAATGAGTTAGGGAGGATTCCCTCTTTTTCTATTGATTGGAATAGTTTCAGAAGGAATGATACCAGTTCCTCCTTGTACATCTGGTAGAATTTATGTTTCATCTAAATTTTCAAATTTATTGGTATACAGCTATTGCTAAGTCTCTCTTTTTTACATCTCTGGTTTATTTGTTATATTCTCTTTTTCTTTCATAATATTATTGTTTAATGTCCTTGAAGTTTTCCCAATTTTCTAGTCTTTTCAAAGAACCAACCTTTGCCTTTGATTCTTCCTATTACTTTTGTTTTCTATTTCCTTGATTTCTGTCCACATCTATATTATCTATTTTTTCTAGTTCCCCTGACTTTATTTTGTAGTCATTTTTCAATATTCATAACTTTGACCTTAAAACCATTACTTCTCAAATTATTTTTTTTCTTTTCTAACTTAAGAATATAAGGCAGCCGGGTGCGGTGGCTCACGCCTGTAATCCCAGCACTCTGGGAGGCTGAGGCAGGTGGATCACTTGAGGCCAGGAGTTTGAGACCAGCCTGGCCAACATGGTGAAACCCTGTCTGTACTAAAAATACAAAAATTAGCTGGGTGTGGTCGCATGCACCTGTAATCCCAGCTACTTGGGAGGCTGAGGCATGAGAATCACTTGAACCCTGGAGGCAAAGGTTGCAGTGAGCAGAGATTCTGCCACTGTACTCCAGTCTGGGCAATAGAGTGAGGATCTGTATCACAAAAACATATATAAATATATATGGCTATAAATTTTACTCAAAGCACTACTTTTATTGTATTCCACAGTTTTGATGTGTATACACACACACACACACACACACACTTTTTTTTTTTTGTAGAGATGGGGGTCTTGCTATGTTGCCCAGCCTGGTCTCGAACTCTTGCCCTCAAGCAGTCCTCCTGCCTTTGCCTCCCAAAGTGCTGGGATTACAGTTGTGAGCCACTATTCCTGGCCTGATAATATTCTTATCATGCTAGATATTTTTAGATTTCTGATATATTTTTTCACTCACAAATTATTTAGAAGAATGGTTTTTAATTCCCAAATATTTAGAAACTTTTATTTTGTATTTTTATTATCTTTAAACTTAATTGTGTTGTAGTTAGAGTACATGGTTGTATAATACTAATTCTTGAACTTTTTAGAGAAGGATTAATTATCTAAAACCTGAACTATTGTGTAAATGCTGTATGTGCACACAAAAGAATGTGTATTCTAATTCTGGATGTACAATTTTATATGTCTGTTAAGTCAAAGTTGTTTTTAAAATATTCTATGTCTAATTTTCCCTGTAATTCAATCAATTTTAACTTTGTTTTGAGGCCATTTTATTAGGTGTGTATGTGTTTAAAATTGATTTGTCTTCCTGGTGAATTAAACCTTCTATTATTGTATTATGACCATCTGTATTACAAATAATGATTTTTATTCTTAGTCTGTTTTCTTATATGAATATGGCAACATCAGCTTTCTCTTAATTTTACTTCATATAGCTTTTTTCTATCCCTTTTAACCTTTCTAGGTTCCTATCTTCAGACATGTCTTATAAACAAAGTATAGCTCATTTATTTTTCAGGCTTAACATTTTTTTTTTTTTTTTTTTTTTTTTTTTTTTTTTTTTTTTTTACAAATTTGCCAATTTATTGTGATTTTTGATGTATTTCTGCTTATTTGATTATTGATACACTTGTTCTCTATTTTCCTACTATTTTACTTGTTTCTGGTCAGTTTTTGTGTTTTAAGTAGTTCATTCACAGTTGTACAATATTCTAACTAGTCCTTATCTGCAATTTTGGGGATCTAAATTTGTTGTTGGTTGTTTCTTCTGAGTCCTATTCACATTTCTTTGCTGTCTTGTATTTTTCATATTTTTTGTGAGTTCATACAGGATTTATTATGATCAAGGATCCCTGCAGGACTTACGTGGGGGAAATCTTCCCTTAGAAATGTTTTGCTCCTGCCTGTGCTGGGTACCACACTACTCTGCATCCAGGGACCACAGTAGCCTTTCAGAGTTTTGTTTCAGAACAGGAGTCTGAGACTCAGCTTCTCATCCTGTTGTTGTTTCAAGGATCTATATCCCGTTAACTTTTTTTGCTATGGGACTCCATTCCCATAATGACCTTGCTCCTTCCGAATGGCTATGGATGCAGGCTAGCTTCCTGCCACTCTTACTTTGTGCTTCTCTGATTGTTCCTGTTCTGATCCAAGTTCATTATTTCTCTAGTCTCAAGTAACATGAATTTCTCCACTAGTTCCAGGCTTCTAAAGCCCGGCTCTGATGGCCTTGTACCTTCTGCAGTTAGTTAGAGGCCAGTAACTCTCATTTGTTTCTTTGCTTTTCGTGGTGGTTATGGGTGTCCCTGGAGATTTCTCATGCTAATTGAGATCAGCAGTGCCTCATATAATGTGTTTGTGTGGAGCTGGGGAGGGTGGGCCAGGGTTGCTTAGATTCCTAGTGACTCAATACTGGAAGCTGAAGTCTTAACGGATTCTTTCTTAAGGATTTAGGACAGCATTTCCTATAGTACATTCCATGGATGCTTACTTTTCAAGATGTTAATAAGTATTATATGAAAAAAGGGTTTAATGGTCAAATAAGTTTGGGACTTTCACTTAAAATAAAATTAAATAGTTTTCTTTGCTTCAGGTCCTCTCAGGGCCTTTAATATATAAGTTAAGTCTGCCTTATCCAAAATGTGGGACCCCAGAAGTGTTTTACATTTCAGATTTTTTTGGATTTTGGAATATTTGCATATACATAATGAGATATCTTGGGGGTGAGACCCAAGCCTAAATGTAGAATTCATATATACCTATAGACATAGCCTAAAGATGATTTTATACAATGTATTTAATAATTTTGTGCACAAAATAAAATTTGTGTACACTGAAACATCAGAAAGCAAAGGTATCACTGTCTCAGTCACTCATGTAGGCAGTCTGTGGTTGTCTGGCAGAAAAGATATATTGAAGCTGAATGGGGCAAGGAGGGGCTTTTTTCCTTTAGAGACGCTGAATAAACTTTGTGTTGTACACCTGCATTTTGATTGTGCCCTGGCACGTAAAGTCAGGTATGGAATGTCCTACTTGTGGTGTCATGTCAGTGCTCAGAAAGTTTCAGATTTTGGAGCATTTTGGATTTCAAAATAAGGTTGATTGTTATGTTCCTGCTAAGAGTAGAAGCAGAAACATCTTAGGAGAAATACAGTCTCTTGTAATCCAGACTAGTCACAAGATTGCCGACTCTTCTACTCTCTGCAGAGACAAGGATAGTTGTCGAGTGCTAAACTAGCCTGTACTTTTCCACCTGTCATTGTTGGCTTGAGGATGCTGCTCGGGAGACTGGCTCCTGAAGGATACCTTGGTAGCATTTCTGGATTTTCCTAGATGAATTCTGTATAGTTTAGGTAAGGCTGCTGATCTAGCCACTTAGCCAATGAATTAACGTTTTAATTTTCTTTTTTCTTCCAGATGTTTTCCGTAAGGTGGAAATGCCCTCCCAGTACTGCTTGGCTTTGCTAGAACTAAATGGAATCGGCTTTAGTACTGCAGAATGTGAAAGTCAGAAACATATAATGCAAGCCAAGCTGGATGCAATTGAGACCCAGGCCTATCAACTAGCTGGCCACAGTTTTTCTTTTACCAGTTCAGATGACATCGCTGAGGTTGTATCCTGGGGCTATGGATATAGATAAATAATTTTTAGAGTTAAAATGATTTGTGTGTGTGTGTGTGTGTGTGTGTGTGTGTGTGTGTATTTACCTGAACACCAAAGGTCAGTAAAATGAAACAGCCAGTTAACTGGATTGCTTTGGGAATATTCTAGCATCTAATTTGTAAATTATATCTGTATTTAATTTACAAATAAAGGAAGGTAATAAAGAGGACTTCTAGAATGTAAGCTCCTTGAGAAGGAGATTTGCCTGGAACAGAGGAGGGACTCACTAAGTATTTGTTGAAGAAATGATTGGTAGTGGTAGTTGCATGACAGCATAGCTATTTCTCCAGGAAGTTAGTCATTTCATGAGCCCTTACCCCTTCCTTGCTTGCCCTAACATCTTTCTATAGAATAGGAAACTGGATATTTTTCTGAATTAAATGAAAAAGGGATTTTTGTGCTCGTGAGTTCTCGTCATTTAGCTTCCACTTATAAGTGAGAACATGCAGTATTTGATTTTCTGTTCCTTTGTTAACATATTTTAAAGAAAATGAGGAACTTGGTTTCTCTTATTCGTGTGTTGAATTCGGTGGTGCCTTTTTTTTTTCTGGTTGGCATCTGCTTTTCAATCCCCAAGCCAATACCTAGCTGACTGTACATAAAATTACACAGGGAACTTGTAGAAAATATAGAATCTCTGTTTCAGCACAAGTAGGTTTGGGGCAAAGGCAGGGGTTGCTGCCCTTTTGATTCAGATGGGCTTGAAAGCATGCAAGCTACAGGCCTCGAGCAAATCCTGGACTAAGAGTAAAGGGCCTTTGATATTATTGGCTTCTTCTTAGTCCTGCATGTCAAAATGGCAGTTACCTGGAAGGTAATTTGTATGTTAAGTTTCACGGTTAATTCTGAAAGCTTCACCAAAAAAAAAAAAAAAAAAAAAAAAAAAAAGCTTAAGCTAAAGAACTTCTAAATATATAACTTGAGATATTTGTGTTGTCTTTAATCATAATGGGTCTCTCTTCCTGGGTTTGTTGCTTTATTGTTACTTTAATAGTGTTTTATTTTTCCTATCCAGTTGCTTGGTTTTTTTCTCCTATACTGCCATTCATGTACCCTTTGATACCTATACTAGGGTTGCCTGATAAAATATGGCACATCCAGTTTGAAATTTGTATTTCATGCTGTCATTTTTGAAAACATGGATGAACCTGAAGGATGTTATGCTAAGTGAAATAAGCCAGTTACAGAAAGATAAGTACCATATGTTTCGGATGATCTCACTATATGTGGAATCCAATGAAGTTGAACTCCTCGAAGTAGAAAGTGGAACAGTTGTTACCAGAGGCTGGGGGAGTAGGGAGTGGGGAAATAGGGAGTTGCTAATCCAAGGGTATAAGGTTTTAGATAGGGGAATGGGGAGTTGTTTATCAAAGGGTACAAGGTTTCAGATAAACAGGAGGAATTGATTCTAAGATTTATTGTACACAAGGGTGACTACAGTCAATAGTAATGTATTATATATTTCAAAGTAACTAAGAGTAAATTTCAAATGTCTTACCATAAAAAATGATAGGTCTAAGTGTGGTGATCAGTATGTTAATCAGCTTAATTTAATCGCACCACGTTGTATACTTATATCAAAACATCATCTTGTACCCCATGAATGTATACAACTATAATTTGTCAATAAAATCAGGTAAACGACGGATAACAATTTAGTATAAGTATGCCCCATGCAACTCAAATTTAACTGGGCATTTTGTAATTTTATTTGGTATATGTGGCAACGCTAATCCCTATACATGCATGTGTTCATATCTGTGTAACACAGTTCTTGGGCTAAATAGTTACTGACATCTGTAGTAAGCCTCAGTACCTTTCATTCCTAAGACCCCAGTTCAAACTGGAACCAGATCATTGTTTCTGTCATCATTACTATTCTAGAGAAGCACAGGGATTATCTTCCCTTCCACCCCTGGCTCAACTTGTGGGAAAAATTCTTGTACTTATACAAACAGTTTCAATTTTTAGAATTATTACTGGGAAAATAATCCAAGGTTCATTAAAACCCACTTGAAGTATATAAGTGAATGATTAGGTATAGTAGATAATGTTCTGAATTGCCCTAGTTTCATCCCCTCTAATCTGAGCTTGTGAGTGTTACATGGCGTCTTCCACCTCCTGCACAGCACGATCCTGGTGTCTTCAGTGGGTGCTACTGGCCCTCTCTAGCATTCATTATTGCCACATTGTATTGGCCACCTTCTCCTAACTTTTTGTGCCTAGGGACTATCAGGGCCCAGCATTGTGGTGGTGGGACTAGATGACTTTTCAAACCCCTTCCTACTTTCATGTTTTCTGATTTTTGTAATGAGACAATAGCCATGTAAGCTTCCATGTTGATCTATGGGGCTTAACTGATTGAGCAGCCTCATTTAGGAGAGCTCACAATTCTTAGAGCAGTAAGTCTCAATGTCAATAACTTGTTTGCCAGTTGCTCAGCACAGAGTATACATGTGCCTGTGTTCCTGACTGCTTAAAAGCTGGCTATGTGTGGTGGCTCATGCCTATAATCCCGGCACATTGGGAGGCTGAGGCAGCTGGATTGCTTGCGCTTAGGAGTTTGAGACCACCCTGGCCAACATGGCGAAATCTTGTCTCTACCAAAGATACAAAAATTAGCTGGCCATGGTGGTACATGCCTGTGGCCCCAGCTACTCGGGAGGCTGAGGTGGGAGGATCACTTGAGCCCAGGAAGTCAAGGCTATAGTGAGCTGTGATCACACCACTACACTCCGGCCTGGGTGACAGTGAGATCCTGTCTCAAAAAAAAGAAAAAAAAAAGGCCTTGTGTTAGTATTAATTAATCTGATAGTGTCTAATTAGAGTATGGATAGACAACCTGACATAAATTTTGATTGCCATCACTTATTAAATATGGTAATTCCAAATTATCCACAGAAACATTATTTCAATCCATGTTGAACTGTAGAGATTGTTTTCTAAAATAACTTAAAATATTTTCTGAATGATAATCCTTGCAAGTTTCATTCTTGACTAAAGAGGCATCAATTTCTTGCAGGTTTTATTTTTGGAATTGAAGTTGCCCCCAAATGGAGAGATGAAAAACCAAGGCAGCAAGAAAACTCTGGGTTCTACCAGAAGAGGGAATGACAATGGACGCAAGCTAAGGCTGGGAAGACAGTTCAGCACTAGTAAGGTGCTCTTTGGGGCAGTCACGAGCAGGGCAGAACCTTAACATTTTGGTGTCTAGAAAGAATGCTGATGAAATCAAGATCTTAGCCTACCATTTGAATTTACCCAGATATAAATTAACACATTGGTTTGTGGTTTGGTAGCCCACAAATTCTGTGGAGATATTCCAGCATGGAAAATCCGAATCATAATCTAAGTTAGCAGTTGTGTCCTTCCTTCCTATCATTAAAATGGTATAAAGCTTTATAAAGGTGTACCACCATGCCTGGCTAATTTTTGTATTTTTAGTGGAGATGGGGTTTCACCATGTTGGCCAGGCTGATCTTGAACTCCTGACCTCAAGAGATCCTCCCATCTCAGCCTCCCAACGTGCTGGGATTACAGGCATGAGCCACTGCACAGACCCTGATTTAAGAATTTAATCTGCTAATTTCAAAGTACAATTGTTAATAATAATCCATGGAAACTGTGTGCATTAGTAGGAGGGAAGAGAGAAAAGGCTTAATTTTGCATTTTTACAGATGTTTCAGGAGAAAAATAGGGTAGAAAATATAGCCACAGAGCTGTCCAAGTTGCCCTTGTGTAGAATTGTGGTCCTTATACCGTTATCTATGATGTGTATGCTCCTAGGAAGTTTCCTTAGCTCCAGGCTATAGCACAATTTTTAATTTAATCTCACTGGCCCTTTTACTCACAAGTTTCTGTTCCTTAATATAGTTCACTGAAAGTCTATAGTATGAAAAATTCAAAGTTTTAAAAATAAATGTCTCCTGATTACCTTGATATGAAAACCATGTAAGTATCCACGCAAGCACAAAAACAACTGGGATACTTCCAGTCATGTGAGGAGCGAAGGAGGAAAATGCATAAAGAAAACAGATGATGTAAAATAAACTTTTGGTGGGGTGTGGGGAGGCAGTTACTTTGTTAAACTGACAATTCATTTATTTTTTTGAAAAAGGTAGTTTTAAATTGATACTGCTCAGTATTACCACATTTCCATTTTATAAACTGTCGTTATAGTTTTATCAATATGGTGGTTTAAAAAAAAAAAAACCAAGTAATAGTTTTGAGTTGTAGATATTACTCTCAAATTTAATTTTGAGACTGCATTATTTACAGAAAAGAGATTCTAGCTTGCAATGGAATTTGGACAAGAATTCAATATTACCTTATTTTTTTTGGCAGGATGTTTTAAATAAATTAAAGGCATTACATCCTTTACCAGGCTTGATATTAGAATGGAGAAGAATCACTAATGCTATTACCAAAGTGGTCTTTCCCCTTCAGCGGGAAAAGCGTCTTAATCCTTTTCTTGGAATGGAAAGAATCTATCCTGTATCACAGTCGCACACTGCTACAGGTGATGAGAAATCTTAAGTATAAACGATATCCAATTTTGAAGGAAAAACATTTTCATATGTAATATTTCTTATGATGGCCAAGAATTCAAGTGTTGATCAAGGAGTTCAGTGAAGTTTTACAACTATAAAATACATGCTTTATCCAAAGCATAGATAGATACTACCTGGGTACCGAGATGAGTATTTGTTCCTGCTTTTATATTTATTTATTTATTTATTTATTTATTTATTTATTTATTTATTTATTTATTTTTGAGACAGAGTTTCACTCTTGTTGGCTAGGCTGGAGTGCGGTGGCATGATCTCAGCTCCCTGCAACCTCCGCCTCCCAGGTTCAAGTGATTCTCCTGCCTCAACCTCCCGAGTAGCTGGGATTACAGGCGCATACCACCACATCTGGCTAATTTTTGTATTTTTAGTAGAGATGGGGTTTTGTCACATTGGTCAGGCTGGTCTCGAACTCCTGACCTCAGGTGATCCACCCGCCTTGGCCTTCCAAAGTGCTGGGATTACAGGCGTGAACCACTGCGCCCAGCCTGGTTGCTGCTTTTAAGAACTTGCATAGAGTAACTGGGATGTCTGAGACAGTACTTTCAATGTGCATGTACATAGGAATTAAATATTTGAGTCAGTGGTCTTATCGAATTTCAGTCCCAGCCCTTTTTTGAGCCTCTTAAGATTTCTCCACGTTGAATCTGAGTAGGCCTCTGGGGTATTTGTATAAGTAAGTGTTTTATTTTACCCAAGCAGAAAAGAAAGCTGTAGAGTCCTTTGGTTATCTCATGGTCCTCCTGAGATAAATAAGAGTGTAATCTTACAAAGAAAAATGTATTCTTTCTCTAGGCAGTACAAAACTCTAAATATTTGCTAAATGTGATGTGTAGTGGAAGAAAAGGTAGCTTTAACTCATTCATAGAGGAGGCAGGCAGTTTAGATTGGTGGTATAGAATGTGGGCTTTGACATCAGAAATCAGGGTTTGAATCCTGGTTCTGTGAATCTTTAGACAAGATACTTAACCTCTCAATGCCTACGTTTTTTTCATGCATAAAACAAGGTAATAGGCTGGGCACAGTGGCTGCCGCCTGTAATCCCAGCACTTTGGGAGGCCAAGATGGGAGGGTCACTTGAGCCCAGGAGTTTGAGACTAGCCTGAGCAAGATAGTGAAACCATGTCTCTAAAGAAAGTCAAAAAATTAGCCATGTGTGGTATCTTGTGCCTGTAGTCCCAGCCACTTGGGAGGCTGACGTAGAAGGATTGCTTGAGCCCGGGGGGTCAAGGCTACAGTGAGCTGTGATTGAGCCACTGCACTTCAGCCTGGGCAACAGAGTGAGACCCTGTCTCAGTCAATCAATCAATAAACCAATAAATAAACAAGGTCATAACAGTCTTACCTCACCTGGTAATTCTGAGGATTAAATAGGTTCATAGATGTAGAGTATTTAGAATAGTGCATGGCTCCTAGAAAGTGCTCACTATCGGGCCGGGCGCGGTGGCTCACGCTTGTAATCCCAGCACTTTGGGAGGCCGAGGCGGGCGGATCACGAGGTCAGGAGATCGAGACCACGGTGAAACCCCGTCTCTACTAAAAATACAAAAAATTAGCCGGGCGTGGTGGCGGGTGCCTGTAGTCCCAGCTACTCGGAGAGGCTGAGGCAGGAGAATGGCGTGAACCTGGGAGGCGGAAGTTGCAGTAAGCCGAGATTGTGCCACTGCACTCCAGCCTGGGTGACAGAGCAAGACTCCGTCTCAAAAAAAAAAAAAGAAAGTGCTCACTATCGGTTGCTGCTGTTACCCAGCGCAGAGGCTCCATGAGGTGCTGCTTTTCTCTGCTTGCTTTATCCCTTGTTCTAAACTTTCTGAACTTGTCCCATCCTAGTGATATCGTGTCCTGTTGGTATTTAAATTTCACTTTGAAACATATGCTAATGATATAAACTTATGTAAAATAAAATCCTCCGTGATGAAAAGACAACATCAACCTAGAATTTTCTTTTATATTTATTTATTTATTTATTTGTTTATTTATTTTTGAGATGGAGTCTCCCTCTGTCGCCAGGCTGGAGTGCAGTGGCATGATCTTGGCTCACTGCAACCTCCGCCTCCTGGGTTCAAGTGATTCTCCTGCCTCAGCTAATTTTTGTATTTTTAGTAGAGACAGTGTTTCACTATGTTGGCCAGGATGGTCTCGATCTCTTGACCCCGTGATCCACCCACCTTGGCCTCCCAAAGTGCTGGGATTACAGGCATTAGCCACCTCACCCAGCAACCTAGAATTTTCAATGGTGTTGCACATTTATTCTTTACAAAGCAGAAGAGAAAATCAGTAATAAGCCTTCTGCTTTGTTATTTGTTTGTAAAGAACAAATAAATGTGCAACATTTATTTTGATTTTATTACTGATTTTACTTATTAGTGATTTTAGAAATGTATTTTAATATTTTATAATGCTTATAATATTTAGAAATACAAACTTAAGCATAGCAAAGCCATTTCATGAATATACTTCATATCCATTAAGTTATATATTCATTCTTTGTAATTTATTTTTACCATTTTTTTGGTCTGCCAGTGTTGCTTCATTAATTCCACTAATAGACCAGAGTAGTGTGCTGAATATTAAGTGTTATAGAAAAGCAGACAATGTGTTGATGTAAAAAGAGCCTTGGATGCCTTCCTCTTCTGTTTGTTAGCTTTGTAACACTGAACAGGCCATTTAATGACAACAATTATATTAAAGGTTATCATTAACTGAGCACTTATTTTGTGCTAAAAGCTAAATGACAAAGACATAGTATCAGGGGATCATTCAAAAAAACAACGTCCAAGTCACTTAAAAGGTCTGATTTATCAGAAGATGATGGAGCTATACATAGCTAGTAGACAGCCTGTTACAATGAAGAGTGTGTCATAAAATAGAGTTTTAGTGTTGCTGATAGTGTTATAAAAAATCACAGTAACAAAATTACTCAAACTTTTTTGGAGTGATACTTAACATGTTTTCATGTTTTAGATAAATTCAACCAATAAGTAAACAAAAGATGTAAAATATATTTGGAAATAAAGGCTTTATAAGCTTTTTTTTTTTTTTTTGAGACAAAGTCTCACTCTGTTGCCCAGGCTGGAGTACAGTGGCATGATCTCGGCTCAGTGCAACCTCCGCCTCCCAGGTTCAGGCAATTCTCCTGCCATAGCCTCCTAAGTAGCTGAGGATTACAGGCACCTGCCACCATGCCCAGCTAATTTTTTGTGTTTTTAGTGGAGACGGGGTTTTACTATGTTGGCCAGGCTTATAAGCATTTTTTTAAAAAACAGCTTTCTGTTCACTGGAAAATTTACTATTAAGCACCTGATTCAAGTCTCACCTGATTCAGTACTTCTAGTAAGTACTATTGTTCATTCTCTTGATGAATGACAATGACGATGAAGAAAACAGCTAGATGATGTCTGAAAGTGATGTTTTTAGAAGCTTCAGTGGTTGTTTCTCCTAAGATCCATTTGATTAGCCTTTACTCATTAATATGACCGCTAACATGTTATAGTGCTGAAATCTGATACTCATTTTAGCATAAGAATAGTTCAGTTTATCAAATTACTTCTCATTGTGGGATGGTTTTCTGTGTAAAACATAGTATTGTAGCCAATTCATACATTCATTTATTTTGGGATGGTCTTGTACTTATTTTTTCATTGTTAGACACATGAACATGATGAAAAATATTTAAATATAAATGTATTTCAGTTCAGCATTGATAGTCTGCATTTTTAAGATAATCCAGAAATGTGAATACTGTTAAAACAAATTCTAGATTTTTTTTTCTAATTTTATGTCTTTATTCTGCTTGATTTTAGGACGAATAACCTTTATAGAACCAAATATTCAGAATGTGCCAAGAGATTTTGAAATCAAAATGCCAACACTAGTAGGAGAAAGCCCACCTTCTCAAGCTGTAGGCAAAGGCCTACTTCCCATGGGCAGGTAGGCGCTGTTTCTCTGTATCTGTATTAATAAACTTTTGTAAGTATGAATGGCTCAAAATAGCTTATTAGACAAATAAATGAAATTAGTTTTATTTTATGTTTCAGACATACCTATTTCTGTCCTAGACCATTTTGAATCCTGAGTTCCATCTATAAAGAAGCTAATTCATGTTTAATTCAATGTTTGCTTAAAAAAGTTCTAGTATCTTTGTTAAGCTTTAAAGTGAGTCTCAGATAAGTTTTCTTTGTTTGTTTGTTTTTTTGAGATGGAGTCTTGCTCTCTTGCCCAGGCTGGAGTGCAGTGGTGCGATCTCAGCTTACTGCAACCTCCACCTCCTGGGCTCGAGCAATCCTCCCACCTCAGCCTCCTGAGTAGCTGGGACCACAGGCGTGTGCCACCATGCCTAGCTAATTTTTGTAGAGACAAGGGTCTCACTTTGTTGCCCTAACTAGACCCAACTCCTGGGCTCAAGCAATCTACTCGTCTTGGCTTCCCAAAGTGCTGGTATTACAGGTGTGAGCTACCACACCCAGCCCTCAGTAAGGTTTTTATTAAGTTTCTTAGACGGAAATACTGATGTTACTGAAAATCAGACCTTTTTCATATATTTGAGACTGCTTCATGTCTAACTGATGATGTTGTTTGCACCACAGAGGAAAATATACGAAGGGTTGCAGCCTGAACCCTAGATGCCAAGCACAGATGGAGGAGAAAGCTGCAGACAGAGGAATGCCATTTTCAATTAGCATGCGACATGCCTTTGTGCCTTTCCCAGGTAAGGTGGCTGATAGCTTTGAAGCTTCTCATTGCTGTGAGAATGTTTTTCAAATCATGGATAAAGCCTGAAATATGAGTGAGACTTAGAGCATGCATTATAGCATGCAGAAAGATGGTCCCTCCATCTTTCTGTCTACGGTGGAGCCTGCCTTTCTCCTTTGTCATGCCAGGTTTATAGCAGTCATCGTCTCCATGATCTGCTCTGTGGGAAACTTTTATGGTGTGTGCTCAGCAGCAGCAGTCTGCTGAAACCAGGTTTTCTAACGTCACTGTAAACTTCTTTGCAAAATCCAGTTGGTTTTGTCAGTCTTCATCCTCTTTAACTTATTTACAGCATTTGTCACTGTTAATCAACTCCTTCTTCAATTTCTCTTCTCCCTTGACCTCTAAGGGCAGTTTTTCTCTCCTTCTAACTTGTTTGCTTTTATGTTTTTTCTCTCTCTTTCTGCACTGCTGCTTCCTATTGCATGGGGTGGCCCCTAAGGCTATTCTCATTCTGCCTGACCTCTCCTCAGTACTCTAGTCATAAACCTTTTGTTGTCAAGACATTTGGAAGTGATGATGTAACTTGCAGATCATCCCAACTGTTAGTATACATATTTGTTCTTTAATCTTTCACCAGCTGGCAAGTCCTAGTGAGCACAATTAACCATCCGAATTTATTTAAATTCCATCAGAAACTTATATGCCAATGGTGAATTCAGACCTATGATGACATGTCCTGCTTGGCAGTTTTTAGTTTTACTTATGTCTAAACTATCAGCATACACAATTCTATCAAAATTATCCAAGGGAGTCCCCAGAAGGTCTATGTGGGGTGTATGGTAATTTTTTTTTTTTTTTGAGATGGAGTTTCCTTCTTGTTGCCCAGGCTGGAGTGCAATGGCGCGATCTCGGCTCAGCGCAACCTCCACCTCCCAGGTTCAAGTGATTCTCCTGCCTCAGCCTCCTGAGTAGCTGGGATTACAAGCATGGGCCACCACGCCTGGCTAATTTTGTATTTTTAGTAGAGACGGAGTTTCTCCACGTTGGTCAGTCTGGTCTCGAACTCCCGACTTCAGGTGAGCCGCCTCCCTCGGCCTCCCAAAGTGTTGGGATTACAGGCGTGAGCCACTGCACCTGGCTAAGGTGTATGGTAATTTCTTTCTTTCTTTTTTTTTTTTTTGGAGACGGAGTCTCACTTTCGCCCAGGCTGGAGTGCAACAGAGTTTTCTTAAAACTCATGAATCAGTTTTTTTTTTTTTCCTGCAGCTTCCTCACCCTGCTCAGGCTTCATAGAAATTCTGGAGTAGGAAAATGCAATTGACATACTGAATAGTACATCAGAGTCTCCTTGCTCTGGGTTAGACTTTGGCTTAAGAGAATGTTGTGGCTGGTTTCATTTTTTTTTATCCAGACCACTTAAATTTTCTCCATATTAGGAATAAGCCTGTTTTGCCTTCTTATCATTTGTGTGTTCAGTGGAGTAACACTTTTAATTTCCTTCAAGAACTTTTCCTTTGCATTCACAACTTGGCTAACTGTATGGCACAAGAGGCCTAGCTTTCAGCCTATCTCAGCTTTTGACATGCCTTCCTCACTAAGCTTAATCATTTCTAGCTTTTTGGTTTAACATGAGAGAGACGCGACTTTCCCTTTCACTTGAACACTTGGAGGCCATTGCCATTGTAGGGTGATTAATTGGCCTAATTTTAATATTGTATCTCAGGGAATAGGGAGTTCTGAGAGAGAGGGGAGAAAGGTTGGGGAACAGCCAGTCAGTGGAGTAGTTAGAACACACACAAAATTGATCAATGAAGTTCACTCTTACATGAGTGTGGTTCATGGATTGTAATAATAGTAATATCAAAGATCACCATAACAGATAATAATGAGAGGGTTTGAAATAATGTGAGCATTACTATTAATAAAACGTGCCAGAGTGAGCACATGCTGTTGGAAAAATGGTGCTGGAACACTTGCTCCACTCAGAGTTGCCAAAAACCTTTAATTTCTTTAAAAAAAACAAAACCGCAATATCTGTGAGGCGTAATAAAGTCAAGTCCAATAAAGCAAGATATGCTTGATTTTATAAAACTTATATTTTGAAAAAGTAGATCACATGCCCAAGTTGTTTCAAACATACTCGAAAGTATTTCTCGCAAGGCATGGTGGCTCACACCTGTAATCCCAGCACTTTGGGAGGCCGAAGCAGGAAGATCGCTTGAGTCCAGGACTTCACAACCAGCCTGGGCAACAAAGGGAGACCCCATCTTTACAGAAAGTCAAAAAATTAGCTAGGCATGGTGGTGCGCACCTGTAGTCCCAGCTACTCAGGAGGTTGTGGTGGGAATATCATGTCACTTGAGCCCAGGAGGTCGGGGCTGCAGTGTGCCATGATCATGCCACTGCACTCCAGCCTAGGCGAAAAAGCGAGACCCTATCTCAAAAAAAAAAAAAAAAGAAAAAAAAATTTCCAGTAACTGAATTGAGTACCAGAAACTCATTTTAAAAAAAATTGCATCTGTATTGACAAAGCTGGTTCATCTTTTTTTAGAAGTATTAATTTGACTTTGAAGCAGAAACATCCATTACAAAACAATGTCTATACAAGTTAAGTAAATTTACTAGTTCTTATGTTACTCATTATTACAAGTTGAGTATCCTTTATCTCAAATCAGATTTTGGAATATTTACATGTACATAATGTGATATCTTGGGGATGGGATCCAAGTCATAACGTGAAATTTATGTTTCATATACATCTTATAGACATATCCTAAAGGTAGTTTATACAATATTTTAAATTTTGTTCATGAAACAAAGTTGTAACTTTGACCTGTTACAAGAGGTCCGTTGTGGAACTTTCCACTTGTGGCATCATGTCAGTGCTCAGAAAGTTTTAGATTTTAGAACAGTTTGGATTTTGAATTTTCAGATTAGGGATGCTGTACCTATAGTATGTCAAATTCAAAGGAGTATTACTTAAATAAAAAAGCGACTCTAAATTCATCAACATCAGAGCATTTTTTAAAATTTTTAATATTTTCAGTTTATATAGCATGTTGATTGTAATTAAACTATACTGCATATTGATTTATGCTTGAAAAATGCATAAAATTATTATTATTGTTGTTGTTTTTGGTAGAGATGGGGGTCCCACTATGTTACCCAGGCTGGTCTGGAACTCCTGGGCTCAAGTGATCTCCAGCCTTGGCTTTCCAAATTATTGGGATTACAGGTGTGAGCCACTGCACCCAGCCCATTATTAATTTGTTTTATGAAAAGTTTTCGTTTCCAAATACATTCTCTTACCTGTCTAGCTAGGTCAGAAGTACATTTTTCGGTTTCTTGGAGCCTCAAATATATGCTGTGTGATATCAGTCAAAAAAACATAAATCACATTGTTCTTTTTGCCTTTGATTACTGAATACTTGGCAAATGTTCTTTTGTTTCAAGAAAATATTGAATTGGAGTACAGTTAATCTTTGTAGGACTCTCATGAATCAAACAATGAGCTTTGACAGAGTACACAAGATTGTTAAATTCATTGTTAGAAATTTTCAGCAGTTCTTAAGCTGGTGATGACTCAGCATTTGTACACATATAAAATAATTTTAACTGTATTGTAACACTTTTGATGGTCTGATTTAGAAAACTAAACATAAATCTTTTTTCTATATATAGTGGAATGAAGAAATAGGGAAACATCATTCTCCTGTTTAAAAATCTAAAAAATAGAGGTTTTTAATGACAAAGCTAGAGCATTGTCTATATGATGAAAACTAATTTTTTCATATCTACTTAAATTCTTCTTTGACAAATGTAAAAGATTCCAAAATATCTGTGCCACTGGTTTGATTTTGTAAGCTAAGAATGATGTTTTCTTTATAAATTTGGAAGTCCACTGAAACAAAGCCTATTCACAATATTAATTAAGCAGTTTCTCTGTTATGGGACAATTTCTCCAAAGCCAAAAAACAAACACTTGCAATTTGATTGATCTATGATACTGTTAGGTTACCTATAGAATCTATAGGTAATTGTTTGGTGGTGTATTAGTCCTTTGTCATGCTGCTAATAAAGACCTACCTGAGACTGGGTAATTTATAAAGGAAGGAGGTTTGATGGACTCACAGTTCCACATTGCTGGGGAGGCCTCACAATCATGGTGGAAGATGAAGGAAAAGCAAAGGGACATCTTGACGTCTTACATGGCGGCAGGCAAGAGCTTATGCAGGGGAACTCCCATTTATAAAACCATCAGACCTCGTGAGACTTACTCACTACCATGAGAACAGTATGGGGGAAACTACCCCCATGATTCAGTTGTCTTCACCTGGCCTCTTGACATGTGAGTTTTGTTACAATTCAAGGTGAGATTTGGATGGAGACATAGCCAAACTGTATCAGATGTGTTATTTGAAGATCTTTTGCTTTTTGTAAAATGTGATTGATTCTTGTTATTCATGGTAGTTGCATTCTACAAAGCCACAGTGAACACTAAATTAAACAAACACTGAAGCATTGCTGCTAGTATGTGGATGTTATGGTTGCCACCTTGTTGAATCTTTGGATTTTGTCGTCTTCACTAATAGAATATAAAGTTTTCTTTTGTCAGACAATTTACTTTCACATCAGCTTGGTCATTTTGAGGCTTTTAAAGCTTTGCTAACAAATGTTTAGAGTAGCCTGAACTCTAGGGCTAGGTTATTCCTGTTCATAAGGTGTGGCCTTTCTGGAGTCTACTTGGTGCTAAAGTTGTTTAACAAGATCTCTTCTTAGTCTTGTTTGTTATAGCTTGATCATTTCTCAGCATTCAAGAATATGTTGTTGAAGTAGTTGTTTAGCTGAAAGCTATGCAGTATTTGTTCTTCCTTTAGTAATATTTATTTCTTCAGTGTTTGTTCTTTGCCTGGTGCCCTACACTTTCTCCCTGCACAACTTAATATTTGATCAAAAATCCAAGGGAATTCCTGTGCGTATTTCTGGTGCTCCTTTTATGCACACCTGTTTTCTCTCCAAATTCCAGCTGCCTCAAAGCCCCAAACTCTAGACTGTGTTTCCTTAGTTCAGGGACAGATACGGTGCTGTGCTTCAGCTCCCTTTCCCTGCTACTGATTCTGGAAAATGCCTCCATTCAGATCCCTGAGACCTTTGTGTGGCTCACCTCATTTTCTTCCCTTCTCAGTGATTATAGTTCTGCATGGCTTGTCTAACATCTGAGAACCGTTTTTTTTTTCCCCCATATAATTTGTCCAATTTTATGGTTGTCTGTGGTAGGAAGTCCACCAAAGTTGTGGCTGTTTATAGTTTGAGTATCCCTTGTGTGAAATGCTTGGGACTAGAAGTGTT
The DNA here is from genome assembly GCF_028878055.3 of Symphalangus syndactylus. Taxonomy (NCBI): domain Eukaryota; kingdom Metazoa; phylum Chordata; class Mammalia; order Primates; family Hylobatidae; genus Symphalangus; species Symphalangus syndactylus. The sequence goes on along the minus strand of NC_072443.2, from coordinate 45,293,026 downwards.
TTAGATTTTGATTTTATTTTTTGATTTTAGAATATTTATACTATATTTACCAATTGAACATTTCTAATCCAAAAATCCATAATCTAAAATGCCCCAGTGAGCGTGACATTTGAGCATCTCGTTGGTGCTCAAAAGTTTTGGATTTTGGAGCATATTGGATTTTGGAATTTCAGATTAGGGATGCTCAACCTGTATTTTAAATTAGTATTTATCTCTGTTTTTGAATAGGTTATTCATTAACATAGTTCAGAAATCAACATGATATAAAAGATGTGTATTGGGAAGCTTTGCTTCCTTCCCTGTCATCTACACTATCCTTCCCAACTCTTACAGATTACTACATGTATGAGGCTTTTTATGTATTTTGACAGTATTTCTTTATGCAGATATAAGCAAATGTGGGTATATAATCTTTTCTTTCCCTATTTTTACACAAAATTAGCATTCTGTATACACTACTGTGTACCTTGCTTTTTTCATGTAATGTTTCTTTTTTTTTTTTTTTTTTTTTTTTTTGAGACGGAGTCTCACTCTGTCACCAGGCTGGAGTACAGTGGTGGGATCTCAGCTCACTGCAACCTCCAACTCCCTGGTTCAAGCAATTCTCCAGCCTCAGCCTCCCGAGTAGCTGGGATTACAGGCATGCACCACCATGCCCAGCTAATTTTTGTATTTTTAGTAGAGACAGAGTTTCACCATGTTGGCCAGGATGGTCTCGATCTCCTGACCTCGTGATCCGCCTGCCTTGGCCTCCCAAAGTGCTAGGATTACAGGCATGATTCACTGTCCCTGGCCGTAATGTTTCTATACTAGAGATTTGTGCTTATCAGTAAGGACATTTAAACAAAAACCAGTTTAAACTATGTTCAGGTAGTCCGTGCAGCAATCTGTGGGCTTGTTTGCTGAGTCATGGAGTAAAAACCTGTTTAATTTCGATAGATATTGTTAAATTGCCAACGAATGGGGAGGAGATTACCATTTTACTTCTCAGTAACAATGTACAAGTGTTTTTCTCCTCAGCCTTGTCACAGAGTGTTGTCCAACTTTTGTAATTTTTGCAATACAGGTGAAGAAAAATTGTTTCTTGCCACAGATTTTTCATTTCTCTTATGAAGTTGAATATTTAATATGTTTAAGGTTCTTTTGTTTTTAGTATGTCTAACTTCTTATTTATAGTTTGTCTTTTCCTCCACAAGTAACAAATCTTCTTATGAAATGGCAATGAGTCTTTTGTGAGATCAGTTGCAAATATTTTTCTAATTTTTCTTTGACCCTGCTTTTATTTTTTTAACTTTGTTTTTGTTTTGTCATGCATATCTAATCCACCCATTTCTAATCTATAGGTAAATTATTTTAATCCTTTTAATAACTTGCTCACCTGTTGACCACTTGATTTTTTTCACTGAATAACTTTGTTATTGTCAAATCAGGGCACATTTCTCTCTAGCCCACTTAACATTTGCACACATTGGACACCAGTTTTTTCATTAATTCATTCATTCAACAACCGTTTGTTAAGGGCCTATTATCTACCAGCAACTGTGCAAGGTTTTCTGTAGAATGAAAAGGAAAATTAAGCTTCCTGTTCTTAAGTACTCAGAGCAAAATAAGAGAGGCATGAAAGCACCATTTTGGATTATGTGTGAGGTGCTGTAGGAACACTGAGGAACGCACTCCACAGTGGGCAGATGTCAGGGTGGCTTTACCCATATTATATATACTTGAAAGCTACATGGAAAAAAATGACCTAAGATACAGAGCTGAATTCCATCATATTAAGAGGAAGGTTTTAACTTTTGACATGTGATTTCAAAGTTCTAAGTTAGAACTAAATTTTTGTCATCCTGCTCAATTATATGATATAGAACTTGGATTGTGTGATATAGAACTTTGTACTAGCTTTTCTAAAATCACTTCTACTTCAGGTGGTTTAATACTGGCTGCTGACTACTCTCAGCTTGAACTGAGGATCTTGGCTCATTTATCCCATGATCGTCGTCTCATTCAAGTGTTAAACACTGGAGCTGATGTTTTCAGGAGCATTGCAGCAGAATGGAAGATGATTGAGCCAGAGACTGTTGGGGATGATCTGAGGCAGCAGGCAAAACAGGTGATTTTAGTGAACATGCTTAATATAAAGGAGAAGAATTTAGTGACTCAAAAAAAATTAAAAATGGTCTCAATTATTTGCAATTGAGAAACAGTTTCTCCAACTTTGATCTTTCAAAGCACAGTTCATCTGAGCTTATCTCATGGTATTCATTATATTTTCTTTCGTGGAGGCAGTAGGAAGAACCAAAAAGACAGATCTGAGGCTACTTCGTGTCAGGAAAACCATATGCATTTAAAGCCATTATATGGCTAGTCACAGTGCCTGGTACTCAGTAGATGTCATTGTGGTAGTGGTGGTCAGAGTGTGTGTGTTCGTACACACCCGCATGTGTGCACATATGTATACTTAAAAAACATCTTTCCAGGCCGGGCGCGGTGGCTCACGCCTATAATCCCAGCACTTTGGGAGGCTGAGGCGGGTGGATCATGAGGTCAGGAGATCGAGACCATCCTGGCTAACACAGTGGAACCCCATCTCTACTAAAAATACAAAAACTTAGCCGGCTGTGGTGGCTGGCGCCTGTAGTCCCAGCTACTTGGGAGGCTGAGGCAGGAGAATGGCGTGAACCCAGGAGGTGGAGCTTGCAGCGAGCCAAGATAGCGCCACTGCACTCCAGCCTGGGTGACAGAGCGAGACTCCGTCTCCAAAAAAAAAAAAAAAAAATCTTTCTAGTCCGTAAGTGTTCTGAGGTGAAGTTCCATATTTTCAGTTTATATTTTTTTATAGCATCAAGCCATAGTGCTTTGTTTAGAAGGTGGTCTCTAAATGTTTGTTGAAAAAATATTGCTGACCTGTAGATTATAGTTAGTACCTGATAGCTTTTTAGCTCTTGAAGTTATTGGTTAGTTAATCCACCTATGAAACTTCATGCTGCCTTTGTAACTTTGAAATGGATCCATGTTAGTTTCTACTCTGGATAACTATTAGGCAAAGAGTAAGTCAGAGGCCACATTTATACCATTCCTTGGCCTGGGTTAACACTGATACTTTCTTACCACATGACCCGTGGGAAATCTGATGCCATTTGCAAGACACTAGGATTGCTAGCTGAGGTAAATGCACACCACCGTACTCTGAGATCCTGCTGTTTTTGTTTCACATTTACACTTCTAGTTCCTCACAGCTGTAGTTTTTTTTTTTTTTTTTTTTTTTTTTTTTTTTTTTTTTGTGGAGAGGTGGGGTCTCAATTTGTTGCCCAGGCTGGTCTTGAACTCCTGGCCTCAAGTGATCCTCCCACCTTGGCCTCCCAAAGTGCTGGGATCATAGACATGAGCCACTGCACCCAGCCTCACAGCTGTACTTCTTGACTGGCTCATCAAGCATGGAGCACTTTCTCTAACCACCTGTTTAGCACCAACACTTGTTTTCTTCCACTATTTAAAAAGCCAGCTCTGTCTTCTCTATTTAATCCCCGGAGAGGTTCAGCATTTAGCAAGAATCAAACCCTAGGTAAAATAGATAATATTCCCATATTTAATTCTCATAACCTATGAGATAGCTATTATTATTATTACTATCACCATTTTATAGAGGAGGAAACTGAACCACAGAAAGTAATTTGCTTAAGGTCATGCAGCTATAAGTGGTAGACCAAGAATAAATTCAGAATGCCAGAACTAGGGCACCCGACTTCGTATCCAACACACTTATCCGCCAGAGACAACTGCTTCTATTTAATAGACTCCTGCATGATTTAATAGTGTTTATGCTGTACCAGTTTTTGTTTGTGTCACCATGCACTGAACCACCTAATCCCTGAGCCTTGCTGAGATCTCAGACAGCACTAAGCAACATGAGTTAAAAAAAACAACAGGAGTAACAACAAAACAAAATGTGAAAAAGAAAAAAAGGAAAGGAAAAAAGCATTAAAAAACATGGCGATGGGGGCAGTTCCAAGATGGCCGAATAGGAACAGCTCCAGTCTACAGCACCCAGCGTAAGCAACACAAAAAACAGGTGATTTCTGCATTTCCAACTGAAGTACCAGGTTCATCTCACTGGGGCTTGTCAGACAGTGGGTGCAGGACAGTGGGTGCAGCCCACCGAGCGTGAGCCGAAGCAGGGCGAGGCATCACCTCACCTGGGAAGTGCAAGGGGTCAGGGAATTCCCTTTCCTAGCCAAGAGATGCTGTGACAGATGGCACCTGGAAAATTGGGTCACTCCCACCCTAATACTGTGCTTTTCCAAGGGTCTTAGCAAACGGCATATCAAGAGATTATATCCTGCACATGGCTCGGAGGGTACCATGCCCACTGAGCCTCGCTCATTGCTAGCACAGCAGTCTGAGATTGAACTGCAAGGCGGCAGCGAGGCTGGGGGAGGGGCACCCGCCAGTGCTGAGGCTTGAGTAGGTAAACAAAGAGGCCAGGAAGCTCGAACTGGGTGGAGCCCACCACAGCTAAAGGAGGCCTGCCTGCCTCTGTAGACTCCACCTCTGGGGGCAGGGCGTAGCCAAACAAAAGGCAGCAGAAACCTCTGCAGACTTAAATGTCCCTGTCAGACAGCTTTGAAGAGAGTAGTCATTCTCCCCGCACGGAGTTTGAGATCTGAGAATGGAGAGACTGCCTCCTCAAGTGGGTCCCTGACCCCCGAGTAGCCTAACTGGGAGGCATCCCCCAGTAGGGGCAGGCTGACACCTCACACGGCTGGTTACCCCTCTGAGACAAAGCTTCCAGAGGAGCGATCAGGCAGCAACATTTGCTGTTCAACAATATTCACCGTTCTGCAGCTTCCGCTGCTGATACCGAGGCAAACAGGGTCTGGAGTGGACCTCCAGCAAACTCCAACAGACCTGCACCTGAGGGCCCTGACTGTTAGAAGGAAAACTAACAAACAGAAAGGACATCCACACCAAAACCCCATCTGTATGTCACCATCATCAAAGACCAAAGGTAGATAAAACCACAAAGATGGGGAAAAAACAGAGCAGAAAAGCTGAAAATTCTAAAAATTAGAGTGCCTCTCCCCCTCTAAAGGAACTCAGCTCCTCGCCAGCAATGGAACAAAGCTGGACAGAGAATGACTTTGACGAGTTGAGAGAAGAAGGCTTCAGACAATCAAACTTCTCCGAGCTAAAGGAGGAAGTTCGAACCCATTGCAAAGAAGCTAAAAACCTTGAAAAAAGATTAGACGAATGGCTAACTAGAATAACCAGTGTAGAGAAGTCCTTAAATGACCTGATGGAGCTGAAAACCATGGCACGAGAACTACGTGACGAATGCACAAGCTTCAGTAGCTGATTTGATCAACTGGAAGAAAGGTTATCAGTGATTGAAGATCAAATGAGTGAAATGAAGCAAGAAGAGAAGTTTAGAGAAAAAAAATAAAAAGAAATGAACAAAGCCTCCAAGAAATATGGGACTATGAAAAGACCAAATCTACATCTGATTGGTGTACCTGAAAGTGATGGGGAGAATGGAATCAAGTTGGAAAACACTCTGCAGAACATTATCCAGGAGAACTCCCCCAACCTAGCAAGGCAGGCCAACATTCAAATTCAGGAAATCCAGAGAACACCACAAAGATTCTCCTCAAGAAGAGCACCTCCGAGACACATAATTGTCAGATTCACCAAAGTTGAAATGAAGGAAAAAATGTTAAGGGGAGCCAGAGAGAAAGGTTGAGTTACCCACAAAAGGAAGCCCATCAGACTAACAGTGGATCTCTGGGCAGAAACTCTACAAGCCAGAAGAGAGTGGGGGCCAATATTCAACATTCTTAAAGAAAAGAATTTTTAACTCAGAATTTCATATCCAGCCAAACTAAGCTTCATAAGTGAAGGAGAAATAAAATCCTTAACAGACAAGCAAATGCTGACAGATTTTGTCACCACCAGGCCTGCCCTACAAGAGCTCCCGAAGGAGACACTGAACATGGAAAGGAACAACCGGTACCAACCACTGCAAAAACATGCCAAATTGTAAAGACCATCGAGGCTAGGAAGAAACCGCATCAACTGACGAGCAAAATAACCAGCTAACATCATAATGACAGGATCAGATTCACACATAACAATATTAAGCTTAAGTGTAAATGGGCTAAATGCTCCAATTAGAAGACACAGACTGGCAAATTGGATAAAGAGTCAAGACCCATCAGTGTGCTGTATTCAGGAGACCCATCTCACGTGCAGAGACACACATAGACTCAAAATAAAGGGATGGAGGAAGATCTACCAAGCAAATGGAAAACAAAAAGGCAGGGGTTGCAATCCCAGTCTCTGATAAAACAGACTTTAAACCAACAAAGATCAGAAGAGACAAAGAAGGCCATTACATAATGGTAAAGGGATCAATTCAACAAGAAGAGCTAACTATCCTAAATATATATGCAACCAATACAGGAACACCCAGATTCATAAAGCAAGTGCTTAGAGACCTACAAAGAGACTTAGACTCCCACACAATTATAAACAGAGATTTTAACACCCCACTGTCAACATTAGAAAGATCAATGAGACAGAAAGTTAACAAAGATATCCAGGAATTGAACTCAGGTCTGCACCAAGCAGACCTAATAGACATCTACAGAACTCTCCACCCCAGATCAACAAAATATACATTCTTCTCAGCACCACATGGCACTTATTCCAAAATTGACCACATACTTGGAAGTAAAGCACTCCTCAGCAAATGTAGAAGAACAGAAATTATAACAAACTGTCTCTCAGACCACAGTGCAATCAAACTAGAAATGAGGATTAAGAAACTCACTCAAAACCACTCAACTACATGGAAACTGAACAACCTGCTCCTGAATGACTACTGAGTACATAACAAAATGAAGGCAGAAATAAAGATGTTCTTTGAAACCAATGAGAACAAAGACACAACATACCAGAATCTCTGGGACACATTTAAAGCAGTGTGTAGAAGGAAATGTATAGCACTAAATGCCCAAAAGAGAAAGCAAGAAAGATCTAAAATCGACACCCTAACATCACAATTAAAAGAACTAGAAAAGCAAGAGCAAACATTCAAAAGCTAGTAGAAGGCAAGAAATAACTAAGATCAGAGCAGAACTGAAGGAGATAGAGACACAAAAAACCCTTCAAAAAATCAATGAATCCAGGAGCTGGTTTTTTGAAAAGATCAACAAAATTGATAGACCACTAGCAAGACTAATAAAGAAGAAAAGAGAGAAGAATCAAATAGAGGCAATAAAAAGTGATAAAGGAGATATCACTATCAATCCCACAGAAATACAAACTACCATCAGAGAATACTGTAACACCTCTACACTAATAAACTAGAAAATCTAGAAGAAATGGATAAATTCCTGGAAACATACACCCTCCCAAGACTAAACCAGGAAGAAGTTGAATCTCTGAATAGACCAATAACAGGCTCTGAAATTGAAACAATAATTAATAGCCTACCAACCAAAAAAAGTCCAGGACCAGATGGATTCACAGCCGAATTCTACCAGAGGTGCAAGGAGGAGCTGGTACGTACCATTCCTTCTGAAACTATTCCATCAATAGAAAAAGAGGGAATCCTCCCTAACTCATTTTATGAGGCCAGCATCATCCTGATACCAAAGCCTGGCAGAGACACAACAAAAAGAGAATTTTAGACCAATATCCCTGATGAACATTGATGCAAGAATCCTCAATAAAATACTGGCAAACCGAATCTGGCAGCACATCAAAAAGCTTATCCGTCATGATCAAGTGGGCTTCATCCCTGAGATGCAAGGCTGGTTCAACATACACATATCAATAAACGTAATCCAGCATATAAACAGAACCAGAGACAAAAACCACATGATTATCTCAATAGATGCAGAAAAGACCTTTGACAAAATTCAATGGCCCTTCATGCTAAAAACTCTCAATAAATAGGTATCGATGGGACATATCTCAAAATAATAAGAGCTATTTGTGACAAACCCACAGCCAATATCATACTGAATGGACTAAAACTGGAAGCATTCCCTTTGAAAACTGGCACAAGACAGGGATGCCCTCTCTCACCACTCCTATTCAACATAGTGTTGGAAGTTCTGGCCAGGGCAATCAGGCAGGAGAAAGAAATAAAGGGTATCCAATTAGGAAAAGAGGAAGTCAAATTGTCCCTGTTTGCAGATGACATGATTGTATATCTAGAAAACCCCATCGTCTCAGCCCAAAATCTCCTTAAGCTGATAAGCAACTTCAGCAAAGTCTCAGGATACAAAATCAATGTGCAAAAATCACAAACATTCCTATACACCAGTAACAGACAAACAGAGAGCCAAATCGTGAGTGAACTCCCATTCACAATTGCTACAAAGAGAATAAAATACCTAGGAATCCAACTTACAAGGGATGTGAAGGACCTCTTCAAGGAGAACTACAAGCCACTGCTCAATGAAATAAAAGAGGACACAAACAAATGGAAGAATAGTCCATGCTCATGGATAGGCAGAATCAATATCGTAATGTATAGATTCAATGCCATCCCCATCAAGCTACCAATGACTTTCTTCACAGAATTGGAAAAAACTACTTTAAAGTTCATATGAAACCAAAAAAGAGCCCACATTGCCAAGTCAATCCTAAGCCAAAAGAACAAAGCTGGAGGCATCACGCTACCTGACTTCAAACTATACTACAAGGCTACAGTAACCAAAACAGCATGGTACTGATACCAAAACAGAGATACAGACGAGTGGAACAGAACAGAGCCCTCAGAAATAATACCACTGCTGATCTGATGATCTACAACCATCTGATCTTTGATAAACCTGACAAAAACAAGAAATGGGGAAAGGATTCCCTATTTAATAAATGATGCTGGGAAAACTGGCTAGCCATATGTAAAAAGCTGAAACTGGATCCCTTCCTTACACCTTATACAAAAATTAATTCAAGATGGATTAAAGCTTAAATGTTAGACCTAAAACCATAAAATCCCTAGAAGAAAACCTAGGCAATACCATTCAGGACATAGGCGTGGGCAAGGACTTCATGTCTAAAACACCAAAAGCAATGGCAACAAAAGCCAAAATTGACAAATGGGATCTAATTAAACTAAAGAGCTTCTGCACAGCAAAAGAAACTACCGTCAGAGTGAATAGGCAACCTACAGAATGGGAGAAAATTTTTGCCATCTACTCATCTGACAAAGGGCTATTATCCAGAATCTACAAGGAACTCAAACAAATTTACAAGGAAAAAACAAAGAACCCTATCAAAAAGTGGGCAAAGGAGATGAGCAGACACTTCTCAAAATAAGACATTTATGCACCCAACAGACACATAAAAAATGCTCATCATCACTGGCCATCAGAGAAATGCAAATCAAAACCACAATGAGATACCATCTCACACCAGTTAGAATGGCAATCATTAAAAAGTCAGGAAACAACAGGTGCTGGAGAGGATGTGGAGAAATAGGAACACTTTTACACTGTTGGTGGGACTGTAAACTAGTTCAACCATTGTGGAAGACAGTGTGGCAATTCTTCAGGGATCTAGAGCTAGAAATACCATTTGACCCATTACTGTGTATATACCCAAAGGATTATAAATCATGCTGCTATAAAGACAGATGCACACGTATGTTTATTGCGGCACTGTTCACAATAGCAAAGACTTGGAACCATCCCAAATGCCCACCATTGATAGACTGGATTAAGAAAATGTGGCACATATACACCATGAAATACTATGCAGCCGTAAAAAAGGATGAATTCATGTCCCTGAAGCTGAAAACCATCATTTTCAGCAAACTATCTCAAGGACAAAAAACCAAACACCGCATGTTCTCACTCATAGGTGGGAATTGAATAATGAGAACACTTAGACACAGGGCAGGGAACACCACACACCAGGGCCCATCATGGGGTTGGGGGAGAGGGGAGGGATAGCATTAGGAGATACGCCTAATATAAATGACGAGTTAATGGGTGCAGCACACCAACATGGCGAGTGTATACATATGTAACAAACCTGCACATTGTTCACATGTACCTTAGAATTTAAAGTACAATAAAAAAATAAATAAATAATAAAAAAGTGAAAAAATAAAAAATAAAATAAAAAACTTGGGGGTGGGGGTAGACTTTAGTTAGCTTATCATGTTGAAAATTTTTTTGGAATTCTGATAATCATGCAAGTTATCTTTTTAGATTTTATTTAATGATATTTATACAGAGCTTGCTTTATGTCAGTTTCCTAAGCAGTTATAAGTAATAGCTCATTTAAACCTAACAATCCCATGATGTAGATATTACTGTCTTCATTTTGTAGATGAAGAAATTAAGATACAAATTGGTTAAGTGACTTGTGCAAGATCATACATTTTGTGAATGATAGAGCTAGGCTTTGAACCCTGGCCGTCCTTATGATTAAACCAGACTTTCTTTAATTGACTATTTAGATCATTTCCCTTCACTACTCCCGAAATGTTCTTAGCAGTTTTTGTTTGTATTTAAATGAATGAAATGCTCCAGTTGTGGCATTTTAGGTGGCTGTGAGGTGAGGAGGATATTTTTTTCCAGTTAAGTCTTTGTCATAAGTCACAAAGCCTACTCTTTCTGCGCTTCAAGTCTTCTTCAAGGGCAAGAAGAGGGATGTTTGTAATGCTTCTCCTCCCTGAAGTTAATGAAGTTCTGTGAGGAGTAAAACATTGCTGTAAAGACTGCTGGATAAAAGACAAAGTCAAAAATAAATTTTTCCTTAGATCGCACATGCCTATTCATTCATACTTCCTCTTGCCCTCCTCTCTCTCTCTCTCAAAAAGTAATGCTGAAAGGCAAAAAAGATGTTTGCTGGATATCAGTCTCTGTGGATCTAACCCACCAAAAGCAATCTAATCATTTTTTCACTCACTGTGAAATAAAAAGTTTGCCGAAATTCCCATCCTAATGAACCCTTTTATTTGCATTTTATGTACTTACAACCTTTATTTGTTGGATGACTCGCTTTCAGATTTGCTATGGGATCATTTATGGAATGGGAGCTAAATCTTTGGGAGAGCAGATGGGCATTAAAGAAAATGATGCTGCATGCTATATTGACTCCTTCAAATCCAGATACACAGGTAATTCATCTTCTAGATAGTATTCTTTTCAACCATCCTGCCATATTATATTTTTAAAAATTTGTGTAATGGAATATTCTTTTGAAATGTCTATTAGAAGTTTTCATCAGGCATTGTTAAGGGTAAATAATATTAACCTTATAATCACTTGATAGATGTAATAACCTTATTTCATATTTTTCATTAAAGTAGGAACAGAACAGTAAAATGTTGATGTAAATCTACTGTGTCATTGTGAACAACCCATAAAATCTAGGAGTTGACTTGTGCTTTGGTTTAGATAGCTGTAGTTTGAAACAGTGAACTATTGAATATATATATTAGGAATTCTGATGATTGCTAATTAAATATACGAGGAATTCTGAGAACAATTGCTGTTATAGAGCAGTTTGAGTATTGTCTTAAATGATCTTTTTTGCCTGTTTGTTGTGGTATAATTTATGTATAATAATTAGATTCACCCTGAAAAAGGTATATAGTTCTGTGAATTTTGACAAATGCATATGGTCATAAAATTTACACCACAACCAAGATATAGAACCATTACTCTATCATCCCAAGAAGTTATTTTACGCTCTTTTTAAATCAGCCCTGTCCCTTATCCCCATTGGTACTGAAGCAAACAATACGATACTGGGCATGGTGGCTCACGTCTGTAATCCCAGCACTTTGGGAGGCCAAGGTGGGCAGATCACGAGGTCAACAGATCGAGACCATCCTGGCCAACATGGTGAAACCCCATCTCTACTAAAAATACAAAAATTACCTGGGCGTGGTGGCATGCACCTGCAAGTCCCAGCTACTCGGAGGCTGAGGCAGGAGAATCGCTTGAACCTAGGAGGCGAAGGTGCAGTGAGCCAAGATCGTGCCATTGCACTCCAGCCTGGGGGTCAAGAATGAAACTCCATCCCAAAAAATAAAATAAAAAATGAAAAGAATCAAGCAGAAATTATGAAGTAGGAAAATGCAGTTGATATACTGAAGAGTATCAGAGTCTCTTAATATAGCAGAATTATTCAAGCAGAAGAATTACTGAGTTTGAAGACAGGCTATTTGGAAATTCACAGAGGAGACAAAAAAGTATTAAAAAGGATGAAGCACACCTGCAACATCAGGAAATAGCTTCAAAAGGGCAAATCTAAGAGTCATTGGCCTTAAAGAGGAGTAGAGAAGGAGATAAGAGTAGACAGTGTATTCAAAGGGATAATAAAGAACTTTCCAAACCTAGGGAAAGATATCAATATTCAAGTAAAAGAAAGTTATAGAACAGATTTAACCCAAAGAAGACTGCCTCAAGACATGTAACAATCAAACTCCCAAAGGTCAAGGATAAAGGATCCTAAAAGCAGCAAGAGAAAATAATCAAATAATATACAATGGAGCTTCAGTATGTCTGGCAGCAGACTTTTTAGCGGCATGAAGTGCCAAAGGAAAAACAGCTTTTACCCTGGAGTAATATATCTGGCAAAAATTCAAACATGAAGGAGAAATAAAGACTTTCTCAGACAAATGAAAGCTGAGGGATTTCATCAACACGAGTTGTCCTACAAGAAATGCCCAAAAGACATCTACAATTACAAAGAAAAGGTTGTTAATGAGCAATAACAAATCATCTAAAGGTACAGAACTCACTGGTAATATTAAGTACACAGAGAGACACAGACTATTATAACATTATAATTGTGATATATAAACTATTATCTTAAATAGAAAGACAAAAATATTAATCAAAAATAACTGTAACAGCCTTTCAAGACATTGACAGTACAATATGATATAAATATAAACAACAAAAAAGTTAAAAAGTTGGCCGGGCGTGGTGGGTCACACCTGTAATCCCAGCAATTTGGGAGGCAGAGACAGGCAGATCACCTGAGGTCAGGAGTTCAAGACCATCATGGTGAAACCCCATCGCTACAAAAAAATACAAAAATTAGCCTGGCATGATGGTAGGTGCCTGTAATCCTAGCTACTTGGGAGGCTGAAGTGAAAGAATCACTTGAACCCAGGAGGCAGAGGTTGCAGTGAGCCAAGATTGTGCCATTGCACTCCAGCCTGGGAGACAGGGCGAGACTCTTTCTCAAAAAAAAAAAAAGGTTATAAGACATTATTTGCAAGTCTCATGGTAACCTCAAATAAAAAAACATACAATAGATGCATAAAAACTAAAAAGCAAGAAATTAAATCATACCACCAGAAAAAAATCACCTTTATTAAAAGGAAGACAGGAATGAAGGAAAGAAGGAGAAAAAAACCACGGAACAACCAGTAAACAACAAAATGATGTTGTCCTTAACTGTCAGTAATAACATTGCATGTAAATGGACTAAACTTTCCAATAAAAAGACATAGAGTGGCTGGATAGATTTTTTAAAAAAAGAAAAACAAGACCCAATGATCTGTTGCCTACAAGAAACACATTTCACCTCTAAAGATACAGACTGAAAATAAAGGGATGGAAAAGAGATTCCATGCCAATGGAAATGAAAAAAGATCAAGAGTAGCTATACTATTTATCAGACAAAATAGATTTCAAGACAAACACTATGAAAAGAGACAAAGAAGGTCATTATATAATGTCTTTTACATTATATAATACTCCTTTTGAGTCAATTAAGCAAGAGAATATAAGAATTGTAATATGCACCCAGTATTGGAGCACCTGGACATATAAAGCAAATATCATTAGAGCTAAAGAGAGAGAGAGAGAGAGATCCCAATAATAATAACTGGAGATTTCAACACCCCTCTTTGAGCAGCGCACAGATATTCCAGACAGAAAATCAACAAAGAAATTATACTAAATCTGCACTATAGACCAAATGGACCTAATAGATATTTACAGAACATTTCATTTAATGGTCACACAATACACATTCTTCTCCTCAGCACATGGATTATTCTCCAGGATAGACTATATGTTAGATAACAAAACAAGTTTTAAAATATTCAAAAAGTTAATATCAAGTATCTACTCTGACCACAATGGAATAAAACTAGAAATCACTAACAAGGAATTTTGGAAACTATACAAACATGGAAATTAAAGAATATACTCTTGAGTGACCAGTGAGTCAATTAAAATATTAAGAAAGAAAATTTAAAATTTCTTGAAACAAATGACAATGGAAATACAACACACCAACACCTATGGGATACAGCAAAAGCAGTGCTAAGAAGGAAATTTATAGCTATAAGTGCCTACATTAAAAAAAAGAAGAAGAAAAACTTCAAATAACCTAAAATGCATCTTAAAGAACTAGAAAAGTAAGCAAGGCAAATCCAAAATTAGTAGAGGAAAAGAAATAATAAAGATCAGAGCAGAAATAAAGAATGAAATTGAAACAAAGAATACAAAAGAACAACAAAACAAAAGTTGGTTATTTTTTTTTTTTTTTTGTGAGATGGAGTCTTGTTCTGTCACCCAGGCTGGTGGGCAGTGGCATGATCTTGGCTCACTGCAACATCCGCCTCCTGGGTTCAAGCAATTTTCCTGTCTCAGCCTCCCAAGTAGCTGGGATTACAGGTATGCGCCACCATGCCTGGCTAGTTTTTGTATTTGTAGCAGAGACAGCATTTTGCCATGTTGGCCAGGTTGGTCATGAACTCCTGGCCTCAAGTGATCTGCCCATCTTGGCCTCCCAAAGTGCTGGGTTTACAGGCTTGAGCCGCTGCACCTGGCCTGAAAATAAGTTGGTTTTTTGAAAAGATAAAATTGACACACCTTTAGCCAGACTAAGAAAAAAGGAGAAGATCCAAATAAATAAAATCAGAAATGAAAAAGGAGACAGCACAATGAGTACTCCAGAAATTCAAAGGATCATTAGTGGCTATTATGAGCAGCTATATGCCAGTAATTTGGAAAATCTAGAAGAAATGGGTAAATTCCTAGACACATACAACCTTTCAAGATTGAACCATGAAGAAATCTAAAACCTGAACAGTCTAAGAACAAATAATGAGATCAAAGCCATAATAAAAAGTCTTCCACAAAGAAAAGCCTGGGGCTCAATGGCTTCCCTGCTGAATTCTACCAAAAATTTAAATAACTAATACCAATCCTACTGAAACTGTTCTGGAAAATAGAGGAGGAGAGAACACTTCCAAACTCATTCTATGAGGCCAGTATTACCCTAATACCAAAACCAGACAAACATATCGAAACAAACAAAACCTACCTACTGGCCAATATTTCTGATGAAAATTGATGCAAACATCCTCAACAAAATAGTAGCAAATGGAATTCAACAATATATTAGAAAGATCATTCATCATGACCAAGTGGGATTTATCCCTGGGATGCAAGGATGGTTCAACATATGCAAATCTATCAATGTGATACATCATATCAACAGAATGAAGGATAAAAACAGTGTCATTTCAATTGATGCTGAAAAGGCATGTGATAAAATTCACCATTCCTTCATCATGAAAACCCTCAAAAAACTGGGTTTACAAGAAACGTACCTCTACATAATAAAAACCATGTATGATAGACCCACAGCTAGTGTCACACTGAATGGGGAAAAAGTGAAAGCCTTTTCTCTAAGACCTGGAACACAACAAGGTTGCCCACTTTTGCTTTCATCACTGTTATTCAACGTAGTACAGGAAGTCCCAGCCCGAGCAATCAGATAAGAGAAAGAAATAAAGGACATCCACATTGGAAAGGAAGAGGTCAAATTCTCCTTGCTTGTAGAAGATACGATCTTATATATGGAAAAACCTAATGACTGCATCAAAAAACTATTAGAACTGATAAACAAATTTCTTAGTATAGTTGCAGGATACAAGATGAACATACAAACATCAGTAGCATTTCTATATGCCAGGAGCAAACAATCTGAAAAAGAAATCAGGAAAGTAACCTCATTTATAATAGCTATAAATAAAATTAAACACTTAGGAATTAGCCAAAGAAGTGAAAGATCTATATAAGGAAAATTTATAAAACACTGATACTAGAAATTGAAGAGGACACAAAAATATGAAAAAATATTCCATGTTCATAGATTGGAAGAATCAATATTGTTAAAATGTTCATACTCCCCAAATCAATCAACAGATTTAATGCATTCCCTATCAAAATACCAATGACATTCTTCACTGTTCACAGAAATAGAAAAAAAAATAAAGTACTACAATTTACATGGAACCACAAAAGACCTAGAATAGCCAAAGCTATCCTGTGCAAAAAGAACAAAACTGGAGAAATCACATTACCTGACTTCAATTTATACTACAGACATATAGTAACCAAAATGACATGGTACTGGTATAAAACAGACACAAAGACCAATAGAACAGAATAGAGAACCCAGAAAGAAACCCACACATCTACAGTGAACTCATTTTCAATAAAGGTACCAAGAACATACATTGGTGTTGGGACAACTGGATATGCAGAAGAATGAAACTGGACCCCTACCTCTCTATATATACAAAATAAAATCAAAATGGATTAAAAACTTTAAGACTTCAAATTGTGAAACTGCTACAAGAAAACATGAGGGAAACTCTCCAGTATATCAGTCTGGGCAAAGATTTCTTAAGCAATACTCACAAGTGCAGGCAACCACAGCAAAAATAGACAAATGAGATCACATCAGGTTTAAAAAAAACTGCATAGCAAAGGAAACAACCACCAAAGTGAAGAGACAGCCCACAGAATGGGAGAAAATATTTGCAGATACCCATTTGACAAGAGATTAATCAGCAGAATATATGAGGAGCTCAAATAACTCTGTAGAAAAAAAAATCTGATTTTAAAATGGTCAAAGGCTCTGAATAGACATTTCTCAAATAAAGACATACAAATGGCAAACAGGTTTATGAAAAGGTGCTTAACATCATTGATCATCAGAGAAATACAAATTAGAACTAGAATGTGATATCATCTCTCACCAGTTAAAATGGCTTTTATCCAAAAGACAGGTGATAACAAATGCAGGTGAAGATGTAGAGAAAAAGGAACCATCATTCACTTTTGGTGGGAATGTAAATTAGTACAACTACTGTGGAGAACCGTTTGGAGGTTTCTCAAAAAACTAAAAATAGGCTGGGCGTGGTGGCTCACGTCTATAATCCCAACACTCTGGGAGGCTGAGGCAGGTGGATCACAAGGTCAGGAGTTTGAGACCAGCCTGGCCAATATGGTGAAACCCCGTCTCTACTAAATATACAAAAATTAGCCAGGCATGCTGGTGAGCACCTGTATCCCAACCACTTGGGAGGCTAAGGCAGGAGAATCGCTTGAACTGGGAGGCAAAGCTTGCAATGAGCTGAGGTCGCGCCACTGCACTCCAGCCTGGGCAACAGAGTGAGACTCCATCTCAAAAACAAAGCAAAACAAAACAAAAAACTAAAAATAGAACTATCGTATGATCCAGCAATCACACTGCTAGGTACATACCCAAAAGAAAGGAAATCTGTGTACTGAAAAGATATCTGCATGCACTCCCATGTTTATTGCAGCACTATTCACAATAGCCAGGATTTGGAAGCATCCTCAGTGTCCATCAGCAGATGAATGGATAAAGAAAATGTACATGTACACAATGGAGTTCTATCCAGCCATAGAAAAGAATGAGATCTTGTCATTTGCAACAACATGGATGGAACTCGAGGTCATTATGTTAAGTGAAATAAGCCAGGCACAGAAAGACAAACTTCACGTGTTCTCAGTTATTTGTCACTCAGCTAAAAATTAAAGCAATTGAACTCGTGGAGATAGAGAGCAGAGTAATGGTTACCAGAAGCTGGGAAGGGTATTGGGGGTAGGGGGTATTGTTAATAGGTACAAAGAAATAGTTATAATGACTAAGAACTAGTATTTGCTAGCACAACATGGTGACTATAGTTAATAATAATTAATTGTACATTTAAAGATGACTAAAAGAGGCCAGGCGTGGTGGCTTACGCTTGTAATCCCAGCACTTCGGGAGGCCGAGGCGGGCGGATCACGAGGTCAGGAGATCGAGACCACGGTGAAACCCTGTCTCTACTAAAAATACAAAAAAAAATTAGCCGGGCGTGGTGGCGGGCGCCTGTAGTCCCAGCTACTCGGAGAGGCTGAGGCAGGAGAATGGCGTGAACCCGGGAGGCGGAGCTTGCAGTGAGCCGAGATTGCGCCACTGCACTCCAGCCTGGGCGACAGAGCGAGACTCTGTCTCAAAAAAAAAAAAAAAAAAAAAAAAAAGATGACTAAAAGAGTATAATTGGAATGTTTGCAACACAAATGATAAATGCTTGAGGTGATGGGTACCCCATTTTCCCTCATGTGATTATTATGCATTGCATGCCTGTATCATAATATCTCATGTACCCCATAAATATGTACACCTACTATGTACCCACAAAAATTAAAAATTTATGAAAAATGTAAAAGCAAGGTACAAACTGTGAAGAAATATTTGCAGTACTTCCATCGAACAAAGGATGTATATCCAGAATATATGAGGAACTTTTACCATTCAATGCTCAGAAGCCAGACAGTCTGATAAATTAAAGGTCAAAAGATTTGGAGAGACACTTTACCAAAGATATGAATGACCATATTAAACATTTTCATTATTTGTCATCAAGCAAAAGCAAATTGAGATGCCAAGGACAAAGAGTTGCCATTACAAAAACACTAGAATGGCCAATATTAAAAACACCGTCTTTTACATTGTTCATTTATTTGTAAAATGGTAAAACTACTTTGGAGAACAGTATGGCTCTTTTGTATAAAGTTAAACATCCATTTAACTATATAACCCTGCAATTCTACTATCAGGTATTTGCGCAAGAAAAATGAAAGCATGTCCAAAGGAAGGCTCATATGTGAATATTATAGCAGCTTTATTCACAACAGCCAGATACTGAGAACAGGCCACATGTCTATCAACGGGAAAATGTATAAACAAATTTTGTTATACCTCCACAACAGAATAGTATAGATCAAGGAATAGTAATTAAATATTGATATTCAGTACAATATTGATGATTCTTAAAAATGTTTTTCTTAGCAAAAGAAGGCAGACAACAAATGAGCATATACAGTGTCATTCAATTTGTATGATATTCATGAACATGAAAAACTTAAGAGTATCATAAAGCAGATGAGTGAGTGTCTGAGGGTGATCATGGGGCCTGACTGTAAAGGGAAATGAACATGTTTCGTGTCTTGTAGTAGTAGCTGCAGGAGTGTGTATATTTGTTAAAATGCCTCAAGCTGTTTAAAGTGAGTGCGTTTTGTTGCATGTAAATTATACCTGAGCACTGATTTTTTTTTAAAGTAGCTTTTTCAATTTGAGTATTTGGAGGTCTCCTATAGGAGTTTGGTAAGAGATTTTGTAGAGGTGCAGCCTCTTAAATCTCACCTTTTTCTTTCCTCTTTACCCAAAAATATCACAGTAATTCTTAAACAGAAAAAGATGAGAGTCCAGTGGCTTTTGGAAATTCCCATGCTGTTGATTACATATCACCAACAGCAAAGGATTCATCCTGGAGATGCTTAAGACATAATGACTGACCCAGATTGCAAAGGATGAATGCTGGTTTAGGAAATACGAATACGTTTGAATACTACACTACACATAGTTTTTTTTAATTTTAAGAAGTGGGTCATGTTTATTCCTAGTGAAATATTTATCATAATCATGCATTAATTTCAGCAAGGTCCTACTTTGGATCATAGTGTAGATGGTAACAAGGAGCTATTGAAATGTTTTAAACCTAGGAATGATAAGATGAAAGAGTAAAAGGGGATTCACACAATCAACAGACACTTGTGAAAAGTGATGTGGAATAGTCTTAAGATCCTGGAGTAAAGACACTTAGATATCTGCCCTGTTCTGGAATTTTTAGTTTTATGTTTTGTTTTTGTTGTTGTTACTCAAAAAACAAAGGCCATGTAGTGGCTTACACCTGTAATCCGAGCACTTTGGGAGGCCAAGGTGGGCAGATCGCTTGAGCTCAGATGTTTGAGACCAGCCTGGGCCACATTACGAAACCTCATCTCTACAAAAAATACAAAAATTATCCTGGCATCGTGACGCGGTGCCTGTAGTCCCACCTACGCAGGAGGCTGAGGTGGGAGGATCTCCTGAGCCTGGGGAGATCCAGGCTGCAGTGAACCATGATAGCACCACTGCACTCCCACCTGGATGACAGAGTGAGCGAGATCCTGTCTCAAAAACAAAAAAACCCAAAGAGTTAGAGTATTTCATTTCTAAAGTCTCTTTTATTTCTAACTTTTTGAGACTAGAAAAAGTGAATGAAAGTTTGTATGCCTGGTTTGATGATATGATATTAATGTTAAGAATCATGGTGGGGTTTTGGTGTATTTTGCTATATTTAAGCCAGTGAATGAAGTGAAGGATAGACTTTGGTTCTAATTAATTATTTCTGTATTTTCTTTGTAGGGATTAATCAATTCATGAGAGAGACAGTGAAGAACTGTAAAAGAGACGGGTTTGTTCAGACCATTTTGGGAAGGCGTAGATATTTGCCAGGAATCAAAGACAACAACCCTTATCATAAAGCTCACGTATGTTGAAATTTTTTAGGAATTTTAACTTAACGTTTCAACGACATGTACTTTTTCAGCAAATACTACAGATGTCTGTTTTAGGGATTACTGGCGTATTAATTGGATTTTCTGTATAGACAAGGTCAACCATTGGTTTCATTAAGGACTTCTGAAGTGATGGCACATGCCAGTATTTGCTGAACAGAGTCTGGGGAATTAATGTAAACATGTGTTTACTTAATAATACTTTAAACATGTTCTGTTGCAGTAAACCAATTATTTATTCGCTTAGGTAATAAGTTGTAAATAAACTTAATTTTTACATTTGCTAATTATTCTTTGTTTCCTATACCATATACTAATTTATCATACCATACCAAATTGCTAACATTCCTCAGAGATTAGCCAGTCACTAAATTTTGATTAATTTTTGGTTCATTCTACTTGTTTGCTTATTTTAAAAGCACTATCTGGCCAGGCACGGTGGCTTATGCCTGCAGTCCCAGCACTTTGGAAGGCTGAGGCAGGAAGATTGCTTGAGCCCAGGAGTTTGAGACCAGCTTGGGCAACATAGTGAGACCCCCTATATCTATAAATATAAATAAATTAGCTGAGTGAGGTAGTGCAATGCCTGTAGTCTTAGCTACTTGGGAGGCTGAGGTGGGAGGATTGCTTGAGCCCAGGACTTGGAGGCTGCAGTGAGCCATGATTGAACCACTGTATTCCAGCCTAGGTGGCAGAATGAGACCCTATGTTTAATTAAAAAAAAAAAAAAAAAGCACTATCTCATGAGAGATTATTAAGATATCCCAAATAGTGAATAAGGCTATTTTTAACAGCATTTAAAAGATTTATTGATATTTGCTCAAATTATGTTTAAGTCTCTTTCTGAATTCATTGGGATTCATGAAAGTATTCTGAGTACCTGAGTATTTAAGCTTCTAGTATAGTTCATATCTTCCTTTTTTAACTAGATGTTTTTTGCCCTTCACCCATAACTTTGTGTTTTAGTGCTTATTAGACATTGTATGTAATGAAAATACCCCTCTAAACTTCTGTCTGGAGCTCAAAGCCTTCAGAGCATTAATGCTTTTAGGGACTGTGGAAGAATAGTTGGCTTTTTGTTAGTGCTTTACTCTCTAGCCTCCCATATATCCACATGCAAATATCAGATATTTATCAGGCTTTTACCATATCTCTAAGTGAATTAGTAACTTTAGTTGATGGACTAGGAAACTTAAGTTTTAAGTCTTGGAAGAGACAATGCAAACAAAAAAAAATATGAAAACATCATTGATATACTTAATTATTTAGGTTTCAGGGAGAAGGAAAGACTTAAACAGATTCTTGAAGGCTAAAGTTTAGGCTGTTGGGAATGAGAAAAAGACAATCACAAAAGGATAACTGAGTGAGGACTGGCTAGAAGCCAAACTGGTAGGAATGGAGAGTTTGAGTTGTCACGTAGGGGTAGATAATTTTCTCCTGGATAGATGGAGCCAGCTAGAACCTAGGAAACTAAAAGGCTTCTTCTAAATGACAGAAGGCTTTTAGTGGCAGGCTGAGAAATTTGGACTTGATCTAATAGGAATTGATTATGTTTTCTGGAATTTACATGATAAAAATGGAATATATAGTTATTAATATAAATGAATCATATGTTTGTGAAAATTAATATTATTGTACCTGAAGATGCGAGAGAGTAATAAGACTTTTTCATGCCAAATACTTCAGTGTTAAAGTTCTGATTCATTATGTTGCTGCTGACGAAAAATATTCCAGCCCTCTGAATTAGGAATAGAGTAAACATAGCCAGGTTGTTTTTTGGTTTTTGTTCTGGTTTTTGCTTTTGTTCAAATTTTGTTGTGCTGAAAAATACATTCTCACACATAGAGAATGTAGATTTCACTAAATTATCACAGAGCTACACCTGTGTAACTACCACTCAGGGCAAGAAATAGAATATTGTCAGTGCCCCAGAAGCGCCCCTCATGCATCCTCTTAATCATCACCCGTCACCTTCCCAGAAATAGCCACTGTTATAACTTCTAACACTATAGTTTTGTTTTGCATTTTGAGCTCCATATACATTATATATATTTTGTATATAGCTTCTATCAAAATTACATGGGTAAGTCATTCTTGTTGTTTCATGTAGGAATAGCTGTATACTCATATGAATATACCATAATTTATCTATTTTTCTCTTGATGAGAACTTGGGTTTTCAGTTTGAAGCTAAGCTATTATGTTTTTGAACATGCTTGTACAAGGTTCTTGGTGCACATATACATGCATTTATGTTTGAAAGACACAGTGGTGGGATTGCTGTGTATTTTCAACTTAAGTAGATAAAGCCAAATTGTTTTCTGTGGAGATTATAGCAGTTTGTCCTCCCATCAGAAGAGTATGTGAGTCCTCACTGCCCTGCATTCTTGTCGACACTTGCTATTAAGCTAATATAATTTTAGCTATTCTGGTGGGTATAAAGTAGTATCCTGTAGTTTTAATTTGTGTTTCCTTGGCAACTAGTGAGGTAACCTTACAAATGAGCAACCTTACAAATGTGTATTAGCTATTTAGTTATTTTTTCACAGGTAAATACCTATTCTGGTTTTCTTTTTAATTTTTCTGTTGAGTTTTCTGCATTTTTTCTTATCAATTTGTAGGAACCTGTTACTGGTTACATGTGTAGAAAATATTCTCTCCCACATTATGTCTGGCCTTTTCTCCCTCTCATTAGTAATTTTAGGTGTGGAGAGAGGTTTTTGTTTTATTTTGTTTTTCTTAAAGACAGGGTCTCATTATGTTGCCCAGGCTGGTTTCAAACTCCTGGTCTCAACTGATCCTCTTGCCTTAGCCTTGTGAGTAGCTGAGATTACAGGCATTTAATATACTAGAAGCTGGGTATAGCTCAGATGACAGAGGACTAGAGAATACCTCTCATGTTACATTGACCCCCCTCCCTGGAGTAGACCTTTTTCATTTTCTGAGACATTTTGGGGCACCGGGAGTGATATTCATATATAGATTACACTTGGATATTAACCCAGACTCCCTCCTCTACTCTTCCAAGATGATTAATTTTAGTAGGCATGGTTCCCTGCCAAGAAGCACTTGGCAGCAGTCATTTCAAGGAAGTTGTAACCGAATACCCAGGGATCTAGGAGGTGCATTTCCACTAGCGGCTATGGATTTGCCTCAGCAGCCCATGAAAAGCTCTGATTCACATCAGAGGGCTCCATACCTGCAGGGCTCAAACTCTATATTAAAGACCAAGAGGCCATTGATATAGAGGGTGTGCTTAGGACATTCCAACCCACCTCCCAAAGAATGATATTCTACTTATTTAGGATTAAGATTATTTTGAGGAGCAGATCTTTTAGAATGATGTCTAGAACACTGATGAGCTAAATACATTCTAAGTGCAAAGTAGTTTTTGGATCCTAACTGAGTAGTCAAGATATCTAAGCTGAAGCAATCTGACCTTGTTATATTTTTGTCTGCCCTAATGTGGAAACCCTGGATCATGATAGTTGTTATTCTTAGGATGCAGCCTAATAGTTGGTGTTCTGGGTCACATCTCAGTCCAGCTTTCCAGTCTGGCTGCAAATGTGAGTACTGAACTGTGGACACTAAAGGAAAGTATGAAACCATGTTGGCATATCTGGTAGAGCACCTGTTAATTTTTTTTTATAGGCTGAGCGTCAAGCTATCAACACAACAGTCCAAGGATCGGCAGCTGATATTGTCAAAATAGCCACAGTTAACATTCAGAAGCAATTAGAGACCTTCCACTCAACCTTCAAATCCCATGGTCATCGAGAGGGTATGCTTCAAAGTGACCGAACAGGTTTGTTCATAGATGAGACCTGTGCTGTAACATGATGAGAATAATTGTATCAGAAATGTAAATGGGAAGCATTTTTTATTTTATTTCTCAATAGTTCTCAAATGTTTTGGTCTCACGATGTCTTTATACTATTAGAAATTATTAAGGATTTCAAAGAGCTCTTGTTTTTGTGGGTTATGTCTATATATTTACCATATTATAAATTAAAACAGGGAATTTTAAAACATTAGCATTTAAAGTAATTACAAACTCACCGTATTTTGACATGTCACATATTTTTATGAAAATAACTACATCTTTTCAGAACTAAAGAAAATTCTTGATAGGTGACTTTATTTTACATATGTGTAAATCTCTTTAATGTTTGGCTTAAGAGAACACAGCTGGCTGTTTGTATCTGCTTCTGTATTCAATCTGTTGTAATATCACATGTCCTGTAACCCTCTTTGGGAAACTCTTTGTACAGTCTGGGATGATACATGTCTCAATTTGTGGGAGACAGATGGGTTTCTCAGGATGTGGAATTTCACTTCTATACCAGGACAGTTGGCCACTTTGCTGCACTCTTATAAGAAAATGAAACTGAAAAAGGCAAATAGCCTCATAGTGTTATTATGAAAGTAATTTTGACTGCAGATTTTGGGATCCCCTGTGGTCTTCAGACCATACTTTAAGAATATGTTGATTTTCCTATTTATGACCTTCAGTGTTCTCTGGTCTTAGAATACACTCTTGATCTCTTTATCACATATGTTCCTTTGCTGATATTGTTTTCTTGTTCTTACTTTCAGAATATTTTCCCTGAGTTTTTGCTTTATTGCTTGGATAAATTATTTCTTGTACTAACAAGTACAGTGAAATTTTCTTTTTTTCTTCTGTCACATGTCCATATTTCTGCTTTAAATACCATTTCACTGTCACTGAGATTGTCAAACCATGACAGCAGACTTTTTTTTCTTTTTTTTTTTGAGACAGAGTTTCACTCTGTCACCCAGGCTGGAGTGCAGTGTCACGATCTCAGCTCACTGCAATCTCTGCCTCCTGGGTTCAAGGGATTTTCCTGCCTCAGCTTCCCGAGTAGCTGGGATTACAGGAGTGTGCCACCATGCCTGGCTAATTAAAAAAAATTTTTTTTTTTAGTAGAGAGGGGGTTTCACCACGTTGTCCAGGCTGTTCTAGAACTCCTGACCTCAAGTGATCTGCCTGCCTTGGCCTCCCAAAGTGTTGGGATTACAAGCGTGAGCCATCGTGCCCAGCCAGGAGGCATGTTTTAAATTTTCCTGGGAAGAAATTAAGATTTGGTGCATACAGAGGAAGAAAAAGCTGCTAGGGATGGGGCAGAAAGGTCATGATTAGTTATTGAGGATGAGATTTGCTATTTCTAGAAGAGACATACATACAGGTTATAGAGAATAATACAGCCAGTTATAATGTGTTCATGTATGTGCAAAAATAAGTAGATACAAAAGTTTATTTTCTCATTAAGTGAGGATTACTAATTTTGTCATCAGTCCCCCTCAAAATATCTGAGGCCCCTCATTCATTTTGAGTGTGGGACTATGTGTGTATATACACACACATATACATTTATATTTAAGCGAGAGAGAATATATAATTAAACTTATTTGGGGAGTAATACTGTGCTGTGTGCTTTAGAAGTAAAAGTTATCAATCTATGTTTAAATTTAAGGTCTATTTAAGAAAGGAGGGGAAGGTATGATACCTGACTGAACTATTTGTATTAATTCCACACAGCAGAGTGATAAATGTCAAAATGAGGATACAGACAATAATGACTTTTAAGAGTCAGTGGAAGGCGATATGGCTCTGTCACTGAGGATGGCTTCATGGTGTCATGCCAGCTGAAAGTAGCACTAGGTCAGTGGGATGAAAGGAAGGTGAGCATGAGGAAGCAGACCACATGGGGAACAAGAGCATCATGGCATTCTAGGTCAGAAGCCAGGTAGCCAAGGAAAATCAAGAGGACAAAGGCATGGTCATCAGAAAGCAGAAAAGCTAGAGCATCCAGACAGTCAATGGTGTGAGCCAAGTGTGGCTTCATGGGGCAGATCAGATTTCAGCTGAACAGGTGAACAGAGGTACAGCCTTTGCAGTCCTAGTGTGGAAGCAGCTTGCTGCAGCCTCAGGTGCTTTTGTTTGCTTACTGTGTGAGAGCCACCTTTGAGCAAACTGGCACTGCAGATAGTGACAGTTGAAGAACTCTCTCCCAGAGGGAAGCACCAGATACTGAGGGAGATGGTACTCATGCTGGACCTGAAAGATAAGTAGGGAATTTGGACAGCAAAAAGGAAGATGACTGCTATGAGGTTTAAGCAAACAAGTAAAGGCATTTCCAGTAAAGGTGTTCATGTTGAGCTTTATCTTTTTGGTCAGAAGGGCATAATCTGTACCACTAGGTCCAGCTAATGAGGAAATAGTAACTAAGTCTAGTATATATTTTGGAGTTATGGCTACTGGAAGGTATGGATTATCTCCACAGAAAAATGTATAGACATAGACTCTTACATATAACTGCAAGGGGTTTATGTACTCTCTGAAGTCCACTTTGGGAGCCTAGGTTTAGAATTACTTGTTTGGAGTGTGTACAGTTCAATTGAGGAAGCACCAGTTCTATCACGATGACACTTCTGGCCATAAAAAGACATGAGGGAGTGTCCCCCTTAAGAAACACTGCCTAACAATATTAGTTTGCTTTCCTGGGGCAGGAATCAGGCCCCATACCTCCCTGGTGCTATTACTCAGATGGTGGTAGGGGGACTCCATGGATAGAGAAAATGTTAGTTATTCATGAGAAATAAGTTGGACTAGAGCTTGGAGCAGAGTTCCTCACACCCCATTTACTGACTTATTTGGGAGACTCCTTTCTGGGAGGAAGTTTGTGAGTTTATACCGGATACTTAGGGTAGGTAGCGACCAGCAAGTAGTTATTTTCCTGATAGTTCTTAGTCTTGTGTGTTTTAATCTTCTCATTAAAATTCCTCAGAGTTACTCAGAATCTCTAAAAACATTCTCCTATGACTTAGCGACATGCTGATCAGTTTTGCTCCTTTTTCGTGAAGTAGGATTGTCACGAAAGAGAAAACTGCAAGGGATGTTCTGCCCAATCAGAGGAGGCTTCTTCATCCTTCAACTCCATGATGAACTCCTATATGAAGTGGCAGAAGAAGATGTTGTTCAGGTATTTTTGCAATGCTTGTGTCCATTCCATAGGAAGCCAAGACACTATTGTCAGGCTGACAGCTTTGTTTCCTATGCATGAGGATTTTGGAACTCTACCCTAGCCCTGGGATGGCTGTGTAAATGTTGAGTCCTTACAGGTAGAAAAGGAGCTAAGAGTGTTCCATTTTGTACTAGTTCTTAATAAGTGAATAAATTGCCAATGCAAGATGTTTTTGTCTTGGAGGAATTAAACAAAAATTTGGAGTCTTTCCCTTAGGGTTTCTAAGCTCCAAGCATTCTAGCAAAAACTTTCAGAAATTCCTGCTCATCAGTGAAGAAGAGTTTGAGATGTCTTTTTACTTATTTATTTATTTATTTTATTTATTTATTTTTTCTGATTTAGCATTTTAAGCACCACTGGGTGAAGAGCTCCAGTCTGGTTTATAACCTTCTCAGGGGATGGTTTGGGAAACATTCTTTGACTGGGCAGAGTTTGTTAACCTCATTTTTTTTTTTTTCCTTAGGTAGCTCAGATTGTCAAGAATGAAATGGAAAGTGCTGTGAAACTGTCCGTGAAATTGAAAGTGAAAGTGAAAATAGGCGCCACCTGGGGAGAGCTGAAGGACTTTGATGTGTAACTGTGCTGCTGATGAAGTCCTCCCAGGGAAGCCTGTGCAGATACAGTCACCTGGAAAGAACAGAGATTACCCTTTCACCTACCTCAGGAAAACAAACTTTCAAGTCTTGATAGACTTAGCCTAGTAATTTTATAGTGAGAGTTTCAAACTATATATCAGGGTCTATCTTTATAGCATCAAAAACTTCTAGGGGGGTGGGGGAAGTAGAATACCAAGTATAATAGTTACATTCACTTTCAAAGAGCATCTATGAATTTGCCTTTTGTAACCTACTGTGGCTTTAAACATATTCAGAACAGATGCTTGAAATATGCACTTAGCACTTTGGCTCCACATCTGTCTGGGTAAACCGTGAAGAAAATGAAGCTGCTGCCTCTATCGACCCCGACAGGAGCCATAGGCAGATAAAGATTTGGTTTCACCCTGGTGGTGTTAGGCATTGTGTGTGACTTTTTTTCCTCTAATATCAATTTTAGAGTACTGAAATAGTATTTTAAAATAGCATTGGCTAATAAATTATGAATTCTATAAAGTGGTAAGACTTGGTATGGTTGGAGTCTAGGAATGAATATTCATGAAATGTTTCTTATTGCTTTTCCTTCCCTAATTCATACAATGAATGTGTTTGGAATACTTACATATTATAAAATAAACTATACCTCTTCAAGAGGTATCCTGTTCTGTAAGATTAGATGTTTTTATTGCAGGTAAATATAATACTGCCAGAGACAGAAAATACCCCCTTATCAGTCCCTTAGTGCCCTTTCTGTTTATGGCATGGTGAGAAAACCCATGCTGAAAAGATTGTACTTTGTGATCCCAATCAGAGGGATGGAGCTGATCTTTTTCCTGTTGAAATGAAATGAATTTATGAGAAACTTTATATCAACAATTGTTTTGTTAAAAATTATAGTTGGTCTAAGAGTGTCCCTTATTTAGTTACTCCATAGCTTGTTCATAGGAAGCACTGATTATATTCTTAATCAGTTAACCAGAAGAGCTCTTTTATGTTTATTAATCAGAATAATGAAAAAAAGATAGTTGCTTTATAAAATGTAATGCATTATCAGTAGTTGGGTATTAATGCATTAGAGACTTAGACATAGTTTTTTTGGGGGGGCGGGGTGAGAAAGGCAGAGATGGCAGCAGTAAGAGGGAAGAATATCATTATTTCTTTTTCCATATTTACCTGTACTATGTTTCTCAAAAGCTGAAGTGCTGTCAGTATTCTGGTAGGCTTGAAAGATCTGGCACAAGAGAAAGCTCAATCTGTTTACTTGTGAGTGTTCTTCAAACATGAGGGCAAGCAAAAGTCCCTTCTGCCTCATTCTCTGCAGCCGTGGCCCAGCATGTGTAGTCACATGCATTTTCTCATTCTTTTTGACCTGTCAGCTGGACCTGAAACAGGCCATCCCCATTTTGCATGATTCAGATGTGCACAAATTCCAGTTACTATGGTTTACTTAATAACACGAGTCTCCCCTGCAACACAATTCAAATTTCAGTTACCAGTGGATATTAACTGTGAGTAACTGCATGAAATTGAAACTTCACTGATAGTTCTTCAAACCACAACCACTGTGTAAATAAGGAATGCACATTGTGTTATGCAGAATAATGCCCCCCACCCCAAAGTTCACATCCTAATTCCTAAAATCTGTGAACTATTGTATTACATGGCAAAAGGGACCTTGTTGATGTGATTCAGTTAGAGATCTTGAGGTGGGGGATTATCCTGGATTATCTGAATGGTTCCATTGTAATCACCAGGGTCTTTGTAAGAGGGAAGCAGATGGTCAGAGTCAGTGAGGATGTGACAACAGAAACAGAGACAGATTTGAAGATGCTACACTGCTGGCTTTAAAATTGGAAGAAGGAGCCATGAGCCAAGGAATGCAGGAACCCTCAAAAAATTAGAAAAGGTAAGGAAATGGATTCTCTCCTAGAACCTTTTGAAGGGATGTAGCCCTGCCAACACCTTGACTCTAGCCCAGTTAAGACCATTTTGGACTTCTGTCCTTTAGAACTGCAAGACAATAATTTGAGTTGTTTTGAGCTAGTAAGTTTGTGGAATTGGTAGCAGTAATAGGAAATTCATACATGCATCATGATGAGGACCAGTTACATCACTTCTTCCAAAGGCTGTCTATTATCGGTCACTTCACATCTGTTACTCACTTTACTTGCAGATGGCAAAGTGTAGTTGTGTTGATTGCTTGTCTCCCAGTGGTAAATCCACATTATACAAAAATGGATAATCAAAGTGGAAGTTGGCTAATAAAGGTCAAAGTGTACCAGAGAAGTAAAAAATAACACTGGAAGTGAAATTCAAATTGAACATAAATGGAATTACAGAAGAACTACCTGCCTGGGAATGCTGACACTGCTGCTGTTTGAGATACGGTAGATAGGCAACCTGAGAAACAGTAAAGGCACAATTAACATAAATGAGGAAAATGGTTGTAACAAAAGGATAAAGATGTCCCAGAGGAAGTGATGCCAACAAAAAACTTCATTAATTTTTAATCTATAACTTGAATTCCATCAGTCTCATCAGGATTTTATATTTTTTAGATAGTATCTTAAAACTCACCTGAAGAAAAAAATACCAGTACCTGGCCGGGCGCAGTGGCTCACGCCTGTAATCCCAGCACGTTGGGAGACTAAGGCAGGTGGATCACGAGGTCAAGTGATCGAGACCATCCTGGCCAACATGGTGAAACCCCATCTCTACTAAAAATACAAAAAATTAGCCGGGTGTGGTGGCGGGTGCCTGTAATCTCAGCTACTTGGGAGGCTGAGGCAGGAGAATCACTTGAACCCGGGAGGCGGAGGTTGAAGAGAGCCGAGAGTGCGCCATTGCACTCCAGCCTGGACAAAAAGAGCAAAACTCTGTCTCACACACACACAAAAAAAACCAGTACCTATCAAACTTGAGAAATAACAAAGATTTGTATCAGATATTAGGATGTATTACAAAGATATAATAGTTTGAAATTATGTAGAGGGGATAGAAATAGACAGGTAAGAGTATTAAAACAGACTAAAGAATTTAAGAAACAGACTTATACACATATGAGAAATGATTAAAATGTCATTTCAAATTAGTGCTGAAAGATGGGCTGTTCATAAACAGCGATGTAGTGATAAGAGTATCCATTGGTAAAAATATCAAGTTGGATCTCTATCTCAAATGCTCACAAAATACTCCAGGTGGATTAAAAGCCTAAATATTTAAAAGATGACTATGAAAGTAAATTAAAAAAACATGAGAATGTTTGACTTTATAGAAATAAAAGACTTCTTTAAAACAAAGTTCTAAAATCATAAAGGTAAAAGATAAAACTTGACTACATTATAAAGAAAAATTTTCAGTATAAAAAGGACATCAATAAAGTTAAATCATGAAAGACACTGAACTGTCTAACCCAGGGGCCATGGCACAACAGCAAATCCAAAACAGATCCATAGCCTAATTAAGGCCGAGTTAGCAAGCGAGGACCATATGGTGCTAACCCCAAGTGGGAGCAAACCACACATTCATCAGTTGTACTTCAGCACATATCAGTGGAAGGTGCTCAAGGGTCACAACAGACCAGCCACTGTTACAGAGTCCCAGAGGATCCAAGGAGGAAGACGAGGACCAGCACCCCTCCTTCCTTATCATGAGTTAATGTAAGCCTTCCCCTAAGCCCAGAAGCCAATCTTGTAAGGAGGAAGAGGGAGAGACTACACAATTCCTAGGAAGACTCAAAGGCAAGGAAAAATCAGTCATAGAAAATAAGCTACATTTTAAAAATCAACAATAGACAAATAATCCGTAGTAGAGTCTGACTCCATCTTTTGATGTTTGCTGACAAGTTTTGAGCCTCTATTCTCCCACTTCCTCTTCTGTCCACATCTGAGTAAGCTGAGAAGAAATCCAATGCTCCCTTCTTTGGTGCCAGTGGGATTTTCAAACCCTGCAAGCCCCATGCTGCAACCCCTGGCCCACCTTCTGACCACAATAAAAACCCAGTCTCTTCCTTGTTCTCTCAAGTTGCCTTGCTCTCTGCAGAAAGCCTCACTGAGTAGTAAACCTTTTCATATCAGAAAAATTCCAATTAAAACAATAAGATGCCATTTTCATCTTTCACAGTGTGAAAAAATAAAAATATTTGAAAATAGGTGAAGATGAAACTAATTTTTATACACTGGTAGAAGAATTTAGTCAACATCTATTTAAATTAAATGAGCATGCCCTTTAATTCAGCAATTCCACTTGACATTAACATCTTCCCTAGAGAAAACACTTGCATGTATGCAAAATACATGTGCAGATGTTCACTGCAGTCTTGTTTGTAATATCAAGAGACTGGAAAATATCTAAATACTAGTAAAAGAGTGGTAGCAAGTTATGGTTTATTGACACCATGGGATAATATAAGTGAGTTAAAAAGAATGAATTATAGGTACTGACATAGAACGATCTGAGACATAGTAGAGACATGAATAAGCACGTTGCAGCATAGAAAAATTTTTTAGAAGGAAACACAGCAAACTATAACTCATTAATTTAGATGAGTAGGAGGTAACCAAGGGAAATACTCACTTGATCTTGTCTACATTTATCATATGACTATTACAATATGCATTTATGTATTGTGCAATTAAAATACATTTTAAAAAATGTTTAAATAATGGTTGGATTCCCAAACCAGCTCACGAGACCATTGTTTAAGCTGCAAAGCAGCTGTCCATTTGCTATGAAAGGTAGAAGACAATGCCATTGAAGTGCAAGTAATACAGCAAGATTGGAAATATTTTATTTTTATAATTTTATTTTGGAATAACTTAAAACCTAGGTAAAAGTTTGAAGAATAGTACCAAGAATCCCAATCAAGTCAGAAATCACCATTCAAGTTTTAATTTCTCCAGTTATGTCATTTATAGCAAAAGGGTCCAATCCAAGACCAAGAGTTGCACCTAGTTGTCATGACTGTCTAGTCTCCTTAAATCCAGAACATACGTCTTTCCTTGACTTTTATGGCACTGAAAATTTTTAATAGAGGGCAGATATTTTATAGAATGTCACTCAATTTGGTTTTGTTTATTGCCTCATGATTAGACCTTGATTCTGCCTTTTTGGCAGGAATATTGCAGAGGTGATACTGGGTTCTCACTCACTGCATCCTGTCAGGTGGCACATGATGTTGAATTGTTCCCTTGCTGGTGGTGGTACTTTTGATCACTTGATTAAGATGGTGTCTGCCATGTTTCTCTAGTTATATTTTTCTTTATGGTTAGCAAATTTTTTTTGTGAAGATACTTTGACTATGGAAATATCCTCTTCCTCTGTCCCACTTTACCTCACTAGTTTTAGCATCCACTGGTATTTGTTGCCTAAGTCATTATGATAATGGTTGCCAAATGGTAATTTTAAAATTCCATCTACATTTATTTATTTGTTGACATTCTATTGTAAGGAAGAGTTTTCGCTTTCTCCTTTTATTTATATTAATGTGGACTAGTGTGTACTTAGTAAGTTACTGTTACGACTTTTGATGCTTTTTCCTTTTTCTTTTCTTTTTATTATTATTATTATTTTTTTGGGTAGAGACAGGGTCTTGCTATGTTACCCAGGCTGGTCTTGAACATTTGGTCTCAAGCAATCCTCCCACCTTGGCCTCCCAAAGTGCTGGGATTACAGGCATGAGCCACTGCACCTGGCCTTGATGCTCAAATTATACCTGATTTGTCCTGTGTAGTTTTTAAGCTAGCTGCTGTGTCCTTTTGACATGTCCTTATTCTTTGAATACTTTATTTTCTGAAACAAAAATGTTCTAGCCTTAAAATCAGACATTTCTTCAGAGAGCTCCAGTTCCTTTTAGCAGAGAATAGTAATTGGAAATCAATATCCAGGCACTAGTTGTGCTCATTGCTCCAGGGGGTGAGGGGCTTGCTCCCTGTCCTCTTGGTGTGCAGAATTAGGAAATATATATATACCACACAGGCACGTGTGCACACACACACTTTTATATCACATATGTATGTAAACTATGTAGTGATACCCATATATATTTGTATACATTATTTATACATACTTTATATATATGTAAAAATTTACACTGATACTTCCAATTCTAATCTAATACCACAGGGTTTATTCTAGCTTTCCCTTTTAATTTTTCCTTTCTTTGTTCTCCATCAGTGAGAAACTTGGCTCCCATAGTATCAATATACTTATTAATTGCTCAATGCCCTGTATGTAGCCAACCTCCTGACCCCACTGGGCTGCCTTCTGCCCTGCTCCAATGCCAACATCACACGCCATCACTGACCACTGAAGGGTTGACCCTGCCACTTCACTCCAGTGCTGTCTCCTGTGGGCTGCCCTTCTCACCCTACTCCAATGCAGTCTTTGTATGGGGATGCCATCACCAATGTTTTTGAGTGTGGCTGATTTTTGGAATGAATGAATGAAAGGAAAGAAAGGAGGAAGGAAGGGAGGAGAGGAAAGGGCAGCAGGGAACAGAGGGAGGGAGGGGGGGAGGAAGAAACAGGAAGGAAGGGGAGGAGGAAGAAAGGAAGTCGAATAAGTATTTCAAATATTGAATGCAAGTATCTGAAGCTTGAGTTATTGTAATTCAAAAATAAGAAGGTAAATGGATCCCTTTGAAGAAATTCTGATAGAGAAAAATTCTGAAAAGGAATTTGTATTTTAAAGGGTCAGTATGCATATTTGTATTTTTAATCAATAAGTTTTTTAGCCTAGAGTTGGTTGGCTGTTTTTTTCAATTTTTATATGGAACTAAAATTAGGAGAAAAATTATGGTGGTGGGGAGATTTTCCTGAGATTAAATTAGACAGGATTTGGAAGAATAAAGTCAGTGGTTTACAGCTAGAGTATAGATAAATATGGGGAAAGTGCCTGGAGAGGAATTAACTATGCTTATGAAAGCCAGAGGCACAGGAGAGCACACTCTCCAGAGAACTGTTAGAGGTCTTGAGTTAATGAATGTTTATCATAACTAGTAGGAGCTGGAATAAGCCCATAGTAGCTTAATTTTTCTGCCTGGATGAGGACAAAGCCTGAGCTGAAAAGAAGTGAGGAAGTAAGGTCTGCATATTGAGTTTGTAGGTACATCTTATCCACCTTGGTTTCGTTTGATGCATTATTAACAAATTATTTTTGCTTGTACTTCACTGAAGGTGGACTTCAATCAGCATCGTCAGAAGTTAGTTATCTTTAAAGTCTTCCAAGAAAAAGTAACACATCTCCTCAAATTGATGGAGATTTTGAATGGCTACTGGGTTAATAAGTTCTAGTAAAATGTGTGAGTTTTGGGAAGTTGTGTTTGATAGATTTGCTGTACATTGCTCTCCCACCCCCTCCCTGGCTTTTGAAAACAATTACACTTTGTAAAACCATAGTTCATAGTGTTATAAATGGGTCTTACCTCTGTCCATATGTAATCTTGGCAAAAATCATTAGTGCATGACATCATGACATAAGAGAGCATCTATGTACAAACATATACAATTTTATTGATATCTCTACAGACTACAAGAATTTTGTTAAGTATAGTCACAATTGCTGAGTGCAACAGAAAAATAGTAATTTGTCATTTTCTGAAAAGATGCAAAAATTCTGAAGATGAAAGAAAGATACATCAATGATGTCATCTGTTTCTTATTTCCTAGAATAAAACATCACATAATTAAGTACTAAAAATTATAGGTTATTAGAGATTCTGTTCCTGTGTACAATTGTCCAAAACCACCATCTAGTTTATTTTCTGGCTTTGCAGTCAAGAAGGGCGGGCCAACAGCAGAGAGAAAGCAGTATGAGAGGTGATAACTCTGAGTTTCTTCTCATTATGTGTTACTGCCTTTGATAGGCTGGACTCTCCTTTTTTGAAGGTGTAAGCACCCTTTCAGGGCCCTGGATGTCATATAGGAAGTTACAGGTATTCTTTTCCTTTAAACACATGTCCAAAGACTAAGAAAATAAATCCAAGTGGCCCTGGGAGCTTTTGATTGAGATAACAATCAAAAGGGAAGATTTGTTCTTCCTTTTTGCTAAGACCAAGTCCAGTGAAATATACCTACAGCAGAACAGGTACCTGGTACCCATGTCTCCTCCAGAAGAAGAATGAATAATAAATTTGGACCTAATTTAGCAAATGATTGTTTTGAGAATTTCCACTGTCTAAGTATGAAGAATTAGTTTTCCACTTAGCTTTATATGCTGTTGAATTTACTGTGCTACTTCTGGTATCTTGTGATGTCACATGTGTAAGACAATTGAAAAAAAACCTAGACCTTTGAATTGGAATAACTGATGGACAAGTCACATAGGAGAATATCACAAAGATGGTTATTAAGATTTGATGGAGCACTGCCTGGTCAGAAATTCTCAAATGCTTTTGTTCTGTGAGACATACAGAATAAATACCATTACTATATCTTACATCTTGCCTTCCCTGACCACTCAGAACTGGGGCTGGAGCACCAGCCAAGGCAGACAAACAAGTTTTCCTTAGTTGGCCATAAAGCAGTGATAATCAACTTTGGCTGGACATTAGAACCACCTTGGAGGCTTTCACAAATATTTGTGTCTGGTTCCCACTCCAAATGATTTTAATATAATTGGGAATTTAAAAATTTCCTGAGGTGATTCTTACCTACAGTCAAGGTTGAGAATCACTCCTCCAGATAAATGTGTAAATCAAAGCATCCATCTGTGCATCTGATTCCTTAAAGCCTCTTTCACTTCACTGTGGCTCCCATGCCCTTCCTCACCACGATCTTCTTGCACCAAATTGGTACTTCCTCCTCCTTTTCTAAGACAGACCTTACCTATTCTACATTTCATGCTTTCAGGGCTATGTTGTCTGCAAATACACACACTAAACTTGTTATGTTGACAACCATGTTCCCTGGAATGGTGTATACTAGAGGTACTGCTCAAACCAAGTACACCACAAATATTTCTGGCACCCAGGACAGTGTGCATGTGAAATAGTACCTAGCCAAAAATGGAGTTGCATGACAGAGGACAGAGGTGAAGAAGCTGTGAAAGCTACCACGTTTCTCCTGACACAGAGACCAAGACCTGATATGAATGTTTTGACTTCTTTTGCATTGCCCTGTGTGAGCCAACATGGTCAAGTTACAATTCTTTTTTCTCATAGCAGCAGGTTGTAATCACACAGATATACTCCCAGTTTGACCCAATGATCCTAAGCCAAGGAGAGGATTTTTAGCTTACTTTTCTAGATTGCCTTCATTTTTCCCTTCTGCTTGAATATAAGAATCTATTTTAATCTTCTTCAACCAATCTTAGGCCTAATCTGATTCTTTTTTCTCTCAAAGTCATGGTGATCCCTTCATGTAGATAAAGTATAGATGGTACCTTTAAAACTGGTACATGGGTCACATAAAAAGGGACTCCAACAGTAAACTTTTTCCTTCAGATCCCTAAAAACTTTGAGGGAAAGAAGTTGGATTTTGACTTATTAATTTGAGAATCACTTTCAAAAGATTTGAAAAAATTGTCTTTGTGACTGAATCACTGGAACACATCTCATTCAGTTCTGTCACTGTCCTTTCAAAGTTCCAGTCAGACAATGATCTTGACGGTGATTGGGGCCCTAAAGTCTGGGGCTCAGTGAAGTGTAAGAAGCCAAGTCAGTAGTACCGCTTTTGTAGGCGATTGAAACAAATGAGGAATCAATCATCCCTCCCTCCAAACTCCAAGATTAATGGATGATTTCAAGGTAGGGACTATTGCTCACGTTATTATCAGGGAAACAAATACTTCTAGCTTCTCATAGATGAATAAATGAAAAGGCCCATTTTCTACTGTAACACTAAAAAGGCCTTATCTTTGAGGAAATCATAGGGAGACAAGGTCAACTTGTTGGGACCGTGGTTTGCAAGCCTTATCTTCTGATGTTGCTTTAGCAGATAGAGTGTAATTTTGATGGTAACTAAGGCTCAGAGTCGCTTTCTGTATCATTGTCCAAGTTACTAGGAGTATTTTTCTTATGTTCCAAAATAGAAGGAAGAAAGTAAAGATGAGACTATGCAAAGGATTACATGGATCAACAGTACTTATTTTCCAAAGATGAGGATAAGATGATGATGGTAGTGGTGGCGATGGTGTGTGTGTGTGTGTGTGCACGCGCGTGCGTGTGCACACTAAGGTCAGTGCAACAGAACAGAAATGTTCAAAGAGAAAAATCACATCCACATTAGATTCTTATTGCTATCTCTTTGAATTATAAAAATAATTTTGATACAGTAAAACCTCATTAATTTGGATTCCACTAACCAGGAGTTTGTGAGATGAAGTTACCCTTACGTTAAGGAAGGGCTTATAAAAACAATTTTGAAAGACACGTTTAAACTACTTCAAAGAGCCTTTTCTTTTCAAACATTTGAGAAGCACCTGTTTACTTCCAATTGGTGTGCTAATTATAAACTTTTGATTATTCACTGAGGCCAAAGTTTTAAGCACTTCTACAGTTAAATGCTATAATGTCCTTTTTGATATTTTCTCTGTGTGCCTTAAAATATTCTGTAGTTGTTATTTTTCACTGATTCCTATAAGCTTTCTTCAAAATTGTATTTTATTGCATATGAACCACACATTTAATTTTGGGTATAATAATTTATCTGCTAAGACATTGTATACTTATTGTACAGTTTTATACAACAACATATATTACATATTCACACAATCTACCTCTTTGTATGATGTAGAATAGTGGCTGTAAACTGGGAGAAATTTTGGCAATGACTGGAGACATTTTGATTGTCATTACTAGGAGGTTCTTACTGGCATCTAGTAGACAGAGGCCAGGGATGTTGCTAACATCCTACAATACACAGGACAGTTCCCCACAACAAAGACTTTCAGCTAATAGTGCTGCTATTGAGAAATCTCGATGTAGATCAAGTTAAAACAAGTTAAATCTTGAGGGCTTCAGAGATACTCATCAAATGTACTGCTACTTTGGACTGAATTTCATTATTTCTAAAATAAACTAATATTTTACTCTTAGTTTTTTTTTAAAATACAGAAATGATAAAGTATTTGTTCTGAAAATCAGAAAACTAAGTCTTTGAAACAGATGGTACAAATAATACATTGCAATTTGGCCACTAGTATTTTCTAGATCCTAATCTTAAGTTTCTTTAATATTTTTACCATATAATTTTATAATTCTATAAATTATACAGTCATGTAATGTCTGTGTTACCAAGCTGGATTCTGTTACCGTAAGGCTGTTCACAGGAGTCTGGGAGATTCAGAGAGCCTTTTTTAACAAGAGGATTCAAGGACTCTGAGAAATGCTATCCTAGTGTACATTATCTAACTCTTTCACTCATCTTTGTTCTTCTCAAAATTACTGAGAACATTGTACCACTAGAAACTTTTGCTAGAAAGTACAACTTCTAGCAAAAAATTAGACTAAAAAGGAAATAAAAATACCATTTTTTGGCTAATAAAATAACCTGAAATCCAGGAAAATTGTGAAGTCTTAAGAAACACAAATGTAAATCCAATAAGACCTTGATAAAAATTCAATAAGCCAAAACCATAATTAAAAATTTTCTTGAAGAAACAACATATTACAGGATGGGTCCTGGAATATGTATATATACATTCCTGTAACTTTTGACTTCCAGAATCATGTTAAATGGTAGTAGGTGTCTCTATTTGGTTTTGACTCTGGTGCTTTTCTGGTGAGTTATAGATACCTTGTATCATGTTAAGGATATTCTTTATTCCAGCTTTAAAAGAGTTTTTAATAAGGGACAGGTGTTTGGCATCTATTGACATAATCTGGTGGCTTATATTATTTGACCTAGGGACAAAAGCATTGATTTTGTATCATTAAACTCTTTATATATTTCTGTTGTCTATAATGATGACTGAGGCCAAGATAGCAAACACATCACTATATTTTATAAAGATTTCCAGTGGTAAGTATGGAACCAATTTCCAGTGGTAAGTATCAAACCGAAAGGTATTTTCTAAGGAAAGCCCTTGTAAATCAGAAATGTCATAAATCAGAATCCCTTTCCCAAAACATTAACTGAGGTTTTACTGAATCACACTAAAGAGAATGACCAGTTTGGTTTGTGAATGTCAGGCTGCAAGAGCACCTTTTGATTGCGGACCCTACTGGGTTTGAACAGTAATATACTGTGTAACTGGCAGACAAAGAGACAAATGAAGCTTTTAAAATATATCACTTAAGAAACTGAAATTGGGGTGTGTGAAATTTCCGTTTTTGTGAAGTCAGTTCTCATAGCTAACTCTATTGTTCCTACAGATCCCCAAACCTACTACCAACTCCCCTATAGAGTACAAGCCAGGCTAAAGAAAATGCTTTGAGGTGACCCAACCCTGCATGGTTTGTGCTAAAAACAGCAAGCCATTCTGAAGGTGATAGAAATGAAACTAATTGTGTTGGGAATAACTTACTATACTGGCAATATTTGATTTTGGCAGAACTGTGAATGATGTAAAACATGGAGAGAGAACATTAGTCAGACTCTTGCCATAAGAATTCAATAATGTTCTAGTACAGTGAAAGTTACAGATGAGGAGAAAACTCTGGGTTCTTGTTTTGTTTTCCTTTTCAGTTGGGTATGGCAAATATATTTGAAATGCACTGACATCTTCAAATGCAGATTTTTTTAATTGTTGAGTGTGGCCCAATTGATAGAAATGGTTTACCATGAATCTTTTTTCTTCTATCATAACATGCTTTTTTTTCTTTTCCTCTTAAGATGTTAATTTATCATGCAAAGATTTTTTTTCATTAAGTGCATTAATGCTTTTGTTTGTACAGGAATTTTCAAATCAAGAGGACTCCCCGTAGTTACTAAATATAAATCCTTATCGAATGACATGCCAAGATGATAGCTCCATTCCACATGGGAAAAGGCAAATTCAGCCATATCTTGGGATTTTAACCAGGGCTCCAGCCTTTGGGTTGCACAGCGTCTCTGATACATCTCCTTTATGATAATTTCAGATTGACTGTAAATGGAACATTTTGTAGAAGAAACTGGCTTCTAGCAGTTGAATAGTGATGCTGGGAATAAATTTGGTTTCCCTGAATATGGTTTCTCAAAGCAGTCACAGCTTCTTTAGAAGTTAGAATTGGTACCATTTCTTATCCTTGTATTTCAGCATTAACTGCAAAGAAAAAATAGCCACCATAAGATGCTAAAATACTTTAAAAGTGCTATTCAAAGCAAGGCCATTTTGAGCTAATCATGCAAATCTAATCTCAAATTATAATGAAAGTGAGTGGCTTCCTTTATTTTGTGAAATAAAGTGCATATGAGAAAGACTTTAAAAATAAGCTGTAAAGACTCAGCTGATAGAAAATGATTTTTCATGACTGAGACAAAATGGAGGATGTGGATCCCAGATGTATCAGAACCAATGGATAATTTTCTTTAATTATCCCCTAAGGTAAAGAAGTATTGATACATTAAAGTATTTTTTTTAAAAAAACCTTTTATCTCCCAAGCATTGGGAGAATTATAATACTTAGAAGAGATCCAGGTTATCATGATTCTCATACAGGATTACTTATGTGGATCTCTGTTTAAGCTTCCTTGTGCAGATCCTAAATGTTTCAAGTTACTCCTGTATGAAGATGTCTGTATTTACTTAGGCAGTTTACCTCATGTGCGTGTTTGGAAAATGCTTCTGCACTGGTCATCATGCCTGCAGTTTTCTCTTCCAGCTCTCCTAGCCTCTGTCCTCTTTCGTCAAGTGCAATCCGTGCACGGGTCAGCTCTCCCATCACCCCTCCAGCAGCGCCTTTCATCCCTTCTATACTACCTGGTCCAGGAATGTGTTGCGCAAGGCTGCGGGATGCTTTTCCTGCTGAAGCTTCCCCAACTGAGAATATAAGCAACAGCAATTTAAAACATTTTGTCAGTAATTCAAACAGTCAAGCTTGTCACCAAGACAAAGTACTAATATTACATTCTACTGTCATAATTCTCATTAAAAGAGAGTCTTATTTGGTCCAGTCATATATGTATTTGGAGATGTTAGCACTTAAGAAAAATGCTAAGAAAGAGACTGTGAGATATATTGTTATCATAGGCCTTTTGTATGTGTGTGTGTTCCATACAATATGGCATTATTGCATTTCTTGATGCTGAATTGGAATATTCAAATACGTGATTTCATATTTAACCCATATTAATGTCTGTTCCAAGCTTAGGCCTGATCATTTGCTTAAATTTCTGCCTAAGTTTTTATTTCAGCCTTCTCGGTTCACCTTCATGTATAAGCCTTTGTAGGCCTCCAGTTCTCTTTCTCTCTCTTTCTGTCTCTCTCTCTCTCTAAATACTGAAAAATGGGGTATATGAATATATGAATAATGGTTATGTATGTTAAAAAATTGATCTATAAAACAAACATAACATTTACCCATATAAGTTACATATGTTGAAAATTTGTGGCTGGGCACGGTGGCTCACGCCTGTAATCCCAACACTTTGGGAGGCTGAAGCGGGCAGATCACCTGAGGTCAGGAGTTCCAGACCAGCCTGGCCAACATGGTGAAACCCTGTCTCTACCAAAAATACAAAATTAGCCGGGAGTGGTGACATGCACCTGTAATCCCAGCTACTCGGAAGGCTGAGGCACGAGAATCTCTTGAACCAGGGGAGGTGAAGGTTGCAGTGGGCTATGATTGTGCCACTTTACTCTAAAGCCTGGGCAACCAAGTGAGATTCTGTCTTTTTTATTTTTTTAAGGAAAAAAACAGCTATTTTGGCAGAAATTTAGTTAGAATTCCCAAGGATGTAATATTGGAATAGATTCTATAATTTTTTTAAATAAGAGTGGATGGAATCTAATATTTTTTAAATAATAGCCTTACTGAGATATAATTCACATAACATCCATTTAAATGTTGTTTTTAGTGTATTCACAAAGTTGTACGACCATCACCACTATCTGATTGCAGAACATATACATAACTCCAAAAAGAAACCCTATGCTCATTGGCAGTCTCTCCCTGTTCCTTCCTTGCCTCAGCCCCTGGAAATCATTAATCTACTTTCAGTCTTCTTTTTTTATTATTA
This sequence comes from Symphalangus syndactylus, assembly GCF_028878055.3. NCBI lineage: Eukaryota > Metazoa > Chordata > Mammalia > Primates > Hylobatidae > Symphalangus > Symphalangus syndactylus. Next base: position 45,249,588 of record NC_072443.2, on the reverse strand, counting down.
TTATACTTTAAGTTTTAGGGTATATGTGCACAATGTGCAGATTTGTTACATATGTATCCATGTTTGTGTGCTGCCATGTTGGTGTGCTGCACCCATTAACTCGTCATTTAGCATTAGATATATCTCCTAATGCTGTCCCTCCCCCCTACCCCCACCCCACAACAGTCCCCGGAGTGTGATGTTCCCTTTCCTGTGTCCATGTGTTCTCATTGTTCAATTCCCACCTATGAGTAAGAACATGCGGTGTTTGGTTTTTTGTCCTTGCGATAGTTTACTGAGAATGATGGTTTCCAGTTTCATCCATGTCCCTACAAAGGACATGAACTCATCATTTTTTATGGCTGCATAGTATTCCATGGTGTATATGTGCCACATTTTCTTAATCCAGTCTATCGTTGTTGGACATTTGGGTTGGTTCCAAGTCTTTGCTATTGTGAATAGTACTGCAATAAACATACGTGTGCATGTGTCTGTATAGCAGCATGATTTATAGTCCTTTGGGTATATACCCAGTAATGGGATGGCTGGGTCAAATGGTATTTCTAGTTCTAGATCCCTGAGGAATCGCCACACGGACTTCCACAATGGTTGAACTAGTTTACAGTCCCACCAACAGTGTAAAAGTGTTCCTATTTCTCCACATCCTCTCCAGCACCTGTTGTTTCCTGATTTTTTAATGATTGCCATTCTAACTGGTGTGAGATGGTATCTCATTGTGGTTTTGATTTGCATTTCTCTGATGGCCAGTGATGATGAGCATTTTTTCATGTGATTTTGGCTGCATAAATGTCTTCTTTTGAGAAGTGTCTGTTCATGTCCTTCACCCACTTTTTGATGGGGTTGTTTGTTTTTCTTGTAAATTTGTTTGAGTTCATTGTAGATTCTGGATATTAGCCCTTTGTCAGATGAGTAGGTTGCAAAAATTTTCTCCCATTGTGTAGGTTGCCTGTTCACTCTGATGATAGTTTCTTTTGCTGTGCAGAAGCTCTTTAGTTTAATGAGATCCCATTTGTCGATTTTGGCTTTTGTTGCCATTGCTTTTGGTGTTTTAGACATGAAGTCCTTGCCCACGCCTATGTCCTGAATGGTATTGCCTAGGTTTTCTTGTAGGATTTTAATGGTTTTAGGTCTAACATATAAGTCTTTAATCCATCTTGAATTAATTTTTGTATAAGGTGTAAGGAAGGGATCCAGTTTCAGCTTTCTACATATGGCTAGCCAGTTTTCCCAGCACCATTTATTAAATAGGGAATCCTTATCCCATTGCTTGTTTTTGTCAGGTTTGTCAAAGATCAGATAGTTGTAGATATGTGGCATTATTTCTGAGAGCTCTGTTGTGTTCCATTGATCTATGTCTCTGTTTTGGTACCAGTACCATGCTGTTTTGGTTACTGTAGCCTTGTAGTATAGTTTGAAGTCAGGTAGCGTGATGCCTCCAGCTATGTTCTTTTGGCTTAGGATCGACTTGGCGATGCAGGCTCTTTTTTGGTTCCATATGAACTTTAAAGTAGTTTTTTCCAATTCTGTGAAGAAAGTCATTGGTAGCTTGATGGGGATGGCATTGAATCTATAAATTACCTTGGGCAGTATGGCCATTTTCACGATATTGATTCTTCCAACCCATGAGCATGGAATGTTCTTCCATTTGTTTGTATCCTCTTTTATTTCATTGAGCAGTGGTTTGTAGTTCTCCTTGAAGAGGTCCTTCACATCCCTTGTAAGTTGGACTCCTAGGTATTTTATTCTCTTTGAAGCAATTGTGAATGGGAGTTCACTCATGATTTGGATCTCTGTTTGTCTGTTATTGGTGTATAAGAATGCTTGTGATTTTTGTACATTGATTTTGTATCCTGAGACTTTGCTGAAGTTGCTTATCAGCTTGAGGAGATTTTGGGGTGAGACAATGGGGTTTTCTAGGTATACAATCATGTCATCTGCAAACAGGGACAGTTTGACTTCCTCTTTTCCTAATTGAATACCCTTTATTTCCTTCTCCTGCCTGATTGCCCTGGCCAGAACTTCCAACACTATGTTGAATAGGAGTGGTGAGAGAGGACATCCCTGTCTTGTGCCAGTTTTCAAAGGGAATGCTTCCAGATTTTGCCCATTGAGTATGATATTGGCTGTGGGTTTGTCATAGATAGCTCTTATTATTTTTAGATACATCCCATCAATACCTAATTTATTGAGAGTTTTTAGTATGAAGGGTTGTTGAATTTTGTCAAAGGCCTTTTCTGCATCTATTAAGATAATGATGTGGTTTTTGTCTTTGGTTCTTTTTATATGCTGGATTGCATTTATTGATTTGCCTATGTTGAACCAGCCTTGCATCCCAGGGATGAAGCCCACTTGATCATGGTGGATAAGCTTTTTGATGTGCTGCTGGATTCAGTTTGCCAGTATTTTATTGAGGATTTTTGCATCAATGTTCATCAAGGATATTGGTCTGAAATTATCATTTTGTTGTGTCTCTGTCAGGCTTTAGAATCAGGATGATGCTAGCCTCATAAAATGAGTTAGGGAGGATTCCCTCTTTTTCTATTGATTGGAATAGTTTCAGAAGGAATGGTACCAGTTCTTCCTTGTACCTCTGGTAGAATTCGGCTGTGAATCCATCAGGTCCTGGACTCTTTTTGGTTGGTAAGCTATTGATTATTGCCACAATTTCAGAGCCTGTTATTGGTCTATTCAGAGATTCAACTTCTTCCCGGTTTAGTCTTGGGAGGGTATATTTGTCAAGGAATTTATCCATTTCTTCTAGATTTTCTAGTTTATTTGCGTAGAGGTGTTTGTAGTATTCTGTGATGGTAGATGGTATTTCTGTGGGATCGGTGGTGATATCCCCTTTATCATTTTTTATTGCGTCTACTTGATTCCTGTCTCTTCTTTATTAGTCTTGCTAGCCGTCTATCAATTTTGTTGATCTCTTCAAAAAACCAGCTCCTGGATTCATTAATTTTTTGAAGGGTTTTTTGTGTCTCTATTTCCTTCAGTTCTCCTCTGATTTTAGTTATTTCTTGCCTTCTGCTAGCTTTTGAATGTGTTTGCTCTTGCTTTTCTAGTTCTTTTAATTGTGATGTTAGGGTGTCAAATTTTGGATCTTTCCTGCTTTCTCTTGTGGGCATTTAGTGCTATAAATTTCCCTCTACACACTGCTTTGAATGTGTCCCAGAGATTCTGGTATGTTGTGTGTTTGTTCTCGTTGGTTTCAAAGAACATCTTTATTTCTGCCTTCATTTCGTTATGTACCCAGTAGTCATTCAGGAGCAGGTTGTTCAGTTTCCACGTAGTTGAGCGGTTTTGAGTGAGTTTCTTAATCCTGAGTTCTAGTTTGATTGTACTGTGTTCTGAGAGACAGTTTGTTATAATAATTTATTTCTGTTCTTTTACATTTGCTGTGGAGAGCTTTACTTCCAACTATGTGGTCAATTTTGGAATAGGTGTGGTGTGGTGCTGAAAAAAATTATTCTGTTGATTTGGGGTGGAGAGTTCTGTAGATGTCTATTAGGTCTGCTTGGTGCACAGCTGAGTTCAATTCCTGGGTATCCTTGTTAACTTTCTGCATCATTGATCTGTCTAATGTTGACAGTGGGGTGTTAAAATCTCCCATTATTATTGTGTGGGAGTCTAAGAAGTCTCTGTAGGTCACTCAGGACTTCCTTTATGAATTTGGGTGCTCCTGTATTGGGTGCACATATATTTAGGATAGTTAGCTCTTCTTGTTGAATTGATCCCTTTACCATTATGTAATGGCCTTCTTTGTCTCTTTTGATCTTTGTTGGTTTAAAGTCTATTTTATCAGAGACTAGGATTGCAACCCCTGCCTTTTTTTGTTTTCAATTTGCTTGGTAGATCTTCCTCCATCCCTTTATTTTGAGTCTATGTGTGTCTCTGCAGGTGAGATGGGTTTCCTGAATACAGCACGCTGATGGATCTTGACTCCTTATCCAATTTGCCAGTCTGTGTCTTTTATTTTTTATTTTTTTTAATTTTTTTAAGTAATATTTTTTTTGCACACAAAACAATAAACATTTTCTAAAAATACATACAAACAAAAAGATGCATATCAAACAAACATATTAGGAAGGTTGCACCTGGGAAAACGGGGAATAGAAATGGGGAGTGGGAATTAAAGAAAATGAATGAGAGAGGGACTTTGTATGGATCAATGATAATAACTCAATCCTCTATTTGACAAGAAGGAGAAGGAAGAGGAAGAAAAAGAAAGTGGGATAAAGGATCAGAAAGGGAGGAAAATAGAAAAAATTAGACTATGACTCCAGGGTAGACCTGTCTTGTTGTCCCTGGGTTGGTTGGTTCGTTTGTCTGTTGTATTTTTCATATGTTTCGCCATGTTGGCCAGGCTGGTCTCGAACTCCTAACCTGAAGTGATCAACCCACCTTGGCCTCCCAGAGTGCCGGGAATACAGGCGTGAGCCACCACGTCCAGCCCCCACATTGCTTCTGGCCTCCATGGTAGACCTCCCAGACGGGGCGGTCGGGCAGAGGCGCTCCCCACATCCCAGACGGGGCAGCCAGGCAGAGGCGCTCCTCACATCTTCCAGACGGGGCGGCCGGGCAGAGGCGCTCCTCACTTCTTCCCAGACGGGGCGGCCGGGCAGAGGCGCTCCTCACTTCCCAGACGATGGGTGGCCGGGCAGAGGCACTCCTCACTTCCCAGACGGGGAGGCCGGGCAGAGGCGCTCACTTCCCAGACGGGGCAGCCGGGCAGAGGCGCTCCTCACTTCCCAGATGGGGCAGCCGAGCAGAGGCACTCCTCACTTCCCAGACGAAGGGTGGCTGGGCCGAGGCGCTCCTCACTTCCCAGACGGGGTGGCCGGGCAGAGGCGCTCCTCACTTCCCAGGCGATGGGTGGCCGGGCAGAGGTGCTCCTCACTTCCCAGACGATGGGTGGCCGGGCAGAGGCGCTCCTCACTTTCCAGACGATGGGTGGCCGGGCAGAGGCGCTCCTCACTTCCCAGACGGGGCAGCCGGGGAGAAGCGCTCCTCACTTCCCAGATGGGGCGGCCGAGCAGAGGCGCTCCTCACTTCCCAGACGGGGCGGCCGGGCAGAGGCGCTCCTCACTTCCCAGATGATGGGTGGCTGGGCAGAGGCGCTCCTCACTTCCCAGATGATGGGTGGCCGGGCAGAGGCGCTCCTCACTTTCCAGACGATGGGTGGCCGGGCAGAGGCGCTCCTCACTTCCCAGACAGGGCAGCCGGGGAGAAGTGCTCCTCACTTCCCAGATGGGGCGGCCGAGCAGAGGCGCTTCTCACTTCCCAGACGAAGGGTGGCTGGGCCGAGGTGCTCCTCACTTCCCAGATGGGGCGGCCGGGCAGAGGCGCTCCTCACTTCCCAGACGGGGTGGCCGGGCAGAGGCGCTCCTCACTTCTTCCCAGATGGGGCGTCCGGGCAGAGGCGCTCCTCACTTCTTCCCAGATGGGGCAGCTGGGCAGAGGCGCTCCTCACTTCCCAGATGGGGCGGCCGGGCCAAGGTGCTCCTCACTTCCCAGATGATGGGTGGCCGGGCAGAGGCGCTCCTCACTTCCCAGATGATGGGTAGCCGGGCAGAGGTGCTCCTCACTTCCTAGACGATGGGTGGCCAGGCAGAGGCGCTCCTCACTTTCCAGACGGGGAGGCCGGGCAGAGGCGCTCCTCACTTCCCAGACGGGGCAGCCGGGGAGAGGCGCTCCTCACTTCCCAGATGGGGCAGCCGAGCAGAGGCGCTCCTCACTTCCCAGGCGAAGGGTGGCTGGGCCGAGGCGCTCCTCACTTCCCAGACGGGGTGGCCGGGCAGAGGCGCTCCTCACTTCCCAGACGGGGTGGCCGGGCAGAGGCGCTCCTCACTTCCCAGGCGATGGGTGGCCGGGCAGAGGTGCTCCTCACTTCCCAGACGATGGGTGGCCAGGCAGAGGCGCTCCTCACTTTCCAGATGATGGGTGGCCGGGCAGAGGCGCTCCTCACTTCCCAGACGGGGCAGCCGGGGAGAAGCGCTCCTCACTTCCCAGATGGGGCGGCCGAGCAGAGGCGCTCCTCACTTCCCAGACGGGGCAGCCGAGCAGAGGCGCTCCTCACTTCCCAGATGATGGGTGGCTGGGCAGAGGCGCTCCTCACTTCCCAGATGATGGGTGGCCGGGCAGAGGCGCTCCTCACTTTCCAGACGATGGGTGGCCGGGCAGAGGCGCTCCTCACTTCCCAGACGGGGCAGCCGGGGAGAAGTGCTCCTCACTTCCCAGATGGGGCGGCCGAGCAGAGGCGCTCCTCACTTCCCAGACGAAGGGTGGCTGGGCCGAGGTGCTCCTCACTTCCCAGATGGGGCGGCCGGGCAGAGGCGCTCACTTCCCAGACTGGGTGGCCAGGCAGAGGCGCTCCTCACTTCTTCCCAGATGGGGCGTCCGGGCAGAGGCGCTCCTCACTTCTTCCCAGATGGGGCGGCTGGGCAGAGGCGCTCCTCACTTCCCAGACGGGGCGGCCGGGCCAAGGTGCTCCTCACTTCCCAGATGATGGGTGGCCGGGCAGAGGTGCTCCTCACTTCCCAGATGATGGGTAGCCGGGCAGAGGTGCTCCTCACTTCCTAGACGATGGGTGGCCGGGCAGAGGCGCTCCTCACTTTCCAGACGGGCAGGCCCGGCAGAGGTGCTCCTCACTTCCCAGACGGGGCAGCCGGGGAGAGGCGCTCCTCACTTCCCAGATGGGGCAGCCGAGCAGAGGCGCTCCTCACTTCCCAGACGATGGGTGGCCGGGCCGAGGCACTCCTCACTTCCCAGACGGGGTGGCCGGGCAGACACGCTCCTCACTTCTTCCCAGATGGGGCGGCCGGGCAGAGGCACTCCTCACTTCCCAGACAGGGTGGCCGGGCAGAGGCACTCCTCACTTCTTCCCAGACGGGGCAGCCGGGCAGTGGCGCTCCTCACTTCTTCCCAGACGGGGCGGCCGGGCAGAGGCGCTCCTCACTTCCCAGACCATGGGTGGCCGGGCAGAGGCGCTCCTCACTTCCCAGACAATGGGTGGCCAGGCAGAGGCGCTCCTCACTTCCCCGACGGGGACGCTGGGCAGAAGCGCTCCTCACTTCCCAGACGGGGTGGCCAGGCAGAGGCGCTCCTCACTTCCCAGACGATGGGTGGCCGGGCAGAGGCGCTCCTCGCTTCCCCGGCGGGGACGCCGGGCAGAGGCGCTCCTCACTTCCCCGACGGGGACGCTGGGCAGAAGCGCTCCTCACTTCCCAGACGGGGTGGCCAGGCAGAGGCGCTCCTCACTTCCCAGATGATGGGTGGCTGGGCAGAGGCGCTCCTCACTTCTTCCCAGACGGGGCGTCCAGGCAGAGGCGCTCCTCACTTCTTCCCAGACGGGGCGGCCGGGCAGAGGCGCTCACTTCCCAGACTGGGTGGCCGGGCAGAGGCGCTCCTCACTTCTTCCCAGATGGGGCGTCCGGGCAGAGGCGCTCCTCACTTCTTCCCAGATGGGGCGGCTGGGCAGAGGTGCTCCTCACTTCCCAGACGGGGCGGCCGGGCCAAGGTGCTCCTCACTTCCCAGATGATGGGTGGCCGGGCAGAGGCGCTCCTCACTTCCCAGATGATGGGTAGCCGGGCAGAGGTGCTCCTCACTTCCTAGACGATGGGTGGCCGGGCAGAGGCGCTCCTCACTTTCCAGACGGGCAGGCCGGGCAGAGGTGCTCCTCACTTCCCAGACGGGGCAGCCGGGGAGAGGCGCTCCTCACTTCCCAGATGGGGCAGCCGAGCAGAGGCGCTCCTCACTTCCCAGACGATGGGTGGCCGGGCCGTGGCACTCCACTTCCCAGACGGGGTGGCCAGGCAGACGTGCTCCTCACTTCCCAGACGGGGTGGCCGGGCAGAGGCGCTCCTCACTTCCCAGACGATGGGTGGCCGGGCCGAGGCACTCCTCACTTCCCAGACGGGGTGGCTGGGCAGAGGCGCTCCTCACTTCCGAGACGATGGGTGGCCGGGCAGAGGCGGTCCTCACTTCCGAGACGATGGGTGGCCGGGCAGAGGCGCTCCTCCCTTCCCAGATGGGGTGGCCGGGCAGAGGCGCTCCTCACTTCCCAGACCATGGGTGGCTGGGCAGAGGTGCTCCTCACTTCTCAGACGGGGCGTCCGGGCAGAGGCGCTCCTCACTTCTTCCCAGACGGGGCGTCCAGGCAGAGGCGCTCCTCACTTCTTCCCAGACGGGGCGGCCGGGCAGAGGCGCTCCTCACTTCCCAGACGGGGCGGCCGGGCAGAGGCGCTCCTCACTTCTTCCCAGACGGGGCAGCCGGGCAGTGGCGCTCCTCACTTCTTCCCAGACGGGGCGGCCGGGCAGAGGCGCTCCTCACTTCCCAGACCATGGGTGGCCGGGCAGAGGCGCTCCTCACTTCCCAGACGATGGGTGGCCAGGCAGAGGTGCTCCTCACTTCCCCGAAGGGGACGCCGGACAGAAGCGCTCCTCACTTCCCAGACGGGGTGGCCAGGCAGAGGCGCTCCTCACTTCCCAGACGATGGGTGGCTGGGCAGAGGCGCTCCTCACTTCCCAGACGATGGGTGGCCGGGCAGAGGCGCTCCTCACTTCCCAGACGATGGGTGGCCGGGCAGAGGCGCTCCTCACTTTCCAGATGATGGGTGGCCGGGCAGAGGCGCTCCTCACTTTCCAGATGATGGGTGGCCGGGCAGAGGCGCTCCTCACTTCCCAGACGGGGCAGCCGGGGAGAAGCGCTCCTCACTTCCCAGATGGGGCGGCCGAGCAGAGGCGCTCCTCACTTCCCAGACTGGGTGGCCGGGCAGAGGCGCTCCTCACTTCTTCCCAGATGGGGAGTCCGGGCAGAGGCGCTCCTCACTTCTTCCCAGATGGGGCGGCCGGGCAGAGGCGCTCCTCACTTCCCAGACGGGGCGGCCGGGCCAAGGCGCTCCTCACTTCCCAGATGATGGGTGGTCGGGCAGAGGTGCTCCTCACTTCCCAGATGATGGGTGGCCGGGCAGAGGTGCTCCTCACTTCCTAGACGATGGGTGGCCAGGCAGAGGCACTCCTCACTTTCCAGATGGGGAGGCTGGGCAGAGGCGCTCCTCACTTCCCAGACGGGGCAGCCGGGGAGAGGCGCTCCTCACTTCCCAGATGGGGCGGCCGAGCAGAGGCGCTCCTCACTTCCCAGACGATGGGTGGCCGGGCCGAGGCACTCCTCACTTCCCAGACGGGGTGGCCGGGCAGACGCGCTCCTCACTTCTTCCCAGATGTGGCGGCCGGGCAGAGGCACTCCTCATTTCCCAGACAGGGTGGCCGGGCAGAGGCACTCCTCACTTCTTCCCAGACGGGGCAGCCGGGCAGTGGCGCTCCTCACTTCTTCCCAGACGGGGCAGCCGGGCAGAGGCGCTCCTCACTTCCCAGACCATGGGTGGCCGGGCAGAGGCGCTCCTCACTTCCCAGACAATGGGTGGCCAGGCAGAGGCGCTCCTCACTTCCCCGACGGGGACGCCGGGCAGAAGCGCTCCTCACTTCCCAGACCATGGGTGGCCGGGCAGAGGCGCTCCTCACTTCCCAGACAATGGGTGGCCAGGCAGAGGTGCTCCTCACTTCCCCGACGGGGACGCCGGGCAGAAGCGCTCCTCACTTCCCAGACGGGGTGGCCAGGCAGAGGCGCTCCTCACTTCCCAGACGATGGGTAGCCGGGCAGAGGCGCTCCTCGCTTCCCCGGCGGGGACGCCGGGCAGAGGCGCTCCTCACTTCCCAGCCCGGGCGGCCGGGCAGAGGCGCTCCTCACTTCCCAGATGATGGGTGGCTGGGCAGAGGCGCTCCTCACTTCCCAGACGATGGGTGGCCGGGCAGAGGCGCTCCTCACTTTCCAGACGATGGGTGGCTGGGCAGAGGCGCTCCTCATTTCCCAGACGGGGCAGCCGGGGAGAGGCGCTCCTCACTTCCCAGATGGGGAGGCCGAGCAGAGGCGCTCCTCACTTCCCAGACGATCGGTGGCCGGGCCGTGGCACTCTTCACTTCCCAGATGGGGTGGCCAGGCAGACGTGCTCCTCACTTCCCAGACGGGGTGGCTGGGCAGAGGCGCTCCTCACTTCCCAGACGATGGGTGGCCGGGCAGAGGCGCTCCTCACTTCCGAGACTATGGGTGGCCGGGCAGAGGCGCTCCTCACTTCCCAGACGGGGCATCCGGGCAGAGGCGCTCCTCACTTCTTCCCAGATGGGGCGTCCGGGCAGAGGCGCTCCTCACTTCTTCCCAGATGGGGCGGCCGGGCAGAGGCGCTCCTCACTTCCCAGATGGGGCGGCCGGGCAGAGGCACTCCTCACTTCCCAGACGATGGGTGGCCGGGCAGAGGCGCTCCTCACTTCCCAGACCATGGGTGGCCGGGCAGAGGCGCTCCTCACTTCCCAGATTATGGGTGGCTGGGCAGAGACGCTCCCCCCTGCCAGACGGGGTGGCGGCCAGGCAGGAGCTGCAATCCCAGCACCCTGGGAGGCCAAGGCATGCGGCTGGGAGGTGGAGGGTGCAGCGAGCCAAGACCACACCACCGCACTCCAGCCCAGGCAACACTGATCACCGAGTGAGCGAGACTCAGTCTGCAGTCCCAGCACCTCGGGAGGCTTAGGCGGGCAGAACACTCCAGGTCAGGAGCTGCCCACCAGCCTGGCCAACAGGGTGCAACCGTGCCTCCAGCCAAAGGAGAAAAAGCAGGCAGTGGTGGTGGCGCGCACCAGCAATCCCAGGCAGCCCGCAGGCCAGGGCAGGAGAATCACGGGAGCCGGAGGCAGGGGGTCTGCAGTGAGCCGACTAGATTCCAGCCTGGGCCACAGAGGGAAAAGAAAGAAAGGGAAGGAAGGAAGGAAGAAGGAAGGAAGGAAGGAAGGAAGGAAGGAAGGAAGGAAGGAAGGAAGGAAGGAAGGCAGGCAGGCAGGCAGGAAGGCAGGCAGGCAGGCAGGCAGGCAGGCAGCCTGTGTCTTTTAGTTGGAGCATTTAGCCCATTTACATTTAAAGTTAATATTGTTATGTGTGAATTTGATCCTGTCATTATGATGTTAGCTGGTTATTTTGCTGGTTAGTTAATGCAGTTTCTTCCTAGCCTCGATGGTCTTTACAATTTGGCATGTTTTTTAGTGGCTGGTACCGGTTGTTCTTTCCATGTTTAGTGCTTCCTTCAGGAGCTCTTTTAGGGCAGGTCTGGTGGTGACAAAATGTCTCAGCATTTGCTTGTCTGTAAAGTGTTTTATTTCTCCTTCACTAATGAAACTTAGTTTGGCTGGATATGAAATTCTGGGTTGAAAATTCTTTTCTTTAAGAATGTCGAATATTGGCCCCTACTCTCTTCGGGCTTGTAGAGTTTCCGCTGAGAGATCAGCTGTTAGTCTGATGGGCTTCCCTTTGTGGTAACCCGACCTTTCTCTCTGGCTGCCCTTAACATTTTTTCCTTCATTTCAACTTTGATGAATCTGACAATTATGTGTCTTGGGGTTGCTCTTCTTGAGGAGTATCTTTGTGGCGTTCTTTGTATTTCCTGAATCTGAATGTTGGCCTGCCTTGCTAGATTGAGGAATTTCTTCTGCATAATATCTTGCAGAGTGTTTTCCAACTTGGTTCCATTCTCCCCATCACTTTCAGGCACACCAATCAGACGTAGGTTTGGTCTTTTCACATAGTCCCATATTTCTTGGAGGCTTTGTTCATTTCTTTTTATTCTTTTTTCTCTAAACTTCCCTTCTCACTTCATTTCATTCATTTCATCTTCCATCACTGATACCCTTTCTTCCAGTTGATCGCATCAGCTACTGAGGCTTCTGCAGTCTTCATGTAGTTCTTGAAACTTGGCTTTCAGCTCCATCAGCTCCTTTAAGCACTTCTCTGCATTGGTTATTTTAGTTAAATGTTCGTCTAATGTTTTTTCAAAGTTTTTAACTTCTTTGCCATTGGTTTGAATTTCTTCCTGTAGCTCGGAGTAGTTTGATCGTCTGAAGCCTTCTTCTCTCAACTCATCAAAGTCATTCTCCGTCCAGCTTTGGTCTGTTGCTGGTGAGGAACTGTGTTCCTTTGGAGGAGGAGAGGCTCTCTGCTTTTTAGAGTTTCCAGTTTTTCTGCTCTGTTTTCTCCCCATCTTTGTAGTTTTTTCTACTTTTGGTCTTTGATGATGGTGATGTACAGATGGGTTTTTGGTGTGGATGTCCTTTCTGTTTGTTAGTTTTCCTTCTACCAGACAGGACCCTCAGCTGCAGGTCTGTTGGAGTTTACTAGAGGTCCACTCCAGACCCTGTTTGCCTGGGTGTCAGCAGTGGTGGCTGCAGAACAGCGGATTTTCGTGAACCGCAAATTCAGCTGTCTGATCGTTCCTCTGGAAGTTTTGTCTCAGAGGAGTACCTGGCCAAGTGAGGTGTCAGTCTGTCCCTACTGGGGGGTGCCTCCCAGTTAGGCTGCTTGGGTGTCAAGGTCCCACTTTAGGAGGCAGTCTGCCCATTCTCAGATCTCCAGCTGCGTGCTGGGAGAACCACTACTCTCTTCAAAGCTGTCAGATAGGGACATTTAAGTCTGCAGAGGTTACTGCTGACTTTTTGTTTTTCTGTGCCCTGCCCCCAGAGGTGGAGCCTACAGAGGCAGGCAGGCCTCCTTGAGCTGTGGTGGGCTCCACCCAGTTCGAGCTTCCTGGCTACTTTGTTTACCTAAGCAAGCCTGGGCAATGGTGGGCGCCCCTCCCCCAGCCTTGCTGCTACCTTGCAGTTTGATCTCAGACTGCTGTGCTAGCAATCAGTGAGACTCCGTGGGTGTAGGACCCTCCAAGCCAGGTGCGGGACACAATCTCCTGGTGTGCCGTTTTCCAAGCCCATTGGAAAAACGCAGTATTAGGGTGGGAGTGAGCCGATTTTCCAGGTGCCATCTGTCACCCTTTCTTTGACTAGGAAAGGGAACTCCCTGACCCCTTGCGCTTCCCAAGTGAGGCAATGCCTCGCCTTGCTTCGGCTAGCGCATGGTGTGCTGTCCCGACTGTCCTGCACCCACTGTTTGGCACTCCTTAGTGAGATGAACCCGGTACCTCAGATGGAAATGCAGAAATCACCCATCTTCTGCGTCACGCTGGGAGCTGTAGACCGGAGCTGTTCCTATTCGGCTATTTTGGCTCCACCCTACTTTCTGTCTTTCTGAATTTCCCCATTCTAGACCTTTTATATAAATGGAATCATACAATATGTGGCCTTTTTTTGTCTGGCTTCTTTCACTTAGGAAGATGTTTTCAAGGTTTATCCATGTTGTACCATGTATCAGTACTTCATTCCTTTTCATGGCCAAATAATATTCTATTGTATGAAGGAACCTAGATGTTTTTGCATAAAACTTCCATAGAAACAGAATTTTGATCTCTGGGACCAAATGATGGTAGGATATTCTGGAAAATATATTCATACCTTCTCTCTGAAAATTTTCCCTAGTATCTTCCTATTATTTAAAAATCTACCAGTGAGGCTGGGTGCGGTGGCTCATGCCTGTAATTCCAGCACTTTGGAAGGGTGCGTTGGGCAGATCACCTGAGGTCAGGAGTTCAAGACCAACCTAGCCAACATAGCGAAACCTCATCTCTACTAAAAATGCAAAAATTAGCCAGGCATGGTGGGCGCCAATAATCCCAGCTACTTGGGAGGCTAAGGCAGGAGAATCACTTGAACCCGGGAGACAGAGGTTTCAGTGAGCCTAGATCAGGCCACTGCACTCCAGCCTGGGCAACAGAGCAAGACTCTGTCTCAAATAAATAATAAATAATAAATAAATACATAATTACATAAAAATCTACCAGTGAGACTTTGATAAACAATAATACTGTTTGATTTTGTTTATCAAAATCTCACTGGTAGATTTTTAAAGTAATTTAATCTGTAGGATTGATAAATCTTACGTTCTTAATAAGGAATCTGTTTTCCAGCAGTGATTAAAGTCAGGCAGATTCAAAAATCTTTTTTCCAGACTTTTTTGAATACCTTCACATTGCCATGCAGGTATGATCTACTTGCAAATGAAATATTTATTAGCTTGCTCATTATTTGTATGAATTATATGTATCATTTTTGTTAAACAATTTCCTAAAATGAAGTGACCACTTTCCATGTTTGGTAAAGAGAAATGATTTTTACGGTACAGAAGGAAACAAATATTCAAACTTTAAGATAGATGCAAAAAATACGTAGTCTAGAATTTGAGATCACATATTACATTAAGTTACACACACAAATACACATACACAGAAACATGTCTTCTATTTTGCAACACATTTCTATAATCAGGAATTTACTCACAGAGCTCTTCTCTGTCAAATGTTTGTCCGCTTCCACCAAACAGTCCCTTGAGAAAGCCTCTGCTTTGAGCTTCTGGTGTCTCTATGGGAGTAAACAAATCTCCTAGCATGTCCTGTATCAAATTCAAAGAAAAAAGCATTAGAACAACTAAAAAATCAATTAATATACAAAAAGGTAACACTGTGGTGTATTAGGACACATCATGAAAAAACAGTCTGCTTTTCATATATTTTCACGGTGATTTTTGCTGTGCTCACAGTTCTCCCTCTGGCATTTCTTTTATTCCTCCCCTTCTATAGTAACAAACATTCTAAAATTTTCCTTTGTCTGTCCTCTTCTCTTCTTCCTTCCACCAAAGCATGGGAAGTTAATATAGCTACCCTAGGATTAATTTCCATCTGTGCTCAATAATTACCACTAGACTTCTGATCCTTTTTCAGTCACTATAGCTTCTTTTTTATCCTGGTACCCTTCCCTGAACCAAGCATAGACTGCCCTATGAAATAGGACAGCTTTGGTGGTATATGGAAGGTTGGATCTTTTTGTAGGAGTACAAAACTATAAAACGATTAAAGATAATTTAAATGAGTCAAAATAGGCAGCTCCTGTATAGGGTGAAGTACAATTGTTTTCAATATTTGGTGAGCTTTACAATGACTAGAGAAATGCTTGTTAGAAATGCAGATATCCAGGCTGCATTCCACATGTATGAAATCAGACTCTACATAGATGTACTCTCGTTATCTACATTTTTACCAGACCTTGCTCCCCAGGTCTTTCTAAAGCAGACCAAAGTTGAAGAACCATCAGTGTGGAGAAAGGAACTTAGACTGAGTCAGGAGATCTGTGACCTAATATTGGTTTCCTATGAACTTCCAGTATGATTTTAACTGCATCATCTCCCCTTACCTCTACTGAGACCTGTGCTCTTCCTCCTGAAGCTCTTCTCTTTGGAAATGGCAACATCATCTACTTGGTTCCCCAAGCCAGAAACCGAGAAATGACTAATTCCTTCCTTTCCACTCCTATTATCTAATAACCCTAAATCCAGCTGATTACACTTTATAGCTATTGAATCCGCTAACTTTTCTCCATCCTCATGCTTCCTGAAAACCAACTGCCGTACTATAACCAGAATATTTATTTTAATAAACAAATCTGCTAAAACTTTTTAATGACCACGGCCCTTGGGATAAATGCTATAATAGATTCCTCAGGGAGCTTGCAAGGGGCTGCAAGATCTACTCGACTAATTCTCCAGCACAACACCTCCACTCTTTTCACCTCCCAATTCTGCACTTTCTTGGCAGTTTCCTTAGCCCTGAGGCTGTTGCATGCCACTACTTCTGTCTAAAGTATCTTACCTTTTTCATCCCAAACCATTCAGTCACCTGGATAACTCCTATTTACCATTTGGAAGTCAGTTGTGCCCATAATCCTTCTCTAACTTCTTTTGATTAAGGGACACACAAAATAAATATATACCCAGTGGGTTAGAATTGGGCATTTGTCTCTGATTATAGCAGTAGGCATAGACTAGAAACGGATAGCTGTAAAAGTTTATCTAACCTTAAGTGAGGACAGTCACAAAATTTTTAAAAAGCATGTTAGAGAGTCAACGGGTTAAACCACCTCCCTTCTGCTCCATCAACCCAGGTGTCCTTCTTATATGTCTCCCCAGTACTGGCACAGCCATATATAGCAGTTTCCACAGAGTAGTGTGATTGTCTGTTTACTTCTGTCTCTCCACACTAGCAGGCAGGGAGTTGTATCTTATTTATTAGCATGTTCCTAGAGTCTAGCCAAGTATTAGGCATATAGAAAAAAGTCAATAAATATCTGTAGAATGACAATGGTGATGATAGTAATATTTATTATTATTTATTTAAAAAAACATACTATATTCCAGGCACTGAGCTCAGTCTTTTATATGAATTCTTACTAAATTCTGACAACAATGCTCCAAAGTAGAGTGTACAGATAGGTTAAGTAAAATGCCCAAAGTCACACAAATGGAGGAGCCAAAATACAACTCGAATAGTTCAGAGCTTATGCTCTTAACCCCTATATTATAATAAATATGTTTTAATTTTCTTATCTGTAAAATGAGGGGGTTTAACTAGTTAAACGTCCAAGATGCTTTTAAAAAATGTTGTGACCATTCTTACACAAGGTTAGACATTTATATCTATCCTGTTTCTAGGCTATGCTTACTGCTACAATAAAAGACAAATGCTCAATTCTAACCCACAGGATATATGTTTATTTTGTGTGTCCCTTAATCACAAGGTTTCTTCAAGAGTTCTTGAACTCCCTGAATGGTATGGAAATTTTTTGTGTGTACATACATATTTTCCACCCTGAGGGGAGAGTTTATAATCTTTTATAAGATTCTCCATAGGCAAAAACAATAAAATAAATACAAAGATTAGCTATTAATATGAATGATCTTTCCATTGTCTCCCTCTTTCTTATTATTTCTGTGCAATATCTAGAACCATACTAGAAGTTGGTAGGCTCAAAATGAAGAATATATATTCAAAACATATTATTGGAAGGGCATATTTATTGTCTGACCTAATAATATTTTAGTTTTTAGACATCTTTCTCATTCTCTCAACCATGTCCAATGTCTTTTTCATAAATGTAACTTCTGACCTACCTGTAGATTATCACACATTTCTTGGCTGTATGTTAACCGCTGAATTTCAGTAGGAGAGACGAGGTATAATGCCTGTCCTTCATTGGTAAAACAAAATGTTCGGGCTATCCTCATGTCTGTCAGTGGCAAATAATTAACATCCAACAATGGGCGAAGACTAGGTAGGCTGAATGGAAAAAAGTAAATCCATATATCATATGCAGGTTGTTAGAAGCAGATATTTATATAAAACAGTAATTTTTATTATTTTATGGTTGTTTCTTTTTATTTTTTTCTTTTTATTTTTTTTGACAGAGTCTTGCTCTATCACCCAAGCTGGAGTGCAGTGGAGTTAGCTCACTGCAATCTTGCCTTCCAGGTTCAAGTGATTCTCATGCCTCAGCCTCCTGAGTAGCTGGAACCACAGGCGAGTGCCACCATACCTGGCTAATTTTTGTATTTTTAGTAGAGACAGGGTTTTGCCATGTTGGCCAGGCTGGTCTCGAACTCCTGACTCCAAGTGATCCACCTGCCTTGGCCTCCTAAAGTGCTGGGATTATAGGCATGAGCCACCATACCCGGCCTGGTTGTTTCTTCTTATCTTCAAGGCTCAGTGGTAATAAACTAGACTTTCTTTTTTTCTTTTTCTTTTTATTTTTGGAGGGAGAAACAACTTTATTTTCATCAGAAATAGTAATGTTTATAAACTTGTTTATAGTAGTTTGTAAACTATTATCAGAAATACTAATGTCAATAAACCACTTAAACTTTAAGAGATAATTGGGAACTATGATGAGGGTGATAATAAAAGGAGAAATCTTACAAAAATTAACCAGGATGTTATGCTTGCTCTAAGATTAAGTCACTTAGGGAAACAGATTCAGTATTATCCAATGGCTTAACCTTCCTTCCTTCCGTTTGTTCCCTTTTTGGTGGTGGCTGGGTTACAAAGAGTAGTGTCTTCTGCCCTGAAGGTAGCAGTAGTATGGTGGGTGCCTAGAGGTCAATTATTGGTTTAGAAGAGATTCAGGATCTTAACTTCTACATATGCTTCCCAGGAGGGGGAACACTTTCTTTCTCAGCCCTGTGTGAGGACCATGTTAGCCCAGAAAGTGTTCTCAGACCACTGGGTGCCCATTCTCAGTGCTAGAAACAGGAAGACCCTGGTTTCCTGGCAGAAATTATGGATCCTACATTTTCTCTCCATCAAACTTTAAGTCACAGTAAGACAGGACTCTGGAGTCACAGGCACAGCCAGAAGGAGAGGTCAGCATCCTTATGCTCACTCCTGTTCCTGGACATGGGTCTTAAGAGCCAATAAACTAGACTTTCACATAAAATCATATAAATAAAAAAATCACAGGCACAGTTCTTTTAATTCACATAGATGCTTAGCAAATGTTCTTGATGGATTAAATGCAGTGGCCAGCAATTTCAGGGGCACTTTTTGTAGCACTTCACATGTTCCTACAATGGCTTACAGCCTTTGGCTATGTCAGAAACACTACAGCTAGAAAGTGTCTGACTGCATACTTGGTCTATTGTCTTTCTTTAAGGCAAAACTGAAAGAGATGTGGTGTGGGTCCAGTTCACTGTGCCTGGAAATGAAGTGGCTTTGCTCCCCATTTCTTTACTCACTCTATACACAGGAAATGAAAATTACCCATAACTTAGGGCAACTGCACTGGAGGCATGACTAATAAGTAAATATGGTCAAGACTGTAAGGGAATGAGAATAAGTTATAAATAATAGATCAGAATTTGCACATCCAAATGAATACCATCTGAATTGTCTTACCCCATGGCTACATGCTTATCCTAATGTAGCAGATAATTTTGCTAAAATATTCATCAGAATGTCCTTTTGGATACTGTTTTTCGAGCCAGTTTTACAAACCACTGAAGAAAACCAGTCTCATTGCCTTTTAATCAGATCTTTAATGTCAAAAGGGAAAAGGTAAACTCGAAATTAATAAATTTTGAAACCATTATACTGATTCTAAGTGTGCACAATGATTTTAAATTGTCCCAGATCATAAAACCAGCACCTTGAAAAAAATATTGATTTCCTTTATCAAAGTGGTTTATAACTATACTTTGAGACCTGGAAATTTACTATGTAAAATGGGACCTGAAATCTGTGCTATTGGAATAAGTACTGTGCTATCCAATATGGTAGCCAGTAACCACATGTAGCTATTGAGCAGTTGATACGTGGCTTGTCTGAATTGAGATGTGCTATAAATGTAAATTACACACTGGATTCAAAAGCTTCATTGATGAATTACCTAATATCTTAAAAAGATATTAAAAGATGATCTGTTATAGCACTTTTGGTAACTAAGCTCCCTAAGATATGAGTCCAAACCAATCCCAGTTAAACAGATTTCCATGACAGATTCAGTCAAATTAAAGGGTGGAGCTGAGGAAGAGGTTCCAACTGACTTTTCTGATGTGCTACATTGTCTATATTGTATAATAACAAGTAAGCCAAGAAAAGAAAATTAAAGAGGTGTAGTCACTTCAGGTAGGAAAAGAGAAAGAGCAAGTCAGTTGCTAACTGCTAGGAAACAATTGCTCTTATAACAGAAGAAAAAAGACTTTCTTCTATGCAGCACACTTTAATAAAGAAATAGCGTCAAGTAACTAAAGGTGGATCTCACAAAAAGTGTCTCTTACAGCCAAGTTTGAGAATTCATGCAAAGAAAAGCCTCTTCTATTTCTCCTCTCTACTCTCAAACTTGCTTTTCTGGGTCCAGGTATTTAGGATCTAAGTAACCATTGGCTAGCTACCTGAGATCTATCAGAAAACTAGGACTTGAGAAGACTGGGCTCAGGAGAGTTACCTTCTGATAGGGTCTGGAAAGATCCTGGGAATATACTCAGTATGGGAAAATGAATGAGGCCAGGTGCATGCTAGTTTGTAGGATTCATTTCTTTAAACCATACAGCAGAGTACATACCACTGTTTCCTAGCTACACTTTATATATATGTATTATTAAAATCATATCAAAATTATTTCCTTTTCAGATATTTTTGAGGATCCTCAGGAACACATGAACGATTTCTACTATGACACAATATCAAAGTAACCATTATCATGTCAAGCAGCTTTTATAAAGGACAGAGGAAGACATACCATTTATCAATGACTCTGTATGTGTCTGAGAGATACACACATTTACACACATACACAAATAGACCTTTTTTTCCCCCCAAATCTGAGGCATGTCTGGGAGTTAAATCATTTTCAAACAAGATTGAAATGACCTTATCAGAAATTTCTAAATACAGTTTGAGAAAGAGGGAACTAGATAGATAGAAAAGAATCAGAAATATATGAGAGAATGAACAGACCATAAAATGACTATTTTTATTCAAAATTTTCTCCTTTACTACTTTCCCTTGGCTTACAAATCTGCTCATATTTTCTGCATTAAAAAAAAAAAACACTCTCAAAACCTAGTTTCACCCTTAAATGACTTTCCTGTCTCATCTCTCTTTTAACCACAAAATTTCCTGAAAGAACAATCAATACCAGGGGAAAAGGGCCCATAAATATTTATGATAGTAAATATTTTAGGCTCTGCAGGCCATATAGTCTCTGTTGCAACTACTCAATTCTGCCCTGTAGTGCAAAAGCAGCCATAGTCAATATACAGAAACATGGGTGTGGCTGTGTTCCAAAACCTTTATTTATGGGCATTGACATTTAAAATTAGTATAATTTTCACATATCATGAAATATTATTCTTCTCCTTGAGTTTTTTCAACCATTAAATATTTAAAAACCATTCTTAGTGCTTGCAGGCTGTACAAAATCAGATAGGGGAATGGAGGTAGATTTTGTTTTGGATATTAATTTGCCAAACCCTGATCTACACCACTGCCTCTATTCTTGTCTCCTTGAAAATTAGCTTTTGTTTCCACCATGCTGCTAAGATTTGCTTTCTCAAAGATCATTAATATCCCACCAGTTGTGAGATCTACTGTTTTTTTCTTGTACCCAAATTCTTTGACCGCTCTGCTATATTTTCCTACCTCTTGACCACCTCTTTTGTTTTAATATTCTTCTCTTTTTATTTAATGAAGTTATACAATTCTGGTCCTTTCCTATCTTTCTAATAACTTCTTCTCAGTCTCCTTTGCTGCATCTTCTTCTTTCTTTCACTACATAAACGTAGAATACCCCCAAGTTTCTATCCTCAGCTCAGTCAATTTCTTGTTTCTTTTTATGCTATCTTTATTATCTCATTTGCTGACATAACTTTTACTGATGCATTTACATAGATGACTTCCAAAGCTGCACCTTCCACATATATTTTTCTAAGAGTACGAATCTTAAATTTATTGCTAAACCTCTGCTGGATGGCTTATAACACCTCAAATTTCAAATATTTATTCTCAATTTATTATTAAATTTCTCTTTATCAGCTTTTTCAAATCCTTCTGACTTTCCTATATGCTAATAACATAACCGTTATCTAAGTTCAAAAAAATTTTTAACCTTTAAACTCTCTTCTCGAGATTTAACAACCTCCATTACTGTTCACAACCAATTAGCTTTGCATTCAATAAGTTTCCCTTACACCTGTTTCCTCGTTGCCTTCAATACAGACACCACCTCAGTTCAAAAGCCTATCTCGACTTCTCCCTCCCTGTGTATGTCCTAACACATGGCTAGAGAAGGTTAATTACCTGCTTAAAACCCCATTTCCTATTAATTGATAAATGTCAAACTCAGCCTGACATTCAAGGTCCTCAACAATTTGCTTGAAACTACCTCTCCATGTTACTGTCCTCCCAACAACTCTTCTTTTATAATACATGTTCAACTATGCTGTGACTTTGAACTCTGGGAACTTAGTTTGTAGCTAGAAAATTCAATCCCATATTTCCTCTGTTGGAATTTATATTTTCTTTTTGTTATAATGTCTGTGTATCTATCTTATCTCCCAAGTTAGACAGTGAGTTTCTTAACGGTTAGGACCATGTTTTACTAATTTTTATATCCTTCACAGGCCTAGCACAATGTTCGTCTCAATGATTTTTGGAAATAAGTGAGATATTAAAAAAAAAGACAGTGACTTCTATATAGTATATGTTTATGAGCTATTTGCTGAATTCATAAAATCATTAGGTAATTATTTTTGTGTCTCGTAAATTTTATTTCATTTCACTAACAGTAGAATGAAATCTCTTGACCAATATTTTATTTTAAAAGTATCTGATAACTTTTAGTTATCAGACTGGCCTCACTTTTCCTAGACTTGCAACCTCAGGCAAACTGTAACTTTAAGTTATTAACACATGTAAAATGGAGGATGCAAATAATAGTTTATTTTCCTATGTCCTAGAGAAGTTCTAGGGATCAAATGAAATTCTGTATGTAAATTTCTTGGGTGAAGTATGAAACACAGGAAAAGTAAAAGTTAACTTCTTTTCCATTTAGCTTATTAATCTTTTATTTCCAGTGCTTAGTGTAGCATCTGGGAGATATGCTCAATAAATATTTGCTGAATGACTGAAAAATCATTCTTTTCTTAGATTCCTTCATAGCAATTAAAAATATATTTACTCACAATGCCAAGCATTTTTGGCAAAAAAGAAAAACCAAAACAAAACACAAAAACCCCAAACTCTCATCAAACTGTTGAATAATAAAACATCCGGAAACATAATGAAACAACGATCTCAGGTTGCTTCTTGATAACATCTGCACATAACACATATATTTTTTAGAATTGTACCTTGCTGGTATTGTTGTGATTACCAGATAATTTATAAGAAGGCAAGTACCTCATTATCATGATATGTCCATTAGCACAAAAGCATGCCAAGCAGGCACTGTTACACATGACCACCACATTTGCTTGCAGTATAAAAGATGTCTCCGTGATGTTATGAACATAAAGGCAAGTCTGAGAAGGCAGTGAGAAGACTTTGGCTTGTTTTTCTGAGCAGATTATTGTATACTGATGATCTCCTATTTCTTGGGATGCAGAAGATGAGTTCATTACCACTTTCCTTCTCCAAGATTTTTCATTTTCATCTATGTTGTTTGGATCCCTCCAAACTTCATATGGCGGTTGCATTAATCCACCCATTTGGTCCATACAGGAGAATGTTAGCACAGCTCCCTTCAATGAGAGGAAAGTACCTGTAAAAACAATTGGACATCACTGACATGTCAAATTCATTCTAAAGCATCCATGGGGAATTAAAGTTTTACATGGTGATAATTTATACCTATAGAGTCATAATATTGCCCTAATGTATATGAATTTGTAGATTTGTGAGTTCATCTGTTATAATAATTTGGAATCATAGAACGTTAGGTCTAAAAGGAACTTAAGACACCAACTGGTCAAACCCTCTCATTATATTAAAAAAGAAGAAAAAACAGACCCAGAAAGATTATGAAAGTTGGGCCAGATCACACAGCAAGTTAGGTCACAGCCTAGATTAGAACTCGGATTTTTCTGATTTCTACCCCAGGATTCTTTCATTATACTATATAGTCCCCCTTAAAGTCCTTTTATAAAAAAGAAAATTTTAAAAATGTGCATATTTTATTTATTGAAATAACTTCAACTGAAAAAATAATCACACAATCATATTTGATTTTCTTATTTCATGACTAATTTGCTAGAAAATGCTTGATTTTTCTTCAAAATCAAACAAGAAGAAATTTCAATATCTAGAATTCATGGTGGCAATTTTAATCGTATGAAAAAGACAAAACAATTACCTTCAGCTCTTAGGTAGGCTTTTGCATCTTTACACAGAAAGGGGTTTTACTCACCTGGATTCTCCAAGGTTGACAATGTATGCCAGATTATTGCCTATAGGTGATTTTCACCAGTCTTGGAGGACAATATACTATAAAGCTTAGGAGGTAGTTTGGGCTCTATTGATCTTTGGATATTTCCAGAGTCTTCCCTAAGCAGTACCCTATTAGCCCTTTCTTTCCTTTGTCCTTTTACATCATGCAGAGCGAGTAAGTATGTTAGCTTAGACTGATATGCCTCAAGGGTGTACATGTGACAGAGACTTGAAAAGGGAAGGGTGACATAAAAATATACTCATTTAGAAAGTACTTATAAAGTCCTTAAAATTTATCAAATTGAAAAGAGTATATTGGGATGATCTAATATCTTAGTTGTGTTTTTAAATCCACTGTAAAACTAAGAAATCTATAAATGTATATAAGGGTAACAGCAGAGGCTAGGGGAGTAGAGGTTTAGGTGCTGCAGTTTAAGGGTTAAGGGAGAACATCTCTCCCAATCTCCCATGAAGGAAAAATGCCAAAAGCTATGAAGAATGATTTAATTAAAATTAACCTAGGATTGATCCTGCTATTCAGTAAAACCACATTTTCATAACTACCTGCCATAGAAAGACTTTTCTAAGTATATCTTTGCATTCTTGATTTAGAGACGGCTGACAGTAGGTTAAAAAGACAAGAAATCCACATTTTGAAAGCCATTTTACTTATACTCATTGCATACAATCTGTCAGCATCAAAATGAAGTTCTCAATAAGCTGCCCTTGCCAAAAGAGCTGCTTTGTTTCTTAATTTTTAGTCATAAATTCTTTGATTATATTCTGTTCATTAGGTTTATACAGGGTTTAAGTTTTCCAAACAATGTATTATTAATCGTTTAGAATTCTTTCTTTAATCTTTTCTAACTGGAAAAAACTCAAGTAAATCTAAATTATAAGCAGCTACTACTTCAGAAATACACTTACAAAGTATGCTTAAACTTATGGGCTTCAATAATAAGATCTTAATTAATTAGGACTTTCCTCTTAAAGAAGAACTCACTGGCTAGGAGTGTACTTTACTCCAGCTTTCCCAAACAACCAGCATTGCCCACTACAACCTTCATTCAATCAATACATACAGTATCAAGGACATTCTATGTGCTCTAGGCTCTATTTTAGTCATAGGCAATATAGTAGAGAATAAAACAGACAAAAGTCCCTGCCTTCATAAAACTTACTTTCTATGGTAGAGATAGATAATATGTCTGATAAATAAGTAATCATATGGGATATTAGATAGTAATGAGTACTAAGGAAAAAATTAAAGCAGAAGAGAAGATAGAAAGTGTTGAAAAAACGTGGATAAATTTTAAATAGTGTTATAGACTGAATGTTTGCATCCCCTGCCAACCTCTTGTAAAAAAAATCATATGTTAAAGCCCCAACGCCCACTATGGATCTATTTGAAGATGGAGCCTTTAAGGAAATAATTAAGATTAAATAAGATCACAAGGGTATGGCTCTAATCTGATAGAATTAGTGTCCTTTTAAAAAGAGATACCAGAGTACATGCTCTCCCTCTCTCTCCCCCTCCCTATGTGTACACAAAGGAAAGGCCATGTGAGCACACAGCAAGAAGGCAGCCATCTGCAACCCAAAGGAAGAGACCTCACTAAACATCTGCCCTGCTGGCACCTTGAACTTAGAGTTTCAGTCTCCAGAACTGTCAGAAAATAAATTTCTGCTGTTTAAGCCACTGAGTCTGTGGTATTTCATTATGGCAACCTGAGCAAACTAATAAAGAAGGGAAGCCTTCTTTTCATCATCCTGTGGGAATTAGGGTTCAGGAAACCAGCACAAAATACAGATATTCTATGACTGTTGTGAATAATAAATTATCTTTTGTCTCTGAGCCAGGAGTTTCATGTCTTCTATCAGCATCGAAACTGGCAACCTAACTTTATTAGCTTACAAGTAGAATAAAATCTCAGATTCTTTATAGATCTTGACTTTCTAGAATGCCAAGAAGATTCATAGGAGGTAAGATCAGAGAGATAAAGTAGAGCCAGATCATGTTGGTTCTTTCAGGACATGGTAAAGACCTAGACTTTTACTTATCGTGAGATGGAAGGATTTTGAGAATGGAAGTGATGTAATCTAACTTTCATGTAACAGAATCACCCTACCTCCTGGGCGTATCCTAAAGGGAACCAAGGCAGGAAGCAGGGAGAGCAGTGAAGAGGTTAGTGTATTAGTCTGTGTGAAAAATGGATAGAGGCTTGGTTGAACTGTGTGGTAATAGTAGAGATGGTGAGCAATGTCAGAATCTGAGTATATTGTAAAGGTTGTGCCAGCAGGATTTGTTAACAAATTGGATTTAGGGTATGAAAGAAATATGGGGGTCAAGGGTGATTCCAATGTTTTTGACCTGAGAAACTGGCAGCATGGAATTGTGATTAATAGATGTAGAAAAGTGTGACA
The DNA here is from genome assembly GCF_028878055.3 of Symphalangus syndactylus. NCBI lineage: Eukaryota > Metazoa > Chordata > Mammalia > Primates > Hylobatidae > Symphalangus > Symphalangus syndactylus. The sequence continues at coordinate 45,223,437 of NC_072443.2, read as the reverse complement.
GGAATGAGAGGAATACCAGGAGCTCAGGTTTGAACATGTTAAGTTTGAGATACTTACTAAGCATCCAAATGGATACCAAATAGCTGCATATATGTTAGGAATTTGGGGAGAGGTCCAGACTATAAATATAAATGTATGATCCATCAGACATTTAAAGGCATGAAGCTGGTTGAATTCATCTAGTGCTTCAATATAAAGAGAAAAGTTTCAAAGAATCAATCTTGGGGCATTCTGATTTAAGTCCACTGAAATGGAGGAGGAACAAGCAAAGGAGATTGAGAAGGAATAGCTAGAAGGTAGGAAGAAAATCAGGTGAAAATAGCACTCTAGAATTTGAAGTGTTTTAAGGTAGGAATGGTAGCCTGTGTAATACGTTGCTGAAATGTCAAATAAGATGTTGCCTGAGAAATGACCAAGAATTCCTATCTCCTTTTCTGCTCTAATTTTTTCCTTAGTAGTTATTAGTATCTAATATCCCATAAAATTACTTATTTATCACACACATTATCTATCTCCACCATAGAAAGTAAGTTTTATGAAGGCAAGGACTTTTGTCTGTTTTATTCGCTACTATATTGCCCATTACTAAAACAGCCTAGAATCCACTGTTTCTCCTTTTTAATGGAAGATATAACAATATATTTATATAATGATTCGGTAGAAAGAAAAACATTTATTATAAAGGAAACAAAGGAAAAATTGCTAGATTGACTTTCTTAAGTAGGTGAAAGCAGGTAAAATCTAGTATATAAGTGGAGTCTAGTGTATAAACAGAGTCCAGAGTATAAGTGGAATACAGTGAATAACTACCGCCCAGTTCACACAAGCCTTTATCCATTTTTCATCCAGACTATTATATTAACTTCTTCACTGCTCTGCCTGCTTCCAACCTTGATTCCCTTTAGGATAGGCCAGGAGATAGAATGATTCTGTTAAATGAGTCACCTAGTTAGAAGCTTAGTTTAGTAACTGTAACAGGAGAGAATATGCAGGCCATGAAGATACAAGCAGATAGGTTGGTAGATGTGATGATAGCTGCTGAAGTTTTTATCTGATTATTTTAATTTTCTCAATAAAAGACGACACATGGTGATTACTGAGATTGAAGATAGAAAAGTAAGTTTTGGAGATTTAAAGAGACTAGAGAAAATACGTAATTGTTAGCCAGGCATGATGGCATGCCTGTAGTCCCAGCTACTCAGGTGGCTGAGACGGGAGGATCGCTTGAGTCTAGTAGTTCAGGGTGACAGTGAGCTATGATTGCACCATTGCACTCCAGCCTGGGTGACAGAGTGAGACCTCATCTATACCAAAACAAAACAAAACACACACACACACACACACACACAACCAACCAAAAGGATAAACAAGAAAATATGCAATTGTTGTCCAGGAGTGCAGGGGCAAGGACTAGGAAAATATAGTATGGTTACCTAGCAGCATAAGAGCCCACTTGAAGTTAGTGATGATTTATGGTAAAATGAGACACTTTAGTGTGGTTATGTATTTTTCTCTAGCCATATTCAGCTACATGGGTCTAGAAATAGGATAGGTAGAGTTGAATTTAACCAGGTTTGAGATTAAGCTGAATAAGCATGACAAAGCAAACAAAGCAAAAAGGAAGCAAGAGAGTCAAAAATGCATGAAAGAAAAGCATTATAGAGCTTGACTGTGAAATTTAAGTTAGAAAGTGGGAACATGAAGGGGGTGAATGACAATGAAAATGGTAGGATCAACAGATTAAAGTTCCAGTGAGGCTGAAGAATTATATTAAAGTTGGAGTCTTAAGGAGCCTGAGATATTTACTTTCCTTTTCCCTTATACACATTGTTTAAACTTAAATTGTCTCTCAACTTCCACAGAACTTCTCAATTCCTATCTAGAATGTAAGCTATTTGAGGACAGAAACTTCATATGACTTTGTCATTACTTTATCTTCAGTGTTTATTATAATATCTGGACATGTCATGTGCTCAATAAACGTTTATTAACTTCCTGATTACTCCAGTTCAGTCTTAATTATGGATTTTTAAACTCTTATTTTATATTATATACTCAGGATCAGCTACAAAATTTGTGGGCCTAGCACAAAATCAAAATGCACTAGGCCTACAAATTATGGGGAACTTTTTGTTCAAAAATTGGGAGAAGAGGTACCATTGAATGTTGCAAATTATAAAGCTTTTTTCTTTCTTCTGTGGTCTATCTCTTTAGTGTTTTTATATTTGCTATTTATGTTCTATGTAAAGTTAAAATTTTTTATTATTCATCTTTATAATATTCTATATAAGAACATTTAACCTCTATTTTGAACTGTAGCAAAAACACAATAGCTAGTCCCCAGAGCTATGAAATGATTATCCACATGGAGTTGGCCAGAAGAGACAAACCAGTCAGTCTCAGGAAGGTTGGAAGGTGGAAGACAGGGTCCTTCAAGCCCAGACCAGACCTGAGGAAGCACGTTCTTAGGTATGGGGATATCTCTTTCAGCTTGAGAATACTTGCAAGATGACTGCAGACTTTCACAGGCAACTGAGGGTCTCACCACATGACTTCAGTTACTTAAGTACGTGTGAGTCTGATGGCTGCCAAGTTTCTCCTCTTGAGAGCAATAAGACCCCATCCTGCCACCTCAAACTATAAAAGATGGGTGACTCCCAGAAAGTCTTTAAAATTGTTTGCTAGGAAGTGCTAGTTATCTGGAACAGGACTGGTTAAGAGTCTCAATCTAGGACATGGCCTCTGGTTGGCTGACCACATGCTACAGTCACCAAGTGCTACCAACTCAGGATAAGGATGGCTGCCTCCATGCCCCAAAATGTCACCAGTCATGTGCCTGACCCTGACCACCTCTATGTATACTCCAGGCCCCAAAAGCAGTGGAAAGTGAAAGTAGAATGCCTCTCTTCCCACAAACTAAGTCATCGCCTGGGTGAGAGGTAGGTGGGAGGTAGACTGCTCATGAGCAGAGGCTTCAAGCCCCTGGTGCATGCTCCATTGTCTCATTGGTCTTTACTTACAAGCATACATCAAAAGATAAAATTATTAATAATTTTAAGACTTTAAGAGCAGAGAGCCTTCTGGGAGCAGAACCCTGTGTATCAGTAGACAAAAGGAGGAAGTAAGGCTTCATTTTTGTAGACTCAGCACATCTGGGAACTTGCTAAAAATGCAAATTCTCAGACCCTACCTCAGACCTACTGAATCAGAAACTTTGGGGGTGGGGCCCAGTAATCTGTATTGTAATGAATCCTTCAAGTGATTTTGATGCAGACAAAAGTGATAGGTGTTGGGAACAGGACCCCCAAAATCTGGCCATAAACTGGCCCCAAAACTAGCCATAAACAAAATCTCTGTAGCACTGTGACATGTTCATGATGGCCATAATGCCCATGCTGGAAGGTTGTGGTTTTACCAGAATGAGGGCAAGGAACACCTGGCCCTCCCAAGGCCGAAAAATGCTTAAAGGTATTCTTAAGCCACAAACAATAGCATGAGCGATCTGTGCCTTAAGGACATGCTCCCGCTGCAGTTAACTAGCCCAACCTATTCCTTTAATTCAGCCCATCCCTTCATTTCCCATAAGGGATACTTTTAGTTAATTTAATATCTATAGAAACAATGCTAATGACTGGCTTGCTGTTAATAAATATGTGGGTAAATCTCTGTTCAGGGCTCTCAGCTCTGAAAGCTATGAGATCCCTGATTTCCCACTTCACACCTCTATATTTCTCTGTATGTGTCTTTAATTCCTCTAGCGCCGCTGGGTTAGGGTCTTCCCGACCGAGCTGGTCTCAGCAAGTGGCATCCATTGTGGGGGCTTGAATCCAGGTTGAAGGGTCACCGGAGCAATGGTTGGAGAACGTGGAACTAGCTGGAGGACACTCAAGTACTCTTAAAGCAATCCTCGTGATGAGTAAGAAGGGGAGCTCAGAAGCATCAGTGTAACAACGGGACAAGTGTGGGGTCTGGTTCATTCCACCTTGGAAATTTTTCACACTGATGAGGAGGAAGGAGAGTATAATGAAGTAACAGAAGAGGTTACAGACCAGGTTTATTTGCCAGCTAAAGCTGAAGTGGCAAAGGAGGGAGAGGTTCATCCCTACCCTTCTGCACCACCTCATTATTATTTTGAAGAAAAAGAGTGGCCTAACCCTCCAGATCTTTCTTTTCCACAGGACACTGGGTAAAAAGTAGTTGCCCCAGTGACTGTTCAAGCAGTGCCTCGAGCGACCGCTCTTAGTTCTGTTCAGGCAGGAATTCAGCAAACTAGAAGAGAGGGTGATTTTGAGGCTTGGCAGTTCCCTGTTAGAATACACCCTCCAGATCAACAGGGAAATATTATAGCTACATTTGAGCCTTTTCCTTTTAAATTCGGGAAAGCACATTTAGTTGATTATATCAAGGCCTGTGATGGTATTGGAGGTAATCTGCATAAAGCTACTTTGTTGGCACAGGCAATGGCAGGACTGAGAGTGGATAAAGGAAATACTCATTTCCTGGAGCTTGTTTTAACTGTGGGAAGCGTGGTTCTACTAAAAAAGAATGTAGAAAACATCAGCAAGTCAGGCCACCAAATAAGGGAAAAAAGAAAATTGCTGAGCCTGAAATATGTCTAAAATGTAAAAAAGGAAAACATTGGGCTAAGCAGTGTCACTCTAGGTTTGATAAAGATGGGAACCCGATTTCGGGAAACGCCATGAGGGGCCTGTCCTGGGCGCTGTTCTAAACTGGGGCATTTCCAGCTCAGGCCATTCCCTCACCCCTGTACAATGTCTGTGCCCCGCCACAGCCGGTAGTGCTGCAGTAGATTTATGCTGCACAAAAGCTGTGAGCCTTCTGCCTGGGGAACCCCCACAAAAGGTCCCAACAGAGTCTGTGGATCCTTGCCAGCGGGGACAATAGGATTACTTTTAGAAAGGTCTAGTTTAAGTTTAAAAGGGGTACAAATACATACAGGAGTCATTGATTCAGATGACAATGGGGAAATTCAAATTGTTATATCTACTTCTGTTCCCTGGAAAGCAGAGCCAGGAGAGCACATAGCACAGCTCCTGATTGTGCCGTATGGGGGAATGGGAAAAAGTAAAATTAAACGAACAGGAGGATTTGGAAGTACGAATAAACAAGGCAAAGCAGCTTATTGGGTAAATCAAATTACTGATGAATGTCCTACCTGTGAAATAACTATTCAGGGAAAGAAATTTAAAGGTTTGGTAGATACAGGAGTGGACATTTCAATCATTTCTCTACAGCACTGGCCGTCTGCGTGGCCAATTCAATCTGCTCAATTTAACATAGTTGGAGTTGGTAAAGCCCCTGATGTATATCAAAGTAGTTATATTTTGCATTGTGAAGGGCCCAATGGACAACCTGGGACTATTCAACCAATTATAACCTCTGTACCTATAAATTTATGGGGAAGAGATTTATTACACCAATGGGGAGCACAAGTTCTAATTCCAGAACAATTATATAGCCTTTAAGTCAACATATAATGCATGAAATGGGGTATGTCCCTGGTATGGGACTAGAAAAAAATCTGCAAGGTTTGGAAGAACCACTTCAAATGGAAAGACAATGTTCCCACCAAAGATTAGGATATCATTCTTGATAGTGGCCATTGTTAAGCCTTCAGAACCTATACCTTTAAAATGGTTAACAGATAAGCCAATTTGGATAGAACAATGGCCACTAAATAAAGAGAAACTGGAGGCTTTAGAGAAATTAGTTACTGAACAATTAGAAAATGGGCACATAGCTCCAACATTTTCGCCTTGGAATTCTCCAGTTTTCTTAATTAAGAAAAAATCAGGTAAATGGAGAATGTTAACCGACTTAAGAGCCATCTATTCAGTTATACAACCTATGGGAGCATTACAGCCAGGATTGCCTTCTCCTGCTATAATTCCTAAAAATTGGCCTCTAATAGTCATAGATTTAAAAGACTGTTTCTTTACTATCCCCTTAGCTGAGCAATACTGTGAATGGTTTGCATTTACAATTCCTGCAGTAAACAACCTGCAGCCTGCTAAGCATTTTCATTGTTTCACAGATGGGTCTAGTAATGGTAAAGCTTCTTATTCTGGATCAAAAAGTAAAGTTTTCCAGACATCCTATACTTCAGCTCAAAAAGTGGAGCTTGTAGCTGTAATTGAGGTATTGATTGCTTTTGATATGCCTATTAATGTGATTTCTGATTCTTCATATGTGGTTCATTCCACACAGTTAATTGAAAATGCTCAGTTACAATTTCATACAGATGAACAACCGATGACTTTATTTACCCAATTGCAAACAGCAGTTAGAAGTAGAATGCACCCTTTTTACATCACTCACATTAGGGCTTATACACCTCTTCCAGGACCTTTGACTGAAGGGAATCAAATGGCTGATCGCCTAGTTGCTAATGCAATATCTAATGCTAGAATCTTTTTCACAATTTAACCCATGCTAATGCCTCTGGTCTCAAATGCAGATACAGCATTACCTGGAAAGAAGCTAAAAATATTATCCAGCGATGCCCAACTTACCAAATGGTACATTCTTCATCTTTTACAAGAGGAGTTAATCCTCGAGGATTGGAACCTAACTCTCTTTGGCAAATGGATGTCACACATATTCCCTCGTTTGGGAGACTAGCTTATGTACATGTATGTGTGGACACCTTTTTTCACTTTGTCTGGGCTACATGCCAGTCAGGAGAGTCTTCTGCCTGTGTTAAATGTCACCTTTTGCAGTGTTTTGCGGTGATGGGCATTCCAGCCTCTACTAAAACAGATAATGCCCCAGGCTATACTAGCCAAGCTCTAGCTACTTTTTTCTCTATGTGGAATATTAAACACATTACTGGTATCTCATACAATTCTCAAGGACAAGCCATAATGGAAAGAATGAATCTTTCCCTAAAACAGCAGTTGCAAAAAGCAGAAAGGGGAAAATAGAGAATATGGAACACTGCAGATACAACTGAATCTAGCATTATTAACTTTAAATTTTTTGAGCCTGCCCAAAGGCCAGATGTTATCAGCAGCTGAACAGCATCTACAGAAACCAGCTGCAAAGACAGAAGCAGAACAACTGATTTGGCAGGGAAATCTGATAACAAAAATTTGGGAAATAGGTAAAATAATAACTTGGGGTGGAGGTTATGCTTGTGTTTCTCCAGGCCAAAATCAACAGCTGATTTGGATACCATCAAGACACCTGAAACCTTTTCATGAGCCAGATGCCGAGGAAGAGATTCTGGGAGGATCCCGAGGATCCCCTGGTTGCAGCCATGTCTTGACTGATGCTAAGGAGGACACCAACTGTCACGAGCAACACCCACTGAACACAGCCACCCACCTGGGGACAGATCAAGAAGCTGTCACAGATGGTGGAAGAAAACCTGAGGAAAGCGGGACAACCACTCACAATGAGTAATTTAATGGTAGCTATGATAGCGGTATCACCACTGCCGTGAGTATTCCTTCAACAAGGGCTGACACAGAGAACAATTATACTTATTGGGCATATTTATCAACCTTGGCTGGCAATAATGCCTAGATGTAATCACTCTATGATGCAGTTACATATGCTTTCTGATCTCAGTATTTACCACAATAAATCTGCTCCCATAATTGAGGCATACTGCCCTCAAAAACCTATTTGTAAACAAAATTGAACCTGACCAGAAAAAATGCAAGAATATTTTATTAATGGCTAAAGCTTTAGCAGAAACAATTTAACGTATGTATCATACTCATCTGCAAGACTATGCTTTTGGAAAACTCAGCCTTAATTAAAAGTCATAATTTTTAATTTCCTATTTGTTTGAAAAAATTTTCATCATTTTGAATTTATATTTCCACAGTCCAAGATTATTTCTTCTGTTTCAGACTTTTCTTATGTGAAATAGAAGAGTTTTGTTTTGTTTTCGGTTTGGTTTAGCCTGAAAAAAGATGTAAAATTGTAAATACCTCAAAACTGCATGCCCAAGTAAGGATGTGTATAATTGACAGTCTTTCAATGTTTGCCAGTCACACATCTAAAGGGTTACTTACTATTTCTGCTCTATTAGGAAAAGAACTATGTATCTAGTTCATTGAATTTTCACAAAGAATGATAATAGATTTTTTTTCATCTGTCTGTATAAGAAGGGCCCTATTCTGGCAAAAGTCTGAATTCATGCCACTAACAAATGACAGAAGGGTAAGTGAAGTTTTGTTTTTGATAGTACCTGAAGGGAATTTCATTTTTCTTCAGTGAATTTTAAAAATCTAAAAATCCTTTAAAACCCTCAACAGCCTGTAATCCCAGCACTTTGGGAGGCCGAGGCGGGTGGATCACGAGGTCAGGAGATCAAGACCATCCTGGCTCACATGGTGAAACCCCGTCTCTACTGAAAAAATACAAAAAATTAGCCAGGCGTGGTGGCGGGTGCCTGTAGTCCCAGCTACTCGGGAGGCTGAGGCAGGAGAATGGCCTGAACCCAGGAGGTGGAGCTTGCAGTGAGCTGAGCTCGTGCCACTGCACTCTAGCCTGGGCAACAGAACGAGACTCTGTCTCAAAAAAAAAAAAACCCTCAACAAACTAGACATAGAAAGAATATGCTTCAAAATAATAAAAGTCATATATGACAAACCCATAGCCAACATCATACTGAACAGGGAAATGTTGAAAGCATTCCCCCTAAAAACTGGAACAAGATAAGGATGTATACTTTCACCACTCCTATGCAACATGGTACTGGAAGTCCTAACCAGAGCAATCAGGCAAGAGAAAAAAAAAGGCATTCAAATTGGAAAAAAGGAAGTCAAATTATTGCTGTTCACTGATTATATGATCTTATAACTAGAAAACCCTAAAGACTCCTTCAAAAGACTCCTAGATTTGATAAATGACTTCAGCAAAGTTTCAGTATATAAAAATCAATGTATAAAAATCAGTACCACTTTTATACACTAATAATGATCAAGCTGAGAACAAAAAGAAGAACTCAATCCCATTTATAATAGCTATTAAAAATACCTAGGAATACATTAATCAAGGAGGTGAAAGATCGCTACATGCAAAATTTAAAAAACACTAGTGAAAGAAATCGAGATGACACAAACAAATGAAAAAACATCCCATAGTCATAGATTGGAAGAATCAATATCATTAAAATGACCATACTGCCCAAAACAAGCTACAGATTCAACACAATTCCTATCAATTTGCCAACAGCATTCTTCACAGTATTAGAAAAAAAAATACTAAAATTCATATGGAACCGAAACAGTCTGAATAGCCAAAGAAATCCTAAGCAAAAAGAATGAAGCTGCACGTTGCCTGACTTCAAATTATACTACATTGCCTGACTTCAAATTATACTACAAGGCTATAATAACCAAAACAGCAGAGTACTGGTATAAAGATAGATAGATTAAATGGAAGAGAATAGAAGACCCAGAAATAAAACTATATACCTACAACTAACTGATCTTTGAGAAAGTCAACAAAAGCATCCACTGAGAAAAGAACATCTTATTTAATAAATGGTTCTGTAAAAATTGTGTAACCGTATGCAGAAGAATAAAACTGGACACATATCTCTCAACATACACAAAAAGTAACTCAAGGTGAATTATAGATTCAAATGTAAGACCTGAAACTATAAAAATGCTAGAAGGAAACCTAGCAAAAACTCTTGTGTGGACATTGGCTTAGGTGAAGAATTCATGACTAAGACCTCAAAAGCAAATGTGGCAAAACTAAAAATAGACAAATAGGACTTAACTGAAAAGCTTATGCACAGAAAAAGAAATAAACAACAGAGTGAATAAACAACTTGAGGAATGGGAAAAATATTTGCCAGCGATGCATCTGACAATGGGCTAATACCCAGAATCTGCAAGGAACTCAAGCAATTCAAAAAGGAAAACACAAATAACCCCATTAAAAAGTAAGCAAAATACATGAACAGGCACTTTTCAAAACAACACATACAAATGGCCAAGAAACAAAAAAAAAATGCTCAACATCATTAATCATGAGAGAAATGAAAATAAAACCATAATAAGATACCATCTTACACCAGTCAGAATGGCTATTAATAAAAAAAAAAAATAGACTTTGGCAAAGATGCAAAGAAAAGGGAACGCTTATACAGCATTGGTGGGAATTAATTTAGTACAACTTCTATGGAAAGCAATATGGAGATGTCTCAAATAACTAAAAATAGAACTACCTTTGATCAAGTGATCCCACTCCTGCTATTTACACAAAAGAAAAGAAATAATCATATCAAAAAGACACAAGCACGTGTATGTTTATTGCAGCACTATTTACAATAGCAAAGTCATGGGATCAACCTAAGTGTCTATCAATGGGCAATTGGATTAATAATGTGATACATACATATATATATGCCATGAAATACTACTCAGTCATAATAAAATGAAATCACTGCTTTATACTTGACTACACACTGGGCTTATTAAGTGAATGACAAGGAGTTTGGTTTATCTAGGGCCCAGGATATGTAGTGAAAGGTCAAAGACTATAAGGCTGGAAAAGAATGGTGGAGGTGGGGAATGGAAGATCTAAATGCCAAGGATTCCTTTCAATTGCTATATAAAAACATGTAAAGACTGGGGGGGGGGGGTGTTCCAAGATGGCTGAATAGGAACAGCTCTCGTCTGCAGCTTCCAGCTTGATCAACTCAGAAGATGGGTGATTTCTGCATTCTAACTGAGGTAACTGGTTCATCTCATTGGGACTGGTTGGACAGTGGGTGCAGCCCATGGAGGGTGAGCTGAAGCAGGGCAGGGCATTGTCACCTTACCTGGGAAGCGCAAGGGGTTGGGGGATTTCCCTTTCCTAGCCAAGGGAAGATATGACTGACTGCCTGGAAAAACAGGGCACTCCTGCTCAAATACTGCACTTTTCCCAAGGTCATAGCAACTGGCAAACAATGTGATTCTCTCCCATGCCTGGCTTGGTGGGTCCCACGCCCATGGAGCCTTGCTCACTGCTAGCACAGCAGTCTGAGATTGATCTGCAAGTCGGCAGCCTGGCTGGGGAGGGGTGTCTGCCATTGCTGAGGCTTGAGTAGGTAAACAAAGTGGCCGGGAAACTCAAACTAGGTGGAGCCAACCGCAGCTCAACAAGGCCTACTGTCTCTAGACTCCACTTCTGTGGGCAGGGCGTAGCTGAACGAAAGACAGCAGACAACTTCTGCAGACTCAAACGTCCCTGTCTGACAGCTCTGAAGAGAGAAGTGGTTCTCCCAGCATAGTGTTTGAGCTCTGAGAAGACAGACTGCCCCTTCAAGTGGGTCCCTGACCCCCATGTAGACTAACTGGGAGACACCTCCCAGTAGGGGCAGACAGGCACCTCATATAGGCAGCTGCCCCTCTGGGACAAAGCTTCCAGGGGAAGGATCAGGCAGCAATATTTGTTGTTCTGCAGCCTTTGCTGGTGATACCAAGGCAAACAGGGTCTGGAGTGGGCCTCCAGCAAACTCCAACAGACCTGCAGCTGAGGGACCTGATTGTTAGAAGGAAAACTAACAAATAGATAGGAATAGCATCAACATAAACAAAAAGGTCATCTATACTAAAATCCCATCTCTAGGTCACCAACATCAAAGACCAAAGGTAGATAAAACCACAAAGATGGGGAGAAACCAGAGCAGAAAAGCTGAAAATTCAAAAATCAGAGCGCCTCTTCTCTTCCAAAGCATCACAGCTCCTCACCAGCAACAGAGCAAAGCTGGACAGAGAATGACTTTGATAAGTTGACAGAAGCAGGCTTCAGAAGGTCGGTAATAAGAAACTTCTCCAAGCTAAAGGAGGATACTCAAACCCATTGCAAGGAAGCTAAAAAGCTTGAAAAAAGATTAGACAAATGGCTAACTAGAATAAACAGTGTAGAGAAGACCTTAAATGACCTGATGGAGCTAAAACCATGGCACGAGAACTCCATGACACATGCACAAGCTTCAATAGCTGATTCGATCAAGGGGAAGAAAGGGTATCTATCAGTGATGGAAGATCAAATTAATGAAATAAAGTGAGAAAACAAGGTAGAGAAAGAAAAGTAAAAAGAAATGAACAAAGCCTCCAAGAAATATGGGACTATGTGAAAAGACCAAATCTACGTCTGATTGGTGTACCTGAAAGTGATGGGGAGAATGGAACCAAGCTGGAAAACACTCTTCAGGATATTATCCAGGAGAACTTCCCCAACTTAGCAAGGCAGGCCAACATTCAAATTCAGGAAATATGAGAACATCACAAAGATACTCCTCGAGAAGAGCAACCCCGAGACACACAATTGTCAGATTCACCAAGGTTGAAATAAAGGAAAAAATGTTAAGGGCAGCCAGAGAGAAAGGTTGAGTTACCCACGAATGGAAGCCCAACAAACTAACAGTGGATCTCTTGGCAGAAACTCTACAAACCAGAAGAGAGTGGGGGCCAATATTCAACATTCTTAAAGAAAAGAATTTTCAACCCAGAATTTCATATCCAAACTAAGCTTCATAAGTGAAGGAGAAATAAAATCCTTTACAGATAAGCAAATACTGAGAGATTTTGTCACCACTAGGCTTGCCATACAAGAGCTTCTGAAAGAATCACTAAACATGGAAAGAAACAACCGGTAGCAGCCACTGCAAAAACATGCCAAATTGTAAAGACCATTGATGCTATGAAGAAACTGAATCAATTAACAGGCAAAATAACCGGCTAACATCATAATGACAGGATCAAATTCACACATAACAATATTAACCTTAAATGTAGATGGGCTAAATGCCCAAATTAAAAGACAAAGACGCAAATTGGATGAAGAGTTAAGACCCATCAGTGTACTATATTCAGGAGACCCATCTCACATGCAAAGATGCACATGAGGCTCAAAGTAAAGGGATGGAGGAAGATCTACCAAGCAAATAGAAAGCAAAAAAAGAGCAGAGATTGCAATCCTAGTCTCTGATAAAACAGACTTTACAACAACAAAGGTCAAAAGAGACAAAGAAGGCCACTACATAATGGTAAAGGGATCAACTCAACAAGAAGAGCTAACTTTCCTGAATATATATGAACCCAATATGGGAGCACCCAGATTCATAAAGCAAGTCCTTAGAAACATAGAAAGAGACTTAAACTCCCACACAATAATAATGGGAGAATTTAACACCCCACTGTCAATATTAGACAGATCCAAGAGACAGAAGGTTAACAAGGATATCCAGGACTTGAACTCAGCTCTGCAACAAGCAGACCTAATAGACATCTACAGAACATTCCATCCCAAATCAACAGAATATACATTCTTCTCAGCACCACATCAAACTTGTTCCAAAATTGACCACATAATTGGAAGTAAAGCATTCCTCAGTAAATGTAAAAGAACACAAATCACAACAAACTGTCTCTCAGACCACAGTGCAATCAAACTAGAACTCAGGATTAAGAAACTCACTAAAAACCACACAACTACATGGAAACTGAACAACTTGCTCCTGAATGACTACTGGGTAAATAACAAAATGAAGGCAGAAATAAAGATGTTCTTTGAAACCAATGAGAACAAAGACACAATGTACCAGAATCTCTGGGACACATTTAAAGCAGTGTGTAGAAGGAAATGTATAGCACTAAATGCCCATAAGAGAAAGCAGGAGAGATCTAAAATTGACACCCTCACATCACAATTTAAAGAACTAGAGATGCAAGAGCAAACAAATTCAAAAGCTATCAGAAGGCAAGAAATAACTAAGATCGGAGCAGAACTGAAAGAGACAGAGACACAAAAAACCTTTCAAAAAATCAATGAATCCAGAAGCTGGTTTTTTGAAAAGATCAACAAAATTGATAGACAACTAGCAAGACTAATAAAGAAGAAAAGAGAGAAGAATCAAATAGATGCAATAAAAATGATAAAAGGGATATCACCACTCATCCCACAGAAATACAAACTACCATCAGAGAATACTATAAACACCTCTACACAAATAAACTAGAAAATCTAGAAGAAACAGATAAATTCCTGGACACATACACCCTCCCAAGACTAAACCAAGTAGAAGTTGAATCTCTGAATAGACCAATAACAGGCTCTGAGATTGAGGCAATAATTAAAAGCCTACCAACCAAAAGAAGTCCAGGACCAGATGGATTCATAGCTGTATTCTACCAGAGGCACAAAGAGAAGCTGGTGCCATTCCTTCTCAAAGTATTCCAATCAATAGAAAAAGAGGGAATCCTCTCAAATTCATTTTATGAGGCCCACATCATCCTGATACCAAAGCCTGGCAGAGACACAACAAAAAAGAGAATTTTAGACCAATATCTGTGATGAACATCCATGTGAAAATCAATAAAATACTGACAAACGAATCCAGCAGCACACTGAAAAGCTTATCCACCACGATCAAGTTGGCTTCCTCCCTGGGATGCAAGGCTGGTTCAACATACAGAAATCAATAAACGTAATCCATCACATAAACAGAACCAATGACAAAAACCACATGGTTATCTCAACAGATGCAGAAAAGGCCTTTGACAAAATTCAACAGCCCTTCAGGCTAAAAACTCTCAATAAACTAGGTATTGATGGAACGTATCTCAAAATAATAAGACCTATCTATGACAAACCCACAGCCAATATCATGCTGACTGGGCAAAAACTGGAAGCATTCCGTTTCTGGCACAAGACAAGGATGCCCTCTCTCACCACTCCTATTCAACATGGTGTTGGAAGTTCTGGCCAGGGCAATCAGGCAAGAGAAAGAAATAAGGGGTATTCAATTAGGAAAAAAGGAAGTCAAATTGTCTCTATTTTCAAATGACATGATTGTATATTTAGAAAACCCCGTCGTCTCAGCCCAAAATCTCAAGCTGATAAGCAACTTCAGCAAAGTCTCAGGACACAAAATCAACGTGCAAAAATCACAGACATCCCTATACAGCAATAACAGACAAACAGAGAGCCAAATCATGAGTGAACTCCCATTCACAATTGCTACAAAGAGAATACCTAGGAATCCAACTTACAAGGGATGTGAAGGACCTCTTCAAGGAGCACTACAAATCACTGCTCAAGGAAATAAAAAAGGACACAAACAAATGGAAGAATATTCCATGCTCATGGATAGGAAGAATCAATATCATGAAAATGGCCATACTGCCCAAGGTAATTTATAGATTCAATGCCATCCCTATCAAGCTACCAATGACTTTCTTCACAGAATTGGAAAAAACTACTTTAAAGTTCATATGGAACCAAAAAAGAGCCCGCATTGCCAAGACAATCCTAAGCAAAAAGAACAAAGCTGGAGGCATCAAGCTTCCTGACTTCAAACTATACTACAAGGCTACAGTAACCAAAACAGCATGGTACTGGTAACAAAACAGAGATATAAACTGATGGGACAGAACAGAGGCCTCAGAAATAACACCACACATCTACAACCATCTGATCTTTGACAAACCTGACAAAAACAAGAAATGGGGAAACGATTCCCTATTTAATAAATGGTGCTGGGAAAACTGGCTAGCAATATGTGGAAAGCTGAAACTGGATCCTTTCTTACACCTTATACAAAAATTAATTCAAGATGGATTAAAGACTTACATGTTAGACCTAAAACCATAAAAACCCTAGAAGAAAACCTAGGCAATACCATTCAGGACATAGGCATGGGCAAGGACTTCATGACTAAAACACCAAAAGCAATGGCAACAAAAGCCAAAATAGACAAATGGGATCTAATTAAACTAAAGACCTTCTGTCCAGCAAAAGAAAGTGCCATCAGAATGAACAGGCAACCTACAGAATGGGAGAAAATTTTTGCAATCTACTCATCTGACAAAGGGCTAATATCCAGAATCTACAAAGAACTCAAACAAATTTACACTAAAAAAAATAAGGAACCCCATCAAAAAGTGGGCAAAGGATTTGAACAGACACTTCTCAAAAGAAGACATCTATGCAGCCAACAGACACATGAAAAAATGCTCATCATCACTGGTCATGAGAGAAACGCAAATCAAAACCACAATGAGATACCATCTCACACCAGTTAGAATGGCAGTCATTAAAAAGTCAGGAAACAACAGATGCTAGAGAGGATGTGGAAAAATAGGAATGCTTTTACACTGTTCGTGGGACTGTAAATTAGTTCAACCATTATGGAAGACAGTGTGGCAATTCCTCAAGGTTCTGCAACTAGAATTACCATTTGACCCAGCAATCCCATTACTGGGTATATACACAAAGGATTATAAATCATGCTTCTATAAAGATGCATGTACACGTATGTTTATTGCAGCACTATTCGCAATAACAAAGACTTGGAACCAACCCAAATGTCCATTGGTGACAGACTGGATTAAGAAAATTTGGCACATATACACCATGGAATACTATGCAGCCATAAAAAAGGATGAGTTCATGTCCTTTGCAGGGACATAGATGAAGCTGGAAACCATCATTCTCAGCAAACTATCACAAGGACAGAAAACCAAACACTGCATATTCTCACTCATAGGTGGGAATTGAACAATGAGATCACTTGGACACAGGGCGGGGAACATCACACACTGGGGCCTGTCAGGGGGTGGGGACCTGGGGGAGGGATAGCGTTAGGAGAAATACCTAATGTAAATGATGAGTTGATGGGTGCAGCAAACCAATATGGCACGTGTATACCTATGTATCAAACCTGCACAGCGTACACATGTACCCTAGAACTTAAAGTATAATAAAATAAATAAATAAATAATGAAATTATTGCCCTTTGCAGCAATGTGAATGCAGCTGGAGGCTGTTATCCTAAATAAAATGACTCAGAAAGTCAAAAACTACATGTTCTCACTTATAAGTTGGAGCTAAACAATGGGTACACATGAACATATGAAATAGAATAAGAGATACTGGTAACTCCAAAAGGTGCTAAATATTGAAACCTATAAATGGGGAGTATATATGTTGACTATTGTGTATGAGGCCTTTATTATTCTTGTTCAGTCAAATATAATGATTATGTTTGATTTTACTATGCTATTATTGTATTAGTTCTTATTGCAGTTTAGAAGAGATAAAATGCATGAATTTCATCAGTATATTTGAAATATACCCATCTTATATCAAAAGATCTTAACTAAATAATACTTTAATAAAGTTTTTCATCAAGGTTTAGACTTAGGATTAAAAATAATATCATTTTAATTTCAATTAATTTCCAGACAAAGCCTGTTAACCAGTTTTATATTATAAGAAAGCACATTAACCCATTTTCATATTTATATAAATTACTTTACTAGTTCTTCAATGGAGAAGTGGACTTTAATGGAATTGAATGCTGGAAAATAAGTTTGACTTAGGGAGTAAGGCTGGGACAACTCCAGAGTAGACAGGGTAGGTCCGAAAGTGAAAATTCAATGATGAAAATAATACTGGTATATGACCAGTGTGATGGCAGTGAATATAAGGGATCAGAAGAAAAAAATTGAAGTTATGGAGGCTATTTAGGTAGTATGACGGCTATTACATTTCTGTTAATATTCTACTACTAACAGAAATGAAAGAGTGTTAAAAAATAACTAGTTTGGAAGTTGATATGGTTTGGATGTTTGTCCCCTCCAAATCTCATGTTGAAATGTAATCTCCAATGTTAGAGGTAGGGCCTAATGGGACGTATTAGATCATGAGGATGGATCCCTCATGAATGGCTTAGCGCCATCTCCTTGGTGATTAGTGAGTTCTCTCTCTCTGCTAGTTCACATAAGATCTAGTTATTTAAAATTATGTGGTACCTCCCTCCTCTCTCTCTTGCTTTTCCACTTGCCATGTAATGTGCCTGTTCCCTCTTTGCCTTCCACCATGATTGGAAGCTTCCTGAGGCCTCACCAGAAGCTAAACAAATGTCAGCACCATGATTCCTGTACAGCCTGAAGAGCTGTGAGCCAATTAAACCTCTTTTCTTTATAAGTTGCCCAATCTCAGGTATTCCTTTATAGCAATGAAAAAGCATCTACCACTGGGGTAAGGATAATGAATTTATTCTGGAGAATCTTGACTTTAATCACGAATTTAAATCTTGAGTTTGATTATGAGATATATATTATATATATACACATATATATTATATATATATATATGTTACAAAGCATGCTAGGTACTCTGTATGGCAGAACTGATTATTATAGAATAATTTATAGTTGGCAGCATAAAGAGTTAAGTAGAAATAAATAAAACTTAAGAGGAGTTTTAACAAATTTCTCACCAAGTTGCTAGTGGAGAGCAAAATTCCTAGGGGAGGAAATGAGGGTGGGGAGGGGGACAGAGAAGGGACAAAGTTTGCTAGTGGCAGAATTTTCATTTTTTCCTTTACTTTTTGATTTTTACATTTATAAATTTTAAAATTTAATAACTAGATCTTTAAAAAAAACCCAGTATTTTGCATCACAAGTTTTGTACTGAAAAAATTACTAGGTAGTCTTTTCCTTCTTCACATGATTTATAAGGCACTGTGTCATCATTCTCTGCCTACTTTTCCATCCTCATTTAGTATCATTCTATCTATAGGCTCCAGCTATGCCATGTCCTCTCTTACTTCTAGATTTTTACTCACGCTGTACTGACTTACTCTTTCAAAAATTTTTTTTTCTAGAGACAGGGTCTCCCAGTGTTGCCCAGGCTGGTCTTGAACTCCTGGACTCAAGCATTCCTCCCACTTTGGTCTTAGAAAATGCTGAGATTACAATTGTGAGCCACTGCGCCCAGCCTCTGAATTACTCTTAAACATCAGTACTGTACACTTCCTCCCAAACTTGTCCAACTTCCACTTCAGATGTCATCTTTGTTAGGGAGCTCTTCCCCAAATCCCCCTGCCATGCTGCCACGGTATTCTTTATTTCTCTTAGTGTAATTTCCATTATTATACTTTCTTTATTGTAATTTTGTGTTTAATTTTGTTTTTCCCTACAAGTCTCTGAAAACAGGGACCATTGTATCCCCAGTGCTTACTTCGGTGGTATGGGCTTGGTAAATGTTTGTTGAATGAGTGGATAAATTTCAAAGTAGACTGTTTTCAAGTCTAAGGAAACTATTTGACTCATGAATTTTCCTAGGCCAACTGACAAAAGTTTATTTAACAATGTTTTTACAGGAAAAAAAAGATGCATTCAACGTCAGAGAGCATGTCACTCACTTCAGCACTGACAATGGAAAAGTGCTAAATGCCCCTAAATCCAAACCTTCTTTAATGGTTCCCATAAGCTATGGCAGCAACCATAATAACATAAACAGTACCCATAATAGTTCCCATAAGCTTGGGCAGAGACTCATGGGTATAGGAAACAAAATAGATACGGCAAGGAGAGTGAAGACTGGGACAGATAGTCAATAAGTAGGCTCTGAAAGAGGAAGCACAAAATTTTCTACTTTAAATTTAAACAAGATTTCTGTCACCTTTATCTTTTCCCTCCTTTCTTTTTACTGCCATAAATCATGGCTCCCAAGTAGACTTTCTTTCTTGTAATGGTTAATTACAGAACAAACATGGGAACCCAGACTCATGGCTTTCTCCTTTATATACATCTTTTTTCAACAAATTAATAGAGTGTATTTTTAACAGCAGTTTCAGATTTAAAGAAAATTGAACAGATAGTATAAAGAGTTCCCACATACCCCTTCTGTCATTTCCTTTATTATTAACATCTTGTATAAGTGTGGCATGTTTGATTTAATTAATTAACTAACTTTTTATTGTTTTTTATTGAGATGGAGTCTCACTCTGTCACCCAGGCTGGAGTGCAGTGGTGAGATTATGGCTTACTGCATGCTCATCCTTCTGGGCTCAGGCACACACCACCATGCCTGGCTAATTTTTAAAAATTATTTGTAGAGATGGGGTCTCATTACGCTGCCCAGACTGGTCTTGAACTCCTGGGCTCAAGCAATCCTCCTACCTTGGCCTCCCAAAGTGCTGGGATTATAGGTGTGAGCCACTGCACCCAGCAATTTTTTTAAAAATATGTATTTTAAAAAAATTTTTGGTAGTGAAGGGGTCTCACTATGTTGCCCAGGCTGGCCTGGGACTCCTGGCCTCAAGTAGTCTTCCTCCCTCAACCTTCCAAAGTGCAGGAATTATAGGCATGAGCCACTGTGCCCAGCCAATGAACTGACGTTGACATATATTATTAACTAAAGTCTTGAAAGAATAGAGACTTGGAGAAGATAGCTTCTCATTAAATCTTATTAAATAGATAAAGAAAAAGTTTTCAAATATTTACAAGATAGTGTCAAAAGTTAAATCTGTACTTATTTTGTACTTTGTCATCATTTTTTGGTCTAAGTATATGTGCTAAGAATGACAAAGAATTTCCCTATAATATTGAGAGATCCGCTTTATTAGTCCAGGGATTGCTTATTTCTATGCTTGTGATACAGAAAACCATATTTGTTAGAATATTTCTAATTACGAAATTGTCTTTCACTTACAGCTTTAAACTTGTGTGACAGTGGAAGCCGATTGTACCTTTAAACTTGTGAGGAATGCCTGGTACATATTAGATGTCCAATATATATAATCTTTTACTGAGTTAAAGAATGAATTGAATTAATAATTAATAATTCATTATGATCTCACTGATTTGACTCCAACTAAGTCACCAGTCAAAAGAATTGTGTATATTTCTTTATAATTAGGAATACAGTAAAATATATTTTTCATTGTGAACTATATGTTAAAATAAAGTAATCACCACGATTAACTTTTAAAACACAAATCTGAATTTGCCACATTAGTAGAGAACTGACTATTCTACCTACAATCTTGTCATAAGAACTTAGCACATTAGTTAAAGAAAACACAACTGTAAACTTCTATATAATATATATCCTTTAAAAATAAAACCCTTATCCTACAGAGTAACAAAATTTTTTAACTTAAAAACTATCTGAAAATTTCTTATATAGGAAACAGGGAAACAATAAAATTAGTGATAAGAACAAATTAGGAATAACAGGAGGAATCATACTTATCTCTTCTTCAAAAAGAAAAAAGATAATTCAAGGAGGAAGAGAATACAACATATGCTTGGCAACAATACTTACAACATTGGTCAAATTCTCTAGGCACTAGCATGAAAAGGAAAGAAATTGTGTGGCATGCTTTTGAAACAAGATGGGAAGGTTATAAAAGTCTTTAGAAATCCACCTTGGGTCAGATAGCTTCTAGCTTAATTATTCTGAGTCCTTCAAGGATGATGTAAAAACACTCATGCTCTGATCTGACATGGAACTTTGGGTAAATGCTTCAATTTGTTAAAAATAAATTTAAGTTTTGCATTAAGGTTTTCCTCAGTGCTTTTCAGGAACCTACTTCCCATGTCATTGTTCAGGTTGGCACTTCCACAGTTTACTACTGAAGAAATGGTTGTACTCTTTTACCCCAAAGGAAAGTTACAGTATGACAAATGTTGGGATGGTATATGATGTATAAAATTCTTAATAGTTCCCATTGTGCAGAATACTTTCAACCTTTGCTCCAAATCAATACAAATTTATGTTTATAATACCTTATATCTAAATTTGAAAAAGTAACAGAGAAGGAATGAATGAATACAAACTCTTACCACTTGGCAATACCATGACTGGCTCTGTAAACCTTTGTTCATCTGCTAATGGTAGGTTTAAGGAGATGATTAACACCATTCCCAGACTGGTTCCAACGAACAGACAAGGAGAGATGGTAGGGTCATTTTTCCGTGCAAACGATTCCATGAAGTATATTGCTGTAATTGCTTCTTTAGAATCTTTGTCAATACTGGAGATACTAGAGCTTCTAGAACGATTATAGGAATTTTCTCGGTTTTCTATGGAAATAAACCCACAGAAATTGTTAGTATATTTCCACAATAACATCAGATTTAATATATAAAAACCAAAATTATGAGGAGGAAGTAAAATTTCATTGTTTGTTAATTGACCTGGGAGGGAGCTTATCTAGTTCACCAGCTTATTTTGAAGATGGAGAAACTGAAGTCTAGAAGTATAATTCATAAGCTTCGGCAGACCTAGGACTAGAATTGGAGGCTCCTGAGTTCCAGCTCACCATTTTTCTTTCTCTACGTTAACTCACAAGTTAGTTGAAATTCTTTTTTTTTTTTTTTTTTTTTTGAGACGGAGTCTTGCTCTGTCGCCCAGACTGGAGTGCAGTGGCGCGATCTCGGCTCACTGCAAGCTCCGCCTCCCGGGTTCACGCCATTCTCCTGCCTCAGCCTCTTCGAGTAGCTGGGACTACAGGCGCCCACCACCACGCCCGGCTAATTTTTTGTATTTTTAGTAGAGACGGGGTTTCACCGTGGTCTCGATTTCCTGACCTCATGATCCGCCCGCCTCGGCCTCCCAAAGTGCTGGGATTACAAGCGTGAGCCACCGCGCCTGGCCTAGTTGAAATTCTTTTATGTAGAAAAAAGATTTAGTCTAAAAAGTAACGGTTACAAGAATTTCTGACATCACTTAAATTGTGCTTCCCTCCTACCTCTAAATTGTTGGAAGTATCCCTAACAGTTTCTTGTCAATTCCAACAACAATATTGTGGCTATTGGCATGAAAGGGCTTATCAGGATCACAAATCTTCTGTGGCAAATATATTCTATATCTGGGGTAATTACAATTGTAAAAATTAACATTTCTACCAAGGCCAAAATACAAATTTTATCTCCCTGAACTGGTTTCAGGCTGTTACTTTTAATTCAAATGGAGTCCTAACTCTGCCTAGGGCTAAACAAAGAGTATAGACTATATGCCATCCTGTTGATAGTGGTAATCTTTCTGAGAGTGCTTCAGCTCACTTAAAAAAAAAAACAGGATGGTTTCAGGTTCTCCTCTCATCAACACTTGTACATGTGCACACTCCAATAAGCATAAACTCATACAGCTCAGTGAAATGTTGTCAACCTTGTCCTGCTCTTATAATCTCTCCAGAGTACAAGTTCTTCATTATTTTCTTTCTACGGCCTTCACTCTCTTTTCCCTCTTGATAGGTACACATGTAACTCATAATCGTTTTTATAGAAAGAGGCTAAATATAGGTTCCTCAGACTATTTTTTTTCTAGGAAACAAAATATAGTATTCCTAATTTCTCCTTTTTATCTCTTAGTAAATTTATAAAAATAATTGTTTGTCATAAAATTTAGAGATGAGAGGGAGCTTGGAGGTTATATGTTTTACAGATTTGGAGACAAACTTAGAGTTTAGTAATTTTCCCAGAATCCAGGACAAATTAGAGGTAGAAGTATCTAAAATTCAAAATTCTCACCTCTCATTACAGTTGATTGAGAGTGCTACTTCTGGCTGGGTGTGGTGGCTCATGCCTGTCTGTAACCCCAGTGCTTGAGGCCAGGAGTTCAAGACTACCCTGGGCAACTTAGTGAGACACTATCTCTACAAAAACTGAAAAATAAGCTGGATGTGGTGGTGTGCACCTGTACCTCCAGCTGCTTGGGAGGCTGCGGCAGGAGCATCACTTAAGTCCAGGAGTTAGAGGCTACAGTGCGCTATGATTATGCCACTGTAATCCAACCTCAGCAACAGAATGAGATCCTATCTCTTAAAAAAATAAAAATTAAAACGGGGCTACTTCTTTTATAATCATTACATATTGCTTCTTTTTATAACATGCTAGATATTATATGGCTCCAAATCTTTTCCATTCATGGTTCATCACCATACAAAGTTGATATTCATAGACACCTGTTAGAGAAATAACATCATTATCTGCATATCTAAGGGATCAGATTTAGTATAGCATAATATTTAAAAAACCAAAAACTTAAATATAATTTTTTTTAATTTGAAGACCAATATAGATCACTGTCAAAAGTTTTCAGGATTAGTAAATAGAGACTTACTTCACAGCATAGAATTACTGTAGCAAATCTTCCTAAAATTATTTTTTCTCCTATCTCTCTCTCTAAAGTTCCTTATCAATAAGAGAGTTGCAGCAAAGTTACAAAATTCCTTTTGCCTCTGTAAAAATTTCTGGTCTCTAGCTCTTGTAATTTACTCCCCTCCCCCACCACCCCACACTCATTCCATAAATAAGCAAATAGACCTTCCTTTTAAAAATATATGAAGAGGAAGATTGCAAACTTTAGAATTTAATATCTTGCCTTTGTTCTTGGTCACATTGATTTGACAATTGAGGAAATTAAGGTTGCAATACATTAAATATCTACAGATAGAGACACCAAAAAGCTTACCATTGGGATTGAAATAAACTCTTAATTATTATGGGGAGGGTAGGGAACAGATTAATGCATAGGTCTCCCTTTGTACAAAGGAGGGGGTAGTTACCTATAAGCAGAGACATTCTGGTTTTAGAGGTGAGGAAGGAGGTGGAGTGAGGAATGGAGTTGGAGTTATGGCCACAGCCCCATCAGGTGCTCAGGTATTCAGTGACTAGTAGTTTTTTAATATCTTTCACATGTGATCTCCATCCAATATCTCTGTTCCCATTATCATGGTAAACCAAATTTTAACTGTACCAAAAAAATTTAATATGTTTAACATACCTTCTGTTGTAACTGGTAAAGAAATCTCCATGCAGGCTGCTGACTGGGCCTTTCGAAATGGTGGTCTTCCAGGACCCCAGCGATTTACTTTTGAAACATCGGCACTAGACAGACGTTTTCCAGAACTGCAACTCTGAGAAGTTGGACTTGTGCAGTGTCCATTTACATGGTCTGTGCCAAGAGGAAGAAGGCAGTATATATATAATAATTAACTCTTAATACAAAGGAATACAAGTGTGTAGATTAACAAATGAAAATGAACAACAATTCCTTTATTTTCTAAGCCACATGAATATAGTTAAATCCTTGTTCTTTTAAGACTTAGTCATAATTTTAGTAGTTAGCCAAAAATTTCAAAAGACATTTATTAAGATTCGTTTTTTTTTTAAATTTTGGCTGTGTAACATAGCTTAAAATTGATTCTATATCTCTACCATGTATTCTGTCATTATAGTATTAAACTTTTTATTGCATAACTTCAATATAAAATGAAAGTACTTTAAGTGCTTGGAGTTTAAAAAGATAGAATAGAAGCATTTTTTAAAAAATTTTACTTTAAGTTCTGGGATACACGTGCAGAATGTGCAGGTTTGTTACATAAGTATACATGCACCATGGTGGTTTGCTGTACCTATCAACCTGTGTTCTAGGTTTTAACCCCCACATGCATTAGGTATTTGTCCTAATACTCTCCCTCCCCTTTCCCCCCACCCCCCAACAGGCCTCAGTGTGTGATGTTCCCCTCCCTGTGTCCATGTGTTTTCATTGTTTAACTCCCACTTATGAATGAGAACATGTGGTGTTTGGTTTTCTGTTCCTGTGTTAGTTTGTTGAGAATGATGGTTTCCAGCTTCATTCATTTCCCTGCAAAGGACATGAACTCATTCTTTTTTATGTCTGCATAGTATTCCATGCTGTATATGTGCCACATTTCTTTATCCAGTCTATCATTGATGGGTATTTGGGTTGGTTCCAAGTCTTTGCTATTGTAAATAGTGCTT
This sequence comes from Symphalangus syndactylus, assembly GCF_028878055.3. Classification (NCBI taxonomy): domain Eukaryota; kingdom Metazoa; phylum Chordata; class Mammalia; order Primates; family Hylobatidae; genus Symphalangus; species Symphalangus syndactylus. Next base: position 45,197,875 of record NC_072443.2, on the reverse strand, counting down.
CAGTAAACATATGTGTGCATGTGTCTTTATAGTAGAAAGATTTATAATCCTTTGGGTATATACCCCATAATGGGATTGCTGGGTCAAATGGTATTTCTGGTTCTAGATACTTGAGGAATTGCCACACTGTTTCCACAATGGTTGAACTAATTTACCCTCCCACCAACAGTGTAAAAGTTTTCTATTTCTCCACATTCTCTCCAGCATCTGTTGTTTCCTGACTTTTTAATTATTGCCATTCTAACTGGCCTGAGATGGTATCTCATTGTGGTTTTGATTTGCATTTCTCTAATGACCAGTGATGATGAGGTTTTTTTCATGTTTGTTGGCCACTTCTTTTGAGAAGTGTCTGTTCACAGCCTTTGTCCACTTTTTGATGGGGCTGTTTTATTCTTGTAAATTTTTCTAAGTTCCTTGTAGATTCTAGATATTAGCTCTTTGTCAGGTGGATAGATTGCAAAAATTTTCTCCTACTCTGTATGTTGCCTGTTCACTCTGATGATAGTTTCTTTTGCTGTACAGAAGCTCTTTAGTTTAATTAGATCCCATTTGTCAATGTTGGCTTTTGTTTCAATTGCTTTTGGTGTTGTAGTCATGAAACCTTTGCCCATGCCTATGTCCCGAATGGAAGTTCTGGCCAGGGCAATCAGGAAAGAGAAAGAAATAAAGGGTATTCAAATAGGAAGAGAGAAAGTCAAATTGTCTCTGTTTGCAGATGATATAATTGTATATTTAGAAAACCCTATGGTCTCAGCCCGAAATCTCCTTCAGCTGATAAGCAACTTCAGCAAAGTCTCAGGATACAAAATCAATGTGAAAAAATCACATGCATTCCTATACACCAATAATAGACAAACAGAGAGCCAAATCATGAGTGAACTCCCATTCACAATTGCTTCAAAGTGAATAAAATACCTAGGAATCCAACTTACAAGGGATGTGAAGCACCTCTTCAAGGAGAACTACAAACTACTGCTCAAATAAATAAAAGAGGACACAAACAAATGGGAAAACATTCCATGCTCATGGATAGGAAGAATCAACATCGTGAAAATGGCCATACTGCCCAAAGCAATTTATAGATTCAATGCGATTCTCATCAAGCTACTTTCTTCACAGAATTAGACAAAAAGCTACTTTAAGTTTCATATGGAACCAAAAAAGAGCCCATATAGTCAAGACAATCCTAAGCAAAAAAAAAACAAAGCTGGAGGCATCAAGCTACCTGACTTCAAACTATACCACAAGGCTATAGTAACCAAAACAGCATGATACTGGTACCAAAACAGATATATAGACCAGTGGAACACAACAGAGGCCTCAGAAATAATACCACACATCTACAACCATCTGATCTTTGACAAACCTGACAAAAACAAGCAATGGGGAAAGAATTCCCTATTTAATCAATGGTGCTGGGAAAACTGGCTAGCCATATGCAGAAAACTGAAACGGGACCCCTTCCTTACACCTTATACAAAAATTAACTCCAGATAGATTAAAGACTCAAACCTAAAACCTAAAACAATAAAAACCCTAGAAGAACAGAAGCATCTTACTGTGCAGTTAAGAAGGGTACAAAAGAATATTGGTTCTGGGGCCAGGCCAGACTGCCTGGAATAAAATCTCAGTTCTGCCACTTACTAGTTGTATAGATTACTGAAATCTTCATGCATTAGTTGCCTCTTCTGTAAATTTGGAATATTATTACCTACCTGGAGTTTTTGTGACAATACATGTCAAATGCTAGAATATGTGCTGGCATACAGTAAACTCAGAATAAAAGTTAATTACTATTGTCAGTCTTGTTCCAGAGTATAAAACTACTCACGTCCAAGATAAGAGTACTGTTTATTTAGACCTTGTGAGTTTGGCTCTGTTTTGATAGAACTTAAAAACTTGGCAATGCATTAAAGTATATTTTATTTTTCTTAATGCTAACAAATTATATTTGAAACATCATCTCATAGTTCAGCAATATGCAGAATACATTTTAAAATGTGTTTCTTTGGTCATAGAAATGAAGATAGAGTGCCACGGAGAAAAATCATGTTTATTGGCCATATTGAACATGAAGAACTAGAACTTGGTATCCACTACAATATAGCCTTACTGTATTACAGAGTTTGAAAAGGTATGATTGTACATTTCCTGGATTCCCTTGCAGATAGTGCAAAGATGAAAATTAGTTTTCACCATTTAAATGGGCTGGCATGTTAAAAAATGGGAGTTAACATTTATCAAACACTTAAATGCTGGGCACTTTATACACATTACCTCATTTAACCTTCACAACAATCCTGCAATGTCGGTGTTTTTTTCTATTATCCTGATTTTGCAGATGAAGAAACTAAAGCTCAGAAAAAATCAATAAGAAAATTTTCTCATTTCACATATGTAATAATCATGGAGGCAGAATTCTAATCCAGAGTTGCTCACTTACTGTCTGTATGCTTAAACATTTGACTACAGGGTCAGGTAAAATATTTCAGAAGGAGTGGAAATTTTGAAGACATATTTAGTAGGGTTTAAGTGGCACATGTAATGCACACTGAGATCCAGGCCTTTTGGATTCTGACTATAATGTGCCTTGGAGAGGACATTTTAAAATTAAATCTATTTGGGGATTACTGAACTTTCCATATCTGGATGTTTATATCTCTTCCAAGACTTGGGAACTTTTCAGTTATTATTTCATTAAGTTTTCTTTTTTTGGTATAAATTTAAAGGGTACAAGTGCAATTTTGTTACATGAATATATTGCATAGTGATGAAGTCTGGGCTTTTAGTGGAATCACATCTGAATAAGTACTCTGTACCTGGTAAGTAATTTCTCCTCTCTCACTCCCCCTCCCACCCTCCCACCCTCTGAGTCTTCAATGTCTATTATTCTACACTCTGTGTCCATGTGTACAAATTATTTAGTTCCCACTTATAAGTTAGAATATGCAGTATTTTTCTGTCTTTTTCCTTCTTTTCTCTTTCTGCGACTTCTAAAATCTGATTATTTGTTTGCTTGTTTCCCACGTCTCCTAGGCTTTCCTAATTCCTTCTCATTCTTTCTTCTTTCTCCCTCCCTCTTTTCCTCCCTCCACAACACCCCCATACCACCTTTGTCTGATTGGGTTATTTCAAAAGACCTGGCTTCAAGTTCAGAAATTCTTTCTTCTGCCTGGTCTAGTCTAGACGAGCAATGGGGAAAGGATTCCCTATTTAATAAATGGTGCTGGGAAAACTGGCTAGCCATATGTAGAAAGCTGAAACTGGATCCCTTCCTCATACCTTATACAAAAATTAATTCAAGATGGATTAAAGACTTACATGTTAGACCTAAAACCATAAAAACCCTAGAAGAAAATCTAGACAATACCATTCAGGACATAGGCATGGGCAAGGACTTCATGTCTAAAACACCAAAAGCAATGGCAACAAAAGCCAAAATTGACAAATGGGACCTAATTAAACTAAAGAGTTTCTGCACAGCAAAAGAAACTACCATCAGAGTGAACAGGCAACCTACAGAATGGGAGAAAATTTTTGCAACCTACTCATCTGACAAAGGGCTAATATCCAGAATCTACAATGAACTCAAACAAATTTACAAGAAAAAAACAAACAACCCCATCAAAAAGTGGGCGAAGGACATGAACAGACACTTCTCAAAAGAAGACATGTATGCAGCCAAAAAACACATGAAAAAGTGCTCATCATCACTGGCCATCAGAGAGATGCAAATCAAAACCACAATGAGATACCATCTCACACCAGTTAGAATGGCCATCATTAAAAAGTCAGGAAACAACAGGTGCTGGAGAGGATGTGGAGAAATAGGAACAGTTTTACACTGTTGGTGGGACTGTAAACTAGTTCAACCATTGTGGAAGTCAGTGTGGCGATTCCTCAGGGATCTAGAACTAGAAATACCATTTGACCCAGCCATCCCATTACTGAGTATATACCCAAAGGACTATAAATCATGCTGCTATAAAGACACATGCACATGTATGTTTATTGCGGCACTATTCACAATAGCAAAGACTTGGAACCAACCCAAATGTCCAACAACGATAGACTGGATTAAGAAAATGTGGCACATATACACCATGGAATACTATGCAGCCTTAAAAAATGATGAGTTCATGTCCTTTGTAGGGACATGGATGAAACTGGAAACCATCATTCTCAGTAAACTATCGCAAGGACAAAAAACCAAACACCGCATGTTCTCACTCATAGGTGGGAATTGAACAATGAGAACTCATGGACACAGGAAGGGGAACATCACACTCCGGGGACTGTTGTGGGGTTGGGGGAGGGGGGAGGGACAGCATTAGGAGATATACCTAATGCTAAATGACGAGTTAATGGGTGCAGCAAAACAACATGGCACATGGATACATATGTAACAAACCTGCACATTGTGCACATGTACCCTAAAACCTAAAGTATAATAAAATTTTAAAAAAACCTAAAAAAAAAGCTTTTAATTTTTAAAATTTTAACTTCCTTAGAGTCTTACTTCCATTTAGACAAAAAGTTAATATTTTCTTTGAGTATCCTTCTGCAATTAGTCTATTTTTTTCCAACAGAAATAGAAGCATAGATTGAATTCCTGCTCCAAGATGGCTGACTATATGCAAGCAGGGGAATATCTCCCACCAAGAGACCGGGATACTGGGGAGACTGGCACACTCCTATCAGATCTTCAGAAGGAAGGCAATGACAGCAGATGGAGGGAAGACACAAGGGCTGGGCTAAAGGAGAAGAAAGCTGGGAAACCTGCATTGGGCTACCTCACACCACGACTTGTTCCCTGACCCCAATGACTCCTGCAAAAGGGGTGAATTGAGCAGTCAAGAAGGAATCTGCTATCTCCATGGGCCTCTGGAATCCCAGCAGGAGGAGACCCCTTAGCCACAATGGACATTTGAATTGGCAGGGAAAGCTGCTTAGAGAAGAGAGAAGCATTAAGGAAAGAACTCTAGCTAGCACCCAGAAGGTTTGGTGTGGGAGCACCTGTAATGGAGCAGACCAGGGATGCCCATCACCCTAGGATCAACTTGCTCCCATAAGAGCTTTAACCCTAGGGGAACTGTCAGGCCTGAACTCTATAGGGTGGTCTTGCCCATGAGACAGAGCCAGTCTGACCTGAGCACCCCTGAGTCTTCTGGCCTCTTCCAGGCCCCCAGCCTGGCTAAGCCTGCTTGTAGTGCAGCCCCTAGGTACCTCCTGGGGGCTCTTATCATAGCTCCTGTGCTGGTGGACTGTGCCTGACTGGCAGAATGCTCCAGCAGAGTGCCCCTGCCTGCACCACACTGAGCCCTCCCCCAACAGCAGCCTCTAGGCTGCTTTGCCCACAGGCACTCACCCCCAGCCACCCCCACATTGCTTTGCCAGCACATGTGTGTGCAGGTAGACATAGCTTTCCTTTCCCTGCCAGTGTAAATATGCATGAGCACCCTGTCATTACACTACTGCCAGTGGAGTGCACCTTGACCCACTTCTTCCAGTGGCACCACCATTGTTGTCAGAGCATTGGTGGTCAAGAAGCCAACTGGCCCTTCCCTGACTGTGCCCCACCTGTGCAGCAACACTGCCACTGGTGCAAAACTAGGCACAGAAAATACTGGCTCTGGCCCTGGCACTGGGTGGCCACCACTACCAGCATGAACATGCACAGAGGGCTCACACAGCACCCACTAGTGCTCCCATGATAACACCACCACTAGCATGAACACATGCACAGTTGCCTACAGGGGCCCCTGGTCCATACTGCCCCCACCCCCCAGACATACTGCCACTACTACTGCTGTGAATGCCTGCTCAAAGGCTGGCACCATGCTACCTGCCAGCACCCTGCTGCAGCCAATGAGAGTCTACCCTGCTGCACTGCTGCTGCTGCCAGCATGTGCAAATAAGAACAGAATCTGCTGCCACCACCCTACGAAGTGCTTTGTCTCCATGGTTGGCATTACCCATTAGAATGCTGTGACCAGTGGCCAGGACACTCTGGCCCCTCCAGTGCAGTAGATTCCTAAACTCAAGGAGCCAGAGATCAAAGGCAGGGCCTGAAAGGAGTCCTCAAGAGTTAGAGCATGCAGTCCAGGTATCCTAAGCTGAGCCTTGGCCCCCTAAAATCTTGCCATAATGAAGAAAGTAGTTGGCTGGGCCCATGTTATATGACAATCAAACCCCCAAGGTCATCAAATAGAATAAAAGAAAAAAATACTCATCCAAAGGACAACAACTTCAAAGACTGCAAGAACATCAGCCCATAAAGATGAGAAAGAACCACTGCAAGAACTCTGACCACTCAAAAAGCCAGTGTCTTCTTTCCTCCAAATTACCACATTAGTTCTCCAGTAAGGGTTCTTAACTGGGCTGAGATGGCTGAAATGACAGAAATAGAATTCAGAATATGGATAGGAATGAAAATCGTCAAGATTCAGAAGAATGTTGAAACCCAACCTAAAAAAGCTAAGAATCACAATAAAACAATATAGGAGTGGACAGACAAAACAGCCAGTGCAGGTAAGAATGTAACTGAGCTGATACAGCTAAAAAACACTCTACAAGAATTTCATAATGCAATCACAAGCATTAAAAACAGAATAGACTAAGGTGAGGAAAGAATTTCAGAGCTTGAAGACTAGCTTTATGAAATAATAAAGTCAGAAAATAATAAAGAAAAAAGCATGAAAATGAATGAACAAAACCTCTGAGAAATATGAAATTATGTAAAGAGACTGAATCTATGACTCATTGGCATGCCTGAAACTGATGGAGAGAATGGAAGCAACATAGAAAACACATTTATGATATCATCTATATTAGTCCATTCTCACACTGCTATAGAGACACACCTGAGGCTGGGTATTTTGTCAAGAAAAGGTGTTTAGTTAACTCATGGTTCTTTGGGCTGTACAGGCTTCTGCTTCTGAGGAGGCCTCAGGAAACTTACAATCATGGTGGAAAGTGAAGGGGAAGCAGTCATATCGTCACATAGCCAGGAGGAATGGGGGAGGTGCTATAAACTTTTTTTGAGACAGTGTCTCCCTCTGTTGCCTGGGGTGGAGTGCAGTGGTGCAATGTCAGCTCACTGCAACCTCTGCCTCCTGGGTTCAAGTGATTCTCTTGCCTCAGCCTCCCGAGTAGCTGGGATTACAGGTGCCTGCCATCATGCCTGGCTAATTTTTTTTGTATTTTTAGTAGAGACAGGGGTTTCACCATGTTGGCCAGGTTGGTCTTGAACTCCTGACTTCAAGTGATCCACCTACCTCGGCCTCCCAAAGTGCTGGAGTTACAAACGTGAGCCACTGCGCCTAGCCACTACACACTTTTAAACAAGTGTATCTCAGGAGAACTCTATCACAAGAACAGCAAGGGGGAAGTCCACCCCCATGATTCAGTCACTGCCCATCAGGCCCCTCCTCCAACACTGGGAATTACAATTTGACATGAGATTTAGGTGGGGACACAGAGCCAAACCATATCATCATCTATAAGAACTTATCCAACCTAGCTAGAGAGGCTAACATTCACATACAGGAAATGCAGAGAAACCCAGCAAAGAAGACGACAAGAAGACCATCCCCAAGACACATAATCATCAGATTCCCCAACGTCAAAATGAATGAAAATATTTTAAAGGCAGCTGGAGAGAAAGGACAGGTCACCTACAAAGGGAAGCCCATCAGACTAAAGTGGATTTCTCAGCAGAAAACCTACAAGCCAGAATCTCTAGTGAATTGACTGGGGAAAGGCTTTTCTGAAGCCAGTGAGTAAGGACTGGAGGAAGTGACTGCAGACTTCAAAGAACATGAAAAAAAATCAAAGAAAAAAATCAAAGAACTACAACACCACCACAGGAACAAAATAAACCTCCAGTGGCCAACCCCAAAGAAAGAGACCTTTAAGAAATGTCTGACAAAGAATTCAAAATAATCATCTTTAGAATTTCAGTGACCTACAAAAGAACAAAGAAGAAAGAAAAAACTAAACAAAATCAGGAAAACAATACCTGAAAAAATTGAAGTTCAACAAAGGGATAGAAACCATTAAAAAAAAAAAAAAAGCCAAACAGGAGGATTCTGAGATGGAACAGGAAGCATCAGAAAACTCTAGACAACAATTGCACTGACAGAATTTGAAAGAACTACTGTGGAACTCTGGAGTTTATTGAAGACATACAACTTACAGGGGAAGGCTTAGATTGTAAATTGCAGCTAATTTTGGTCAATTTTAGCTCTTAGCTCAGTAGTAGCTACCTATACCCCACTCCCAATCCCCTGCCAGGCAGCTGTGCACATGTTCCTGGAACAGCTTGCACGCAGCTTTCAGGAGACACGGTGGATCAAAAAAACCCCCCTCTATCCTAAAAAAATCAGGGATTTGTGTCCTGATCATTGATGACTGCTTCTGATCACAGAAGTGCAAACAAAGAACTGGGCAGCCATTGTTGTTGCACTTACCCTCATTCCTGCAAGCCCCACACCCTCTGTCTGAAATGACTTCCTAGGGATTTAAAGCTCCACTACCACTCCATCAACTCCTACATTTTTCTCTTTTTCTTCTTTTGAGAGCCAGACATTAAAGAATTAGACATTAAGAAAACAACTGCATATACAGGGAAAATTAGAAAATGACCACACATATCCAGAAAAAAGCTCAGAAAAGGCTTAAGAAGACCTTAAGATTACACTCCAGACCAGTCCTTGGCACAGAGACAGATTACAACTATAAAGCAAATTAATAAATAAAACCTAAAGCAATAATAGCAACAAAATAAACCCTAGAAAATGGAGAAAATATGATTTCCAGAGTTATTACATTATTAAAAAGTTCCCTTTTAAACAAAAAAAATCATAATGTATACAAAGAGACAGGGAAGGATGGCCCATTGAAAGAAAAAAAATAGCAACAGAAATTATCCCTGAAAAAGTCCTGAGGGTAGACCTACTAGATAAATACTTTAAAACAACTGTCTTAATGATGCTTAAAGAACTAAAGAAAGATGGGGAGAAAGCCAAGTAAAGGGTGTATGAACAAAATATAAATATCAGCAAAGAGACAGAAAACCTAAAAAGAAACCAGAAAGCTTTAAAATATAATAACTGAAATGAAACATTCACTAGAAGAATTCAAGGCAGATTTGAGCAGAAAGAAGAATTAGCAAACTTGTAGATTAAAAAATAAATATTATCGAGTCTGAAAAACAGAAAGAAAAAAATTCAAAATGGTGAACAGAGGCTAAGTGACATATGCAACCCCATTAAGTAAAAAGTCAATAGTGTAGAAATTCCAGAAAAAAAAAGAGAAGAGAGACATAAAGGGGCGGAGAGAATATTTGAATAAATAATGACTGAAAATTTCTCAAATTTCATGAAACAGATGAATATAGACAACCAAGAAGCTCAATGAATTCCAAGGAAGATAAACTCAAAAAGACTCACATTGAGACATTATTACTAAGCTTTCAAAAGTCAAAAATGGCTCATGCCTATAAGTCCAGCACTTTGGGAGGCCAAGGCAGGAAGATTGCTTGAGTTCAGGAGTTTGAGACCATCCTGGGCAACATAGGAAGACCTGGTCTCTACAAAAAAAAAAAAAAAAGAAAAAGAAAAAGAAAAAGAAAAAAAAAATTAGCCAAGTGTGGTGGCAAATGCTTATAGTCCCAGCTAATCAGGAAGCTGAGGCAAGAGGATCATTTGAGTCCAGGATGTTAAGGCTGCTGTAAGCCATGATCAATCAGGCCACTACATTCTATCCTGGGTGACAAAGTGAGATCCTGTTTCACAAAAAAAAAAAAAAAACAAGAGTCAAAGACAGAGAGAACCTTGAAAGCAGCAATAGAGAAGTGATTCATCATATACAAGGCATCCTTAATAAGATAATTAGCATATTCTTCATGCTGATTATGAAAACTTTGGATGGAAAGTAGAAGGCAGGAATCAATATATTTAAAATGCTAAGAGGAAAAAAAAATTCAACCAAGAGTCCTATATCTGGCAAAAGTGTCCTTCAAAGTAAGGGATAAATTAAAATATTCCCAGATAAACAAAAGCTAAGGGAGATTGCTACCACCAGATCCGCCCTATAAGAAATGTGCAAAGGAGTCCTGCAGGGTGAAATAAAAGGATATTAGGTAGTAACTCAAAGCCATAAGAAGGAATAAAGATCTCAATAAAGACAAATACAAGGGCAATTGTACAAGCTAGTGTTATTGGAACAATGGTTTGTAACTACACTTTTTGGTTTCTACATAATTTAAGAGATAAATACATTTAAAAGAATGATTAGTTCATGTTGTGGGGTACATATGGTATAAAGGTGTAATTTTAGAACATCAACAACTGAAAGAAGTGAGAAAGAAGCTGTAAAGTATCAGAATTTCTGTATGCTACTGAAGTTAAGCTGGTATCAATTAAATCTTAGTGTTATAACTTTAGGATATTAAATGTAAGCCAAATGGTAACCATAAAATTAGCTATAAAATATACCAAAAGGAAATGAGAAAGGAATCTAAACATCCCATTTAACAGTCAGCTAAACACACACAAGACCACACATAAACAGTAATAAAAAAATGGAGTACAAAAAAGCTATAAGGCCTATAGAAGAGAAATCATAAAATAACAGAAATCCCCTTTATCAGCAATTACTTTAAATGTAAGTGAATTAAAGCCTCTACTCAAAAGATAGAGATTGACTGAATGGATAAAAACACATAGTCTAACCATATGTGGTTTATAACAGACTCACTTTTGACACAGAGTCACAAATAAATTGAAAGTGAAAGGATAGAAAAAGATATTCCATGCAAATAGTATACAAAACAGAGTGGGGTAGCCATATCAATATCAGACAAAATGGCCTTTAAATTTATAAAGTTAAAAGAGACTAAGAAGGACATTGTATTTTCTAAAAAGCTGAGCATAGTAAGAAGATACAACAATTATAAATATTTAAGCCTCTAATGAGAGACCATCAAAATATATGAAGCAAAAAATGAGAGAAAATAGAAATATACAGTTCTATAATAGTTGTACAATTCAATATTCCACACTGAAAAACAGATAGACCAACCAGACAGAAGTAAAAGAGGACTTAATACAATAAACCAACTAGATCTAACAGTGATATATAACGCTCTATACATAAACAAAAGTATACACATTCTTTTCAAGTGCACATGAGACATCATCCAGGATAGGCCATATGTTAGACCATAAATGAAGTCTTGATAGACTTAAAAAGATAGATGCCATACAAAGTGTCTTCTATGAGCACAGTGGAATGAAGTTAGAAATCAATAACAGAAATACAATTGAGAAATTAACAAACCTGTGGAAATTAAATAACACTCTCTGAACCAATGGGTCAAGGCAGAAATCAGGAAGAAAATTAGAAAATAATTAGAGATAAAAGAAAACAAAAATACAACATACCAAAAACATATAAGATACAGTGAAAGCAGTGCAAAGGGGGAAATTTGTAGCTATAAATACTTATAATAAAAAATAAGAAAAATCTCAAGCCAACAACCTAACTTCACAACTCAAGAAAGCAGAAAAAGAAAAAAAGAACCCAAAGCAAGTAACAGAAAACATAAACATTAAAGCAGAGATTAAAAATTAGAGAATAGAAAAACCATAGAGAAAATCAATGAAATCAAAAGTTGGGTCTTCAGAAAATCAACAAAATTGATAAAACTTTAGTTATATGTAATAAGAAACAGAGAGAGAAGAGTCAAATTACTAAAATCAGAAGTGAAAATGGGGACATTATTGCTGATTCTATGGAAATAAAAAGAATTTTAAGGTAATGGAGAGGATGTGGAGAAATAGGAGTACTTTTACACTGTTGGTGGGACTGTAAACTAGTTCAACCATTGTGGAAGTCCGTGTGGCGATTCCTCAGGGATCTAGAACTAGAAATACCATTTGACCCAGCCATCCCATTACTGGGTATATACCCAAAGGACTATAAATCATGCTGCTATAAAGACACATGCACATGTATGTTTATTGCAGCCCTATTCACAATAGCAAAGACTTGGAACCAACCCAAATGTCCAACAACGATAGACTGGATTAAGAAAATGTGGCACATATACACCATGGAATACTATGCAGCCTTAAAAAATGATGAGTTCATGTCCTTTGTAGGGACATGGATGAAACTGGAAACCATCATTCTCAGTAAACTATCGTAAGGACAAAAAACCAAACACCACATGTTCTCACTCATAGGTGGGAATTGAACAATGAGAACTCATGGACACAGGAAGGGGAACATCACACTCCAGGGACTGTTGTGGGGTGGGGGGAGGGGGGAGGGACAGCATTAGGAGATATACCTAATGCTAAATGACGAGTTAATGGGTGCAGCAAAACAACATGGCACATGGATACATATGTAACAAACCTGCACATTGTGCACATGTACCCTAAAACCTAAAGTATAATAATAAAAAATAATAATAAAAAAGAGAGTATTACGAACATTTGTATGCCAACAAATTGGATAATCTAGATGAAAAAATAATTCCTAAAATACAAAACTTGACATGACCAAGTTACAAAGAAATACAAACCATGAATAGACTTATAACTAGTAAAAAGATTTAATCAGTCATAAAAAATCTTCTGATTAAAAAAAAAGAAAGAAAAAAAGCCCTGAACCTGTTGGCTTCACTGGTGTATTCTGCCAAATCTTTAAAGAAGAATAATATCAGTCCTTGTAAACTTTTCCAAAAATTGAAGAGGACCAACACTTCTAACTCAATCTGTGAGGCCAGCATTACACTGTTACCAAGCTAGAGAAAGACACTACAACTATAAACTATATTGACTATATTAATATTCCTCATGAACAGTGATGCAAAATACTCAATAGAATACTATTAAATAGAATTCAGTAGCATATTAATGGAATTATACACTATAACCAAGTGGAATATATTTCTGGAATATAAGGATGATTTAACATGTGAAAATTAATCATTGCAATATATTAAGGTTACAAATTAATAAAATAAATATACCAAGCAGACTCAGAGGGAGACTCAAAAAAAGAGGGGAAAAACCCACACGATCATCTCAATTGAGCAGAAAAAGCATTTGATGAAACTCACCACCCTTTTATAATAAAAACACTCAACAAATTAGAAATAGAAAGAAATTATCTTAATATAATAAAAGCCATATATAAAAATAAAGATTCCACAAAAAACTATTAGAGCAAATAAATACATTTAGTAAAGCAGCAGAATATGAAGTCAACACATAAAAGTCAGTTGCATTTCTTTATATAAACAATCAGCAAAGGAAATTATAAAAAATTTCATTTACAATAGCATGAAAAAGAATAAAATACTTAAGAATTAATTTAACCAAGGAGGTGAAACACTTGTACAATGACATCTATAAAACATTACTGAAAAAATTAAAGAACATATAAACAAAGGAAAACATATCCCATGTTCCTAGATTAGAGGACTTGATATTGTTAAGATGTCAATATAACCCAAAGTGATCTATGGATTCAATGCAACCTCTATGAAAATCCATTTTTTTTTTTTTTTGCAGATATAGAACAACACATCCTTAACTTCATCTGGAATCTCATCGCCAAATCTGATGGCCAAAATAATTTTGAAAGAGAAGAATAAAGTTGGAAGATTTACAATTTCTGATTTCAATACTTACTACACAGCTGTAATAAGACATTTTGGTACTATTACAGGGAGTGACATATAGACTATTGGAATAGAATCTAGATCCCATAAACAAACACTCTCATATATGATCAAATCAATTTTGACAAGGATACTGAGCCCATTGAGTTAAGAAAGAATAGTCTCTTCACTAAATGGTGCAGGTAAAACTTGATGGTGCAGGTAAAACTTGATTATCTCTTAGAAGCTACAAAGGGCAAAAGTTAATGACATTACATTTGGTAACAATTTCTAAAATATGATATCAAAGGCACAAACAAGAAATGAAAAAATAGACAACTGGACTTCATAAACATTTAAAAACTGTGTATCTTAAATGACACTATCAACACAGTAAAAAGGCCACACATAGAATGGAAGAAAATATTTGCTAATCATATATCTGGTAAGGGACTATTATCTGGAATATATAAAGAACTCCTAAAACTCAACAATAACAAAATAAACAACTCAATTCAATAATGGGCAAAGATAGGAGGCATAGCAAGATGGCAGAATAGAAAACTCCACCAATCATCTCCCCTTGCCCCCAGCAAGAACATCAAGCTAACAAATATCTACACAGTAAAAAAACAAACCACCTTCATAAGAACCAAGAATCAGGTGAGCACTCATAACACCTGGTTTTAACTCCATATCATTAAAAGAGGCACTAAGGAGATAGAAAAAACAGTTCTGAACCACTGATGCCACTCCTCCTCTTGGTAGTGGCGATGTGGTGTGTAGAGTATCTGGGTGCTCAGGGAGGGAGGGAGAAAACAGCAATTGTGAGGCACTGAACTCAGTGCTGTCCTGTTAAAGCATAAAGGTAAACTAAACCAAACTCAGCTGATATCCATCCACAGAGGGAGAATTTCAACCATCCCTAGCCAGAGGGGAACTGCCAATCCCAGCAGTCTGAACTTGAGTGTGTGGAAACATCACCACCAAGGGCTACAGCTCTCTGTGTCTCCAAATAAATTTGAAAGGCAGTGTAGGGCATAAGGACTACAACTCTTAGGTGAGTCCTAGTGCTGAACTAGGCCCAGAGATAGTGGACTGGGTGGGGCAGAGTGGGGGGCAAACAACATATTGAGACACCAGCTGGGTCAGCCAAGGGACTGCTGGTATCACCTCTCCCATAACCCCAGGCGGTACAGCTCATGGCTCCAATAGAGACCCCTTCTTTCTGATTAAGGACAGGAGAGAAAAGAGTGGAGAGGACTTTGTCTTGCATCTAGGATACCAACCCAGTCACATCAGGATAGGGCACTGGTCAGAGTCTTGAGGCCCCTATTCAAGGCACTATCTCTCAGAAAAAATTTCTAAACATCACCTGGGCCAGAAAAGAATCCAGTGCTTTGAAGGAAAGAACTCAGTTCTGGCAGCATTGATCACTTGCTAACTGCAGAGCCCCTGGGCCCTGAATAACCAGCAGCAATATCCAGGTCCAATGTTAAGGGCCTTGGATGAACCCCTGAGACTTGCCAGTTTCAGATGAGACTCAGCACATTATCAGCTGTGGTGGCTATGGGGCAAAACTCCTTCTACTTGAGAGAAGCAGAGGGAAATGTAAAGGGGACTTTGTCTTGTACCTTAGGTATTAGCACAGCCACAGAAGAAGAGAGCACCAAGTAGGCTCTTGGGGTCCCTGATTCCAGGACATGACTCTTAGATGGCATTTCTAGACCTGTCCTCGGCCAGAGAGTAATTCACTGCCTTGAAGCCTGAGTCCCAGGCCAGGCAGCATTCACAATAAGCTGACTTAAGTGACCTTGGACCTTAATGGAATGTTAGTGGTAGTCTGACAGTACTTCTCATGGCCTGGGGTGGTGGCGGCTATGGGGTGGAGCTCCTCTGCTTTTAAAAAAGGAGAGAAGAGTGGGAAGGACTCTGTCTTGTGTTTTGAGTGCCAGCCCTGGCTCCCAGACAGCACTTCTGGACCTACCCAGGACCTAGGGCGCCTTGCCACCCTTGAAGAGAAGGACGCAAGCCTCGATGGCTTTGCTACTTGCAGATCGTAGAGCCCCAGGACCTTCAGTGAACATAGGCATTAGCCAGGGAGTGATTATAGCAGGCCTTGGGTGAGACCCAGTGCTGTACTAAATTTAGGTCTGACTCAGCACAATAATACTAGTGGTGGCCACAAGGGTGTCACTTCACCCCCAGCTTAAGGTGGCTTAGAATAGAGAGAGAGAGAGACTCTGTATGTTTGGGAGAAAGTAAGTAAAGAATAAGAGTCTCTGTCATGTAACCCAGATAATTCTCCCAGATTTGTCCAAGACTATTAAAGCAGTACTTCTATGAGTCTGCAAGAACTATAGCATTACTGGGCTTGGGGTGCCCCCAAAGCAGATACAGTTTAGATTATAATACCCAAGTCCTTTCAAATATCTGGAAAGCCTTCCAAGAAGTATAGATACAAATAAGACCCGACTGGCCGGGCGCGGTGGCTCACGCTTGTAATCCCAGCACTTTGGGAGGCTGAGGCAGGCGGATCACGAGGTCAGGAGATCGAGACCACAGTGAAACCCCGTCTCTACTAAAAAATACAAAAAATTAGCCGGGCGTGGTGGCGGGCGCCTGTAGTCCCCGCTACTCGGAGAGGCTGAGGCAGGAGAATGGCGTGAACCTGGGAGGCGGAGCTTGCAGTGAGCCGAGATTGCGCCACTGCACTCCAGCCTGGGTGACAGAGTGAGACTCCGTCTCATAAAAAAAAAAAAAAAAAAAAGACCCAACCATGAAGACTAAGATAAATACCTAACTCTTCAATGCCCACATACCAAAGAATATCTACTAGCATCAACACTATCCAGGAAAACATGACTTCACCAAATGAACTAAATAAGGCACCAGAGACCAATCCTGGAGAAAGAGAGCTATGTGACCTTTCATATAGAGAACTCAAAATAGCTGTGTTGAGGAAACTAAAAAAAAAATTCGAGATAACATAGAGAAGGAATTCTGAATTCTATCAGATAAATTTAACAAGAGACTGAAATAATCAAAAGAATCAAGCAGAAAATCTGGAGCTGAAAAATGCAATTGGCACACTGAACAATGCATAAGAGTGTTTAAATAGAATTGATCAAGCAGAAGAAAGAATTAGTGAGCCTGAAGGCAGGCTATTTAAAATACACAATCAGAAGAGATGAAAGAAAAGAGAATAAAAAAGAATGAAGCATGGCTACCACATCTGGAACATAGCCTCAAAAGAGCAAACCTAAGACATGTCCTTAAAGAGGAGGTAGGGAAGGAGATAGGAGTAGAAGTTTCATTCAAAGGAATAATAATAGAGAGCTTCCAAAACCTAGAGAAAAATATTAATATTCAAGTAAAGAAGATTATAGAACACCAAGAAGATTTAACTCCAAGAATACTGCCTCAAGGCATTTAATAATCAAACTCCCAAACGTCAAGGATAAAGAAAGGACTCTAAAAGTAGCGAAAGAAAACAAACAAATAACATACAATGGAGCTCAAATGCTGGGCAGCAGACTTTTCAGTGGAAACTTTACAGGATAGGAGAAAGTAGCATGATGTATTTAAAGTGCTGAAGGAAAAACCTTTTACCCTAGAATAGTATATCTGGTGAAAATATCCTTGAAACATGTGGAACCAATAAAGACTTTCCTAGACAAACAAAACCTGAGGGATTTCATCAATACCAGATCCATCCTACAAGAAATGCTAAAGGGAGTATTTCAATCAGAAAGAAAAGGACATTAATGAGCAATATATAACCACTTGAAGGTACAAAACTTACTGGTAATAGCAAATACACAGAAAAGCATAAAATATTATAACACTGTAACTGTGGTGTGTAAACTACTCTTATCCTAAGTAGAAAGACTAAATGATGAAACAATAAAAAATAATAACTACAACTTTTCAAGACATAGTACAGTAAGATATAAATAGAAACAACAAAAAGTTAAAAAGCAGGGGGACAAAGTTAAGGTAAGTTTTTATTAGTTTTATTTTTCGCTGTTGGTTTATGCAAATAGTGTTAAGTTGTTATCAGGTTAAATAGTGGGTTATAAGATAGTATTCGCATGCCTCATGGTAACCTCAAACCAAGAAACATACAATGAATACACAAAAAATAAAAAGCAGGAAACTAAATCATATCACCCAAAAATATCATGTTCACTTGAGGAAGACAGGAATGAAAGAAGGAAGAGAAGACCACAAAACAACCAGAAAACAAATAACAAAATGCCAGGAGTAAGTCCTTACTTACCAAGAATTACTTTGAATGTAAATGGATTAAACTCTTCAATGAAAAGACACAGAATGGCTGAATGGAAGAAAAAAAGATCCATTGATCTGCTGCCTACAAGAAAACACTTCACCTATAAAGACACACGTTGACTAAAAATAAAAGCATAGAAAAAGATATTCTATGCCAATTGAAACCAAAAAAAGAGGAGTCACTATACTTATATCAGAAAAAATAGATTTCAAGAAAAACTATAAGAAGAGAAAACAAGATCACTATAAAATAATGAAGGGGTCAATTCAGCAAGAGGATATAACAATTTTAAAATATACATGTACCCAATATGGGAACACCTATATATATATTATATATATAATATATATTATATATATTATATATACATAACCACAAAAGACTCAGAATAGTCAAAGCTATCCTAAGCAAAAAGAACCAAACTGGAGGAATCACATTACCAGACTTCAAATTATACTACAGAGGTACAAATTATACTACAGAGGTATAGTTACCAAAACAGCATGGTACTGGCATAAAAACAGACATATTGACCAATGGGACAGAATAGAGAACCCAGAAACAAATCCACACACCTACAGTGAGCTCATTTTTGACAAAGGTGCCAAGAACATATGCTGGGGAAAAGATAGCATCGTCAATAAATGGCTCTGGGAAAACTGGATATCCCTTTGCAAAACAATGAAAATAGACCTCTACATCTCACCATATACAAAAATCAAATCAAAACGGATTAAAGGCTTAAATATTTTTAAGACCTCAAACTATGAAACTACTACAAGATTGGGGTATATCTCTAGGACATTGGTCTGGGCAAAGACTTCTTATGCAACACCCCACAAGCACCCTCAAAGCAAACATGAACAAATGGGATCACATCAAGTTAAAAAGCTCTGCACAGCAAAGGATACAATCAACAAAGTGAAGAAACAAAGAACAGAATGGGAGAAAATATTTGCAAACTACCCCTCTGATAAGGAATTAACCAAAATATATAAAAAGCTCAAAATAACTCTATATGAAAAAAATCTAATAATCTGATCAAAAGATGGGCAAAATATTTGAATAGACTTTTCTAAAAAATCACATACAAATGGAAAACAGACTTATGGAAAGGTGCTCAACATCAATGATCATCAGGGAAATGCAAATCAAATATCATCTCACTTCAGTTAAAATGGCTTATATCCAAAAGACAGGCAATAACAAATGCTGGCAAGGATGTGGAGAAGAGGGAACTTTCATGCACTATTGGTGGGAATACAAATTAGCAAAACTGTGAACAGTTTGGAGGTTCCTCCAAACTAAAAACTGAGCTACCTACTATATGATCCAGCAAACCTACTATTGGGTACATACCCAAAATAAAGAAAATCTGTATATTGAAAAGACATCGACAATCCTATATTTGGAAAAAACCTAAGCATCCATCCATACATGAATAAATAAACAAAACATGCTACATATATGCAATGGAGTACTATTCAATCATATCAAAGGATAAAAGCCTGTCATTTGTAACAAGATAGATGTTACTGGAGATTATTAACTGAAATAAGCCAGGCACAAAAAGACAAACATTAAATATTCTCACTTATTTGTGTGATCTAAAAATAAAATCAATTAAACTCAGGGACAGAGACAGTAGAAGGCTTATATGGTTTGGCTCTGTGTCACCACCCAAATCTCATGTTGAAGTGTAATCTCCCATGAGGTGAGGCCTGGTGGGAGGTGACTGAATCATGGTGGTGGTTTCTAATGGTTTGGCACAATCCCCCTAGTGCTGCCTCATGATAGAGTTCTCATAAGATCGGGTTGTTTAAAAACATGCAGCACTGCCCCCTTTGCTCTCTCTTCCTCCTTCTCTGGCCATGAGAAGACATGCCTTGCTTCCCCTTCCCCTTCCACCATGAGTATAAGTTTCCTGAGGCCTCCTCAGCCATGTAGAACTGTGAGTCAATTAAATTTATTTTCTTTATAAATTACCCAGTCTCAGGTAGTTCTTTATAGCAGTGTGAGAATGGACGGATACAGAAAATTACCAGAGTGTGAGGTTGGGGAGGTGTTGGGGATGGTTAATGGGTAGAAAAAATTAGAAAGAAAGAATAAGACCTACTATTTGATAGAACAATAGGGTGACTACAGTCAATAATAATTCTATCTTTTAAAACGACTTAAAGAATGTAATTGGACCCCCAGAAAATGATGAGTTCATGGATGAAACTGGAAACCATCATTCTCAGCAAACTATCACAAGGACAAAAAACAAAACACCGCATGTTCTCACTCATAGGTGGGAATTGAACAATGATAACACATGGACACAGGAAGGGGAATATTACACTCCAGGGACTGTTGTGGGGTGGGGGGAGCAGGGAGGGGTAGCATTAGGAGATATACCTAATGCTAAATGACGAGTTAATGGGTACAGCACACCAACATGGCACATGGATACATATGTAACAAACCTGCACATTGCGCACATGTACCCTAAAACTTAAAGGACAATAATAATAAAATTTTAAAAGAAGCAACTAGCTTTAGTAACTACCTTAGAACTCTACTCACTTTTATTATAACACACCTACAATTACAGACTAAAGTGGTTGAAAAGATATGTGACATGTTTTTTTCCACAGATAAAGCTATATGAAAATTGAAAATTAAAAATATAAATAACTTTCACATTTGAAGTAGCAATGTTATAAATTAGAAAATACAGATTGGCAACATAAAATATTTTTTAAAAATTGTTCTAAAATGGGATTGCAGTGGTCGTTGTATAACTCTATAAATTTAATAAAAACATTTAATTGTAAAAAAAAGAATGTAATTGGATTGTTTGTAACTCAAAGGATAAATGCTTGAGGGGATGCATATCCCATTGTCCATTATATGGTTATTTCACATTGCATGTATTCAAAACATCTCATGTGCCCCATAAATATATACGCCCACAATGTACCCACAAAATTTTTTTTTAAATAAAAGATTTTTAAAAAAGAAAAAAAGATTTTAAAATATTGCTTTTCCACTTCATAAATAGGTATTTGAGTGATGATGTTATGAAGCAGCTTCTCTGTAGCTCTATTGCTGTCTGTGGTTGTGGCTCTTTTGTATGTGTGTGGAAGTGTTCCATGGCTGACACTGTATGCTGCATGCTCTATTTTGGAATATCTAGTTTGGAGACTAAGATCAAGTATCCATCACCATCATAGTTACAAAGCCTTCAGCAGCAGTCTTGGCCAGTGGCTACAACAATGTTATTCTCCAAGACAAATGATATATTCAGGAGAGGGAGCAACCTCTTTCAAAGTTGAAATCTGCACTCTGAAGCATTAGTAAAGAACATGTTGCTATCATAGCTCATCCAGGCCAGAGAGCTCCCATAGACAAATTGAACCTGGGACCCAGTCTCCAGCGGCACAAAACTCTGACATCAGCTAATCAAAAGGCATCTTGCTGACCCATGGCATACTGGTTGGGTTTTCAAACATTAATGTATGCAGAAACACTCTTCATTTGAAGTCACATGAACCTGCTACTAGCAAAACATTGTTGGAATGCCAATCCAAACAAAGGACAATGAAATTAATTGGCCTTTAAATTAACTTGCTTATCCACTATTCATTTTCACACACACATAACAAGTGATGCTCCACTACCCACAACAATTTTTTTCTCTAGGAGGGACCACTTCACAAAAGTAGTTGCATGATTAATTCTCAGGATCACCAGGGTTAGCTTCCAGACACCATCTTTCTGACTCATGCAAATGATAATGTGGTCATGTTTGGCAGCCCAGTCAGTACCTGTGATTGTGCTTCTGGAGTTTATGAGGTTTCACTATTGGCTCCCATTCTTCTTACAGATGTGGACTTTGTGATTATTCAGGCCGAGGGCAATTTGGGTATGATCCCTGTTCCAGAAATGACACGTGATTGGCTCTAGGAAAAACTGTTGCAGAGACAAAATTCTTGCTGTTTTCAAAGGTAGAAAGCTGGGATTGAGGCACTCCTGAAAAGCTCAGACTGGAGAATTTGAAGACTGACCAGTCCCTTGAATGGGCTCTGGCCAGTTATACCACATTTTATAGTAGGTTATATCTTCTTTTCATTTAAAAATATGCTGGTCCAGGTTCCAAGATGGCCAAATACGAACAGCTCTGGTCTGCAGTTCCCAGCGTGATCGATGCAGAAGATGGGTGATTTCTGCATTTCCTACTGAGGTACTTGGTTCATCTCACTAGGAGTGGTTGGACAGTGGGTGCAGCCCATGGAGGGTGAGCTGAAGCAGGGCGGGGCATTGCCTCACCTAGGAAGCACAAGGGGTTAGGGGATTTCCCTTTCCTAGCAAAGGGAAGCTGTGACAGATTGTACCTGGAAAAATGGGATACTCCCACCCAAATACTGTGCTTTTCCCAAAGTCTTAGCAATGGGCAGACAAGGAGATTCTCTCCTGTGCCTGGTTCGGCAGGTCCCACGCCCACGGAGCCTTGCTCACTGCTAGTTCAGCAATCTGAGATTGAGCTGTGAGGTGGCAGCCTGGCTTGGGGAGGGGCATCAGCCATTGCTGAGGCTTCAGTAGGTAAACAAAGTGGCTGGGAAGCTCAAAATGAGTGGATCCCACCACAGCTTAGCAAGGCCTACTGCCTCTAGACTTCTCCTCTGTGGGCAGGGCTTAGCTGAACAAAAAGCAGCAGACAACTTCTGCAGACTTAAATGTCCCTGTCTGATAGCTCTGAAGAGAGCAGTGGTTCTCCCAGCACGGCATTTGAGCTCTGAGAACAGACAGGCTGCCTCCTAAGTGGGTCACTGACCCCCGTTCAGCCAAACTGGGAGACACGTCCCAGTAGAGGCTGACAGATACCTCATATAGGTAGGTGCCCCTCTGGGATGAAGCTTCCAGAGGAAGGATTAGGCAGTAATATTTGCTGTTCTGCAGCCTCCACTGGTGATACCCAGGCAAACAGGGTCTGGAGTGGGCCTCCAGGAAACTCCAACAGACCTGCAGCTGAGGGACCTGACTGTTAGAAGGAAAACTAATAAACAGAAAGGAATAGCATCAACATCAACAATAAGAACATCTACACCAAAACCCCATCTGTAGGTCACCAACATCAAAGACCAAAGTTAGATAAGACCACATAGATGAAGATAAACCAGAGCAGAAAAGCTGAAAATTCTAAAAATCAGAGTGCCTCTTCTCCTCCCAAGGATTGCAGCTCCTCGCCAGTAATGGAACAAAGCTGGACAGAGAATGACTTTAACAAGTTGACAGAAGTAGGCTTCAGAAGGTCAGTAATAACAAACTTCTCCAAGCTAAAGAAGCAGGTTAGAACCCATCACAAGGAAGCTAAAAACCTTGAAAAAAGGCTAGAAGAAAGGCTAAATAGAATAAACAGCATAGAGAAGACCTTAAATGACATCACGGAGCTGAAAACCATGGCACGAGAAATTCGTGATGCATGCACAAGCTTCAATAGCTGATTCGATCAAGTGGAAGAAAGGGTATCAGTGATGGAAGATCAAATTAATGAAATAAAGTGAGAAAACAAGGTAGAGAAAAACGAGTAAAAAGAAATGAACAAAGCCTCCAAGAAATATGGGACTATGTGAAAAGACTAAATCTAGTTTGATTGGTGTACCTGAAAGTCATGGGGAGAATGGAACCAAGTTGGAAAACACTCTGCAGGATATTATACAGGAGAACTTCCCCAACTTAGCAAGGCAGGCCAACATTCAAATTCAGGAAATATAGAGAACATTACAAAGATACACCTTGAGAAGAGCAACCCCAAGGCACATAATTGTCAGATTCACCAAAGTTGAAATGAAAGAAAAACTGTTAAGGGCAGCGAGAGAGAAAGGTCGAGTTACCCACAAAAGGAAGCCCATCAGACTAACAGCAGATCTCTTGGCAGAAATCCTACAAGCCAGAAGAGAGTGGGGGCCAATATTCAACATTCTTAAAGAATTTTCTACCTGGAATTTCATATCCAGCCAAACTAAACTTCATAACTGAGGTAGAAATAAAATCCTTTACAGACAAGCAAATGCTGAGACATTTTGTCACCACCAAGCCTGCCTTACAAGAGCTCCTGAAGGAAGTACTAAACATGGAAAGAAACAATTGGTACCAGCCACTGCAAAAACATGCCAAATTATAAAGATCATACATGCTAGGAAGAAACTGCATCAATTAATGGGCAAAATAACCAGCTAACATCATAATGACAGTATCAAATTCACACATAACAATATTAACCTTAAATGTAAATGGGCTAAATGCACCAATTAAGACAGAGACTGGCAAATTGGATAAAGTGTCAAGACCCATCAGTGTGCTGTATTCAAGAGACCCATCTCACGTGCAAAGACACACATAAGCTCAAAATAAAGGGATGGAGGAAGATCTACAAAGCACATGGAAAGCAAAAAAAAAAAAAAAAAAAGCAGGGGTTGCAATCCTAGCCTCTGATAAGAGAGACTTTAAATGAACAAAGATCAAAAGAGACAAAGAAACCATTACATAATGGTAAAGAGTTCAGTTAAACAACAAGAGGTAACTATCCTAAATATATATGCACCCAATACAGGAGCACCCAAATTCATAAAGCAAGTCCTTAGAGACATACAAAGAGACTTAAACTCCCACATAATAATAATAATGGGAGACTTTAACACTCCACTGTCAATATTAGGCAGATCAATGAGACAAAAGGTTAACAAGGACATCCAGGACTTGAACTCAGCGCTGCAACAAGCAGACCTAATAGACATCTACAGAACTCTCCACCCCAAATCAACAGAATATACATTTTTCTCAGCACCACATCGCACTTATTCTAAAATTGACCACATAATTGGAAGTAAAGCACTCTTCAGTAAAGTAAAAGAATAGAAATCACAACAAACTGTCTCTCAGACCACAGTGCAATCAAATTAGAACTCAGGATTAAGAAACTCACTCAAAACTTCTCAGCTATATGGAAACTGAACAACTTGCTATTGAATGACTACTGGGTAAATAACGAAATGAAGGCAGGAATAAAGATGTTCTTTGAAACCAATGAGAACAAAGACACAGTGTACCAGAATCTCTGGGACACATTTAAAGCAGTGTGTAGAAGGAAATTTATGGCACTAAATGCCCACAAGAGAAAGCAGGAAAGATCTAAAATTGACACCCTCACATCACAATTAAAAGAACTACAGAAGCAAGAGGAAACAATTCAAAAGCTAGCAGAAGGCAAGAAATAACTAAGATCAGAGCAGATCTGAAAGAGATAGAGACACAAAAAACCATTCAAAAAATCAAAGAATCCAGGAGCTGGTTTTTTGAAAAGATCAACAAAATTGATAGACCGCTACCAAGACTAATAAAGAAGAAAAGAGAGAAGAATCAAATAGATGCAATAAAAAATGAAAAAAGGGATATCACCACCTATCCGATAGAAATAGAAACTATCTTTGGAGAATACTATAAACATCTCTGCACAAATAAACTAGAAAATCTAGAAGTAATGGATAAATTCCTGGACACACACACCCTCCACAGACTAAACCAGGAAAAAGTTGAACCTCTGAATAAACCAATAACAGGCTCTGAAATCGCGGCAATAATTAATAGCCTACCAACCAAAAAAAGTCCAGGACCAGACGAATTCACAGCCAAATTCTAACAGACACAAAGAGGAGCTGGTACCATTCCTTCTGAAACTATTCCAATCAATATAAACAGAGGGGATCCTCCCAAACTCATTTTATGAGGCCAACATCATCCTGATACCAAAGCCAGGCAGAGATAGAACAAAAAAAGAGAATTTTAGACCAATATCACTGATGAACACGGATGCAAAAATCCTCAATAAAATACTGGCAAACCGAATCCAGCACCACATCAAAAAGCTTATCCAACACGATCAGGTTGGCTTCCTCCTTGGGATGCAATGCTGGTTCAACATATGCAAATCAATAAATGTAATCCATCACATAAACAGAACGAATGACAAAAACCACATGATTATTTCAATAGATGTAGAAAAGGCCTTTGACAAAACTCAACAGTCCTTCATGCTAAGAACTCTCAATAAACTAGATATTGACAGAATGCATCTCAAAATAATAAGAGCTATTTATGACAAACCCACAGTGAATATCGTACTCAATGGGCAAAAATTGGAAGCATTCCCTTTGAAAACCGGCACAAGACAAGGAAGCCCTCTCTCACCACTCCTATTTAACATAATGTTGGAAGTTCTGGCCAGGGCAATCAGGCAAGAGAAAGAAATAAAGGGTATTCAATTAGGAAAAGAAGAGTCAAATTGTCCCTGTATGCAGATGACATGATTGTATATTTAGAAAACCCCATTGTCTCAGTCCAAAATCTCCTTATCTGATAAGCAACTTCAGCAAAGTCTCCAGATACAAAATCAATCTGGAAAACTCACAATCATTCATATACAGCAATAACAGACAAAAAGACAGCCTAATCATGAGTGAATTCCCATTCGCAATTGCAACAAAGAGAAGAAAATACCTAGGAATCCAGCTTACAAGGGATGTGAAGGACCTCTTGAAGGAGAACTACAAACCACTGCTCAACGAAATAAAGAAGACACAATCAAATGGAAGAACATTCCATACTCATGGATAGGAAGAATCAATATCATGAAAATGGCCATAGTTCCCAAGGTAATTTATAGATTCAATGCCATCCCCATCAAGTTACCAATGACTTTCTTCACAGAATTGGAAAAAACTACTTTAAAATTCATATGGAACCAAAAAAGATCCCATATTGCCAAGACAATCCTAAGCAAAAAGAGCAAAGCTGGAGGCATCATGCTACCTGACTTCAAACTGTACTACAAGGCTACAGTAAACAAAGCAGCATGGTACTGGTAACAAAACAGAGATATAGACCAATGGAACAGAACAGAGGCCTCAGAAATAACACCACACACCTACAATCATCTGATCTTTGACAAACCTGACAAAAACAAGAAATGGGGAAAGGATTCCCTATTTAATAAATGGTGCTGGGAAAACTGGCTAGCCATCTGTAGAAAGCTGAAACTGGCTCCCTTACTTATACCTTATACAAAAGTGATTTCAAGATAGATTAAAGACTTAAATGTTAGACCTAAAACCATAAAAACCCTAGAAGAAAACCTAGGCAATACCATTCAGGACATGGGCAATGACTTCATGACTAATATAGCAAAAGCAATGGCAACAAAAGCCAAAATAGACAAATGGGATCTAATTAAACTAAAGTGCTTCTGCACAGCAAGAGAAACTACCATCAGAGTGAAAATGCACCATATAAATGAGAGAAAATTTTTGCAATCTACCTGTCTGACAAAGGGCTAACATCAAGAATCTACAAAGAACTTGAACAAATTTACAAGAAAAAAACTACCCCATCAAAAAGTGGGCAAAGGATATGAACAGACACTTCTCAAAAGAAGACTTCTGGAGAGTGGTGGTTATCCCAGCATGCAGCTTGGGATCTGAGAACGGACAGACTGCCTCTTCAAGTGGGTCCCTGACCCTTGAGTAGCCTAACTGGGAGGCACCCCCAAGTAGGGGCAGACTGACACCTCACACAACCAGGTACTCCTCTGAGACAAAACTTCCAGAGGAACAATCAGGCAGCCACATTTGCTGTTCACCAATATCTGCTGTTCTGCAGCCTCCACTGCTGATACCCAGGCAAACAGGGTCTGGAGTGGATCTCTGGCAAACTACAACAGATCTGCAGCTGAGGGTCCTGACTGTTAGAAGGAAAACTAACAAACAGAAAGGACATCCACACCAAAACCCCATCTGTATGTCACCATCATCAAAGACCAAAGGTTGATAAAACCACAAAGATGGGGAAAAAACAGAGCAGAAAAGCTGAAAATTCTAAAAACCAGAGCACCTCTCCTCCTCCAAAGGAACACAGCTCCTCACCAGCAACGGAACAAAGCTGGACAGAGAATGACTTTGATGAGTTGAGAGAAAAAGGCTTCAGATGGTCAAACTACTCTGAGCTAAAGGAGGAAGTTCGAACCAATGGCAAAGAAGTAAAAAACCTTGAAAAAGATTAGATGAATGGCTAACTAGAATAACCAATGGAGAGAAGTCCTTAAAGGACCTGATGGAGATGAAAACCATGGCACAAGAACTACGTGACAAATGCACAGGACTCAGTAGACAATTCGATCAACTGGAAGAAAGGGTATCAGTGATTGAAGATCAAATGGATGAAATGAAGCAAGAAGAGAAGTTTAGAGAAAAAAAGAATAAAAAGAAATGAACAAAGCCTCCAAGAAATATGGGACTATGTGAAAAGATCAAATCTATGTCTCATTTATACATTCAGATTGGTGTACCTGAAAGTGACAGGGAGAATGGAACCAAGTTGGAAAACACTGCAGAATATTATCCAGGAGAACTTCCCCAATCTAGCAAGGCAGGCCAACATTCAAATTCAGGAAATACAGAGAACGCCACAAAGATATTCCTTGAGAAGAGCAACTCCAAGACACATAATTGTCAGATTCACCAAAGTTGAAATGAAGGAAAAAATGTTAAGGGCAGCCAGAGAGAAAGGTTGAGTTACCCACAAAAGGAAGCCCATCAGACTAACAGCAGATCTCTTGGCAGAAACTCCACAAGCCAGAAGAGAGTGGAGACTAATATTCAACATTCTTAAAGGAAAGAATTTTCAACCCAGAATTTCATATCCAGCCAAACTAAGCTTCATAAGTGAAGGAGAAATAAAATACTTTACAGACAAGCAAATGCTGAGTGATTTTGTCACCACCAGGCCTGCCCTAAAAGAGCTCCTGAAGGAAGCACTAAACATGGAAAGGAATAACCGGTACCAACCACTGCAAAAACATGCCAAATTGTAAAGACCATCGAGGCTAGGAAGAAACCGCATCAACTAATGAGCAAAATAACCAGCTAACATCATAACGACAAAAAACCAAACACTACATGTTCTCACTCATAGATCACTTGGAGACAGGGTGAGGAACATCACACATGGGGTCCTGTCAGGGGATGGGTGGCTGCAGGAGGGATAGCATTAGGAGAAATATCTAATGTAAATCAGTTGATGGGTGGAGCAAACCAACATGGCATAGGTATACCTGTGTATCAAACCTGCATGTTGTGTACATGTACCCTAGAACTTAAAGTTTAATAAAAAAAAATGCTTTCTGTACTTACTTTTTTTATATATATGAAAATGTGTATATATATAATCTTATATATATATACTTAAAGATCTTATATGTATAACCTTATATATATAATCTTCTTTGTAATTTTAAAGTTTTGGGGTATGTTAATATTTTTGTAATGGTCACCTTGAAGATGTATTCTTAATTCTTTACTTTTTAAGTTATCCTCTATGTATAGTATCAATTGATTTCTCTTTATGAAAGGTGAAATTAGTTTAATTCCTCTTCCTTCTACTTCTCTTTGCTCTCAATTCACTACCAATTAACCACCAAATATAGTTATATAATTATTAACTCTTTTATTGGGTACTTTAACCTCCTCTTTGCCTCCTATATTTCAATTTTTAAAATTACACTATTTTATTTGTATTGTCATGGATTTTAACTTCACATTCTATTTTACAATCATATTTATCACCATTGCTTAACTTTAGTTCTACAATTAAATGAATTAAATAGCACCTGTCCTTTAACCATGGCCTCTCCATGTATGTTTTTGTTGGCTAAAGATAATCCTGTAGCAGATTTTTTTTGTAAGGGCTTAGGGGGACCAATGTTGCACTTAATAGTATTCTAGTATAATTCCTAATGTTATATGCCAGCCCCTCAATTACATACATTCAAGGCTTGAATTCTATTAATTTACTTTCAGGTTTTTAAATTAAAACTCCTGTTTATTAGGAATGAGAAATGTTTATGCAGTTTATCCTTGAACAACAAGGGTTTGAACTGTGCAGGTTCACTTGTCTGTGAATATTTTTCTTTAATTTTTAATTGTTGTGGGTAAATAGTATGTGTATATATTTATGGGGTACATGACATATATTGATACAGGCATACAATGTATAATAATCAGGGTAAATGGGATATCTATCACATCAAGCAATTATCCTTCCTTTGTGTTACAAAAAGTCCAATTATATTATTTGTTATTTTAAAATATACAATTAATTATTGTTGACTGTAGTCATGTTGTGCTAGCAAATACTAGTCTTATTCATTCTTTCTATTTTTTATACTCATTAACTATCCCACTTTCCCTTCACTACCCTTCTCAGCCTCTAGTATTTCTCTATGTCCATGAGTTCAACTGTTTTAAATTTTAGTTCCCACAAATAAGTGAGACCATGTTGTTTGTCTTTCTGTGTCTGGCTTACTTCACTTAACGTAATTACCCCCAGTTCCATTCATGTTGTAAACAACAGGATCTCTCATTCTTTGGTATGGTCGAATACTACTCCATTGTATGTATCTACCATATTTTCTTTATCCATTCATCCACTGATGGACACTTAAATTGCTTCCAAATCTTGGCTACTGTGAATAGTGCTGCAATAAATGGGAGTGCAGATATCTCTTCCACATACAAATTTCCTTTCTTCTGGCTATATACTTGGTAGTGGGATTGCTGGATCATATGGTAGCTGCATTTTTAGTATTTTGAGGAACTTCTAAACTGTTCTCCATAGTGGCTGTACTAATTTACATTCCCACCAACAGTGCTTTTCTCCACATCCTTGTCAGCACTTGTTATTCCCTGTCTTTTGGATATAAGCCATTTCAACTGGAGTGAGATAATACCTCATTGTAGTTTTGATTTGCATTTCTCTGAAGATCAAGGATGTCAAGCACCTTTATGTGCTTGTTGAGCACATAAACCTGTTTTCCAATCAAAATATGTCTTATGTTGAGAAATGTCTATTCAGATTTTTTGCCCATTTTAAAATCAGACTATTAGCTTTTTTTCCTACAGAGTTGTTTGAGCTCCTTGTATATTCTGGTTATTAATTCCTTGTCAGACAGGTAGTTTGCAAATATTTTCTTCCATTCTGTGGGTTATCTCTGCACGTAGTTGATTATTTCCTTTATTCTGCAGAATTTGTTTAGCTTGATGTAATCCCATTTATTTTTCTATTTTTTATTTGAGGTTACCATGAGACTTGCAAATAATATCTTACAACCCATTATTTTAAACTGATGAAAACTTAACACTGCCTAAACACACTAGCAAAGAGAAAACTAATAAAAACCCTACACTTTACCTTTGTCTCCCTGCTTTTTAACTTTTTGTTGTTTCTATTTATATGTTATACTATCTATGACTGGAAAAGTTGTTGTTATTTTTGATTGGTTCACCTGGGTCTTTCTACTTAAGATATGAGCAATTTACATACCACAATCCCAGTGTTATAATATTCTGTGACTTCATATACACTATGGAATACTATGCAGCCATAAAAAAGGATGAGTTCATGTCCTTTGCGGGAACATGAATGAAGTTGAAAACCATCATTCTAAGCAAACTACCACAAGGACAGAAAACCAAACACCGCATGTTCTCACTCATGGGTGGGAGTTGAACAATGAGAACATATGGACATAGGGCGGGGAATATCACACACTGGGGCCCTTCGCGGGGTGGGAGGCTGGGGGAGGGATAGCATTAGGAGAAATGCCTAATGTAAATGACGAGTTGATGGGTGCAGCAAACCAACATGGGCACATGTATACCTATGGAACAAACCAGCATGTTGTGCACATGCACCCTAGAACTTAAAGTATAATTTTTAAAAAATGTAAAAAAAAGACATTACTACTTTGAAAAAAATAATATTCTGTGCCTTTCTATATTTTGTCAAAGATCATTTGGTTGTAAGTATTTGGCTGTATTTCTGGATTCTCTGTTGTGTTCTATTGGTCTACGTATCTACTTTTATACCAGTAACATCTTGTTTTGGTTACTACAGCATTGTAGTATAATTTGAAGTCAGGTAATGCGATGCCTCCAGCTTTATTCATTTTGCTTAGAATTGCTTTGGCTATTTGGGCTCTTTTTTGGTTCCATATGAATGTTTGGATTTTTTTTCTAATTTTGTGAAAAATAATTTGGTATTTTGATAGGAATTTCAGTGAATATGCAGCTTCCTTTGAGCAATATGATCATTTGTGTGATACTGATTCTGCCAATCCATGAGCATGGCACGTATTTCCATTTGTTTGTATCATCTGTGATTCCTTTCAGCGGTGTTTTGTAGTCCTCCTTGTAGAGATCTTTGATCTCCCTAGTTAAATATATTCCTAGGTTTTTTTTTTTTTTCAGCTATTATATAACGGATTGAATTTTTTATTTGATTCTCAGCTTGGTCGTTGTTGGCATACAGCAGAGCTAATGATTTGTGTACATGGATTTTGTAATCTGAGACTTTACTGAATTCATTTCTCAAATCTAGGAGTCTTTTGGAGGGATCTTTAGGTTTTTCTAGTCACACAATCATATTGTCAGCAAATATAAATAGTTTGACTTCCTCTTTTCTGATTTGGAATTCCTTTCTTTCTCTTGACTGATTCGCCTGGCCACGACTTCCAGTACTATATTGAATTGATGTGGTAAAAGTGGGCATCCTTGTCTTATTCCAGTTCTTAGGGGGAATGCTTTTGACTTCTTCCTATTCAGTATAATGTTGGCTGTGGTTTTTCATATGTAGCTTCTATTATTTTGAGATATGTTTCTTCTATATCTAATTTGTTGAGGGTCTTTTTTTTTTTTTTGAGACGGAGTCTCGCTCTGTCGCCCAGGCTGGAGTGCAGTGGCGCGATCTCGGCTCACTGCAAGCTCCGCCTCCCGGGTTCACGCCATTCTCCTGCCTCAGCCTCTCCGAGTAGCTGGGACTACAGGCGCCCGCCACCACGCCCGGCTAATTTTTTTTTTTGTATTTTTAGTAGAGACGGGGTTTCACCGTGGTCTCGATTTCCTGACCTCGTGATCCACCTGCCTCGGCCTCCCAAAGTGCTGGGATTACAAGGCTGAGCCACCGTGCCCGGCCTGTTGAAGGTTTTATAAAAGGATGCTGTATTTTATCAAATGCTTTTTGCATCTATTGAGATAATCATACGGTTTTTGTTTTTAATTCTGTTTACATGTTGAATCACATTTATTGACTTGCATATGTTGAACCATCCCTGCATCCCTGGGATAAAACCCACTTAATCATAGTTAATTATCTTTTTGATGTGCTGTTGGGTTTAGTTTTCTAGTATTTTGTTGAAGATTTCTGCATCTATGTTAATCAGGAATATTGGTCGGTCATTTTGTATTTTTTTGTTTTTTGTTTGTTTTGTTTTGTATGCCCTTTCCTGGCTTTGGTATCAAGGTGATACTGGCTTCATGGAATGCGTTAGGAAGGATTCCTTCTTTCTCAGTCTTTTAAAATAGTTTCAGTAAAATTGGTGCCAATTCTTTGAATGTCTGGCAGAATTTGGCTGTGAATTTGTATGGCCTTTGGCTTTTTTTAGGAGGACAACTTTGTTAAATTACTGATTCAATCTCACTGTTTGTCGTTGGTCTGTTCAGAATTTCTGTTTCATCCTGATTCAAGCTGGGGAGGTTGTATGTTTCCAGGAATTTATTAATTCCCTATAGATTTTCTAGTTTATGTGCACAGAGGTGTTCATAGTAGTCTTAAATAATCTTTTGTATTCCTGTGGTATCAGCTGTAATGCTTCCATTTTCCTTCCTTCCTTCCTTCCTTCCTTCCTTCCTTCCTTCCTTCCTTCCTCTTTCTTTTTCTTCCTTCCTTCCTTTCTCTTTCTTCCTTCCTTCCTTCCTTCTTTCTTTCTTTTTCTTTCTTTCTCTTTCGTTTCTTTCTTTTTCTCTCTCTCTCTTTTTTTTTTGACAGAACTGCAACCTCTGCCTCCCAGGTTCAAGTGATTCTCCTGCCCCAGTCTCCCAAGTAGCTGGGATTACAGGCGGTGCAACCACGCCCAGCTAATTTTTGTATTTCTAGTAGAGACAGGGTTTCACCATGTTGGCTAGGCTGGTCTCAAAACTCTTGACTTCAAGTGATCCACCTGCCTCAGACTCCCAAAGCGCTGGGATTACAGGCATGAACCACCGCACCTGGCCATCCATTTTCATTTCTAATTGAGCTTGATTCTTCTTTTCTTGGTTAATCTAGCTAATAGTCTACCAATTTTATTTTTTCAAAGAACCAACTTTTTGTTTTGTTGATCTATTGTATTATTTTTCTTTGTTCCAATTTCATTTAGTTCTGCTCTGATCTTTATTATTTCTTTTCTTCTGGTAGCTTTGGGTTTGGTTTATTCTTGCTTCTCTGATTCCTTGAGGTGTGATGTTAGGTTGCCAATTTGTTTCATTTCAGACTTTTTGATGTAGGCATTTAGTGCTATAAACTTTCATCTTAGCATTGCTTCTGCTGTATCCCAGAGGTTTCGATAACTTTTGTAACTATTATCATTCACTTTAAAGAATTTTTAAATTTTCATCTTGATTTCATTTTTTACCCCCAAATCATTCAGGAGCAGATTAATTTTTAAGCGTTTGTATAGTTTTGAGTGTCCCTTTTGGTGTTAATTATTGGTTTTATTCCACTGTGGTCTAAGAAGATACTTGATATAATTTCAGTTTTTAAAAATTTATTGAGACTTGTTTTGTGGACTATCATATGGTCTGTTTTGGAAAATGTTCCATGTGCTGAGGAGAATAATGTATATTCTGAAGCTGTTGAGTAAAATGTCCTGTAAATTCTGTTAGTTATATTTGTTCTAGAATGCAGTTTAAGTACAACATTTTCTTTCTCACTTTCTGCCTTGATTATCTGTTTAGTGCTGTCAGTGGAGTGTTGAGTCCCCCACAATTATTGTGATGATGTCTATCTCTCTTCTTAGGTCTAGTAGTAATTTTTTATGAATCTGGAAGCTCCATAGTAAGAAGTAAGTAATGTATATTAAGGATTGTAATATCTTCTTGCTGGGGATTGATTCTTTTATCTTTATATAATGACTTTTTTTTTTTTTACTGTTGTTGCTTTAAAGTCTGTTCTATCTAACATGAGAATAACTACTCCTGCTGCTTTTTTTTATATTGGCATGGAATATCTTTTTCCACCCCTTTACCTCGAGTTTGTAAGAATCCTTGCATTAGGTGAGTCTCTTGAAGAGAGTTGATATTTGGTTTGTGATTTTTAATTTTTTTGTTTAACTTTTATTTTAGGCTCAGGTGTATATGTGCTGATTTGTTATATAAGTAAACTCATGTCATGGGGGTTTGTTGTACAGATTCCTTCATTACCCAGGTACTAGGCCTGGTACTGAATAGTTATTTCTTCTGATCCTCTCCCTCCTCCCACCCACCACCCTCAAGTAGACCCCAGTGTCTGTCTTCCTCTCTTTGTGTCCACGTGTTCTCATCATTTAGCTCCCACTTGTAAATGAGAACATGCAGTATTTGGTTTTTTGTTCCTGCATTCGTTTGCTAAGGATGATGGCCTCCAGCTCCATCCATGTTCCTGTAAAGGACATGATCTCATTCTTTTTTTATGGCTGTGTAGTATTCCATGGTGTATATGTACCATATTTTCTTTATTCAATCTGCCACTGATGGGCATTTAGATTGATTCCATGTCTTTGTTATTGTGAGTAAGTGCTGCAATGAATACACACGTGCATGTGTTTTTATGGTAGAATGATTTCTATTCCTTTGGATATATACCTAGTAATGGGATTGCTGAGTCAGATGGTAGATGTGTTTTCAGCTCTTTAAGGAGTTGTCACACTGCTTTCCACAATAGTTTAGCTAATTTACACTCCCACCAACAGTGTATAAGCATTCCCTTTTCTCTGCAACCTTGCAGCATCTGTTATTTATTTATTTATTTTTTACTTTTTATTAATAGCCATTCTGACTGGTATGAGATAGTATCTCCTTGTGGATTTTTTTGGTTTGTTTGTTTGTTTGGTTGGTTGGTTTTTTTTTGAGACAGGGTCTTGCTGACGCCCAGGCTGGGGTGCAGTGACACAATCTTGGTTTATTGCAATCTCTGCCTACTGGGCTCAAATGATCCTTCCACCTCAGCCTCCTGAGTAACTAGGACTACAGGCATGCACCACTGCTCCCAGCTAAATTTTGTAGTTTTTGTAGAGAAGAGGTTTTGCCATGTTTCCTAGGCTGGTCTCAAACTATTGAACTCAAGTGATCTGCCCACCTCAGCCTCCCAAACTGCTGAGACTACAGGCATGAGCCACCAGGCCCAGCCTCTTATTGTGGTTTTGACTTGCATTTATCTAATAATCACTGATATTGAGCTTTTTTTTCATATGCTCATTGGCCACATATATATCTTCTTTTGAAAAGTGTCTGTTCATATTCTTTGGTCACATTTTAATGGGGTTGTTTATGCTTTTGTAATTTGCTTAAGTTCCTCTTAGATGCTGGATATTAGTCCTTTGTCAGATACATAGTTTGAAAATATTTTCTCCCATTCTGTAGGCTGTCTGTTTATACTGTTAATAGTTTCTTTTGCTGTGCCGAAGCTCTTAAGTTTAATTATATCCCATTTATCACTTTTTGCCTTTGTTGTGATTGCTTTTGGTGTCTCCATCATGAAATCTTTGCCAGTTTCTATGTCCAGAATGATATTGCCCAGCTTGACTTCCAAGGTTTTTATAGTTTTGGGTTTTACATTTAAGTCTTTCCTCCATCTTGAGTTGATTTTTGTATGTGGTGTAAAGAAGGGATCCAGTTTCAATCTTCTGCATTTAGCTAGACAGTTATGCCAGCACCATTTATTGAATAAGGAGTCCAAAGATCAGATGGTTGTAGGTGTGTGGCCTTATTTCTGGGCTCTCTATTCTCTTCAATTGGTCTATGTGTCTGTTTTTGTAACAGTCCCATGCTATTTTGGTTACTGTAGCCCCATAGTATAGTTTAAAGTTGGGTAACATGATGCTTCCAGTTTTGTTCTTTTTGATTAAAATTGCCTTGGTTATTTGGGCTCTTTTTTGGTTCCATATCAATTTTAAATAGTTTTTTCTAGTTCTGTGAAGCATATCATTGGTAGTTTGACAGTAATGAATCTCTAAATTGCTTCAGCCAATATGGCAATTTTAATGATATTGATTCTTCCTATTCATGAACATGGATATTTTTCCATTTGTTTGTGTCATCT
Organism: Symphalangus syndactylus; assembly: GCF_028878055.3. Classification (NCBI taxonomy): domain Eukaryota; kingdom Metazoa; phylum Chordata; class Mammalia; order Primates; family Hylobatidae; genus Symphalangus; species Symphalangus syndactylus. The sequence continues at coordinate 45,160,697 of NC_072443.2, read as the reverse complement.
CTGTTTTCTTTAAGCAGTGTTTTGTAATTTCATTGTAGAGATCTTTCACCTTCCTTTTAAGCTGTATTACTAGGTATTTTATTCTTTTTGTGGCAATTGTGAATGGGATTGTGTTTTTGATTTGGCTGTTGGCTTGGCTGTTGTTGGTGTATAGAAATGCTTGTAATTTTTGTACATTGATTCTTGTATCCTAAAACATTGCTGAAGGTGTTTATCAGCTGCAGGAGCTTTTTGTCTATAACTATAGGGTTTTCTAGATATAAAATCATGTCATCTGCGAACAGGAATTGTTTAACTTTCTCTCTTCTTGTTTGAATGCTCTTTATTTCTTTCTTTTGCCTGATTGCTCTTTGCCAGGGCTTCCAATACTCTGTTAAATAGGAGTGGTGGGTGAGCATACTTGTGCCAGTTTTCAAGGGGAATCCTTTCAGCTTTTGCCCATTCAGTATGATGTTGGCTGTGGGTTTGTCATAGATGACTTTTATTATTTTGAGGTATATATTCCTTCATTACCTAGTATGTTGAGAGTTTTTAACATGAAAGGATGTTGAACTGAGATGATCATGTGGTTTCTATCTTTAGTTCTGTTTATGATGAATCACATTTATTGATTTGCATATGTTGGACCTACCTTGCATCCCAGGGATAAAGCCTACTTGATTGTGGTGGAATAGCTTTTTGATGTGTTGCTGGATTTGATTTGCAAGTATTTTTTTGAGATTTTTGCATCAATGACCATCAAGGCTATTGCCCCAAAGTTTTCTTTTTTATTGTTGTTGTGTCCCTGCCAGGTTTTGATATCAGGATGACGCTGACCTCAAAGAACGAGTTGGAGAGAAATCCCTCTTCCTCAATTCTTTGGGATAGTTTCAGCTGGAATGATACATTTTTTCTTTCCATATCTGGTAGAATTCAGCCATGAATCCTTCTGGACCTGGACTTTTTTGGTTGGTAGTTGTATTAGTCAGTTTTCACGTTGCTGATAAAGACATAACCAAGACTGGACAATTTACAAAAGACAGAGGTTTAATTGGACTTATAGTTCCACATGGCTGGGGAAGCTTCACAATCATGGTGGAAGGCAAAAAGGAGCAAGTCACGTCTTACATGGATGGCGGCAGGCAAAGAAAGAATGAGAACCAAGCAAAAGGGGTTTCTCCTTATAAAACCATCAGATCTCATGAGACTGCTCCCCATAAGAAAAGTATGGAGGATACTGCTGCCATGATTCAGTTGTCTCCCATCAGGTCCCTCCCACAACAATGGGAATTATGGGAGATACAATTCAAGATGAGATCTGGGTGGGGACACAGCCAAACCATATCAGTAGGCTATTATTAACAAGCTCAATTTTGGAGCTTGTTATTGGTCTGTTGAGTGAATCAATTTCCTCCTGGTTCAGTCTTGGGAGGGTGTCTGTGTCCAGAAATTTATCCATCTCTTCTAGGTTTTCTAGTTTCTATGTATAGAGGTGTTTATAGTAGTCCCTGCTGGTTACTTGTATTTCTTTCGGGTCAGTGGTAACCTCTCCTTTGTTGTTTGTAATTGCATTTATTTGAATCTTCTCTTGTATTTTTTATTAGTCTAGTTAGCAGCTTATCTTATTATTTTTTTCAAAAATCCAGCTCCTAATTTCATTGATCTTTTGAATGTTTGTGTGTGTGTGTGTCTGTGTCCACCAATCTCCTTCAGTTCAGCTCTGTTATTTCTTGTCTTCTGCTTTGGGGTTGGTTTGCTCTTGGTCCTCTAAGTTTTTTTTAGTTGTGACATTAGGTTGTTAATGTGAGATCTTTCCAACTTTTTGATGTGGGTATTTAGTGCTATAAATTTCTCTCTTAACACCGACTTAGCTGTGTCCCAGAGATTCTGGTATGTTGTATCTTTGTTTTCATTTGTTTCAAAGAACTTCTTGATTTCTGCCTTAATTTCATTCTGTATATGTTAAGTAGAGCATTTAGACCATTTACATTTAACATTACTATTGAGATGTGAGGTACTGTTCCAATCATCATGTTGATTGCTACCCAGATGCTTTACTTTCTTCATGTATTATTTTATAGGACCTGTGAGTTTAAGCGTTTCAAGAGTTTCCATTCTGGTGCATATTGACCTTTGGTTTCAAGATTTTGTCCCCTTTTAGCATATTTTTATAGGGCTGGTGTGGAATGGCAAATTCCCACAGCCTTTGCTTGTGTGAAAAAGACTTTATTTCTCCTTCATGTGTGCAACATAGTTTTGCTGGATTACAAGATTCTTGGCAGATAGTTATTCTGTTTAAGGAGGCTAAAGATAAAGCCTGAATCCCTTCTGGTTTTCTTGTATAGGTTACCTGGTGCTTTTTTTTTTTCACTGTTCTTATCATTCTTTACTTCACTTCGACTTTAAATAGCTTGATGACAAATGCCTTGGTGATGTTCTTTTTGCAATGAATCTCTCAGGAGTTCTTTGAACTTCTTGTACTTGGATGTTTAAATCTCTAGCAAGGCCAGTGAAGTTTTCCGTAATTATTCCCTCAGATAGGTTTTCTAGACTTTTTGGGTTTTCTTCTCCTTCAGAAACACCAATGATTTTTAAGTTTGGCCATTTTTCATAATCCCATATTTCTTGGAGACTTTCTTCATTCTTTTAAACTTATTTTTATTTTTGTCTGATTGAATTCAAAATTTTGTCTTGAAGCTCTGAAATTATTTCTTCTACTTTGTCTAGTCTATTGTTAAAAGTTTCTGCTGCATTTCATAATTACTTAAATGTGTCTTTCATCTCCAGAAGTTCTGGTTTCTTTTTTTTGAAAATATCTATCTATATAGAAAAGTTTTTATTCATATCCTGAATTGTTATTTTTAAAATTTTTTTCATGTTATTTTTCTCCTTTCTCTTGTATCTCCTGAAGTAACTTAATAATCAACCCTTTGAATTCTTTATCTGGTGTTTCAAAGATTTCATCTTGGTTTGGATCCATTGTTGAAGACCTAGTATGATCTTTTGGGGGTACTATAGTATCTTGTTTTGTCATATTGCCAAAATTATTTTTCTTCTCATTTAGGTAAACTATGTCTTCTAATTATTTTTGGATTTATTTTTAATTCATCTGTGATTTTTAAAAATTTCTCTTTTTTTTTGTTTCTTAAAGTTGTGACTTTAATGATTATAGTTTTTGTAACCTAATTTGGCTCTGGGCGCTTTCAGAGGTGAAGACTCTGTATGAGTTTCTTGGTTACAGAAAGTCTTTGTATGATGGCTTTCTCAGATGCTGGTTGTGGTAGCAATGTTCTTGGTGTGTGAGCAGATTCACTGTCTCCTGCAGGGCTAGAATGGCAGAAGTTTCTGGAAGCTTATCTTGTTCCCCATTGGTGTGCACTTTTTTATTTAGTTATTTTTTTCCCCAACATTTTATTTACTGGGTTGAAATGTTCAGGCTTCAGGCCAGTAGGGGAGATGTCTGGGGGTAAAAACCAGATGTAGCTAAAGTATGTGGGTAGATGCAATACTCAATGTTGGGGAGAGACCACAGCCTTGACAAAGGTAGCTGGGAGAATTCTCAGTGAAATGCACTGTGGTCTTTTCAGGGGGAAGGGAGAGAGCCACCTCAGCTCCTCTGCCAGGCCAGAAGGAAAGCTACTCAACTCCCAGACACACTCCTCACCCAGTGTTTCACCTATTCAGATTAGACAGGCACCTCTTTTCATCTGCAGGAATTTTGATATTCCAAGTAGAGAGGAACTATGATTCTACCTCTCATGCAAGCCTGAACTTGGAGGATGCTCCTTCTGTGGAAAAGCAGTCACCCTGAAATGTTCCAGAAAGGGTATCTACAGGTACACTCATGCTAAGCTCCCATGGGAGAAGCCTCAACTGTGTCTGCAGTGGTGAGCAAGGGGGAGAAGTTTCCATCTCCAAGATCTTTCATGAGCACCCGGGCTGTCTGACTGTTGGGGGAGAACTGCAGACTTTTCTTGCTGAGCTCAGCACTGCACCAGTGCCTCTGCTGAAAGAAACTTCCCACATGTGGAAAGTTTGGTACTCAAGACCTGCCATCTGGATTCTTTTGTTCCACAGGATGCCTCTTTAATGTTGTGCACTCCCTCTTCCCCTAGCAGTAGGAGTCCCTGAAGGCCATACTACTGTGAATGCTGCTCCTCTGGGTCTAGCTGCCCGGGCTGCCATGCTCCAGGATGGTAGTGGGGACTGTCTGCAAGGGATCCAGGCACATGACCTGTCCTCAAGTCTCCCAGCAGCAGGTATTAGCACCAGCTCTGATGGTGGTGACAGGTGAGTGATGTAGATTCTGTGAGATTCCTTTGTTATAAATAGGCTTACTGTGTTGGCTTTCTCAAATGCCAGCTGTAGTAGTAATGAACTGGTCATGTGAACAGACTCAGGATCTCTTGGTTAGCCAGGGTGATGCAGGCAATGTTGATAGCTGAGGTCATGCACAAGTTGTCTCCTTCCTGGGTGCTGTGTTATTCTGCCTGCAGATGCTGTTGTGGGCTGTCGGTTGGTTTCCAGCCAGGGGGTGGCATTTGCAAAAGAGCACCAGCTGTGGTGGTAGTGGTGGGATTTGTGCTTGTCTTATGTTAGTTACCCAGAGGAGGTACTCTGATGTCTCAAGTGTTACCCAGGAAAGGTAACCTACTGTCTCAGGCAATGAGTGGGGCCATAGACCTCCCGAAAGTTTCTGTCCTTTGTGTTAAGCTGTTAGGGTGGGTAGAGGAGCAAAGCCAGGTGGTGGCTGGGTCAGGTTAAGTCTGCACTCTGGCTCTCCACATATGGGTACAAGCAGCAGCCCCGGGGAAATCAGAAGGCAGTTCTCTGCTGTTGGGGTAATGTTCCAAGGAGAAGTGCAGCTGCCTTTGCTGCCCAGAAGAGTCTGCTAGGGGAGTGGGGAGTAGCAGGCAGCAGTAAGCCCCACCCAGCTCCCGTATACTTGGCAAGGGAGGTTTCACACCTACAGTGTTCCACTAGCAGCAGCTAGGTAGGTTCTGAGCAGTCTGCACTCAGAAGGCTTGTGCCCTATGCCATAAGCCTTCCCTGTTGACATAGAAACTGTGGCTTTCAGGCTATGCCCCTCCCAGTCTGCCCATGAAGCAGAAATGTTATAATTATTAAAACCTTGATGAACATTCCATTTAGTGAGCATGTATGGAAGCAGAAATATTATTCCAATATTAGTGTTTTGCTATTCAGTAGTAAATATTTAATATGCAAACAGAAATATGTGAAAAGCAATTGTCTTACATTAAATAAGTGTATCTTTATGTAGATTTTTTTCATATGTGGTGTGACAAGTAGTTTCTTATTTAATTCGGAAAGAGGAATGTGGGGGAACAGGGTCTTGCTGTGTCACCCAGGCTGGAGTGCAGTGGCGCAATCTCGGCTCACTGCAACCTCCTCCTCCTGGGTTCAGGCGATTCTCCTGCCTCAGCCTCCCAAGTAGGTGGATTATAGGCACCTGCCACCATGCCTGGCTAATTTTTGTGTTTTTAGTAGAGACGAGGTTTCACCATGTTGGTCAGGCTGGTCTTGAACTCCTGACCTCAAGCAATCCCCCCGCCTCAGCCTCCCACAGCACTGGGATTACAGGCGTGAGCCACCCGCCCTGCCCCTACTACATTCTTGACATTCTATCTGTTTGAGTATTTCCATGATAGAACCTCCAGAGGTATAAAAAAAATTCTAATTTGGGATTGCTATAATTGCCACAGAATGTCCTCCTATTCAAGCACAAACTACTTTTCTTTACCATTTATTGATTTGTCTCAGTTCTAACCACTGGACAAATAAAGAGTAATTAACTGGTTCTTGCTCCCACATGCCAGATCTTAAAGCACCCGGAGAGACTTAGTGGACACCTCTAGGTACGCTTAGGTCAGCAGGAATTTGTATTTTAAGAAGCATTGCAGGTTATACTGACATCAAGAGGTTGACAGATGGCATTTCAAAAAGCAATCTTTTAAGTCTTCATGAGTATTAATCAACCTACGGGACTTTTACTCAGGATAAGAAGGTACATAAGAAGTACTTCCTGAAGTGCAGCTCAGATTGTCCATACAAGAGAAGCCATATTGTTCTTAGTTGTTGAATTAGACATAGATGTGCATACAGATACAAATGTACATTATATATATAATATATATATACACATATATACATTATATGTGTGTGTGTGTATATACATATAAGCTTTCTGGGCTTTTAAGGTGATTATGATTAGTTCTTTTTTTAAGTAATTAAAATTTTTCATCATATTTTTTATATTCCATTTTCTAATGAGGAATAGAAGGTGGTAGTTACAAGGAACAGTAGTGCCCCTATTAGGAGAGGTTAGATACATTTTTTTCCCTTTGTACAGCTCCACACGGACACTCTTGCTTTTCTCCATGGTAGGTTTCCTGGCATTTATGAAGTGAAGCCTAGTTTTTTTTATTTTTTTTTTTGAGACAGAGTCTTGCTCTAGCACCCATGCTGGAGTGCAGTGGCGCGACCTCAGCTGACTGCAACCTCTGCCTCCTGGGTTCAAGCGATTCTCCTGCCTCGGCCTCCTGAGTAGCTGGGATTACAGGCGTATGCCACCATGCCTGGCTAAGTTTTTATATTTTTAGTAGAGACGGGGTTTCACTATGTTGGTCAGGCTGGTCTCGAACTCCTGACCTCAGGTAATCTACCTGCCTTGGCCTCCCAAAGTGCTGAGATTACAAGCGTGAGCCACCAGGCCCGGCCGTGAAGCCTAGTTTTTAAGAACACAAATGAGCTGGATTCAAATCATGACTCAACCATCTGCCCTGGGCTAATAGTTACTTAATTTCAGAAAGATTGATGCTTCCCTTCCTCTGTAAAATAAGGATAATAATTGTCTGTACTTCACAAGAATCTAGTCAGGATTAATGAAAGGAATGTGTGTAAAGCCCTTAGCATAGTGTATGGTATATGGCAAGCATTCAATGTTAGCTATTAGTTTCATTATTAAACTTAGTTGGCAAGAAAAGATTGTCATTCTATAGTATTCTATGTCAGAAATAATTTATCTGGGCAACATGTTCTACTGAAAATCTAGTGCCTGGCATTAAACAGCACACTTGATAAAGCCTCCAATATGTATATAATACTGTTATTTTCTCTGCACAATAGTATGTCCTAACAAACTTGAATTATAATGGGATTATTTATTTTCTCTAAAAATCTCCTTAAGTCACATTGTGCATCCTCACATTGAATGGTCTCTTTAATCCTTCACACCCTGAAAAACTGCCTGTCTTAGCTCACAAAAGTAACACTGCAAAAAGTACCATGTGTAATCCAGTTGGAGTCAGGGAATATTACCATAGCAAGTGTTAGAATTATAACAATTTGATTTCTTATGCCCACAGTCTTGTTAGATTCTGGGCAAATTGTCAGGAAATTTTTGTTACTTTAACATGCTGTAGCATACTTTTTGAAAACAGAAACAAAATCAAAAACAAAAGAAAGAAAATCTGTAGAATTATATACTAAAATGTGAATGTTATTTATATAAATTGTACTTTAATAAATATGACTAAAAAAAGAAACAAAATACATAGGAAAGCATCCCCACAGACTGGGTTAATCACTTACCTAATTACATCTATCAACTTCTGAATTACCTATTAATTGTTAAGTGGTATAGCATGAGAGACTAAAAATTATGAAAATCAGTGAAAGGATTCACTGATGGCAAAATACACAATAATAGTCATCTGTAAATTCTGACCTAAAGATCAGATGATGGCCTAGCCTCACAACAGCAGCAGATTATAAACCTTTGTGAAAGTATTTATCTCTACTCCTAGACTCATTCTTTCCAAACTTATGTTCAATTATAGTATTGCGGCAGAGTAGTCAATAGTCTGGTGGCTTACCATAGCTTATGTGGGAATGAGGTTTTATGCTTATCCTTAAATAAAAATAGAATTGCAGGCATTACAATATGGTTTTGTCTAGGGGACTTCATGTGTTTTGACTGTATCATCTTTCTTCAATCATCTGTATATTCGTATGCCTTTCTGCTGATTCCTAATTCAATTCAAAGTCAATGGATAGTGCAGCCTGGTTCATCATAAGGATGTTGTATTGGCTACAAATAAGTCTCAGTCAGATCATTGGTTCTACATCTGAAATAAAATTTTAGGAACAGATTAAACCCTGAATCGAAGTCTGCATATGGCTACTACTTTAATGGGCGATATCACAGAGATAGGTTAGAAGTTTCTAATTCAAAGCTTCTGATTAATTGCTTCTTACTTTGAAATGACAGAATTTACTTTTTGATTTCCAGTGAAGAATTTCTACTTTGTTATGGCTAAGCTACAACGAATATTTGGAAGTCCAGAATGGTCAAAGGGACCAAGCTGAGTCTCTTCAGGCCATGGATATTCACCACTGCTTTTATAATAATCACTACCATATATTATTGAGCATCTATGTTCTGAACACTGGCACACAATTAAGTGTAAGAAACCTGCTAAAGTTGTAACTGTAGAAAGTGAGAGGGTAAGGTCAAATTTTTCTCCAAAATTGACTCCAAAGCTATGCTATTTCCCCTAAGCAACATAATCTCCTTGATACAGAAGATACCACCTGTATGGTCTGGATATATTTTCTGAAATAAATATACACAACATTAAATTAAAATAAAAGTTGCTTAGATTAAAATGTTTTTAGTTTATGTACTTATGAATTTATCTATTTACTGATTAATTAGCTGACTGGTTGGAATACAGTAACAAATTTCATTTGTCTCTACCTTTCCCTAAGCCAGAAACTAAGATAAGACACAAACACCTGGTATGTATATAGACAAAGTTAAAAACAAAAAAAGCAAGCATTCTGGGGTCACCATGCCATGGTAAAGCCATGAAAAGCCTACATATCTCTAATTTTGTTGCAATTTTTCCCTTTTTTTCCCATGATGTGGTTAAGATACAACTGGGTAAAGAGGTATTTTTTTATTAGAATTTGCTTCAGCATGACAATGTTTAATGTTGTGACACTACTTTCATCTTAAAATATGTAATATATTTCTATTTGGACAATATTAATGAGTCTGTGACTATTAATGTCATATAGTTGTTCGATGATTATAAAACTTCATTTCTGTTAAGGTTAATGTCTATTTTGAATTATAAACTTACAGTGATAACTGAGTTTTTCAACCCACTTTTTTTTTTTAGTGGACATAATAGGAGGCCAAATAATTTGGGCCAAATAATCAGAGGACCTTGAAGTCTGAAGACTTGGGTTCAGACTAAGTCATTACTAACACAGTGACCTTGGGAAAGCTATAGAATCTTTTCTTAGCCATAATTTCTCCATTCATATAAAATAAGAACAATAGTAGTATAACATAGAGTAAGGATTAAAGATAATACATATGAAAAATACCTTGTTTGTTTTAAAGTACTATACAAATGATGATTATAATTTTTAGTAAAAAAGGCTTAATGTATTCAAAAGGTGATAATGTTGTTGATTTATGAACTGTAAGAACTAAAAATTACTTTGAAAATCAGTTTTTCCAGAAACTTTAATGGTAAACTATATTTTTTCTGATGTTTCATGGAATGTATATTTCTTAAGTTCTATTACATTTCTTTGTTAAAACATTTCACAGCTCAGCTACTTTTCATTTTCTCACTGTTTGAATGTCCCATAATTTTAATTGTGATTATTTTTTGTAATTCCCAAATTAATTTTTCTCATTTAATTAATGAACACTAGGGAAAAAACAAATATAAGTAACTTGGAATTCCACCTCTACTCACTTAAATAGCCTGAACTTTAGTTTTCTCATCAGAAAAAGGCATATGCCAGGGGTGTTGTATTACATAAGAGAAAAATAAAATACTGTTTGAAAAATTGTGGATAACTATTATCTCTATCTTCCTTGGCTACTGACTTTAGTTGGGGACTAGAACGTTAATAGTTCATACTTTGTGGAGTCGTAAAACTGGCCACAGTCACTTTGCGATAATGCCTAATTTCAGGAGGCTGTGCAACCTGTGTTTGAGTGTTTTTTTTTTTTTTTTTTAACCCTATGAGCTAGCATGGGGTAAAAGAAAGCAAATGTCAAAGACTCCATAAAATTTAGATTATAGGACCTTCCTTTCTATTCATTATTTTTGAGAGATAACATTGCCTCTTTGAGGCAATTTTTTCATGAAGTTTCCATGGTTATCATAGTTGTTTCTGATTATAGAAAATATTTCACGGCATTATGAAGAATTACAGAGAATATTTTAAAAATCTTACTATTGTTTGGATCTTAAGATTTCGCTGAATTCTCTATTGACCGTCCCCCCGACCCCCTTACTTTCTTACAGACCTGAGAAAACTAATCAGGTTTGGAGTACAAAAACAACACTACCAAAATTTTGTGGAAAATTTCCAAACATTTCACAAAAGCCTTAGGGATTCCTACTTCATATCTCATGAAGCGTCTCTGGCTTTATATTTGCTTCAGGGAAATTTGTTTTCATACACCATGAAGGACTTGTGCTTTCAGCACAACAAATGAGAATAAAGTTTTGAGACAAGTTGCGAAGCCTAGAAAATTGTGGAGATATGAATAACTTTTGTTTGTTCATAAAGAAATTTTCATCTTCAACTGGCAAGTGATGTACTTGATTCCTCTGTCTCACAGCTGATATTTCATTCCTATAAAAGCCTGGTGCTGACTCAGGGGTTCTGGTAGCAAGTCCTAAAGGAAGGGAATACAAAACTATTGGCATGGAGTACCTTAGCCTAAGTGAACCAATAATTTTTACCTTTAATAAAGTTGAATTCCATAATAACTATTTGGAAGGATCTGCATTTTGTATCCTTATCTAAAATAAAGATAAATACTGCTCCAACAAAGGACTGTTTGGAGGGAGAAGAAAGGTTTTTGGAGACTACAATAGGACTTTAGGCACATAGGAATGCCCAGAAGGAGCATTCAAACTAGGCTATAAGACCAAGCTCTGACCCAATCCTGAGAACAACAGAGTTTGGTACTCCTTTGTTAGTGTTTTGTGACTAACCTCTATGATATTTTAATAAAGACATATTTAATAAAGATATATATTTCTATCATCCTAGCCTTCACTTGAACTTGATAGCATAATAAATGTGTTGTAGATTGTGCAGTGAGAATTATGAAGGTGAATGTCTATACAGGTAGCAGAGGTGTCAGGACCTAATGCTAGTATAGAGAAAGATATTAATCCAAGTAAAGAATTAGAAAAAAAGGCATACATTCAAGTAGGACATTAGAAAAACAAACAACGTTTAGAAAGACACAGCCCCACAGTTGAAAGCTTGGTAAGTTTTCAATTCTTTGTCCAAATAAAAAGGATCTGTTTTCTTTAAGAGGTTGTAGTCCTGTGCCAGGTAAGTGAAGCTAGGGCTGATTGTTAGCACCTACTCACCTTCTTGGGAGGTCAAGTTGTACAGTACAAGTTGGTGAGTAAAAAAAGTTTGTACAGCCTTTAAAAAAGTATGAACAATTTATATAATTAAAGTTTAATGTTTATTTCTGCGTTTGAAGTATGTTTATTTTGTTCATTAGTTTATCCTCAGTGAATAGCATAATGTCTAGCTGTAGAAACTGGAAATTATTTGATGTATAGTTGAGTGAATGAATAGATAATAAAAAGTGTTATATTATCTTGGAAACTGAGAACACTGGCATTCCATTTGACTCAACGGATTCTTCAAGCTCCCAATCCCTGCTCTTTTCTCCTGTATTATCCTCAAGAAAATGTTTAAGTCTGAACCTCCACTCTATTTTATCTGTAGTTCACTGTGGTATAAGGAAGTTTGAGATCCACATAGAAAATCAGAGTTATAATCTTTCACCATATAAAAAAATGAATGCAAGATGGGTTAAATATTTCAATGTAAGACCTCAAACTAAAAGAATCCTAGAAGAAAACCTAGGAAACACCATTGTGAACACTGGCCTTGAAAAATAATTTATGACTTAAATCCTCAAAAACAATTGCAACAAAAACAAAAATTGACGAGTGGGACCTAATTAAAGAGCTTCTGCACAGCAAGAGAAACAATCAATAGGATGGACAGACAAACTACAGAATGGGAGAAAATATTCATAACCTACACATCCAACTAAGTTATAATATCCAGAATCTATAAGGAAGTTAAACAATTCAACAAGCACAAAACAAATAACTCTACTAAGAACTAGGCAAAAGACATGAACAGACACTTCTCAAAAGAAGACACAAGCAGCCAACAAACATATCAAAAAATGCTCAACATCATTAATCATTAAAGAAATCCAAATCAAAACCACAGTGAGATACCATCTTAAAACAGTCAGAATAGCTGTTATTAAAAAGTCAACAAACAACAGATGCTGGCGAAGCTGCAGAGGAAAGGGAACACTTATATGTTTTTGATGGGAATGTAAATTAGTTCTGCCCCTGAGGAAAGCAGATTGGAAATTTCTCAAATAACTTAGAACTACTATTCAGCCTAGCAATCCCATTACTGGGCATATATCCGCATCCCCACCCCCACCCCCACCCCCAACACACACAAAAAGAAATAGTTCTACCAAAAAGACACATACACATATATGTTCATTGCAACACTATACACAAGAGAAAAGACATAGAATTAACCAGGTGCCCATCAACAGTGGATTGGATAAAGAAAATGTGGTTCATATACACCATGGAATGCTATGCAGCCATAAAAAAGAAAGTCATGTCTTTTTTTTTTTTGGCACAGTTTCACTCTTGTTGCCCAGGCTGGAGTGCAATGGCACTATCTCACACACAACCTCTGCCTCGTGGGTTCAAGTGATTCTCCTATCTCAGCCTCCCTAGTAGCTGGGATTGCAGGCATGCACCACCACACCCGGCTAATTTTTTATTTTTAGTAGAGACTGGGTTTCTGCATGTTGGTTAGGCTGGTCTCAAACTCCCAACCTCAGGTGATCCACCCACCTCGGCCTCCCAAAGTGCTGAGATTACAGGTGTGAGCCACCACGCCCAGCCAAAAATCATGTCCTTTAAAGCAACATGGATGCAGCTGGACAGAAGTCATTACCCTAAGCAAATTAACACAGGAACTGAAAACCAAATACTGCATGTTCTTATTTGTGAGAGCTAAACATTAGGTATTCATGGACATAAAGATGGCAGCCACAGACACTGGGGGCTACTAGAGGGGAAAGGAAGGAAGGGGAAAAAGAGTAGGGTTGGTAAACTAACTGTAGGGTACTATGCTCACTACGGGGGTGATGGGATGATTTGTATCTCAAATCTTGGCTTCATGCAATATACCCATGTAACAAACCTGCACATGTAACCCCTGAATCTAAAATAAAAGTTGAAATTATATTAAAATGAGAATATCAGAGTTATAAAATGATTACTGGTTTCTGGTTTGCCTAATTCCTGACCTCCTTTATTCAGAGACATTTGCATCAATCTTTTGATTTGTAGCAGATTTAAAGGCGTGAGAGCTGAGATTCCCAAACAGATACCTATAGGGGAGGTAACTACTGAAAAAATATTTTTAAAATGTTTCACAGGGCAGTGATTCTCAAGTGGTCTGGAGACCAGAAGCCTTAGCATCAGCCAAGAGCTTGCTAGAAATTCAAAATCTCAGGCCCCACCTCAGATCTACTGAATCAGAATGCAGCAATTCCTACAACAGCAAGAGATTACAGAATGTAGTTTTAGCTGTATGTGTGGCTATTGTATATGTATTGTATTGTATTTTGGAAATAATAATGGGCACACTATCCTTTAAATGACCCTCTAACATAACACAATCAATTATCATTCTCTTTCATTGAAAATGAATAAAATCAGTAAATATTGTGATTATTTCGATTATTCTTATGTTGTAAGCTCCATTCGCACTTTTCCCAGAAGGATGCATTTCATATAGTTTAACAAATATAACATTTAATGATTACAAAACTGTTATAAGGAAAAACAATCTCTCATTCCTCAATTATTATTACTTATAATTTAAAGCTGCTACTAAAGAAGAGTGGGACCTGTCTAGTAGACCACTATCAAGTAACGTATTGAAGTGACAAATGAATCATATCACAATCCATCATTTCTGCCTCAAGTAACATAATACAAAAATAGTCAAAATTTTCCTGCTTTGAAACAATCTACTTAATTGCATGCACAGTTTTCTGAGTCTGCTTTGAAATTAAAAATAAAGTGTGGGCCGGGCACGGTGGCTTACGCCTGTAATCCCAGCACTTTGGGAGGCCAAGGTGGGCAGATCACCAGGTCAGGAGATTGAGACTATCCTGGCTAACACGGTGAAACCCCATCTCTACTAAAAATAAAAATATCAGCTGGGAGTGCGGCACGCTCCTGTAGTCCCAGCTACTGGGGGAGGCTGAGGCAGGAGAATCCTTGAACCTCGGAGGCAGAGGTTGCAGTGAACTGAGATTGCGCCACTGCACTCCAGCCTGGGTGACAGAGCAAGACTCCTTCTAAAAAAAAAAAAAAAAGTGTGCTCATTGTGCGTTATGGTGGTGTTCCTAAATCTGCTGTAACATTAACAAAAGAAGAAACATCAAAGGCAAAGGGCTAAAAACAGCACATCTACCAAAAACTGACAGCAATTATAATAATTAATAATAATTAATTATGAGTTACTGAAAGCCTTATCAATGAGACAGGGAACAAGAAAAAAAGTCTTCTTATACCACATCTATTCAACATTGTATTGATTAGTGGAGCCAAGATGGCGGAATAGGAACAGCTTCGGCATCCAGCTCCCAGCCTGAGCGACACAGAAGATGGGTGATTTCTGCATTTCTGCTTGAGGTACAGGTTTCATCTCAATAGAGAGTGCCAAACAGTGGGTGCAGGACAGTCAGTGAAGCGCACTGTGTGTGAGCCAAAGCAGGGCGAGGCATTGCCTCACTCGGGAAGCGCAAGGGGTCAGGGAGTTCCCTTTCCTAGTCAAAGAAAGGGGTAACAGATGGCACCTGGAATATCGGGTCTGTCCCACCCTAATACTGCGCTTTTCCAACGGGCCTGGAAAACGGCTTGGAGGGTCCTATGCCCACGGACGCTCCCTGATTGCTAGCACAGCAGTCTGAGATCAAGCTGCAAGGCAGCAGCAAGGCTGGGGGAGGGGCGCCCACCATTGCCCAGGCTTGCTTAGGTAAACAAAGCAGCCAGGAAGCTCGAACTGGGTGGAGCCCACCACAGCTCAAGGAGACCTGACTGCCTCTGTAGGCTCTATCTCTAGGGGCAGGGCACAGACAAACAAAGTCAGCAGGAACCTCCTCAGAATTAAATGTCCCTGTCTGACTGACAGCTTTGAAGAGAGTAGTGGTTCTCCCAGCACGCAGCTGGAGATCTGAGAACGGACAGACTGCCTCCTAAAGTGGGTCCCTCACCCCTGAGCAGCCTAACTGGGATGCACCCCCCAAGTAGGGACAGACCGACACCTCACTCGGCCGGGTACTCCTCTGAGACAAAACTTCCAGAGTAACTATCAGACAGCTGAATTTGTGGTCTCACGAAAATCCTCTGTTCTGCAGCCACCGCTGCTGACACCCAGCCAAACAGGGTCTGGAGTGGACCTCTAGTAAACTCCAACAGACCTGCAGCTGAGGGTCCTGTCTGGTAGAAGGAAAACTAACAAACAGAAAGGACATCCACACCAAAAACCCATCTGTACATCACCATCATCAAAGACCAAAAGTAGATAAAACCACAAAGATGGGGAAAAAACAGAGCAGAAAAACTGGAAACTCTAAAAAGCAGAGCACCTCTCCTCCTCCAAAGGAACGCAGTTCCTCACCAGCAACGGAACAACGCTGGATGGAGGATGACTTTGACGAGTTGAGAGAAGAAGGCTTCAGACGATCAAACTACTCTGAGCTATGGGAGGAAATTCAAAACAATAGCAAAGAAGTTAAAAACTTTGAAAAAAAATTAGAAGAATGGATAACTAGAATAACCAATGGAGAGAAGGGCTTAAAGGAGATGATGGAGCTGAAAGCCAAGTTTCGAGAACTACGCGAAGATTGCAGAAGCCTCAGTAGCAGATGTGATCAACTGGAAGAAAGGGTATCGCTGATGAAAGATGAAATGAATGAAATGAAGTGAGAAGGGAAGTTTAGAGAAAAAAGAATAAAAAGAAATGAACAAAGCCTCCAAGAAATTTGGGACTATGTGAAAAGACCAAACCTATGTCTGATTGGTGTACCTGAAAAAGACGGGGAGAATGGAACCAAGTTGGAAAACACTCTGCAAGATATTATCCAGGAGAACTTCCCCAATCTAGCAAGGCAGGCCAACATTCAGATTCAGGAAATACAGAGAACGCCACAAAGATACTCCTCGAGAAGAGCAACTCCAAGACACATAATTGTCAGATTCACCAAAGTTGAAATGAAGGAAAAAATGTTAAGGGCAGCCAGAGAGAAAGGTCGGGTTACCCACAAAGGGAAGCCCATCAGACTAACAGCTGATCTCTCAGCAGAAACTCTACAAGCCAGAAGAGAGTGGGGGCCGATATTCAACATTCTTAAAGAAAAGAATTTTCAACCCAGAATTTCATATCCAGCCAAACTAAGCTTCATAAGTGAAGGAGAAATAAAATACTTTACAGACAAGCAAACGCTGAGTGATTTTGTCACCACCAGGCCTGCCCTAAAAGAGCTCCTGAAGGAAGCACTAAACATGGAAAGGAACAACCGGTAGCAGCCACAGAAAAAACATGCCAAATTGTAAAGACCATTGAGGCTAGGAAGAAACTGCATCAACTAACGAGCAAAATAACCAACTAACATCATAATGATAGGATCAGATTCACACATAACAATATTAACGTTAAATGTAAATGGGCTAAATGCTCCAATTAAAAGACACAGACTGGCAAACTGGATAAGGAGCCAGGACCCATCGATGTGCTGTATTCAGGAAACCCATCTCACGTGCAGAGACACACATAGACTCAAAATAAAGGGATGGATGAAGATCTATCAAGCAAATGGAAAACAAAAAAAGGCAGGGGTTGCAGTCCTAGTCTCTGATAAAATAGACTTTAAACCAACAAAGATCAAAAGAGACAAAGAAGGCTGTTACATAATGGTAAAGGGATCAATTCAACAAGAAGAGCTAACGATCCTAAATATATATGCACCCAACACAGGAGCACCCAGATTCATAAAGCAAGTCCTGAGTGACCTACAAAGGGACTTAAACTCCCACACAATAATAATGGGAGATTTTAACACCCCACTGTCAACATTAGACAGAGAAATGAGACAGAAAGTTAACAAGGATATCCAGGAATTGAACTCAGGTCTACACAAAGTGGACCTAATAGACATCTACAGAACTCTCCACCCCACATCAAAAGAATATACATTTTTTTCAGCACCACACCACACCTATTCTAAAATTGACCACATAGTTGGAAGTAAGGCTCTCCTCAGCAAATGTAAAAGAACAGAAATTATAACAAACTGTCTCTCAGACCACAGTGTAATCAAACTAGAACTCAGGATTAAGAAACTCACTCAAAACCGCTCAACTACATGGAAACTGAACAACCTGCTCCTGAATGACTATTGGGTACATAATGAAATGAAGGCAGAAATAAAGATGTTCTTTGAAACCAACGAGAACAAAGACACAACATACCAGAATCTCTGGGACACATTCAAAGCAGTGTGTAGAGGGAAATTTATAGCACTAAATACCCAAAAGAGAAAGCAGGAAAGATCCAAAATTGACACCCTAACATCACAATTAAAAGAACTAGAAAAGCAAGAGCAAACACATTCAAAAGCTAGCAGAAGGCTAGAAAAAACTAAAGTCAGAGCAGAACTGAAGGAAATAGAGACACAAAAACCCTTCAAAAAATTAATGAATCCAGGAGCTGGTTTTCTGAAAAGATCAACAAAATTGATAGACCACTAGCAAGACTAATAAAGAAGAAAAGAGAGAAGAATCAAATAGACGCAATAAAAAATGAAAAAGGGGATATCACCATCAATCCCACAGAAAGACAATCTACCATCAGAGAATACTACAAACACCTCTATGCAAATAAACTAGAAAATCTAGAAGAAATGGATAAATTCCTCGACAAACACACCCTCCCAAGACTAAATCAGGAAGAAGTTGAAACTCTGAATAGACCAATAACAGGTTCTGAAATTGTGGCAATAATCAATAGCTTACCAACCAAAAAGAGTCCACGACCTGATGGATTAACAGACGAATTCTACCAGAGGTACAAGGAGGAACTGGTACCATTCCTTCTGAAACTATTCCAATCGATAGAAAAAGAGGGAATCCTCCCTAACACATTTTATGAAGCCAGCATCGTCCTGATACCAAAGCCTGGCAGAGACATAACCAAAAAAGAGAATTTCAGATCAATATTCTTGATGAACATTGATGCAAAAATCCTCAATAAAATACTGGCAAACCGAATCCAGGAGCATATCAAAAGGCTTATCCAGTATAATCAAGTGGGCTTCATCCCTGGGATGCAAGGCTGGTTCAACATAAGCAAATCAATAAATGTAATTCAGCATATAAACAGAACCAAAGACAAAAACCACATGATCAATAGATGCAGAAAAGGCCTTTGACAAAATTCAACAACCCTTCATGCTAAGAACTCTCAATAAATTAGGTATTGATGGGACGTATCTCAAAATAATAAGAACTATCTACGAAAAACCCACAACCAATATCATACTGAATGGGCAAAAACTGGAAGCATTCCCTCTGAAAACTGGCACAAGACAGGGATGCCCTCTCTCACCGCTCCTATTCAACATAGTGCCGGAAGTTCTGGCCAGAGCAGTCAGGCAGGAGAAGGAAATAAAGGGTATTCAATTAGGAAAAGAGGAAGTCAAATTGTCCCTGTTTGCAGATGACATGATTATATATCTAGAAAACCCCATTGTCTCAGCCCCAAATCTCCTTAAGCTGATTGGCAACGTCAGCAAAGTCTTAGGATACAAAATCAATGTACAAAAATCACAAGCATTCTTGAACACCAATAACAGACAAACAGAGAGCCAAATCATGAGTGAACCCCCATTCACAATTGCTTCAAAGAGAATAAAATACCTAGGAATCCAGCTTACAAGGGATGTGAAGGACCTCTTCAAGGAGAACTACAAACCACTGCTCAATGAAATAAAAGAGGATACAAACAAATGGAAGAACATTCCATGCTCATGGGTTGGAAGAATCAATATCGTGAAAATGGCCATATTGTCCAAGGTAATTTATAGATTCAATGCCATCCCCATCAAGCTACCAATGACTTTCTTCACAGAATTGGAAAAAACTACTTTAAAGTTCATATGGAACCAAAAAAGAGCCCGCATCGCCAAGTCAATCCGAAGCCAAAAGAACAAAGCTGGAGGCATCACGCTACCTGACTTCAAACTATACTACAAGGCTACAGTAACCAAAACAGCATGGTACTGGTACCACAACAGAGACATAGATCAATGGAACAGAACAGAGCCCTCAGAAATGATGCCACATAGCTACAACTATCTGATCTTTGACAAACCTGACAAAAACAAGAAATGGGGAAAGGATTCCCTATTTAATAAATGGTGATGGGAAAACTGGCTAGCCATATGTAGAAAGCTGAAACTGGATCCCTTCCTTACACCTTATACAAAAATTAATTCAAGATGGATTAAAGACTTATATGTTAGACCTAAAACCATTAAAATCCTACAAGAAAACCTAGGCAATACCATTCAGGACATAGGCGTGGGCAAAGGCTTCATGTCTAAAACACCAAAAGCAATGGCAACGAAAGCCAAAATTGACAAATGGGATCTAATTAAACTAAAGAGCTTCTGCACAGCAAAAGAAACTACCATCAGAGTGAACAGGCAACCTACGGAATGGGAGAAACTTTTTGCAACCTACTCATCTGACAAAGGGCTAACATCCAGAATCTACAATGAACTCAAACAAATTTACAAGAAAAAAACAAACAACCTCATCAAAAAGTGGGCAAAGGACATGAACAGACACTTCTCAAAAGAAGATATTTATGCAGCCAAAAAACACATGAAGAAATAAATGCTCATCATCACTGGCCATCAGAGAAATGCAAATCAAAACCACAATGAGATACCATCTCTCACCAGTTAGAATGGCCATCATTAAAAAATCAGGAAACAACAGGTGCTGGAGAGGATGTGGAGAAATAGGAACACTTTTACACTGTTGGTGGGACTGTAAACTAGTTCAACCATTGTGGAAGTCCGTGTGGCGATTCCTCAGGGATCTAGAACTAGAAATACCATTTGACCCAGCCATCCCATTACTGGGTATATACCCAAAGGACTATAAATCATGCTGCTATAAAGACACATGCACATGTATGTTTATTGCAGCACTATTCACAATAACAAAGACTTGGAACCAACCCAAATGTCCAACAACGATAGACTGGATTAAGAAAATGTGGCACATATACACCATGGAATACTATGCAGCCATAAAAAATGATGAGTTCATGTCCTTTGTAGGGACATGGATGAATCTGGAAACCATCATTCTCAGTAAACTATCGCAAGGACAAAAAACCAAACACCGCATGTTCTCACTCATAGGTGGGAATTGAACAATGAGAACTCATGGACACAGGAAGGGGAACATCACACTCTGGCCACTGTTGTGGGGTGGGGGGAGGGGAGGGACAGCATTAGGAGATATACCTAATGCTAAATGACGAGTTAATGGGTGCAGGAAATCAACATTGCACATGGATACATATGTAAGAAACCTGCACATTCTGCACATGTACCCTAAAACCTAAAGTATATTAAAAAAAAACAAAACAACAACAAAAAAAAACCTTAATTAAAAACAACAACAACAAAAAAAATTGTATTGAAGTCCCTAGCCAATTTTTTCCTTTAGAAGGAGAAAATGGAGGTTTCATTTTCACAAGGGGCATAGTTGGATACGTACATAATCCAAAATAATTTTACAAACTATAATAATTAAGAAATAGATTTAGCAAGTTTCCGCGATGCAAGCTCAGTATACAAAAATTAGCTGTATTTTCATATTCTAAACACAATTAGAAAAAGACATAAAAATAACACAATAATAGAAAAAAAAGGAATAAATTTAATGAAAGATGTGCAAGACCTCTACAAAGAATCCCAAAAATATTACCAAAAGAAAGTAGACACACATAAACAGAGAGATGCTAAACAAAAAATTCAATATTGTTGAATATGTTAATTCTTCCCAGTTGATCTATACATCTAGTGAAATCGTAATAAAAATCTAAGCATGTTTGTGTGTGAACTGACAAATTCTTTATAAAAGTTATATGAAAATACAAAAAGGTAGAACAGCTATAATGATCTTTAAAAAACTTTTTAAAATTATTATTATTATTATGTTTAATGAGATGGGGTCTCGCTATGTTGCTCAGGCTGGTCTTCAAACTCATGGCCTCAAGTGATCCTCCCTCCTTGGCTTCCCAAAGTGCTGGGATTACAGGCATGAGACACTGTGCCTGGCCAGCTATAACAAAATTTGAAGTTAGAGATGTAAATTTGATAAAGGGTATTGAATTATATTTTATATTGAAGATTTATAAACATGGGAAAATATGATCAAAGCAAAATTTTAAGAATATTAATTTTACAACATGACATGCAGAATTAATCATAAAAAGTGAAGAGACAATATACAGACATCTACTAGAATATTTGTATGATACCATAGGTATGAGGCAATAAATACCTAAATTGGGCTGACGTCAATGAGAATGCAAAAGGCAGGGTAAACATATGAGACAATCTTTACAATAAGATCAATACAATAAGAATTAAAAATATATGACTGAAAGAAAAATTTACATAGGATATAACTAGATTATACACAGCCTAGATTCCTGAAGAATAAGAATAAAGAACTAACAACTTTTCAGGGATGGAATAAATGGAAGAAATGCTGCAATTCTAAATTAATTTCAACAAGTCCAAATTTGTTGCTTTATAATGGCATAATTAAACTTTTATAAATTTGTATAAAGTTCAAATGAAAATGATGTAAATAAAAAGGAACTACAGTTTCTTGTCTGTAAAAACAGATCTATCATTCAGTAAAGACATACCTAATGATTTTGGTGTTTAAAAACTCACACAAAACTATATATACATTATAGAAAAATCAGAATTATCAAATATGTAAAAATTTAAAAAAACAGGCCAACCAGTCATATTCCCACCACCCAAAAATAACTGTTAACTTTTTTTTTTAACAGACAGTACCTTAAAGATTTATCCCTAGGAATCTTTATTCTCACATTTTAAATATATTTTAATGGGTGCACACTTTGTCTTGATGTTTTGCTTCATATCATATTCTATTATCATTTTTCCTTGTCAATGAATATACATTTTTCCAAACTGTGGTCTAGAGGAATGGTATCATTTGCTGCTGCATATATACTGTATATTTTCCACTAATTCAGCTCTAGCCAGAAGATGACAAGTTTCTGTATATTACCAATTTTTATTCGATACTTAGTAAGCATTATTAATGTATCTGCAAAATAACTTTCCTTTAAAATGTCTTTTAAAGTGTTGCACTTTTACCTCTAATCTTAATTTTATTTTGAGATAAAAATATTTTAAAAGACATTTATTTGTATTTGATATTTGGAATCAAATTTTCTTACAGTAAATTTAATGAGTGGAATTATATCTAATTACTAAAATTATAAATTTCACATTATAAAGATCATGAAAATAAAGCAATAGATTACTGCAGTGAATTACCAGAAGTCTGGAAAATACCACTCACGTTTACCTGAGGTAGGAGACTTGCAGCGCTCAAGTTCTAGGGGAACTGGACTATCATTCAGTTCAGTTAAACCTGAAAATACAACGAAAAAAAAGAGATAAATTTTGCTAGCATTTTGTAGGTTATTCTTATTTCTTAATTCCTACATGTTTAAAAGGCTTTTTTTCATGTGAAAACTACTTTACCATGTCCAAGTTACGTCAATTATTCTGAATTTTAAAAATAGTTTTATTAATTTTTTTTATTTTTATAGAGACAGGGTCTCACTATGTTGCCCAGGCTGGTCTTGAACTCCTGGGCTGAAGCAATACTCCCACCTCAGCTTCCCAAAGTGTTGGGATTACAGGTGTGAGCCACCATGCCTGGCCTATTCTGAAAATTTGTTTAAACAAGTGATACAAGAAAAAATAAGGAGAAGTAACTGATTGACATACAAGAGTATTTAAACATGGATGGTACAAAGATATAAAATCCTTTTTTAACTATTTTTATAAGAAATAGCTACTTTAATAAATGACCCAATTTTATCTGAAAATAGATAATAAATAATAAGAATTAGAAGGGGTTTTAACAATACCTAATCAAATATCCTCTCAGGAGATAAGATTATTGGCTTTTAAAAGATCTTTAAAAACTGCTACAAATTCTAAATTTTATATTTATTTATAAAAATGTAGTATTGTATATTACATACTGTGTTTTGTTCAACAGTATCAAATTCCTTATAATAAGCACTATATTTTTCTCTTTCTAATATTTCTTAATTTTTATTCTGCCACTTTTCTGTCAAATGCAACAATTAATAAACATTTTATAATTCTTTCTACTTGCCAATCTGTATTTATATGGTATTTGTAAAATGTTCTTCATTATGGTTTTTCTATCTTTGTTAGAAAGTCTCACAGACTTTCTTTTGTGAAATAAATATTCATAGTTTCTATTTTAATCTGTCTCCATGCTCAGAAACATTTGAGAGCTACTTTCAATGACCAAAATAATCTTTGTTCCTATTCTTTCCCATCACCCTCTTCTTTATACAATTTATAGCAATAAGTCTGTGGTAGGTCCAAAAAAATATCACAGAATTTTGGAACCAAAAGGTGCCTTGTGACAACCTAGCCCAACTCTTGTGTTTTATAAGTGAGAAACTGTACCTTCAAAGAGTTTAAGCTATTTATTCAAAGTCAGAGAAGTACATCAATAACAGAGCTTGAAAAGGACACAGAACTCAGATTTTTTATTCTGCACTCATATTTCAATTGCTTATAGAGCACTGAATACCAAATGCCAAGCTTACTGTTTGCTCTATTTTTTACTTCATTGAACATTATTTTCAAGACTTTCAATTTAATGCTCCTCCAATTTTAAATTTCTGTTTGTAATCATAGTACACATAATATTTACTGATATAAATATTACCATTAATTTGGAAATAGGCATTCATCAAACTAAACTATGTCAAACACGGTCTTAACCCTAGATACACAAATTAGATAGGAAAAAGTTTGACTAAATAAGCAGTAAGTGTTAATCCACAGAGTTGCTATAAGAGTTTTCCAGGCATCCTTGAAAGTGTACTGACTTAAACAGGCTTTGCTATCTGACAGCAAATTAGAAACTGCAAGTTATAAAGAGGAGGAGGCTGCTAGAACTAGAAACATTAAGAAAAGTAACGTGGAACAACAGTGAAAGAATGGGCAGAGAAAGGAACTGTAATGACTAGTGAGTGAGAGATCTGGGACCATTTAACAGAGGTGGGTGTTTTACAGATCTCTGAAAGGCTTTAAAGACATCACTGTAAGTTGAGTCAGTGAATCAAATTTATTGAATGCCTACTGTGCCACACGTTCTTTGTAGTAACAGTAATAATAGCAACTAATATCTATTATTTTGTGCCTAATCCTCCACTAGATACTTTATATAAATTATCCTTTTCCCATCTACCAATACAATTAGAGGGGTTATAATATTAACCCCATCATACAGATAAGAAAACAGGGGAAGAAAGGCTATTACATCAATTCTCCAAAGTTAAACAGTTAGGAGGAAGGATGGGATTTGGTCACTATAATATAGTTAGTAAGTAAGAAAGCATGATGTATATGTTAGAAAGAGTTTCATCAAAGTTTTAAAATACAAAATTGGGTGGTTAAAGAGCTAAGCTCATTTGTCTGGAAAATACCATCTTTTCTATTTCTGCACTGTCTATTGATTCTGTCAATTTCCCTAGCTCCTTCTGAACTCACCTACTTTCCTGATGAAGGTAGGAACTGAACTGAATATGGATCTAACAATAATAGTAAAACTACTTCCATGTGCCAATTTACAATTTGTCAAAACCCTAAAATAAATAATTTTATAGTTATCATCATTAAATACTATATAGTTATTCAAAACAATCATTATTTAAAAGTAAACATTTTTTGGACTATAGAAGTAATGCTTTGTCCCTCTAGAAAACTTGGAAGATACAGAAAAGTGATGGAGGGGATTAAAAAATACACAATTTCATCATAATTTTGGCTTTTTTCTTTTTTCTTTTTCTTCTTTTTTTTTTGAGACAGAGTCTCACTGTCGCCCAGGCTAGAATGCATTGGTGCAATCTCGGCTCACTGCAACCTCTGCCTCCTGGGTCTCAACCAATTCTCCTGCCTCAGCTTCTCAAGTAACTGGGATTACAGGTGTGTGCCACCAAGCCCAGCTAATTTTTATATTTTTAGTAGAGACAGGGTTTCACCATATTGGCCGGGCTGGTCTTGAACTCCTGACCTCATGTAATCTGCCTGCCTCGGCCTCCAAAAGTGCTGGGATTACAGGCATGAGCCATCACGCCTGGCCCCTTCCATGATGATTTTTAATCCAATAAACAGAGGTTCATTTTCTAATTTTTCTATATAACATTGATTTCATAAACAATTCTACCATTTAAAAAATTTATCAAATCATTACAAAGATATACCACGCTTTTAATTTAACATTCCTCCACTGTGAAGCATTTGGATTTTCCAATCTTTACTGTACTAAATAAAGCCACAATAAATACCTATATGTGAAAATCTTGTATTTGTTTGTGTTTTTCCTTTAAAGATTTCCATAATTTTTCCACTATAGTAATGATAGGGGCTATCCATTTTGCATTCTCCCTAGCAACCTCCGGGGTTCCAATTGCTCAATATCTCAACCAACACTAAGTAATAGTCTCTTAAAATCTTAGTCCTTCTGGTCATAGTAGTATCTTATTATGATTTTAAATTTCTCCGACGACTATTGATAGTTGGGACATTTTAATGTGCTTATTGGCTAATCATATATCTTCATGAATCTATCCAAATTTTTGACTTTTTTTTATGTTGGACTGCTTATATTTGTGCTATGTAGTAGTAAGAATTCTTCATATATTTTAGGTAAGAATTATTAGTCAAAAATAGGCACTGTGAATATTTTCTTTCAGTATGTGATTTGTCTTTTAATTTGCTTAATGGTGTCTTTTTATTTTTTTTTTTTATTTTTTTTTGAGACAGAGTCTTGCTCTGTTGCCCAGGCTGGAGTGCAGTGGCACGATCTTGGCTCACTGCAACCTTCACCTCCCAGGTTCAAGTGATTCTCCTGCTTCAGCCTCCTAAGTAGCTGGGATTACAGGTGCGGGCCACCATGCCTGGCTAATTTTGGTATTTCTAGTAGAGACATGGTTTCACCATGTTGGCCAGGCTGGTCTCAAACTCCTGACCTTCAGTGGTCCACCTACCTTGGCCTCCCAAGGTGCTAGGATTACAGGCATAAGCCACCACGCCTGGCCTTTTTGTTTTTGAGGCAGAGTCTCGCTCTATCATCCAGGCTGGAGTGCAGTGGCATGATTTTGGCTCACTGCAAGCTCTGCCTCCTGGGTTCATGCCACTCTCCTGCTTCAGCCTTTGGAGTAGAGTAGCTGGGACTACAGATGTCCGCCACCACGCCTGGCTAATTTTTTGTATTTTTAGTAGAGACGGGGTTTCACCGTGTTAGCCAGGATGGTCTTGATCTCCTGACCTCGTGATCTGACCGCCTCGGCCACCCAAAGTGATGGGAGTACAGGCGTGAGCCACTGTGCCCAGCCTATGCCTGGCCTCTTAATAGTGTTTTTGATGAGCAGAAATTTAATTTACTTGAAGAACAATTTATTATTTTTATTGTAATTCCGTTTTGATTCCTGTTAAGTAGTCAGTGCCAAACCTATGATCATAAAGATATTATTCTTTGTTTTCTTCTAGAACTTTAAAAATGATTGGTTGTGACATGAAGTAGGAATTAAAGTTCATTTTTCCTCCTATTTGTTTGCCCAGTTGTTCCACCATTATTTGTTAAAAAGACTTTCTTCATTGATTTTTATTGCTGCATTTGTCAAAAACATATTGGTCATACATGTGTGGATCTATTACTGGACTTTTTATTCTGTAATGATTGGTTTGTCTGTTTTTCAATTACCACACTATCATAATTAATCTGGCTTTAAGGCACATCTTGAAATCAGGTAGTGAAGTTCTCCAATTTTGTTCTTCTTTTCCAAGAGTGTTTTAGTTATTCCAGATCCTTTGCATTTCCGCATAAATTTTAGAATCACTTTCTCAAGTTCTACAAATAATATGTTAGATTTTTTGTAGGATTGCGATAAACATATGGCTTAATTTGGTAGAATAAAGATCTTTTAAAAATTGAGTCTTCCAACCTGTAAACCTGGTATTCCCCTCCATTTAAATAATTTTTTAAACGTTTCTTTCTGCAATATTTTGGAGATTTTGGTATCGAGGTCTTCTACATAGCATTTTTCCAGTCATCTAATTCTTTTTTGATCTTCTGTCTAGTTCTTGTATCTATTTTTAAAAGTGGAACTTTGAAATTTCCAACAATTATTATTGACTTTCTCTTTTTCATCATGTTAGGCATTGCTTCATGTATTTTGTAACTCTGTTATTTGGGACATATATGTTTTAATTATTATATCATGTTGATTGACACTTATCATTATTAAAGGTCACTTTTTATTCTAGTGACATTCTGTTTGCTTTAAAATCTATTTTTTTAAATGGTATTAGTACAGTAACTCCAGTTTTCTTATGGCTATTGTTCATATGATCTTTTCCCATTCATTTTCAACCTATTTACACCTTTAAGTCTAAAATCTCTCTCATAGACAGCATATAGTCAGATCTTGACTTTTTTTTAAAAAAAGTCTCACAATCTATGTCTTTTGATTGGATTGTTTAATCCCTTAACATTTAATATTATTGATATAGTTGGGTTACACTTGTCATTTTCCTTTTGGTTTTCTCTGTCTCATGTCTTTTTTTGATCCTCTAGTCCTCTTTTACTGCTTTGTTTGGCATTGAGTGAATATTTTCTTGTGTAGCATTTCATTCCTTTAATTAATCTTTCACCATATTTTCTGGAGTTTTCCTAGTGGTAAAACTTACCATATACATTAGAACTTACTGTATACATCTTATCAGAGTCTACTCAGATGTATACTGACTTAATTCCAGTGAGATACAGAAATGTTAATTTTTAATAGCTGTATTCTCTCTTATGTGCTGTTATTGGTATACAAATTAAATCTATATATTTTACAAACCAATAAAACATTATAATTACTACTTTATATAATTTTATTTCTTTTACAAAAGCTAAGAAATAAGAAGAACAAGCATATATTTATAACATTCTGATTTACCATTTACCATTTTTTGTTCTCTTTATTTGTTCTGGTGAATCCAGGCTATCATCTGGAATAATCTGTTTACTCAAACACAACTGTGCTCCCACCCACTTCCTTTATGCTGTTATTGACAAATATATTTAATTTCTATATGTTATAGATATCCAAATAACAATTATATATATGTTGTTTTATAAACTGCTTTAAAAATCAGCTGAGAGAAGAAATATGCATTTATACTCTTTCATAATTACATAGTTACCTTAACAATGCTCTTTGTTCCTTTGTGTAGATTTAAATTACAATCTAGGTTCACTTTCTTTCAGCCTGAAAAACTTCCTTTAGTATTTCTTGTAAGGTGGCTCTGCTAGTAATAAATTCTCTCAGTTTCTGTTTACCTGACAATGTCTATTTCACCTACATTTTTGAAAAATACTTTTGCTGGATATGAGGTTTTTTTAAAAATTTAATTTTATTTTAAGTTCTGGGATACATGTGTAGGAGGTGCAGGATTCTTACATAGGTAAACGTTTGCCACGGTGGTTTGCTGCACTTATCAACCCATCACCTAGGCATTAAGCCCCACATGCATTAGTTATTTATCCTGATGCTCTCCCTCCCCCGGCTCCAACAAAAGGCCCCAGTGTGTTGTTCCCCTCTGGATATAAGTTTCTTGAATGACAGTTTTTCATTTGACCAATTTGAATATGTCATCCCATTCCCTTCTGGCCTCCATTGTTTCTGATGAGCTGTTAATCTTGTAAGAGTTCTATGTATGTGACAAGTCATTTTTCTCTTATTGCTTTCAAGATTTTCTTTTTGTTTTTTGCCTTGTAGCATGTTTCAGCATGTTTACTATGACACATCTGGTTGTAGATATTTTTCCATTTATCTTCTCGGAGTTTATTGAGCTTCTTGGATGTGTAATTAATGCTTTTCATAAAATTTGGGAAGTTTTCAGTCATTATCTCTTCAAATATTTTTCTTTTTTCTCTGACTCTCCTCTCCTTCTGCTAATCCTATTATGTATATGTTGGTGCACATAATTGTGTCCCATGTTTCTCTGAGACTTTATTTTTCTTCGTATTTTTTTCTCTCTGTCCTTCAGAATGCACTGTCTCTATCAACCCATTTTCAATTTACTGGTTGTTATTTTTGCTAGTTCAAATCTACTGTTGAGTCCCACTACTGAATTTTTCTTTTCACTTACTGTACCTTTTAACTCCAGAATTTCCATTTGGTTCTTTTTGTAACTTCTATTTCTTTATTTATGTTCTTGATTTGATGAGACATTGTCATCATAGCTTCCTTTACTTCTTTAAGCATAGTGTCTTCCAGTTCTTTAAGTATATTTATAATGGTTGTTTTGAGGTCTTGGTCTGTTCAATCCAACATCTGGGCCTTCTCACAGGAAATTTTTGTTGCTTTTTTTCCATGTGAATGAGCCACACTTTGTTTCTTTGCAAGTCTCATGACATTTTGTTGAGAACTGGATATTTTAGGTAATATATTGTATCACTTCTGGGTATTGATGACTGATTCCTCTCTCCCCTCTCCAGTTTTTGCTGTTTGCTTATTTATTTAGTGACTCAGCTAGACTATTTTCATGAGTTTTACTTCCTCTACATTGTGAAGACTTTGAGGTTGCTTCTCAGAAGGCACAGTATTCAGTGTATATACAGTCACTCTGGGATGGCAGTGATTTTAGCAGAGTTCTCTTTAACTATCTCCTTCATCTCTCTGTTAACCTGTCTGCCTCTGTTAATATCATATACAGCTGTTACACTGCCGAATCACAGCTGGGTAACTGCTCTATTATTTTATTGTTTTTCAAGCTTAGCACCCACCAGATGTTCTATTATTTTTGACAGTACCCTGGGACATACATTGTACAGCATTCTGATCTAATTTAATTTGATAAGCAGTCATTTTTGAGGCTAGTCTTTGAGGTTTAAATCCCAGGAGGGGTCTTCTTAGCAGTCTCTTTCGTTGGTTCTCACTGGTGAACTGGCTTACATATGGTCTAGTTTGTTGCCCCTAATTAAGAGGTGCTATCAATTACTTCCTCTTATTTCATTATCACCAAATTTCCCATTGGTCTTGAGAGCACACTTAGGCTTGAACTTTCCCACACTGTTTCATATAACGCTAGTCACTTTGGGGAGGGCTTTGAAGCTCTCTATTCACGTAGACTGCATTTCTTTCCTGGGCAAAACCTTTGAGCCACTAGGCTGGGCCCTGGGCAAAGGTGGTATCCTCTGGTCTTCTCAGCTTATATTTTCTAGCATAAAACTTCTGCCCTATGAGCAAGATGGGGTAAGGGCAATCAGGGATTCAATATTTTATGGTACTGAGGTCTATGCCTGGGGTAGAGCTTCTGTCCTGTGAGTGGGGGATGGGCAGAAGGGAGCCTCTGACCTCTTGGTAACACTTCCCAGGAATTTGGTCTCTTCACCTTGGAGTTGGAGGGGATGAAAAATGCTGGCAACCTGGAAGGGGAGAGGAATTAAGTGAGTTGTGGTTCAAGTGCCACAGACTCTCATTGTTTCTACCAAGTTTCAGTAGATTTTCTTGAATAAATATGTCTTCATTTGCTATATGCCCTCAGGACAATTTCTGGAGATTTTATGTGGTTGTTTTTAAAATAGCTTTCACAGATTATGCATTTCCACTCAGGAATATGTCCATGATACTCCTCAGGCTGCCAGCTGGAAGTCTATCCTGTATACAGTATTTTTTTAAAGTTCATTTTCAAATTGTTTGCTGTTATTTATACAGAAATATAATTAATTGTTGTCTACTGACATGCGTTCTTCAATCTTGCTAAATTCACTTATTATTTTTGTAGTTTCCTTTGGGTTTTCTACATCACCATCATACCAATGGCAAGTAAAGACAGTTTTAAATTTCCTTTCTAATCTTTGGGCATAAAATTTTTTAATCTTGCTTTTTGTCCTTACTAGGTTATCAACTACAATGTTGAGTAAAAGTGATGATAGTAAACATCCTCCCCTGGTTACTGATTCTACAAAAAAATTTCAGTATTTCACAATCAAGTATGATGCTGTAGATTTTTCTTAGTAGGATTTATTCTACTGAGGAAATATTCTTCTATTCTTGTTTTGTTAAGGATTTTTATTTTAAAATATCTAATTTTGTCAAATGTTTTCACATGTATTGAGATGACTGTATTATTTTCTCCTTTATTATGTTAATCAGTATTTTACATTCACTGATTTTCAAATTTTAAACTTGCATTCCTGGGATAAATCCACCTTGATTATGATACTTTATCTTTCTTTTATATGTTTGTCTTCCATTTGCTAATATTTTATTTCAGATTTTTGAATCTAGTTCCATAAATGAGACTGACTTGTACTTTTATTGTACTGTCTTTGTCAAGTTTTAGTTATCAACATTGTGCTGGTTTCAGAAAAACAGTTGGAAAGATTTCCTTCTTATTTCCTGGAAAAATTTGCGTAAGATTGGTGTTACTTCTTCTTTAAATGTTTGATAGCGTTAACAAGTGCAGCCATCTGGGGCTTGTAGTTTTCTTTGTCGTGGGTATTTAATTTTGAATACAAAAATTTTAATGAGGGTGGAGCCAAGATGGCCAAATAGGAACAGCTCCAGTCTACAGCTCCCAGCGTGAGCGACGCAGAAGACGAGTGATTTCTGCATTTCCATCTGAGGTACCGGGTTCATCTCACTAGGGAGTGCAAAACAGTGGGTGCAGGACAGTCAGTTTAGCACACCATGCACGAGCCGAGCCCAAGCAGGGCGAGGCATTGTATCACTCGGGAAGCACGAGGGCTCAGGGAGTTCCCTTTCAGTCAAAGAAAGGGGTGACAGACAGCACCTGGAAAATCAGGTCACTCCTACCCTAATACTGCGCTTTTCCAACGGGCTTGGAAAGCGGCACACCAGGAGATGGTGTCCTGCACCTGGCTTGGAGGGTCCTATGCCCACAGAGTCTCACTGATTGCTAGCACAGCAGTCTGAGATCAAACTGCAAGGCGGCAGTGAGGCTAGGGTAGGGGTGTCCATGATTGCCCAGGCTTGCTTAGGTAAACAAAGCAGCCAGGAAGCTCGAACTGGGTGGAGCCCACCACAGCTCAAGGAGGCCTGCCTGCCTCTGTAGGCTCCACCTGTGGGGGCAGGGCACAGACAAAAGAAAAGTCAGCAGTAACCTCTCCAGACTTAAATGTCCCTGTCAGAGAGCTTTGAAGAGAGTAGTGGTTCTCCCAGCATGCAGCTGGAGATCTGAGAACGGACAGACTGCCTCCTAAAGTGGGTCCCTGACCCCCGAGCAACCTAACTGGGAGGCAAGGCACTGCCCAGTAGGGACAGACACCTCACTCGGCCAGGTACTCCTCTGAGACAAATCTTCCAGAGGAACGATCAGACAGCTGAATTTGCGGTTCACGAAAATCCGCTGTTCTGCAGCCACCACTGCTGACACCCAGGCAAACAGGGTCTGGAGTGGACCTCTAGTAAACTCCAACAGACCTGCAGCTGAGGGTCCTGTCTGGTAGAAGGAAAACTAACAAACAGAAAGGACATCCACACCAAAAACCCATCTGTACATCACCATCATCAAAGACCAAAAGTAGAAAAATCTACAAAGATGGGGAGAAAACAGAGCAGAAAAACTGGAAACTCTAAAAATCAGAGAGCCTCTCCTCCTCCAAAGGAACGCAGTTCCTCACCAGCAACGGAACAAAATTGGACGGAGAATGACTTTGATGAGTTGAGAGAAGAAGGCTTCAGATGATCAAACTACTCCAAGCTACAGGAGGAAATTCAAACCAATGGCAAAGAAGTTAAAAGCTTTGAAAAAAAATTAGACGAATGTATGACTAAAAAGACGAATGCAGAGAAGTGCTTAAAGGAGCTGATGGAGCTGAAAGACAAGTTTCGAGAACTACGCGAAGAATACAGAAGCCTCAGTAGCTGTTGCAATCAACTAGAAGAAAGGGTATCAGTGATGAAAGATGAAATGAATGAAATGAAGCCAGAAGGGAAGTTTAGAGAAAAAAGAATAAAAAGAAACGAACAAAGCCTCCAAGAAATATGGGAATATGTGAAAAGACCAAACCTACGTCTGATTGGTGTGCCTGAAAGTGACGGGGAGAATGGAACCAAGTTGGAAAACACTCTTCAAGATATTATGCAGGAGAACTTCCCCAATCTAGCCAGGCAGGCCAACATTCAGATTCAGGAAATACAGAGAATGCCACAAAGATACTCCTCGAGAAGAGCAACCCCAAGACACGTAATTGTCAGATTCACCAAAGATGAAATGAAGGAAAAAATGTTAAGGGCGGCCAGAGAGAAAGGTCGGGTTACCCACAAAGGGAAGCCCACCAGACTAACAGCTGATCTCTCAGCAGAAACTCTACAAGCCAGAAGAGAGTGGGGGCCAATATTCAACATTCTTAAAGAATTTTCAACCCAGAATTTCATATCCAGCCAAACTAAGCTTCATAAGTGAAGGAGAAATAAAATACTTTACAGACAAGCAAATGCTGAGACATTTTGTCACCACCAGACCGGCCCTAAAAGAGCTCCTGAAGGAAACACTAAACATGGAAAGGAACAACCAGTACCAGCCACTGAAAAAACATGCCAAATTGTAAAGACCATCGAGGCTAGGAAGAAGCTGCATCAACTAACGAACAAAATAACCAGCTAACATCATAATGACAGGATCAAATTCACACATAACAATATTAAACTTTAGTGTAAATGGGCTAAATCCTCCAATTAGAAGACACAGACTGGCAAATTGGATAAAGAGTCAAGACTCATCAGTGTCCTGTATTGAGGAGACCCATCTCACATGCAGAGATACACATAGACTCAAAATAAAGGGATGGAGGAAGATCTACCAAGCAAATGGAAAACAAAAAAACGCAGGGGTTGCAATCCTACTCTCTGATAAAACAGACTTTAAACCAACAAAGATCAGAAGAGACAAAGAAGGCCATTACATAATGGTAAAGGGATCAATTCAACAAGAAGAGCTAACTATCCTAAATATATATGCAACCAATACAGGAACACCCAGATTCATAAAGCAAGTGCTTAGAGACCTACAAAGAGACTTAGACTCCCACACAATTATAAAGGGAGATTTTAACACCCCACTGTCAACATTAGAAAGATCAATGGGACAGAAAGTTAACAAAGATATCCAGGAATTGAACTCAGGTCTGCACCAAGCAGACCTAAGAGACATCTACAGAACTCTCCACCCCAGATCAACAAAATATACATTCTTCTCAGCACCACATGGCACTTATTCCAAAATTGACCACATAGTTGGAAGTAAAGCACTCCTCAGCAAATGTAGAAGAACAGGAATTATAACAAACTGTCTCTCAGATCACAGTGCAACCAAACTAGAAATGAGGATTAAGAAACTCACTCAAAACCGCTCAACTACATGGAAACTGAATAACCTGCTCCTGAATGACTACTGGGTACATAATGAAATGAAGGCAGAAATAAAGATGTTCTTTGAAACCAACGAGAACAAAGACACAATATACCAGAATCTCTGGGACACATTCAAAGCAGTGTGTAGAGGGAAACTTATAGCACTAAATGCCCACAGGAGAAAGCAGGAATGATCCAAAATTGACACCCTAACATCACAATTGAAAGAACTAGAAAAGCAAGAGCAAACACATTCAAAAGCTACCAGAAGGCAAGAAATAACTAAAATCAGAGCAGAACCGAAGGAAACAGAGACACAAAACACGCTTCAAAAAATTAATGAATCCAGGAGCTGGTTTTTTGAAAAGATCAACAAAATTGATAGATGGCTAGCAAGACTAATAAAGAAGAAAAGAGAGAAGAATCAAATAGAGGCAATAAAAAATGATAAAGGGAATATCACCACCAATCCCACAGAAATACAATCTATCAGAGAATACTACAAATACCTCTATGCAAATAAACTAGAAAATCTAGAAGAAATGGATAAATTTCTGGACAAATACACTCTCCCAAGACTAAACCAGGAAGAAGTTGAATCTCTGAATAGACCAATAAGAGGCTCTGAAATTGTGGCAGTAATCAATAGCTTACCAACCAAAAAGAGTCCAGGACCTGATGGATTCACAGCCAAATTCTACCAGAGGTACAAGGAGGAACTGGTACCATTCCTTCTGAAACTATTCCAACCAATAGAAAAAGAGGGAATCCTCCCTAACTCATTTTATGAGGCCAGCATCATCCTGATACCAAAGCTGGGCAGAGACACAACAAAATGATAATTTCAGACCAATATCCTTGATGAACATTGATGCAAAAATCCTCAATAAAATACTGGCAAACCAAATCCAGCAGCACATCAAAAAGCTTATCCACCATGATCAAGCGGGCTTCATCCCTGGGATGTAAGTCTGGTTCAACATACGCAAATCAATAAATGTAATCCAGCATATAAACAGAACCAAAGACAAAAACCACATGATTATCTCAATAGATGCAGAATAGGCCTTTGACAAAATTCAACAACGCTTCATGCTAAAAACTCTCAATAAATTAGGTATTGATGGGACATATCTCAAAATACTAAGAGCTATCTATGACAAACCCACAGCCAATATCATACTCAATGGACTAAAACTGGAAGCATTTCCTTTGAAAACTGGCACAAGACTGAGATGTCCTCTCTCACCACTCCTATTCAACATAGTGTTGGAAGTTCTGGCCAGGGCAATCAGGCAGGAGAAGGAAATAAAGGGTATTCAATTAGGAAAAGAGGAAGTCAAATTGTCCCTGTTTGCAGATGACATGATTGTATATCTAGAAAACCCCATTGTCTCAGCCCAAAATCTCCTTAAGCTGATAAGCAACTTCAGCAAAGTCTCAGGATAGAAAATCAATGTACAAAAATCACAAGCATTCTTCTACACCGATAACAGACAAACAGAGAGCCAATTCATGAGTGAACTCCCATTCACAATTGCTTCAAAGAGAATAAAATACCTAGGAATCCAACTTACAAGGGACGTGAAGGATCTCTTCAAGGAGAACTACAAACCACTGCTCAATGAAATAAAAGAGGATACAAACAAATGGAAGAACATTCCATGCTCATGAGTTGGAAGAATCAATATTGTGAAAATGGCCATACTGCTCAAGGTAATTTATAGATTCAATGCCATCCCCATCAAGCTACCAATGACTTTCTTCACAGAATTGGAAAAAACTACTTTAAAGTTCATATGGAACCAGAAAAGATCCCGCATTGCCTAATCAGTCCTAAGGCAAAAGAACAAAGCTGGAGGCATCATGCTACCTGACTTCAAACTATACTACAAGGCTACAATAATCAACCTATTTATGTTTTTTTAATTAAAGTGCATCTTTCATAAATAGCATATACACTGTTTTTGGTATTTATTTCTTTTTAATTCTGTCTCAGAAGCTCTTTGTCTTTTTTTGGAATGTTTACTCTATTTATATTTAATATAATCTTTGATGGGGTTAAGTTTATGTCTATCATCTTTCTAATTGTTTTCAATTTTTCCCCTCAGTTCTTTTTTTTTTTTTTTTTACTGTTACTCATTTCTGTCTTTTGAGAAAATAAAATATACTTATTATTCCATTTTATCATCTCTTTGGCTTCTTAGCTACACCTCTCTGTTTTATTTTCTTTAATGGCTGTTTTAGGGAGTATAATGTGCATCTATTTGTTAGATTCATTACAGTCCATCTTTAATTATTCTTACATCACTTCTCCTATGTTAAAAAAACAACAGTATAATTCTGTATACTTCTCTTCCATACTTTGTGTTACTGTTGTTATACATTTTACTTCTACATGTTATAAATACCATAATACATTGTTACTTCTGAAAGAGTAACAAAGAATTTAAGGAAAGACAAAATACCTTTTTATATTTACCCACATATTTATTATTTCCAGTGCTTTTCATTCTTACCTGTATTCCTAATTTTCCATCGGTTTTTTTCATCTACTTTAAAAATTTTCTTTACTATTTCTTATAGTACAGATCTGTTAATTCATGTGCTTTCATTTTTGAATGACATTTTTGCTAGATATAGAATTCTGGATTGACAGTTATTTTTCTCTAGCACTTAAAAAATGTCATTATGTTGTCTCTAGCTTCAATTATTTCTGATGGAAAAAATCACTCATTCATATTTGTCCCTTGTATTTGTATATGTGTGTATGTTTCTGTACTGCTTTTAAGATTTTCTCTTGTACGTTGGTTTTAGTAGTTTGACTATAAAGTCTTAAGTGTGATTTTCTTTGTACTTTTTTTTTTTTGAGATGAGGTCTCTGTTGCCCAGGCTGGAGTGCAGTAGTGCAATCATGGCTCGCTGCAACCTCTGCCTTCCAGTTCAAGCAATCCTCCAACCTCAGCCTCGCAAGTAGCTGGGACCACAGGTGCATGCCCAGCTAACTTTTTGTAGTTTTTGGTAGAGACAGGGTTTTGCCATGTTGGTCCGGCTGGTCTTGAACTCCTGAGTTCAAGTGATCCACCTGCCTCGGCCTCCCAAAGTGCTGGGATTACAGGCATGAGCCACCATGCCTGGCCTTTTGGTATTTTTCTAGTTTAGGGTGTTTTGAGCTCCCTGGATCTTTAAGTTGATGCTTTTCATCAAATTTGGAAAAAATTTCAGCCAAAGTCACTGATGTTCATTTAGCTTAATTATTATTATTTTTTAACTCTGTGCTTCTGTTTGGATCATTTCTAGTGACGTGTATTCAAGTTAACTGATAGTTCCTAGTGCTGTACAATATATTGTTAAAGCAATCTGGTGAACTTTTGTTTTTCAAAGGAATGCCTTTTTATTCAAAAAGTCCAATTTAGGTTCCTTGGTAGTAAGTACAAAGGGTGCCTTGACACTTCCATAAACACGTTTAAATGTTACTGTCTCTGAAAAAACAGTTTTAGAATATGAAACCTTTATCTTCAAGGTTTCTATGAATATGAATCTCCTCAAGGAGGAAAAACATCACCAGCTTAATTATTTCTATAAAATGTCTTCCTCATTTGCTTTTCATGTTGCTAGTGGGAAAAGATAACAATACTATTTTCAAAAAATGACGACAATAGATGATTTCGTGAAACTTGCTTTTGAGTTTTTGTCTACTTAATACCTCAATTCAGAGGTCAGAGATGAATATAGGATTATATATTATCCTTCCATGTTGATTTTTACAAGATCTTCTATGAGAACAAATACAATTGAAAATATGCTGTTGGTGATTCTTACCCTACACTGACTTCACAAAGGTTCTTATAATTAGGAGAAGAACCCCAAAGACACTTAACTCTACATATATAATCAACACATATATTCAATGGTAAAAAACACACAACATGAAATCTACCTTCTAAACAAATTTTTAAGTGTACATTACAGTACTGTTTACCATATTTCACACTGTTGTACAGCAGATATTTAGAACTTGTTCATCTTGCATAACTCAAACTGTGTATCCACTGAACAGTAGCTCTCCATTTTTCCCTCTCCACAGATCCTGGCAATCATTATTCTACTTTCTGCTTCTGTGAGTTTGACTATTTTAGATATATGCCATATAAGTGGAATCACATAATATTTGTCCTTCTATGACTGGCTTATTTCATCTAGTGTAATGTCCTGAAGGCTCATCATATTGTAGCATACGACAAGATTTTCTTCTTCTTTAAGTCTAATATTCCATTGTATGTATCTACCACATTTTCTTTATTTATTCATCTGTCTGCAGATATTTAGTTTGTGTAGAAGCTTTTAGTTTGATGCGGTATCACTTACGTATTTTTGCCCTTATTACCTGTGCCTTTGATGTCATTTTCAAGAATTCGTTGCTAAAATCAATGTTATGAAGCTTTTCACCTACATTTTCTTCTGCAAGTTTTACAGTTTTAGGTCTTACGTTTAATTTTTAATTGCATTTTGAATTTATTGTCACGTATTGTGTAGGATAATACAAATAGCCAACAGTTATATGAAAATAACACCACTAATCAACATCACTAATTATCAGGGAAATGCAGATTGAAACTACAATGAGATATCACCTCATACCTGTTAGGATGGCCATTATAAAAAACAAAATAAACAAACAAAAACAGAAAATAACAAGTGTTGATGAGGATGTGGAGAAATTGGAATCATTGTGCACTATTGGTGGGCATGTAAAATGGTACAGCTGTGATGGAAAACAGCAATGAGGTTCATCAAAAAATAAAAAATAGAACCACCATACGATCCAGCAATCCTACTTCTGGGTATGTATCCAAAAGAATTGAAAACAGGATTCTCAAAGAAATATTAGCACTCTCATGTTCAACGCAGCATTATTCATTAACAGCTAAGAAACAACCATGAACTTTTAATTTCACATATTTTATTTTTAAATTCTGTAATTTCCATTTGGTTCTTTTTCAGCGTTTCAGTTTCTCTTCTAAAATTCCCCAACATATTTACTCAGCCAAACCATCTTTTCCTATATATTCTTTTGGCAGTTGGGAGCGGAGTCTCACTCTGTCGCCCAGGCTGGAGTGCAGTGGTGCAATCTTGGCTCACTGCAACTTCCACCTCCTGGGTTCGAGCAATTCTCATGTCTCAGCCTCCCAAGTGGCTGGGACTACAGGCATGTGCCACCACACCCAGCTAATTTTTGTATTTTTAGTAGAGGCAGGGTTTCACCATGTTGTCCAGGCTAGTCTGGACCTCCTGGCCTCAGGTGATCTGCCCACCTCTGCCTCCCAAAGTGGTAGGATTGTAGGTGTGAGCCACCATGCCCAGCCTCTTTTCCTATATATTCTTATAATAGTTCTTTTAAAGTTCTTGGCTTCTAATTTCAATTTGGGTCATCTATGGATCTGCTTCGACTGACTTTTGTCCCCCCACTCAATTATGAGTCACATTTTTTCTGCTTCTTTGAATGTTTTCTAATTTCTGAAGGTATGCTCTGTGTACAACAGTAGTAAAAACTAAAGAATCATTCATATATGTATATTATCACTAATATCAGGGATATCACACACACACACACACACACACACATATATATATATATAAAATGTAGAATCATTCGGATTCTGCTAAGTATTTAACTAAGCTAGGGCTGGGCTGTAGCTTTAATAAGATTAAGTTCCACTCTTGTTTCAAATTGGACTATGAAAATCTCTCTTTATTTCTCAATCCAACACTCAATCTTTTATACCCCCTTTGCCAAGGGACTGATTGTTATTTGTATTGGTATTTGTGCAGTAACACAGTTGGGATGCTGTTTCAGATAGTTTTAATTCATCTTAATTCAACTTTTGGTTAAATTCTATAATTACCCCAGAATATAGTACATTAAGACTGCATAAATTTTTCTGCCTTCTAGTCCACCTGCATTGCTACTTTTGCAGAAAAATTCTGAGATTGATGAGGGTTTAGTGGCAGACAATTGCCAACTTGAATAATTTATTTTTCTATTTAGGGCTCTTTCAAATTCTTTCAAATTACAATCTATAGGTCAGTCCAAACAGTCATTAAACCTCACTGGCTATTTTCTATTCCTTTCAGTCTGTATCTATCAAAAGCCCACTCCTTCCCCCACCTATACCTAGGTCAGTCACTAGCCCCAGGTATGGAAGCAGCAGTAGCTTTCTGCTCACCTGTGAATGGCTCTTATCTCTCTGGCATTCAGTTAATTAGACTTCTTTGAATGTATCACTCTTCCATATCCCCATAGAAAAGGATAATTTTAATTTTATTGTTGTCATTACTATAGGATTTTGTTGTGGTTTTCAACATTGTTCCTACCATGGGGATGAAGGTCTTTTATGTCTTTTAACATCCTATCTGGAAATGGAAAGCCCCTCTTTCACTTATATTTGAATATTGGAAACACTGTGAAAGCTGGATTGAAGACAGAAGGAATCAGTGGAATGCAAACCAGTTAAGTTGGTTAATCCATTACTGACATTAGTAGGTATTCTACTAAAGTACTCAGGGTACATGTCAAACATCATGCTTTTGCTAATACTCTAATGAGCACTAAATGGTGAAATTTCCCCAAGATTTTATGTGGATAAAGCTGTGTCTGACACGTGAATAGAGTAAAGCAAATTGGCTACTAAACTTGAAGGTTTTTACAGTGATTCATCAGAAAACACGTAATAAATTCTGGTTGGAACAGATGCAGAACTTTTACGGTAAATAAACAATTGAGTATCAGAAATATAATTTCCTGACTACTGTGAATCATAACAACTTTTATAACTTAAAAATATACACCTGTGCTGTAGCTTACTTGGTAATATAATAAGATAGTACTTTAAGTAATAACCTGTAAACGTCACATAAAATATCAGTATTCTCTAGGAGACTTATACCCAATATACAAATATTTCCATCAATATAGTCTACACTTTAAAATTTTTGCTTACTAAATTATTATTTGCCATTCTGTTCTAAATGTTTTCAATTTGATTTCACATTTTGGCCAGATAGTATTTTGTTGTAGAAATACATTGTAGATGTAGGTGTCAGTAGACTATCCCTACTCTTCAGTTGTGACAATCAAAAAGTCCACAGACATTGCCAAATATCCCTGGGGTACAATATCATTCCTAGTTGAGAGACTGTTTTATTTGTCTGACTCACAATGAGATTACTATTAACTAATGTCAAGAAAATTCACACATACAGCTAGGTAATATCTCCCGTATTTTGTATGTTTTTGTTGATTTTTGTAAATTCAAAGATAGAAACATTTTTTCCTACTAATTACAATTCAATGTAGTTGATTTTCACTATAAGGCTTTGTAGTAAGAAATTTACACTGTAAAGCTGATTTTAAAAAAACTACTAAAATACTGAACTGAAAATCAGATATAACAATCACTTGTTTCATCTCTCAATGAAACAAGGTACTTTTCAATGTATCTCTTCATTCTGTAGCTCTCTCATTTCTTTTAAAAAGTCTGTCTATAATAATAGACAAAGCCTCCTATTAAATGTCAGTCCTTGTACCTGTGCTTTGATTCCCATTCCTTCTCACTTTCTTAAGAATTTTTTTCCTTTAGTTATCCCCTCTCTCCCTTATTCTCAATCTCTTTTTCTATGGATCATTCTGTATTCACATAAATTAAAAATATGCTCTTCTCTAAAATTAAAAAAACCCCAAACTACTCTTTTTAACATCTCACTCCAATCCAGATATTAATCTATTTTTCAGCACCCCTTCATAACCAAATATCTTTAAAGAGGTATTCAGTTGTGCTGTTTCCTCACCTGCCACTCTTCAGTTTAACAATATTTTGGTTTCTATTTCATTGCTTTTCTAAAATTGCTTTTTAAAGGGTCATTAACAACTTTCACAGAGCCAGACACACTCTAATCACTTTTCTGAACCTATCCTACTTAGCTTATCTGTAGCATCTGATAGAGTTTACCACTCCTTGAAACATTCCCCAGGTTTTTTGTTTTGTTTTTTCTTCTGTGAAGGTCTTTTCCTTTTTCTCTTCTCCCTGGCAACTCCTTTTCTTCCTGAAATTAAATGTTGAAATTCCTGATACCTCTATCCACAGATCTCCTTTTCTTCCCTACTTCCTTCTCTCTCTCGCTTTCTCTTTTTCTCTCTTGTCTTCTTCCTTCTCTGCTTCCTCCTTCCCCTCCTCTTCTTCTAGGTAATTTCATTTATTCCCATGCCATTATATACCACTTATATGCTAAAGACTGAAATTATTGCCCTAGACCTCTCATCTGATATTCAGACCTACTTGTCCACTTGACATCTCCATTTACACAACAGACATAATAAAATTTAACATGTCTAAAACTGAACTCTTTATTTCCTACCACCACATGCCTCCTCCTATCTCAAGCTTCTTCACCTTTGTAAAAAATATCATGACAATCAGTGGCTTAAGCCAAAATCTGGGAAATAATCTTTGATTCCACTCTCTTATCTCTCACATTGAATTATAATCAGTAGCTCTGTAAATGCTAATCATTTCCGAATCTATCCTTTTTTCTCCAACAGCATTGCTATCACCCTAGTCAAGGCCACTTCATTTCCTGCTGGAGTGCAATACTTGCCTTCTAATGGGTGCACCAGCTTGCTTTCCTTTTTGGCTCCACAATATTTTCTTCACACAGCAGTGTGGATATTTTTAGTCATAAATCAAAGCATATCATTCCCCTGCTTAAATTAAAATAGAATTTCTTATAATTACTTCAGAAGCTTTTATGATCTTGTCCTTAATCATCTCTACAAGAAAATCTTCACTCACTTTTTCTCTTCCGCATGACACTGTCAGCTTCCTTGCATTCTTTCTGTTTCTAGATGATATAATTAAGTCCTTTACCATCTTAGAACCTTCTATTTTATTTATTTATTTATTTTTTGAGGCGGAGTTTTGCTCTTGTTGCCCAAGCTGGAGTGCAATGGCACCATCTCAGCTCACTGCAACCTCCACCTCCCGGGTTCAAGCAATTCTGCCTCAGTCTCCGAAGTAGCTGGGATTACAGGCGCCCGCCAATACACCCGGCTAATTTTTTGTATTTTTAGTACAGACAGGGTTTCGCCATATTGGCCAGGCTGGTCTCAAACTCCTGACCTCAGGTGATCCGCCCGCCTTGGCCTCCCAAAGTGCTGGAATTACAGGCGTGAGCCACCACACCCGGCCTAGAACCTTCTTATAAGATGTTCACTCTGCTTGGAATGTGCTGTTCCCTGCTCTTCTTTGTGTTAGTTCTTCTTTTAAAAAATAGGCTTGTTAAGGTTTAATTAATATGTT
This sequence comes from Symphalangus syndactylus, assembly GCF_028878055.3. Classification (NCBI taxonomy): domain Eukaryota; kingdom Metazoa; phylum Chordata; class Mammalia; order Primates; family Hylobatidae; genus Symphalangus; species Symphalangus syndactylus. The sequence continues at coordinate 45,116,373 of NC_072443.2, read as the reverse complement.
TATAAAATGTACTATTTGAATACATTTTGACATATGTATACATCCATAAAACCATCTCTACAATTAACATAATAAACACGTCTGTCATGCCCAAGAGTTTCTTTGTGCCTTTTTGTAATCCTCTCTTCCAGCCCTCACTACATGTGTCACTTCCCATTCCCAGGCAATTACTAATCTGCTTTCTGTCACTATGCATTGGTTTCCATTTCCTGGAATTCTATAGAAACGGAATCATAAAGTAATGTATCCTTTTTTTCCTGATTATTTTTACTCACTACAATTATTTGGGATTCATCCATGTTGTAGCATTTATCAATAGTATATTCTTTTTTATTGCAGAGCAGAGCACCATTGTTTGGATTTGCCAGAATTTGTTTATCCATTTACTTAATAAAAATTTGAGTTGCTTTAGTTTTTAAAATTAAAATTTTTTTTTTTCATTTTAATAGGTTTCTAGGTAACAAGTGGTGTTTATTTACACGGATAAGTAGTGGTGATTCCTGAGATTTTAGTGCACCCATAACCAAGCAGTGTGCACTGTACCCAATGTGTTGTCTTTTATCCCTCACCTGCCTCCCACCCTTTCCCTTGAGTCCCTAAAGTCCACTGTATCATTCTTATGCCTTTGCAGCCTCATAACTTAGCTCCCACTTATAAGTGAGAACTTACAATGTTTGGTTTTCCATTCTGAGTTTGGTAACTCCATTCTGAGTTACTTCACTTAGAATAATGGTCTCCAACTCCATCCAGGTTGCTGCAAATGCCATCATTTCATTACTTTTTATGGCTGAGTAGTATTCCATGATATACCACATTTTCTTTATCCACTCGTTGATTGATGGCCATTTGGGTTGGTTCCATATTATTGCAATTGTGAATTGTGCTGCTGTAAACATGCATGTGCAAGTGTCTTTTTCATATAATGACTTCTTTTCCTCTGGGTAGATACCCAGTGGTGGGATTGCTGGATCAAATGGTAGATCTACTTGTGGCTCTTTAAGGAATCTTCACACTGTTTTCCATAGTAGTTGTAGTAGTTTACATTCCCACCAGCAGGATAAAAGGGTTCTCTTTTCACTATATCCATGCTAAGATGTATTATTTTTGATTTTTAAATTATGGCCATTCTTGCAGGAGAAAGATGGTATTGCATTGTGGTTTTGATTTTCATTTCCCTGATAATTAGTGATGTTGAGCATTTTTACATGTTTGTTGGCCATTTGTGTATCTTCTTTTGAGAATTGTCTATTCATGTCTATAATCCACTTTTTGATGGCATTATTTGATTTTTTTTTCTCGCTGATTTGAGTTCCTAATAGATTCTAGATATTAGTCCTTGTCAGATGCATAGTTTGTGAAAATTTTCTCCCACTCTGTGGGTTGTCTCTTTACTGATTATTTATTTTGCTCTGAGGAAGTTTTTAGTTTAATTAAGTCCCATCTATTTATCTTTGTTTCTGTTGCATTTGCTTTTGGGTTCTTGGTCATAAAGTCTATGTTTAAGCCAATGTCTAGAAAGGTTTTTCTAATGTTATCTTCAGAATTTCTATGGTTTCAGGTCTTAGATTTAAGTCTTTGATTCATCCTGAGTTGATTTTTGTATAAGGGGAGAGATGATGATCCAATTTCATTTTTCTACACGTGCCAGGGTCATTTATTGAATAGGGTGTCCTTTCCCCACTTTATATTATTGTTCGCTTTGTTGATGAGTTGGCTGCAAGTATTTGGCTTTATTTCTGGGCTGTTTTGTTCCATTGGTCTATGTGCCTATCTTTGTATCAGTACCATGAAGTTTTGGTAACGATAGCCTTGTAGTGTAGTTTGAAGTCAAGTAATGTGATGCCTCCAGATTTTTTCTTTTTGCTTAGGCTTGCTTTGACTATGTGGGCTTTTTTGGTACTGTGTGAATGAATTTTAGGATTGTTTTTTCTAGTTTTGTGAAGAATAATGATGGTATGTTGATGGAAATTCCATTGAATTTGTAGATTGCTTTTGATAGTATGGTTATTTTCACAATATTGATTCTACCCATCCATTAGCATGGCATGTATTTCCATTTGTTTGTGTGTCCATTATTTATTTCAGCAGTGTTTTGTAGTTTTCCTTGTAGAGATCTTTCACCTCCTTAGGTAAATTTCTAAGTATTTTATTTTATTTTTTTACAGCTGTTGTAAAAGCGGTTGAGTTCTTAATTTGATTCTCAGCTTGGTCACTGTTGGTATATAGCAGTGCTATTGATTTGTGTACATTGATTTTGTATCCTAAAACTTTACTAAATTCACTTATCAGATCCACGTGCTTTTTGGATGTCTTTAGGGTATTCTAGGCATACAATCTTGTCATTTGCAAACAGTGACAGTTGGATTTCCTCTTTACTGATTTGTATGCCCTTTATTTATTTCTCTTGTCTGGTTGTTCTGGCTAGGACTTCCAGTATTATGTTGATTAGAAGTGGTGAAAGTGGGCATCTTTGTTTTTTTCTAATTCTCAGAAGGAATGTTTTCAGCTTTCCCCCATTCCATAAAATGTTGGCTGTACATCTGTCATAGATGGCTTTTATTACCCTTAGTTGTTTTCCTTCTATGCTGATTTTGCTAAGGGTTTTAATCATAAAGGATGATGAATTTTATCAAATGCTTTTTCTGCATCTATTGAGATGGTCATACAATTTTAAATTTTGTTTCTGTGATGTATCACATTTATTGACTTGTGTATGTTAAACCATCCCTGCATCCCTGGTATGAAACCCACCTGATTGTGGTAGATTATCTTCTTGATATGCTGTTAGATTTGGTTAGCTAGTAGTTTGTTGAGGATTTTTGCACCTATGTTCACCAGGGATATCAGTCTGTAGTCTTCTTTTTTGTTATATCCTTTCTTGGTTTTGATAATAGGGTGATACTGGCTTCATAGAATGATTTGAGGGAGGATTCCCTCTTTCTCTATCTTTTGGAATAGTTTCGGTAGGATTGGTACCAATTCTTTTTTGAATGTCTGATAGAATTCAGCTGTGAATCCATCTGGTCCTGAACTTTTTTTGTTGGCAATTTTTTAAATTATCATTTTAAACTCACTGCTTGTTATTGGTTGGTTCAGAGTTTCTATTTCTTCCTGGTTTAATCCAGGAAGGTTGTATATTTCCAGGAATTTATCCATCTTCTCTAGGTTGTCTAGTTTGTGTGCATAAAGGTGATCATAGTAGTCTTGAATGACCTTTTGTATTTCTGTTGTATTGGTTGTAATATTTCCCATTTGTTTCTAATTGAGTTTATTTGGATCTTCTCTCTTCTTTTCTTGGTTAATCTCACTAATGTTCTATCAATTTTGTTCATCTTTTCAAAGAACCACCTTTTGGTTCATTTATCTTTTGTATTTTTTTGTTTGTTTCAATTTCATTTAGTTCTGCTCTGATCTTTGTTATTTCTTTTTTTCTGCTGGATTTGGGTTTGTTCTTGTTTCTCTATTCCTTGAGGTGTGACCTTAAATTGTCTATTTGTGCTCTTTCAGACTTTTCGATGTAGGCATTTAATGCTATGAACTCTCCTCTTAGCACTGCTTTTGCTGTATCCCAGAGGTTTTGATAGGTTGTGTCACTATTACCATTCAATTCAAAGAATTTTAAAATTTCCATCTTGATTTCATTGTTGACCCAACTATCATTCAGGGGCAGATTATTTAATTTCTATGTATTTGCATGGTTTTGAGGGTTCCTTTTGGAGTTGATTCCACTGTGTGAATTTTATTCCACTGTGGTCTGAGAGAGTACTTGATATAATTTTGACTTTTAAAAATGTATTGAGCCTTGTTTTGTGGCCTATCATATGGTCTATCCTGGTTAATGTTCCATGTGCTCATGAATAGAATGTATATTCTGCAGTTATTGGGTAGAATGTTCTGTAAATATCTGTTAAATCCATTTGTTCTAGGTATAGTTTAAGTCCATTGTTTCTTTGTTGACTTTCTGTCTTGATGACCTGTCTAGTGCTGTCAGTGGAGTACTGAAGTACCGCACTATTATTGTGTTGCTGTTTATCTCATTTCTTAGGTCTAGCAGTAATTGTTTTATACATTTGGGAGCTCCAGTGTTAGATGCATATAAATCTAGAATTGTGATATTTTCCTGTTGGACTAGTCCTTTTATCATATTTAATGTCCCTTCTTGTCTTTTTAAACTATTGTTGCTTTAAAGTCTGTTTTGTCTGATATAAGAATAGCTACTCCTGCTCACTTTTGGTGTCCATTTGCATGGAATGTTTTTCTACTCCTTTACCTTAAGTTTATGTGAGTCCTTATGTGTTGGGCAAGTCTCTTGAAGAGAACAGATACTTGGTTGGTGAACTGCATATTGTGGGAGTTTGGCATACAGATTATTTAGTCACCCAGTAATAAGTATAGTACCTGGTAGGTATTTTTTAAATCCTCTCCCCACTCTGACACTCCACCCTCAAGTAGGCCCCAGTGTCTGTTGTTCACTTCTTTTTGTCCATGTGACATAGGACCTGACAAAGATTTCACGATGAAGATGCCAAAAGCAACTACAACAACAACAAAAATTGACAAATGGGACCTAATCAAACTAAATAGCTTGAGCACAGCTATAAAAACTATCAACAGAGTATACAGACAACCTTCAGGATAGGAGAAAATATTTGCAAATTATGCATCCAACAAAGGTTTAATACTCAGAATCTGTAAGAAATGTAAACAAATTTGTAACAAAAAAACAAACGATTTTATTAAAAAGTAGGCAAAAGACATAAATAGATACCTTTCTAAAGAAGATATACATGCAGCCAAGAAGCATATGAAAAAATGCTGAACACCTCCACTCATCAGAGAAATGCAAATCAAAACCACAATGAGATACCATCTCACATCAGTCAGAATGTCCATTATTACAAAGTCAAAAAATAACAGATGTTGGAGAGATTGTGGATAAAAGAGAATGCTTATACACTGTTGGTAAGAGTGTATACTAGTTCAGCCATTGTGGAAATCAGTGTGGCAATTTCTCAAAGAACTTAGAATTACCACTCAACCCAGCAATCCCACTATTATGTATATACCCAAAGAAATATAACTTGTGGTTTACTGTAAAAACACATGCATGCGTATGTTTACTGCAGCACTATTCACAACGGCAGTAACATGGAATCAATCTAAATGCCCATCACCAGTAGACTGGATTAAGAAAATGTCATACATATACACCATGGAACACTAAACAGCCATAAAAAAGAATGAAATCATGTCATTTGCTGCAACATGAATGGAGCTGGAGGCCATTATTCTAAGCTACCTAATGCAAGAACAGATTCTTCATTTTAAAAGCTGTTTTGGCTACTCTAAATCCTTTGAATTTCTGTATGAACTTTAGAATCAGATTGTCAGTTCCTACAAGAACATCTGCTGTATTTTTATTGGGATCTAGCATTGAAACTACAAATTGATTTGGAATGAACTGCCATCTTAATAAAATTGAGTTTTGTGAGACATAAACTTGGTGTAACTATTTATTTAAGTCTTCTTAACTTTTCTCAGCAATGTTTTCTGGTTTTCCATGTGTGGGTCTTTTTTTTTTTTTTGAGATGGTGTCTCGCTCTGTCACTCAGGCTGGAGTGCAGTGGCACAATCTGGGCTCACTGCAACCTCTGCCTCCTGGGTTCAAGCAATTCTCCTGCCTCAGCCTCCTGAGTAGCTGGGATTATAGGCAGCTGCCACCACGCCCAGCTAATTTTCATATTTTTAGTAGAGACTGGGTTTCACCATGTTGGTCAGGCTGGTCTCGAACCCCTGACCTCGTGATCCACCCACCTCGGCCTCCCAAAGTGCTGGGATTACAGGCATGAGCCACCGCGCCCGGCCCATCAATGTGTGGGTCTTTCGTATCTGTTGTCTCATTTATGGCTAAGTACTTCTTATTTTTGATGATATTGTAAATGGTAATTTTAAATTTCAATTTCAGATTGTTGTATGCATATAGAAATACAATGCAATTTTATATATTAACCTTATATCCTGCACATTGTTAAACTCACATTTTTAGTTCTAGCAGCTGTTTTTGGCAGATTTCGTTGTTTTCTTCATAGACGATCATGTTTTCTGTGAATAAAGACTATTTACCTTCTTCTTCCTTTCCAATCTAGATAACTTTTATTTCTTATTCTTGCTTGACAACACTGTCTAAAATTGCCAGTACAATGTTATAGAAGTGGATGTGAGTTATGAACTTTTTCTAGTTGGGATGGTGGAAATGGCACTATTTCCTTTATTTGAGTGTTGGGCAGTTTCCTTTAATCCTTTCAGATGGCTCTTTACCTGTTCCTGGATAGCTGCATCATATGTACACGTTGATCAGCACTTTGCTCTAGGAGGAAACACTGTAGATCTCTGAAATTCTTTTGTTAGCTGTAGATGCTTTGGTTTCTCTGGTTTCTCATCTTCATCTTCCAGCCTAAAAAGCTCAGTGGTTTCCTCCTGGGCTTCCCTTCCCTTTGCTACAGTCTAGAAATTATCTTGGGATAGTAAATGGGTGTGATTGTTAAGGTTTCCCATCTGTCCCATCATTTTTTTTTTCATTGATACCCTGTGTCTTAAAAACCATTGTTTTCATTTATTTTGTCTATTTTGGGGGAATGGGTGAGGGGGTTTTTGAGCAGGAGGTTAACTCTGGTACTTGTTAGTACTTGTTACTCTATCTTTCTATCTTGGTTCGTAGTGCAAATCTAAAGCTTCGACTATTTCTTATCTTGCAAAACTTCACTTAAATGTTTCTGTGTTGGATAGGCCATTCTCTGACAACACTTTCTAAAATAGGTCCACCTTATCTCATTTTTCCCTATCATTGCATTGCCACCTTTCTTCAATTATCTATGACTTTATTTATCTGTAGATTACCTGTTATAAATGAAAGGAAAGGACCATAATTGTTTCACTCATCACTATATACTTAATGCCTAGAAAAATGTTTGACACAAGAGATGCTCAACAAAATACTATTTGAATGAATGATTTTTTTCCCCATTTATTGTTTACCATATTTTTTGCTGATTTTTGTTTCTTAAAGCATTCCTTAATTTTTTTTGTTTACTTCTCCATTCCTGACTTTCTGTTCGTTTTAAAATACTTATTTGCCTTTCTTAGATAGTTCTCTTATCATCCTCTTTTATTTCTTCTTTATTTTTCAGGTGTTTTTAGGATCTGTTATCATAGCCCTACCCTCTGAAAAGAAAGGGATAATAGGCCTGAGACTCTCCAAGGATCCCTTGTTGCATAACTAGAAATTGATACACAAGCAATGTAGACAATTCTCTACATTAAGCCTACTTTTCAAACTTCTCTTGATTCAAATGGCATAATATCAGTTTTTAAATAGCAAAATTCATGTGATTATCACAAGTAGAACTGTTACTAGGCAATGAGGCAGCAGCCTGAGTTTTAGCCCTAAGTATTCCATAGATTTCTTATGATTGTGGAAGTTATTTAACCTCTCTGTAGTGTGGGTTGGTTCATCTTTTATAATAATTACAATAACTAACATTTATAGAATCACTTTTATTAACATTAACCCAGAAAAGTTCTACAACTCTCTAAGGGAGGTAGAAATTGCAATTTTTACTTTATACATTAGAAGAAAGAAACTCAGAGTGATTAAATGCCTTGTTTAAGATTATAAATGTATGAAGTAGCTAACAAATGGAAAAGGTTAAAACAATGTAAATCTTCTGATCAGATGCCTGCTGTTCTTTTCAAAGCATTTTTCTGCTTCTAAAAATCATAATCTGTAAAATATTAAAGTTTTCTTTCAACTACAAAATTTCATTATTCTATGATGTGAAAAGTTTTGCAGATTGGTAATTTAAAGATGTGGGGAGGTCAGCTGCTTGGAGACTAACCTATGGAATAAGGTGACCAGTAAAAGAGTCATTGATATAATTTCATTGATAGTGTGCAAAAACTGAGGTGTTTTCTGATTATAAAATAATGGATTTCGTTTCCAATGTTCCTGAAACTTTAAAAAAGACACTTAGAGATCCAAGATTATACAGTGAAAAGCCTATGAAGTAACTTTAGTGTCAGATAGGCATAAGTTTGGGTTCCACTTATTCTGTGTGGCTTTGAGAGACTAATTTCATTTTTTTCAACTTCAATTTTCTCATGTGTAGAGAAATATACTAATATATATCAATCTGCCTCAAAGGGTTATAATCACTAGTAGATAATATAACACTGAGTCAAACTGACTAGCAGAGTAGAATAGATAATCAATGGAACTGGGTTTTATCACCCCAAATATGAACAAAGCATATATGCTTTTCTGAAAGTTAGGAAACAATTAATGAAAAGGCTGAGCAGTGTCTACTATAATAAAGTTAGACTATAGAAATATAATCAGATTATATTATCCAATAGTTAAACTTCAAGTCAAATTTTCATAAAATGTATTTTGAAAAGCAATTGTAGGATATACCTTTGAGTGGTTAAAGAATCAATCCCTTTTCATGATATACAATATCAATCATTCAGAGAAGACTTTTAGGAAATCTGATTTTAAATCCTAGAGCTTGTCTGAGCCACTGTAGAGCCCAATGGTAGAGACATGGAGGATTTCTTTAAGTCCTTCTACAGACTTGATTTTACTTCTGACTTAAAACGTTAGGTCTCTAGTTAGAAACTATGATTACTTTTGCAAAATTCTGGTGAACCCGGTACTTAGTTCTTCTCTCATTTGTCAGATTTGAAAAGTTCCCTGGCAGTTCATGTGAGAGAATAAAGCCTGCTGCCATGTTCTATCCTACTGACATCATCATTTACTTACAGATCTTATGACTTGTGCTAGATGTAGAGAATATAAAGAATTTTAGGTACGGTCTTGAGATTCTTGTCATGCATTTGGAAAGGTAGAGCAAAAGTATAAAAGTAAGTAGCTATACAAATGAATCTAGGCTAAATGTCAACCAAATGGTTCAGGCAAGCCTGTACTGTGTACAAACCTGGACACTGGAAGCATGTAAATAAAGGAATTGGCACAACAGGGCTCTGATGGTGGTAGGAAAGGCTTACTATAGAAAGTAAACTTTTGGCAGGGCATTTCCAAAAAGGGGATAATATGAGTAAATCATAATGGTAGTAAGATACAAAAATTTGGCTTAAGAGGAGAATAGTAGAAAATCCATTTGAAGATGTTGATAGAAATTATACTTTAGAGGATCATGAATGATGGGCTGAAAAAAAAATTCTGAAGGAAATATAAGGAATATAAGAAAATATATTATTGAGATTTCTCAGAACTCTTAAAAACTTTACATCATGGCTGATACTATAGGATCCTGATGAACTAAGAGCTTGTTTCTGCTCCTGATCTTCAGTCTCCAATTTAGCTTCTTAGCATAAAATAATTACAAGTTTATTACAGAAAAACTAGAATATATTGTAAAGCTAAAAGAAGTCTGTAAAATCCACAAGGTCATGTTCCAGAAACTTTTCTGTCTACACACACACACACACACACACATACACACACACAAATGTAGGAGATTCTACCTCTAGAAGGCTAAACTGGGATTCTGAAGTCTGATTACGTGTATTAAACTACCCTGAGACTATTTACAGAAAGGTTTTGGCTGAAATCCTTTATGTGGTGCAGAGGATGGGTGTGAAAAAATGGCACAGAGCAGGAATCAGCAAACTTCTAATGTAAAGAACAGGATAGTAAACATTTTAGGCCTTGTGGGCATATAGTTTCTGTTGCAGCTACTCAACTCTGCCATCGTAGTGTGAAAGCATTTAAGGACAATTTATAAATGAATGATTGTGACTATGTTCCAATGAAACTTTATTACAGAAACTGAAATTTCATAAAATTTTCAGATGTCAAGAAATATCACAGTTATCATAGTATCAAATAAGCTTCTGTTTTAGGAGCAGCAGAAGCCAACATAGATACCAATATTCTCACACACAGCAACAGGAACAGAGAGAGTGGGAAGGATTCCTAAAAGGTGGTGCTCTGCTAGAGTAGAAAACTAGAGAATATTTATGAGCAAAAATTACTTAACTTCTGGGCATTCCCGGGAACATTTTAAGGATTTCACAGAGACTGACTTATGTAAGCTAAGGGCATAAACTAGTAAAGTTTTAGGTTTTATTACTGATAAGATTCCATTAGTATCTATGAACTGGTGAGGTCTGAAGAAATTCAGGTTACAAACAACAAATATGTGTGAGTGTGTGTATATAATGTATATGTTATACAACTATAAGGCCATTTTGTATATATTGTTAAAAAACCTGCTTTTTAACAGAATATATTAACATATGATAAACATTTTTTATGTCAATAAATATTTACCCATAACATCACTAGTCTCATCTGTACCTCCAGTCACACACACTCTCACTCTTCATCCTTTCTATACCAGTTTTTATAATTGCTTACTCTAGACATCTTCGGATCTGTGTTTGATACCATGGTAAATGTTGATCTTATTTACTCGTTTACTTTTTACCTTAATTATCCTACTTTATAATGTTTGAGTGCCTTAAATCACCATAGAAATATGTGTTTGTATATTTTAATAAAAATCATCAGAAATCAGGAATACTTAGTTGTCTTCAAGGAATGTAATTATTTAAAAGAAGCAAATATTGTGACCCTGGTTAGAAGAGTATTATAAAATGGCCAAAGCATAAGGTTGCCAAAATTAGAAAGCATTGACTTATTACTGATACTGGTATATCAGTAATAAATTTTATTATTTACAGGGCATCATAGCTCTTCCTCCTCGAAATAAAAGACAGTGACTCTTGGAATAGTAGGACATGGTCTGCATGGTTGGAAATAAACACTGAAACAATGGGTATGATTGAATGGGCACAGGACAATAATGGATTGAAATATTTCTATAATAATTTTTATTAAAATTATCAGGTTGCACACCATAACAAAACAAAACAAAAATTTGCATGCATGCTGAATGTGTTTTAAGAAACACATTACTGAGCACTGATGTATGGATTTAACTCAAGTATTATGTCTTAAAAAGGCTATTTGCCTAACCTTTATATAACTTACTCTGATAGGAAGTACGGATCCGTTTCGTTAAATCAGGATAAAAGTTAGACAGGCCACGCATGCAAAAGTTGTCTTTGGAACATGCCAGAACACCAGCATCAGCAGCAGGCAGAAGAAAGAGAAAAAAAGTCTAAAGTGAAAGGAAGTGATATCATACCAGAATCTGGAACAGCCAAGATGAAAAAATTGCAGCAAGATTAGGTAATTAAATTAGAAGGAGATATTAATAAAATAAATCAATTATAAAGTAAGATGGGATAGATGAATGATGAGAATGTGGTAGTAATTTTAATATTTATTTAAATATTTAATATAAAAATATTTGTAAATATTTATTTTTATCTTATTTAAATGTCTTATTAAAGTAGATGGCATATTTTCCTTATATGTTTTTACAAAATACACTTCTTCGGCTTGTAACTAATATGTATAAATTATTTCATTAATATAAAAATGATTGTCTTTAATCCTTCAGCAATTAAAAAGAAAGCTAAAGATTTCAGTCTTTAATACTTCATTGTTATAATATAAAGTGAGTTCTCATTGTGTCATCTTGTACACTAAACACAAACCGAGTTTATAACTTCACAGATTTTCCTGATTTTAAAGTCATCAATGTTCTAAGCTCTAGTAGTAACTGTCAAGGTTCAAACAGTTTAATTTAAATTAAACAACAATTGTATTACCTTTGTCAAAATACATACTTTTTTTTGCCCCACTGTATATATCCAGCAAGTGATTTAGATATTGTCATAGGATTCACAGCTTTTCTGATTATATTGGTGCTTTTAGCATTGCAAACTAAATTTTTAATTATAAATAGCCTACTGCCCCCCTAACACCTTTCTATCCTAGAGTCCATCAACTTCAAACTTGTCTTTCCCAATCATGAGGAAACCTCACGTTATGTGAATGTACAGTTGCTTTTTATTTTGTCTTCCTTTCAAAATCTGGTAGTGATAGAGGCAAAATCTCTAGAATTTGGAATTTCTAGCTCTCCTAAAATACTGCTAAAAGTTGAGATCCCTCACTAAAACCCCTTGGTTTCTGAAAGAGAAAATTTGTGTCTCTCAAAAGGGTCTAAACTGGTAATTTGGAAATGACTGAGTTTCGCAAAAGAAAGTTAACAAGAAGAGTTTCAGTATAACAAATTTCATTAGTCCAAAAAGGAAATTCATTTATTATCACATTTGGACGTTAAATTTGACATACCTGCCACTTGGAAAATAACACCTACCATCATGTACCCTTTTTATTTTTTATAATATTTTTCTATGGTTATATTTAGTAATATCATCAATATTCAATAAATTATTTTAAATAATAAAATGTACAAATTTTATTTTATTTATTTAAACAATTTAAAAAGTTATTGTTATTATTATTATTACTATTAGAGATGGGGGTCACACTATGTTACCTAGACTGGTATTGAATTCCTGGCCTCAAGAAATCCTCTCACTTTGGCCTCCCAAAGTACTGGAATTACAGGCATGAGCCACCATATCTGGCCCAAAGTAGAAGATTTTAAAGGATTGTCTAAAATAACACTTAATATTATAGAAGCATTTTCATCTGCAACATTTTCGCCTAATTTTTTTTTTATCAACTGGACTGTCAATGGACAGAAAATATGCAAAACTTTGGCAGTGTTTATAAAGCCAACTATTTGGATATATACTAAAATTTCAGTAAAACTTTGGATAATTGGCATATCAAAGTTTGGCATTAAATCCTAATTAGCTTAAGTTTATTTTCTTTTATAGTTAAATACATCAATTTATTGATCCTGCCAAGAAAAATGCCATCTGTCATAGTACTTAAAAATTGTTAATGAAAAATGTTTATTGAATTGTGAAAATACCTCCAAGAAGGTCATCATCCAACAAGGAAAGGTGTCAGCTACAATATGGAATTAATTAAAAAAATTAAATGTAGTAAATGACCTAAAATTATCTTTTTAAAGGGACCAGATATTTTAGAAGAAAGTTAACCTGTTTAACACAACCATTGCAAGCAGTTTTTTCAACTACAGAGCCCTAATTTTTGTAGCATTTTTACATTTAATAGCTTCTTATTTTCTGTTATTTCTTAGGAATTAAACCTAAGAAAGTTGAGATGCTTCCTAACTTCAATAGCAAATTGAAGTTTAAACATACACACACCTAACCCTTTCAAAGATTCTCACAATGTTCCTGCCCAATTTATTTTACTTACATGATTTTGTAAATTATGTTAACTTTATTTTGCCATGCATTTGAATAGTATCAGAGAAGAAAGACAAGAAATCTAAAAGTAAGAACACAGATGACCAAATCAAGTTCATAACTCATCTTGTTTTATCTCCTACCTGCAATGAACTGTTTGTTTTTTCGAGGAGATCGTGGTTGTCGCTGGTATAAGTCACTTGATCTATATAGGTCAATGGTCCCCATGCTTAACAGTACTGTCTTCTGTATAAAATCCACCACAGCCAACCCATTGCAGTTCCCAAATGCAACTCTAAGAGAGAAAAAAATACGCAACTAGAATGTATCACAAGAAGCATGATTATTTTTATCTTCAAATCAATCATAGGATTATTGAAAAGTAATGTCTTCGGGTTGGGGAAGTTGGGCAGTGATTTGTGTAAAGTCAAGAAGGATGCCTTGCCTTTATGATGGATAAACTGTCTTCGTATAATAGGCATAAAATTTACTGCAAAAAAAGATGATCGGCAATTATATTTTGCCAGCAATTTTATCATGTAAGTCGTGATTACCCAATCCGCTCTTTAAACTAGACCTTAGGTTTTCACAGAAGAATCACACAAAACCTTTTTGCTATGCAAGGGGGAGATAGGTTAAGAAATGTCACTAGCTAAAGATGTTTACGTACGTAATTAGATGCCTTTTTCAAATAAAATTATAATTACTAGACTCCAAATTAATTATCTTCTGAAAGAGAGAAAAATAAACATTAACTTCATATATCAAAGGCATCGACACTCTATTGGAAATGAGGAGATACAAAAAGTTAAATGTTTCTTACTTTTGTGCTCTTTATATTGTGCCCCTTTCAAAGGATAAAGAGACCATTTGATTAATTACTTAACTAAATCTCCTCAGAAATTTTAAAAAGACAGCTCTTCTAAGTAGGCATTTTGATTGTCTTAACCACTAGGCATACATTAACTCTCACTTTTCTCCATTTACAACATGCCCTCTAGCTGAACAATTCTGTCTGTACTCTCTGCTTCATAAACTAAATAAACACTAGTTACATGAATGTTGTTTTGCTTGTTTTATATACGTTCCATGTTGTATTATTATTTAGATTGAATCTTGTTTACAAACCATCTGCTTACTCTTAAAATGGTTCTTTCCACTTCACCACACAAGTTAAAACACAACAACAACACCACCTCTACCCATACTATATGTTTTGCTAATTCACATAGAGCTCTACATCTTCCAGTAAGACAAACTTTGGAAACTGAAAAAAAGTATTGTTATACTGGTCAGATCTGGGTTTAATTCTCATCTCCATCACTTACAGGATATGTCACTTTGAGAAAAATTAATGAATCTTGCGTGGCCTTAGCTTCTTTATAATGATAATTACACGTCTACGTTTATCTGGTGCACAGAGCTTTTATGAGTGTCAAATCAGAAAATTATTTTTAAAGTACATTGAAATTTTTCCATGCAAAAAAGAATTGATCTTAATATTATAAGTAAATGCAATATTATACATGTTACCAGTTTAAATTACTATATTTTTTTATCATTTATAGTATCTTTTTTTTATTATTATTATACTTTAGGTTTTAGGGTACATGTGCACAATGTGCAGGTTTGTTACATATGTATCCATGTGCCATGTTGATTTCCTGCACCCATTAACTCGTCATTTAGCATTAGGTATATCTCCTAATCCTGTCCCTCCTCCTTCCCCCAATCCAACAACAGTCCCCGGAGTGTGATGTTCCCATTCCTGTGTCCATGAGTTCTCATTGTTCAATTCCCACCTATGAGTGAGAACATGCGGTGTTTGGTTTTTCGTCCTTGCGATAGTTTACTGAGAATGATGTTTTCCAGATTCATCCATGTCCCTACAAAGGACACGAACTCATCATTTTTTATGGCTGCATAGTATTCCATGGTGTATATGTGCCACATTTTCTTAATCCAGTCTATCGTTGTTGGACATTTGGGTTGGTTCCAAGTCTTTGCTGTTGTGAATAGTGCCGGAATAAACATATGTGTGCATGTGTCTTTATAGCAGCATGATTTATAGCCCTTTGGGTATATACCCAGTAATGGAATTGCTGGGTCAAATGATATTTCTAGTTCTAGATCCCTGAGGAATCGCCACACTGACTTCCACAATGATTGAACAAGTTTACAGTCCCACCAACAGTGTAAAAGTGTTCCTATTTCTCCACATCCTCTCCAGCACCTGTTGTTTCCTGATTTTTTAATGATGGCCATTCTAACTGGGGTGAGATGGTATCTCATTGTGGTTTTGATTTGCATTTCTCTGACGGCCAGTGATGATGAGCATTTCTTCATGTGTTTTTGGGCTGCATAAATGTCTTCTTTTGAGAAGTGTCTGTTCATGTCCTTTGCCCACTTTTTGATGGGGTTGTTTGTTTTTTCCTTGTAAATTTGTTTGAGTTCATTATAGATTCTGGATATAAGCCCTTTGTCAGATGAGTAGGTTGCAAAAATTTTCTCTCATTCTGTAGGTTGCCTGTTCACTCTGATGGTAGTTTCTTTTGCTGTGCAGAAGCTCTTTAGTTTAATTAGATCCCATTTGTCAATTTTGGCTTTCGTTGCCATTGCTTTTGGTGTTTTAGACATGAAGTCCTTGCCCACGCCTATGTCCTGAATGGTATTGCCTAGGTTTTCTTGTAGGATTTTAATGGTTTTAGGTCTAACATTTAAGTCTTTAATCCATCTTGAATTAATTTTTGTATAAGGTGTAAGGAAGGGATCCAGTTTCAGCTTTCTACATATGGCTAGCCAGTTTTCCCACCACCATTTATTAAATAGGGAATACTTTCCCCATTTCTTGTTTTTGTCAGGTTTGTCAAAGATCAGATAGTTGTAGATATGCGGCATCATTTCTGAGGGCTCTGTTCTGTTCCATTGATCTATGTCTCTGTTGTGGTACCAGTACCATGCTGTTTTGGTTACTGTAGCCTTGTAGTATAGTTTGAAGTCAGGTAGCGTGATGCCTCCAGCTTTGTTCTTTTTGCTTAGGATTATCTTAACTATACTAGCTCTCTTTTGGTTCCATATGAAATTTAAAGTAGTTTTTTATAATTCTGTGAAGAAAGTCAATGGTAGCTTGATGGGGATAGCATTGAATCTATGGGCATGGAATGTTTTTCCATCTGTTTGTGTCCTCTCTTATTTCCTTGAGCAGTGGTTTGTAGTTCTCCTTGAAGAGGTCCTTCACATCCCTTCTAAGTGGTACTGCTAGGTATTTTATTCTCTTTGTAGCAATTGTGAATGAGAGTTCACTCTGTTTGTCTGTTATTGTTGTATAGGAATGCTAGTGATTTTTGCACATTGATTTTGTATCCTGCCACTTTGTTGAAGTTGCTTATCAGCTTAAGGAGATTTGGGGCTGAGATGATGGGGTTTTCTAAATATACAATCATGTCATCTGCAAACAGAGACAATTTGACTTCCTTCCTTTTTATTTGAATACCCTTTATTTCTTTCTCTTGCCTGACTGCCCTGGCCAGAACTTCCAATATTAATGTTGAACAGGAGTGGTGAGAGACCGCATCCTTATCTTGTGCCGGTTTTCAAAGGGAATGCTTCCAGCTTTTGCCTATTGAGTATGATACTGGCTGTGGGTTTGTCATAAATAGCTCTTATTATTTTGAGACACATTTCATCACTACCTAGTTTAGTGAGAGTTTTTAGCCTGAAGGAATTTTATCAAAGGTCTTTTCTACATCTATTGAGATAATCAAGTGGTTGTCATTGGTTCTGTTTATGTGACGGATTACGTTTATTGATTTGCATATGTTGAAGCAACCTTGCATCCCAGGTATGAAGCCAACTTGATCGTGGTGGATAAGTTTTTTGATGTGCTGCTGGATTCAGTTTGCCAGTATTTTATTGAGGATTTTCGCATCGATGTTCATCAGGGATATTGGCCTGACATTTTCTTTTTTTGTTGTGTCTCTGCCAGGTTTTGGTATCAGGGTGATGCTGGCCACATAAAATGAGTTAGGGAGGAGTCCCTCTTTTTCTATTGTTTTGAATAGTTTCAGAAGAAATGGTACCAGCTTCTCTTTGTACCTCTGGTAGAACTCGGCTGTGAATCCATCTGCTCCTGGACAGTTTTTGGTTGGTAGGCTATTTTAGAACTCGTTATTGGTCTGTTCAGGGATTCAACTTTTTCTTGGTTTAGTCTTGTGAGGGTATATGAGTCCAGGAATTTATCCATTTCTTCTAGATTTTCTAGTTTATTTGCGTAGTATTCTCTGATGGTAGTTTGTATTTCTGTGAGATTAGTGGTGATATCCCCTTTATCATTTTTTATTGTATCTGTTTGATTCTTCTATCTTTTCTTCTTTATTAGTCCGGCTAGTGGTCTATTTTGTTAATCTTTTCAAAAAATCAGCTCCTGGATTCATTGATTTTCCCAAGGGTCTTTCATGTCTCTATCACCTTCAGTTCTGCTCTGATTTTAATTACTTCTTTTCTTCTGCTAGCTTTTGAATATTTTTGCTCTTGCGTCTCTAGCTCTTTTTATTATTAGGGTGTCAATTTTAGATCTTTCCTGCTTTCTCTTGTAGGTATTTAGTGCTGTAAATGTCCCTCTAAACACTGCTTTAGCTGTGTCCCAGAGATTCTGGTACATTGTGTCTGTTCTCATTGGTTTCAGAGAACTTATTTATTTCTGCGTTAATTTCATTACTTACCCAGTAGTCATTTAGGAAAAGGTTGTTCAGTTTCCATGTAGTTGTGCTGTTTTGAGTGACTTTCTCAATCCTGAGTTGTAATTTGATTGCACTGTGGTCTGAGAGACGGTTTATTATGATTTCTGTTCTTTTGCATTTGCTGAGGAGTGTTTTACTTCCAATTATGTGGTCAATTTTAGAATAAGTGCATTGTGGTGCTGAGAAGAATGTATATTCATTGATGTGGGGTGGAGAGTTCTGTAGATGTTTATTAGGTCCACTTGTTCCAGAGCTGAAGTCCAGAATATCCTTATTAATTTTATGTCTCGTTGATCTGTCTAATATTGACAGTGGGGTGTAAAAGTCTCCCTATTATTGTGTGGGAGTCTAAGTTTCTTTGTCTGTCTCTAAGAACTTGCTTTATGAATCTGGGTGCTTCTGTATTGGGTGCATATATATAGTTAGCTCTTCTTGCTACATTGATCCCTTTACTATTACATAATGCCCTTGTTTGTCTTTTTTGATCTTTGGTTGTTTAAAGTCTGTTTTATCAGAGACTAGGATTGCAATCCTTTTTTTTTTTTTTTTTTTTTGTGCTTTCCATTAGCTTGGTAAACATTCCTCCATCCCTTTATTTTGAGCCTATGTGTGTCTTTGCACATATGATGGGTCTCCTGAATATAGCACACCAATGGGTCTTGACTTTTTATCCAATTTGCCAGTCTGTGTCTTCTAATTGGGGCATTTAGCCCATTTACATTTACGGTTGATATTGTTATGTGTAAATTTGATTCTGTCATTATGATGCTAGCTGGTTATTTTGCCTGTTAGTTGATGCAGTTTCTTCTTAGTGTGGATGGTCTTTACAATTTGGTATGTTTTTGCAGTGGCTAGTACCAGTTTTTTCTTTCCAAAACTCCATGGGAGTTTTATGGGACTTACTTTGGAGTTATTTCTTCTTTCTTTTTTCTTAATTCTTCCTTTAGAATGGGTATGTTTACTTTGTGCTGATGTCACCATTGTATTTTGGAAACATATAACTTGTTTGATTTCATAAGCTCACAGTTGGAGGAGAATCTGCCTCAGCTTTCCTCAGGAGCTCTTGTAAGGCAGGCCTGGTGGGGACAAAATCTCTCAGCATTTGCTTGTCTGTAAAGGATTTTACCTCTCCTTTGCTTATGAAGCTTAGTTTGGCTGGATATGAAATTCTGAGTTGAAAATTCTTTTCTTTAAGAGTGTTGAATATTGGTCCCTACTCTCTTCTGGCTTGTAAGGTTTCTGCAGAGAGATCCTCTGTTAGTCTGATGGGCTTTCCCTTGTGGGTAACCCGACCTTTCTCTCTGGCTGCCCTTAACATGTTTTCCTTCATTTCGACCTTGGTGAATCTGATGAGTATGTGTCTTGTGGTTGCTCTTTCGAGGAGTATCTTTGTGATATTCTCTGTATTTCCTGAACTTGACTGTTGCCTGTCTTGCTAGGTTGGAGAAGTTCTCCTGGATAATATCCTCAAGAGTGTTTTCCAGCTTGGTTCCCTTCTCCCTGTCACGTTCAGGTACACCAATCAAACGTAGGTTTGGTCTTTTCACATAGTCCCATATTTCTTGGAGGCTTTGTTCATTCCTTTTCATTCTTTTTGCTCTAATCCTTTCTTCATGCTTTATTTCATTAAGTCGATCTTCAATCTCTGATATCCTTTCTTCTGCTTGATCGATTTGGCTATTTACACTTGTGTATGCTTCAATTGCTGTGTTTTTCAGCTCCATCAGGTCATTTATCTTCTTCTCTAAACTGGTTATTCTACTTAGCAGTTCCTTTAACCTTTTTTCAAGGTTCTTAGCTTCCTTGCATTGGGTTAGAACATGCACCTTTAGCTCAGAAGAGTTTGTTATTACCTGCCTTCTGAAGCCTACTTCTGCCAATTCATTAAACTCATTCTCCATTCAGCTTTCTTCCCTTGCTGGTGAGGAATTGTGATGATTTAGAGAAGAGGCTTTCTTGTTTTTGGAATTTTCGTCGTTTTGCGCTGGTTTTTCCTCATGTTCATGGATTTATCTACCTTTGGTCTTTGATGTTGGTGACCTTCGGATGGGGTTTTTGTGTGAATGTCCTTTTTGTTGATGTTGATGTTGATGTTGATGCTATTTTCTGTTTGTTAGTTTTCCTTTTAATAGTCAGGTCCCTCTGCTGCAGGTCTGCTGGAGTTTGCTAGGGGGTCCACTCCAGACCCTGCTTGCCTGGGTATCACTAGTGGAGGCTGCAGAACAGCAAAGATTGCTGCCTGTTCCTTTCTTGGAAGATTTGTCCCAGAGGGACACCCTCCAGACGCCAGCCGGAGCTCTCCTGTATGAGGTGTCTGTCGACCCATGCTGGCTAGTGTCTCCCAGTCACGAGGCACGTGGGTCAAGGATCCACTTGAGGAGGCAGTCTGTCCCTTAGCAGAGCTCAAGCGCTGTGCTGGGAGATCCACTTCTCTCTTCAGAGCCAGCAGGCAGGAACATTTAAGTCTGCTGAAGCTGAGGCCACAGCCACCCCTTCCCCCAGGTGCTCCGTCCCAGGGAGATGGGAGTTTTATGGGACTTACTTTGGAGCTATTATCCCTTTCTTTTTTCCTAATTCTTCCTTTTAGAATGGGTATGTTTACCTTGCACTGATCCCACCATTGTATTTTGGAAACATATAACTTGTTTGATTTCATAAGGTAACAGTTGGAGAACAATCTGCCTCAGAATGAATCATACCTTGAATCTCACCCATATATGATTCAGGTGACTTTTTTTTTTTGAGATAGAGTTTCATTCTGTCACCCAGGCTGGAGTGCAATGGTGCAATCTCAACTCACTGCAACCTCTGCCTCCTGGATTCAAGCGATTCTCAGTATCCATAGTCGCTGGGATTACAGGCATGTGCCACCACGCACAGCTAATTTTTACCATGTTAGTAGAGATGGGGTTTCACCATGTTTGCCAGGCTGGTCTCAAACTCCTGACCTCAGGTGATCCACCTGCCCTGGCCTCCCAAAGTGCTGGGATTATAGGCGTAAGCCACTACATCCAGCCCAGATGATATTTTGATGAGACTTTGAATGTTAAACTTTTGAGTTAATGCTAAAATGTTTTGAGACTTTGGGAGCTATTAGAATCGAATGTATTTTGCATACGAGAAGGACATAAATTTTGGGATGCAAGGTCACAATGTTATGGTCTGAATTTTTGTGTTTCCCCAAATTCAGACCATCTAATCCTCAAGGTGATGGTATTAAGAGTTGGGGCTTAGGGAAGGTGACTGGGTCTTTGGGAGGACTCTGCCATTATGAATGGAATTCATTTTCTCATAAAAGAAGTCTGAGGGAGTTTGTTCACTCCTTCTGCCAAGCGCAAACAAAGCTAGAAGGTGCTATCTTTGAAGGAGACAGCAAAGCAGAGAGCCAGACACTGAATCTCCTGAGACCCTCATTTTGGACTTTCCAGCCTCCAGAACTGTGAGCAATAAATCTTGGTTGTTACAAATTACCCATTTGTAAGATATTTTGTTAAGCAGCCCAAATGGACTAAGAAACTTCTCTTATTTTTTCCTCAAAGACAAAGCCTCTAACATTTCACCATAGAGCATATTTGCTAAAATGTATCAGATTAAGAAAAATTCCTTCCATTTTAGCTATTAGTTTCTTTTAAAGTCATAAATGGATACTTAATTTTATCAGATGTTTTTGTCTTTTGCATTCCTGACCAGACCATCATATGGTTTTTCTAGTTTATTTGCTAATGTGATGAATTACACTGATCCATTTAAAATGTTTAAAAACTTTGAATTCCTGGCGTAAACCAAACTTGGTTATGATATGTTATCTTTTTTAATTGCTAGATTTGTCTGTATTTTGATTGGGATTTTAAATCCATGTTCATAAATGATATAGACTTACAACTTTCTCTTTTTGTAATACCCTTTTCAAGTTTTTGCATCGAGTTATGTTGGCCATAAAATGAGATGAACATGATTTCATCTTTAATAATTCTCAGGAACATTTAAAGTAATACTCATACAATTTATTTCTTTAAAACTTGGTGGAATTTGCTCTAGTAGCCACATGAGCTAGGATTTTTGCAGTGGAGGCTCTCTATGAGATAGATGTCCAAGCTGTCATTTTCATACAAGTGTCAGTTATTCAGAAGCTCTGTAATAACTTTCACCTCCACAGTTCCCTTATAAGGAAAATGTGTTTTTTTTTAAACAAAATCCACATTTTATTTAGATTGAAATAAACTATACAAAATTGATTTTCTTCACCAAAAATAACAGCAATATTTTCCATATTTTTCTAGATAAACCACAACACTTATTTTGTAGGTTTTCCAGGTTTTGCTTATAAATCAAGATGAGGCAGTAGGTAAGAGTCATGGAAAAAGACAGAAAAAAAAAAAAACCAGACAAATCAGTTGTCAGTATCCATGGCCTCTGATTCTGTCTCAACCATGAAACAGAAGTGTTCAACATATACCTGCTAAAAAGCTTAGGAAGATGTAGGCTCCACAAAGGAATGTAAACAGGAACGAGATGTGGAACAACAGCAGGTTTTTCCATTCAAACTTTGTCATTTGTTCCTTTAAGTTCGAGAAAGACAAAATCTACACTGAAATCCGTGTTTGGTGAGCTCACAAGCTTTTCTCCGGTAATTTCTTGTAACTGTCCAGTATAGATTTTTAACATACTTAAAACTCCTATTAGTCAAAGGTCAATTGGGGGCTTCACTATAACATTTTATAAAATGTATTCCTTCCTCCCACACCTCTTCAAAATATATTTCTTCAAAGAATTCATAACACCCAACAAGTAGAGATCCACAGTGATAATAAATGCTATGTCTAAAATGACTTAACTGAAACAATTCCAGAGTGCCGTCAACAGAGATCACGCAAAAGGAAACACGGCACTTTCAACGTTCTCTTCTGGAAGAACAGGTAGGTCTTCAAAGCATGAGAGTTCAAACACGTGCCATTTAAACAGGTAGATTATCAATGGCTAGTGTATTCAATGGAGTCCTATAGGCAAAGATATTTAGTTATTAAGTGGCCTACATACACCTTACGGCTTTTCTTCCAATTATCAAATATAAGAAAGCCTATTTTTAAAAGTCTCTTAGGTATTTTCCACGGTTTTGGAATTATCTGTAGGAAGCTCTGACTTACTTGTATAGAGTTTAATATATGTGTCCACCATTAAATCCAGGTCGTGTTTTATATCAAAATTTATGTTAAGCAAAGCCAAGTTACTTGACCTTTGGTCTGTCAAAGTGTTCCCCAAATATGCTTTAAGATGCTTTTGTCCATTTTCATACCGCTCATTCTCAACCTTCATCACAGGAAGAATACACAGGACCTTCAGCAATGCACACACATTAGAAAAAAACTTGATGTCAGGCAGGTGAAGGGCTTCATAGATGGTGGACGGAAGCTCTGTATCTTTCCCCCTGTTTCCATTTGATTCTCCAACAATGAAGCTCAGCTGACAGCGTGTCAGGATTGGGCAAGTCACTTCTATACATGTCAGCATGGTGTCCCTCCAACGTATTGAATTTGAGTTGTCCCATGACTGAGGGTACCAGAGATAAGCATTTAAGAGCTTTGAGGTGCTGTTCTGAGAATATATCTTTAAGTTCCTGAATAATGTGCTCCACTGTTGGGACCCTTAGGGTTTCTTTATAGTAACTCTCAGAGGTTAGCTGAGATTCCAAGTTACCCAGGTGAGCTCTGTGGAATTTCCCAGGGAGTTTCATTTGAATATCAAGTTTGGTTGCCAAATTTGTGGCTTCCTCAAACCAAAATTCATGATAAACTTCAATATTTTCCATCACTTCGTTGAGTGAATGCAGTACTGCAGTCAAGCTACCGGCTGCAAAGAAGACATCAGAGGTTTGCCCCTGGAGGTTTTTCCCAAAGGCTCTTGTAAAAGATAGGACATTTTTAAGAACAACAATAGTAACAATGAAATCAAAATCTGTTACTGCACTGCAGAGTACAAATGCTCAGCCAGCTACACAGTTATTCCATCTAATATTTGTGTCACTATTTATACCATCTAAACATAAAACAAGTGCTTGCAGGAGTTCCACCAAAATTTCAAAAGCATCATGCCTGCCTGTCCACTGAGAATGGCAGATTTCCTTCAGTTCTTTACCCCTTTCTTTACTGTTCTGAAAAAGAACAGAAATTACGTTGTCAAGTTCTAAAAGCGGTTGTGGCGATCGATGGAAAAAAGAACAAACTTCCTCAATTGTTCCTAATGCAACAGATACTCCCATAACAGGTACTGATTTTGCCAACCATATATTTAAGGCACAGGAAGAGCAGAGTGTGTAGATAGCTTGGGGGTATTTCTCTAAAAGTGTAGAAGCAACAACTTTCATTTTGGAAGAAAATCCACTAGAGACAGTGTAAGCCTGGCCACGACAATACTCCATATTTAATCCCCACTTCTCAGTTATCATAGTGTGAAATTTTACAGCCAAAATTTCTGCATTGGCTTCATAAGGCACGAAGCCTATGAATTCCTCTCTTAGGTTATGAGATTCATCAACAAACCTCACCAACACAGGTAGGTGCTCTTCCCCTGCTATGTCCACTACATCGTCAGTGATAATGGAAAAGAAGTGTGAGTCTCTCACTTCCCTGAGAGTTTCTGAATACAGCTCTCACAGATCTCTAGCATCTGCCTCTGCTGTGTTTTTGAACAAAACAACGTGTTAACTGCTGTTGTCTCAAACCGCTTTCTCAGAACCTCTTCACCACAATTTATCCGACACTCCAGCAGTGCCTGAAAGTTATCTGGAGTAAAGAGACCTTCTGGGATTTCATCAGCCTCATGTCCATCCAGAGGTACATTTTGCTTTCCCATCAGAATCAAGATTTCAAATAGAGATTTTAGGTATTCTTTGTTTTCCTTCTCTTCAAGGGTTAGAGGTAAAATGTCCTCATCTTGCCCTTCACCCTCTTCTTCGCTGGGGTTCTGAGCATTGCTATTGTTCGTTTCTTTATGTTTTTATTCCTGCTCAGAAGTTTCATCAATTTTTTTTTTGTTTCAGTGTCCTGATTTCGTCTTCACTCAGTTCTTTTATTCGTTTTCTGTGTCTACTATGTGGGTTGTTCAAATGACTGGTAAGATCAAATATTGTTGGTATTGCATTATCTCGAAGAACTGTCCTATAAGGACTCTCCCAGTGACTTCACAAGTATCTGCTTCAATTAATTTCGAGAAATAAAATAACGCAATCATTCTTTAGTTTTCTGATGCCTCTGCAAAATGTATAGTTCTACAGATCATAGAGGTCTCAAAATGTTTGGCACATAATCGATAATGTTTATTTAGCTGATCAGGTGTTTTATCTTCTAAGTCGGCTCTCCTACAGTTCTCCACCCACTTCTGGCATCCGGCAGGGTCCCGCGGGAACCTGAAGAAGGCCAAGTTGGACTGCGTGCTCTTCCGCGTGCAGTTGGGTGCAGCGCAGAAGTTCGGCATCCTCGCCCGCCCGCCAGCCGACCCAGCCCTCACCTCCCCGCCTCTTCAGGGCAGTCCGCCGGCCCGTCGGGGCCGGGGAGGGGAGCCAGGCCGGCCGGCCGGCTCGGCAGGGCCGACGCGCGGGGGAGGGGCGGGCGGGCTAGAAGCCGCGAGGGCCAGGAGGGGTGCCGCGAGGTCCAGGAGGGGTGCCGCGGTCCGAGGCCGGGCTGGGGACGCGGCTCCACAGTGCTGTGAGCGGCCCGGAGGATTTACCACCGCCGCCGCCGCCGCTGGTGCACCTCCCGCCCGCCTGAGACGCTGCCGCGTCCTTCGGGAAATGTGTTTTGTATCTGACCTATTCTAACAACCTTCAGCTTCTGAACCGGGTGACACATCTTTATGGTCTCTGAATTCTGAAGTCCCTTTGTCTTTACAGGTCAATCTCTAGAGAAGGGAACTCAGAAGATGGCTTGAGCTCAACCATCTTTCACGGTAATTACTTGGGCTAGAGAATAATCATATATTCTTACCATATCAAATAATGAAACAATAGGCTGTCCCACAGTCCATTCCTCCTCTCCCATCATCCATCAACTGTTGTTGCCAGCTTTCCCATCAAATAATATTCTAGTAAAGAAGCAAGCACCCAATACTCTATGTTCACATATATCCTCCACATCCCCCTGAAGAAAACTCCAGGTACTCAAAGATAAGACTTTTTTATCTCAAGGCATTCTCTTGGAGCTTATAAGACTCAGCTTAGGAAGTACAGAAATAAAAGTGAAATATATAAGGTAATGTATTATTTGATAGTTGATTCCAAATAAGCGTAGAAAGATGAAGTATTCAGGAAATGGTATTGGCACAATTCTTAGTCATCAGGAAAAAATATAGTTTAATACTTATTTCATATCTTATACTTAAAAAAATTCCAGATAGATTAAAGCTTTAAACATATAAAAGAAACAAAAAGCATATTAGAACATAATTTTTTTGTTTTTATTACATTTTTATTACTATCTTGAAGTGAGGAAGGACTTTTTAAATAAGACACAAATTCAGAGCCATAAAAGATAACAAAAAACAGAATTGCAAAAAATTCTTTAAAGTAGAAAGCTTCTTAAACAGAATCATAAAGCAAACAAAAGCAGGGAAGATCATTGCAAATTACACTATAGAGAAAGCTAACTTCCCTAATATGCAAACAGTTTTCACAAATCTCTATGAAGGCCAACAACTTTACAGACAAATGGACAAAGAATAGAAACAGAATGTCACAAAACAGGAAAAGATGTTCAATTTCACTTAAGATATAAGAAAATTTTACTGATATTATAATAACATACTACTCTTTACTTAACAAACTGACCAGGATGGAAAGTTTGATTATGCATTGTAGTTAGAAAGGTTGTAGGAAAGTAGACATTCTAAACATTGCTGGTGGGAGTATAGTTTGACACAACCTCTATGGAGGGCTACAACCTATAAACAAGGATGAACTGAAATTAAATTAGGCTTTAATGGGAATAAAATCCAACTTTCAAAGACCTGATGTCTGCTTGAATTATGTTGTTCTGACCCTTCAATAGTTTTTTAACCTAGACTGCCAGAGGAAATGTAGGTACTTTCTGGAGGAAAGTATCATCTAGAACCCCAAATTATAATGTTCATTTCTCAATTAAAAAAAAAAAAAACAGAAACAACTAAGAAAAAAACCATACAAACTGGCATACATGAACACAATATAATGTGACTCAAAACTAAGAAATGTAATAGACTAGATACCAAATATGGAAGTATCACACATATTTAAAGTAACACATTTTTAAAGTCATACATTCAATATGTTCAAAGAAATAAAGAAAAGAGTGATAATTTAGGAAGAGAACAGGATGTTTTAAAATAATCAAATGTAAGATCTAGAACTGAAAAATAAAATAGCTGAAATTGAACTCCACGGGTGGATCTAACCATCAGATTAGACACAGTTGAAGAGGGAGTTAGTGAACTCTAAAGGGTAAGTCAAAAGAAAATATCCAAAATGAAATATAAAGAGAAAAAAAGACAGAATATAAAAACAAACAACACAGTATAAGTGTAATAAAATCCTAACAGTCTCCTACTAACATCAAAATTGGGAACACTATCACAGGTTTGACTTCAAGAAAGAACAAAAAACCATAATGTAAATTTAAATTATTTTTCTTATATATTGTTTAATCTAATAAAAATCCAGGTGAGGGCTTCTTTTCATTTTTAGGACTTAAGCAAGGAACATCTAAAAAATCAAACATATTAGCTAAATAATACATATCAGAAAAAAGTTTAATTACTTACATTCCATATGCTGAGCTTACAGCAAGACTAGTAATCTGTTGTGGAGGTTCACCATCTACCCACACCAATTGAATAACAAGTTCTGCTTGATATCCTGGAGGCATTCGCACTGGCCGTGTCTTAACACTTTAAGAACAAAAACAATCCTATTATATACAGTTTAAATAAACATGTTTAAACCTATCTTGAGAATTTACATAGAATCATGCTACAGAAATATACAACACCAGGCATTGCAGGCAGCATGCCAATGGATAGTGCCTTCTAGCTTTCTCAAAATGTGCCGAGTCCGTTATGATTACTTAGTTATTTCTTTATGTGGATTTTCAGTCAGTTAGGTCCACAACTTCAACTGGCCTTTATCATTTCAATTTTTTCTTTTGAGAATATTATTTTAAGTTATTTTTATTATGTAATTATTTTTCTAATGTAATATATGTTACATATATATCAGTTATAAAGCATAACAATAAAACAAATGACCATTAACCTACCCTCCAGTGTAAGAGTTCAACATATCTAGCATCTGAATTCCTATTTTCCTTTAAAGCTGACTAATACTCTTCTCTCATACTTCCCAACAAACCAATTATCAAACACGATGCTACTTTCAAAAAATATATCCACTAGCTAAAATTTTATGATGATGTTTCCTCTTTGTAGATTTTCCTCCCAGTAATATTTGCTCATATTTCCTTCTTTTTATGTACTTCAAAAGAAAAGTTCTGACAGGACAATCGATTACAAAAGTATAGCATCTGCTAATTGTATGAATTTTGCTCCTAAAATCTTATTTCTAAATTTTCCATAAGCATATTTGTAACAAATGAAAAAACTAGCTGTCTAAAGTTTTTTGAGTGGCAAATGTAGATATGCAGCTCAAAGAAATTCCCTGCTTAGGCTTAATTCTCCAGCCAGCTAACACTAGAAATATGTGATTTGATGGTATAGAAGCGGTAAGCAGTAATTTATACTCTATTACTAAAAATCATAAAAACAATAAAATATTACTGTGGGCTTTGTTAACTTTAGGTTTTATTGAACATGATGCAAATCTTTGTTTAGCTTATTAATAAATAACAGTTTTAAAAAAGAAAGATTATGCAATATACTAGCAATCATGAGAGAAATCCTTTTTTCTAATATAGAACTCCTGTAGTAGATAGTAAACTTGGTTTTCTTTTTGATTCCAAGAAAGCTAAAGAAATTACATAAACATACTTTTTAAAAAATTATCATTATTTTTTTTTTGGAGGCAGGGTCTTACTGTCACCCAGGCTGGAGTGCAGTGGCAAGACCATAGCTCACTGCAACCTTAAACTCCTGGGCTAAAGTGATTCTCCTGCCTCAGCCTCCCTAGTAGCTAGGACTACAGGTGTGTACCATCACACTCAGCTAATTTTTAAATTTTTTGTAGATACAAGGTCTTGCTATGTTGCCCAGGCTGGTCTCAAACTCCTAGTCTCAAGCTTTCCTCCCACCTCAGCCTCCCAAAGTGTTGGGAATACAGGTGTGAGCCATCACATCCCATAAGCATACTTTTTCAATTGGAAAGTATCAAGCAAGTCGCCAAGTTTCTGCCCTGCCAAACTTCTTATTCTATGAAAGCCATGTTTTCTTTAGAGTCCTTCTTGGCAGGAAATATATAAATAAGTGAATGAAGGATGAAAATATTATGCCTTCCATCAGAGAAATGCAAATCAAAACCACAGTGAGATACCATCTCACACCAGTTAGAATGGCCATCATTAAAAAATCAGGAAACAACAGGTGCTGGAGAGGATGTGGAGAAATAGGAACACTTTTACACTGTTGGTGGGACTGTAAACTAGTTCAACCATTGTGGAAGTCAGTGTGGTGATTCCTCAGGGATCTCGAACTAGAAATACCAGTTGACCCAGCCATCCCATTACTGGGTATATACCCAAAGGACTATAAATCATGCTGCTATAAAGACACATGCACACGTATGTTTATTGCGGCACTATTCACAATAGCAAAGACTTGGAACCAACCCAAATGTCCAACAATGATAGACTGGATTAAGAAAATGTGGCACATATACACCATGGAATACTATGCAGCCATAAAAAATGATGAGTTCGTGTCCTTTGTAGGGACATGGATGAAACTGGAAAACATCATTCTCAGTAAACTATCGCAAGGACAAAAAACCAAACACCGCATGTTCTCACTCATAGGTAGGAATTGAACAATGAGAACTCATGGACACAGGAAGGGGAACATCACACTCCGGGGACTGTTGTGGGGTTGGGGGAGGGGGGAGGGACAGCATTAGGAGATACACCTAATGCTAAATGACGAGTTAATGGGTGCAGGAAATCAACATGGCACATGGATACATATGTAACAAACCTGCACATTGTGCACATGTACCCTAAAACCCTAAAGTATAATAAAAAAAAATAAATAAATAAAAATAAATAAATAAATAAATAAATAAAAAGAAAATATTATGCCTTCTTCACAGATGTTCAAAGAAAAGACCAGAGTAACCCCTGAAGAATTGTAGATCACTTGACAACAACTTCTTAATTAGAGAAAATTAATTTTATTTGTCACAGTTTCAAAGACATATGATTAATATCTAAAATTGTTTTAAAATTTGGTAGAAACTCTTACTTGAGGCATGGGATACTGTCCTTTGTTACTCCTTCACTAGCAACAGTGGTAGTGCTCCCAGAAAGACTCCTTGAAGAAGGAAGCTGGGCTGAGAGATCTGGAAATGGAGGACTTGTTTCTGGTTCAGGGGTGATAATATCTTCAACATCATACTGAAGTCGTACCTCTAATGACTTAAAAAAACCAAGTTTAAATTTAATTTAAGTCACACTAATAATCACTGTTTTAATTTAATCTAAGTCATAATAAATAATCACATTAAAATACCTGATAACTTTTTAGGAATCATTCACACAGTTTTTTTCAAATTAATAAGTTGAATACTATTTATAGGAAAGTTGAGAAGTATCTCATACTAAATCAAATAGTTAATTATATGGAATATTCAATGGCAATCACAAAAAATGTAAATTTTTAAACTTCAGAATTAAAGAAAAATACCTCAGTGAAGATAAAGTTTTTATATAATACATATACTTTAAGATATAGTAGAAATTACAATTTGATATATGATAAAATAAAAGGAGAAGTTGATTATGGTTATTCCAAAGAAAGAAATTAAACTTTTTTCATATACACACACAAACGTGTATGTGTGTGTAGTGTGTATGTTTGTGTATGAAAAAAATTACTTGTTTGAAGCCTTTTAGTATAAAAAACTTTCATTGCATTTTAACTTTGCATTAATTCACTAAAAATTTTCCAAAAGAAATTCCATATTTTTGGTTGTTTGTTTCATTACCTTGGCTTTTGTTTAATTTAATTAGATGATCAGAATTACTTGATAAAAAGCATATAATAATTTACATAGGAATAAAAAGGTGACCTAAAAACTAAAACTTTTTTATTAAACTAAAAAAGTTTTAAAACTACTTTATGAATGCATAAAATGCATTAAATGATTTAATTAGAACTGATTTTATAACACATATTTGCCTTATAATGTAAAAATGAGCATTTTTAAGACTGAAAACAATTACTTACAAAAATGTCATTATGGGAATATCACCAAAATTATTGTCATAATTATTTTAAAACTACAGAAAACCTCTGGTGGTGACAATACAGTTACCAATTATTGAGTGCTTACTACAGTAACGACACTATTATAATGTCTTTATATAATTATCACAAGAACACTATGAAATTGGTATTTGTATTTCAAGTTTATTTTTATTTTCCATTTTCCCATTTTATTTACACAGGGAATTGTACATGTGAGGAAGATGAATCATAGCTACATTCTACTACTGACTTATGACTTGTTCAGAGTCACATAGATATTTAATGGGAAAGCCAGAATTAAAACCTAGGTTGATCTGACTCCAAAGCCTTAGCTTTTAGCTACTATACAATAAAAGGGTGATATTAATTTTAGCTGTTGAGGTAAAAACACTTATACACAGGCCTACAGTAAATAATCTTTATATTCTGGTAAAAGGGGCAAGGTAGAGAAGGACAATTGTTTATAGGTGGCTTCATTTAGAATTAATTTATCCCATAAAATCATTATTCTTTTGAATAAGTAGAGTATTTCATTGATTTAAAAATTAAGATTAGGTAAGGTCACCCCATAATTAGATCCACCCCATAAAAATGTTGCTACATAGAAAATCATTAAAAATAACCTTATTGTAGCTGAGAAATAATCATTTATGGCAAACAGTTGATGAGAAAATATAAATCAGATAAACTTAAAAATTAATAAAAGTATAGAACAAAGCCTGCATTAATTTGATTTTTATACAAAAATAAATCAATAACTATATGTATAAAACCTATACATTTTATTAGTATAAACAGAAGAATATATAGGTGTATATTCCACAATATATACATATTTCAAAACATCATGTTGTAGAGTTGACTTATTTTGTCCAGGTAGATGCAACTCACATAACATCAAAGAGAAAAATGAGAAAATTGTGACATGTTTAATTTGTAACAAGATTAACTTAAAATACTAAGCTTGTTTTGACATTGAAAAAAATACCAAGTTTTGATAGAGAATTGTTTTGGCCTTTTAGGCCAAACCATTTATTAATATGTTATAGTAAGTAACAATAATAATTTAAAATCCTATGAATTGTATTACTGGCCACATACTGCACACTTCATGGAAACCATACCAAGTAGTAGTCAAATCTATGATAATAGCTTTCTTTTAATAACTGTGAAAGTGAAAGTTAAATTTTAAATAACTTACCACTATTTCTGTTGTAATTTCATGTCTGCTGAATTTATAAATTATGACATATGCAGAGACTCCTGACACACAGAATATTCTGCTCTCTGGACACCAGTAAATCATCTGAATGGCAAATGGATCTTCCTCTACAATTTCACATGTTTGTTTTCCTTCTCCTACCTTCTGTTTTTCAAACACTTTTGAAGTTTTTAGCTTGTACAGCATCTGCAGAGTTACTATAAGACATCAAAGCACAGTTATCTTCTAATTTAAACTTAATTCTTAGATGTTATTAAAGCTTTTACAATATATTTGTTAAACCACAGAAGTAAAACTAAGTAGATAAAGTGAATTACATTTTAACTAGTAAGCATTCAATGCCATGCTTTCATATCAGTACAGCAGCTACAGGGAGACTACAGGGAAAAAATAAACATTCCTTGAATATATAGTACATACCAAGGAATACATAGTTGCTTTCTTGTGTCATTCTCAGAAAAGTCTCATGAAGGAAGTATTTTTATCATTATTTATTGATAAAAATATTGGGGCATAGAAAGTCTAAAATGGGAATACTGAAAATAACTCTTCCCTAGCGGAGACTCCTCAATTCTTTATCTCAGTTTTCCCCTTTGATTGTTAGATGAGAGGGTGATGGTATTCCTAGAGAGTTTACTCCTCTCAACAAATTTTTAGACACTCCTTGAGATAAGAAACATTGTAATTTACCAGTTAGCAATATTGGGAGTCCAAGAATCTGTAACTATTTGAGAAGGGATCTTTTCTGAGTGGCTCTGTGTCAAGAAAGGGTCAGATATAATCTCATACATTGTGTTTGTGAACTGTTTTTAAGAATATTTGGGGGAATATTTTTCCATTGGAGACCATGATGATAATAACTCTATAAAAGAACTATGATTCTACAAAGAATCCTTGAGTAAAGTTTTAAATATGAGTCCCGTGAAAAGTGCATCACCTGAATCTAATAATGAGAAACATTAGTCAAAACCAGACTGAAAGAGATTCTATAAAATAACTGGCCTGAACTCCTCAAAAATGTCAATGTCATGAAATGAAGACTCAGGAACTTTTCCAGATTTCTTAAAACTCGGAAGATACAATGACTAAATGCAAAAATAATCCTGGATTTTTTTGTCGTAAAGAATATTAATTTGCGGCCGAGAGCAGCGTCTCACGCCTGTAATCCCAGCACTTTGGGAGGCCGAGGCGGGCGGATCACCAGATCAGGAGATCAAGACCATCCTGGCTAACGTGGTGAAACCCCGTCTCTACTAAAAATACAAAAATACAAAAAAAAAAAAAAAAAAAAATTAGCGGGGCGTGGTGGCGGGCGCCTGTGGTCCCAGCTACTCTACTCCAGAGGCTGAGGCAGGAGAATGGAGTGAACCCAGGAAGTGGAGCTTGCAGTGAACCGAGATTGCGCCACTGCACCCCAGCCTGGGCGACAGAGCGAGACTCCGTCAAAAACAAATATATGTGTGTGTGTGTGTATATATATATATATATATATACACACACACACACATATATATACATATATATACACATACATATATACATATATATACATATTTATACATATATACATATATATACACATATATATACATATATATATAAAAATTTGCAAAAGCTGAATAAAATCCGGAGATTAGATAATAGTGTTGTGTCAGTGTTAATCTACTGGTTTTGATGACTGAAGTCTGGTTATGTAAGCGAATGTTTGTAGGAAATACACACTGAAGTATTTAGGGGTATGTAATGTGTCTCCAACTTACTCTCAAATAGGTAAGAAAAAAAGCTATATGTATATATGTACGTGTGTGAGACAAAAATGTATGGAAGGAAGAGATAAAGAGTAAAAGAGAGAGCCAGGGAGAGGAAAGGAATATTTGGAGAATCTGGTTGAGCGGTATAAAACATTTCATAGTACTTTTTTTTTTTTTTGCAATTTTTTTATAAGCTTGAAATTATGTCAAGCTAAAGTAGATTTAAAAAAAAAATGGGCAAAGGATTGTATTGGGTGCTACAGCCTGGCTTCTGAGGTCAGATAGGGTATCATTCCTATGATTATTTATGTTACATGACAACAGTAAAATCATATTGCAGACATCATTAAGGTCCCTAATTAGTTGACTTTGAGTTAATCAACAAAGAGCTTATTCTTAACAAGCCAAATCTAATCAGATGGCCCCTTAAAAGAGGGACTGAGGCCCTCCCTGAAGGTAAAGAGACACTCTTGCTAGCTTTGAAGCAGCAAGCTACCATGAGCTCTGAATGTGCAAGAAAATGAAGTCTGCCAACGATTACGTAAGCTTGGAAGAGAACCTTCAGTCTCATGAAATCTCAGCCCCAGCCAACACCTTGATTACAGTCTTGTGAGACCCTGAGCAAAGGACCCAGAGAAGGTATAATCAAATTCCTAACACACAGAAACAGTGAGATGATAAATGGGTATTGTTTTAAGTTGTTAAATTGTGGTAATTTATTACTCAGCCATAGAAAACTAAGATACATAATAATATAAACTCAGTTATTAAAATTCATTTCGCTTTCTGTATTAGACAGTGTTTCACAAAGTTAGCAAACTAAGTAATTTTTTAAGACATCCATTAAGTTGGAGATATGACCTTGATTACAGTGAAAATATTAAACATGCTGCAATCATTTGCAATTTATATTCTAAATGTGATAAAATATTTATTTAAAAATTAACTTCTCAAAATACTATTATGCATGCTTAAGGGTGTTATTCACTCTAATAATTAAAGTGTTAAAGTGTCCTCTACATTTTATTTTATTTATTTATTTATTTTATTTATTATTATTTTTTTGGAGACGGAATCTTGCTCTGTCACCCAGGCTGGAGTGCAGTGGTGTGATCTCGGCTCACTGCAACCTCTGCCTCCCAGGTTCCAGCAATTCTCCTGCCTCAGCCTCCTGAGTAGCTGGGACCACAGGCGCACGCTGCCGCACCTGGCTAATTTATATATATATATTTTTAGTAGAGACGGAGTTTCACCATGTTGCCCAGGCTGATTTCGAACTCCTGAGCTCAGGCAATCCGCCTGTCTAGGCCTCCCACAGTGCTAGGATTACAGATGTGAGCCACCGTGCCTGGCCCTCCACATTTTAAAAGCCAAAAAGTGACTTTGAGGTGGTGGGAAGGAAGGAGCAATGGCATCACTATGCAATGAATTTTGTTCCAGGAACAAACTCAGGTTTGCGTGAGAAGATTCATCAACAGAAAGTCTGTTGCCCTTTGGAGTTTCTCTTTAGGCACTTGCTTTTTATTATGTGAAGTCAGAAGGGGACTTCAGAATGCATGGGTTTAGAACTTTTAATCCTTTTCTCTTGCTGATAGTTGGTTTGCTTGCTCAAGGGACTCTACCTTGTGGGCTAAGAGTATCATCAATATTCAACCTTCTTCCTCTGCTTGTGTGTTTATTGCAGTCTTCCTCAGAAGCTATTCATTTCTACAGCTTCAAACATCACTTTTATGCTGCTTCTTCATTGGTTTCCATTTCTGACTGTTCTCCTTACCTACTGGATATTTTTAGTTGAATTTTATGGTTTTACTAAAAAATTCAAAGCTCTCTTATATTCCTTATTTCCAAAAGAGTGACCTACATCTTCCTGGTTACTCATCTTCAGAAACTTAGAGTCACTGTTAACTTGTTCTTCACTCTTATTCCTGTCAAAAGTTAACCAACTTCCAAAACTCACACTAAATGTTAACTCCATCAAAATACCTTTCCTGGATCTACCAGGTCTCAATAAGACTCTTCCATTTCTGATAGCAAATAGATCTGGAGTACTGCATTTAGAGTTCTTATATTGTTTTCCCTATAGTTATATATGTGCATTTCTTTATCTTTTCTAAAGACTACAATTTTTCGAAGGGTATATATGAGTATAATGAAGTCTTAAGTATCTTTGCATTCCTTCAACAGTGAGCATCTTATTCTTTAAGTTACATAATTCTCAAGAATTTAAAAAGAGTTCTTACAGTTATCAAATCATTTGATCTTCGCAGGATGTGGTAGATGGGTCGGGAAAAAAAGTGAAGACTAGAGGGATATAAGCACTTGGCGAAGACCACACAGGTAGGGGGTGAAGGAAATTCCTTGAACAGAGTTAATTTGACAAAGTTTGGTACTTTTTCTGATGTATCATGCCTCTTGTAGATATAACGGGTTGCTGACAAAGAGTGACTTAGTCTTGTTTACCTTATATTATAGAAGAGAAGTAAAGCAGAGATAATACTTTCAACTGATCTAACAATGTAGGTAATGGATTTTTGTAACACAGCCACATATGTATGCTAAAAATATATCTGAAATTTTAATTGCCTAAACTAAAAAGTGGTAGCTGGCTTTAAGTAAATATTAACCAATTTGTTTCTGTTGTACAGAAACTTGAAACTTACTTGCAGAAGCATCCCAAAATTTTATTGATCCATCTGCATGACTAGATGAGAAATAAATTAGCATTAATTAAAGTATACTAAATAAAAATCATAATCACTCCAAATGTACAGAAACTTGAGTTACTGTTGATACAATTTTGATTCAAAAATACCACTTTAATGAAAACTAATGTATGCTAAACCATTTCTAAGCTTAAAACAATGGCTCATTTCTTAATATACTAAAATCTAAAGATTCGAAAAAGAACACTAATTCCTTAGACTTTACTGTAAAAAGGTTATATATGTAATGGAGAACAATCAAAAATGGCCTGTGGAAAGTGAACAACATATTTTCATGTAAAATTATTTATATTCAATAAAAGGATAGATAATTTTGATATTAATATAAATATGAATTGAATATCATAGTAAAATTAAAGTTAAGTTTCAAAATATAAAAGCAAATCACCAAATATATCTAGAGTTGCATCATTATTTGGTAATAATCAAATGTCACTTCTATAAAAACTTTCAAGAAAATAGAAGAAAATATAATACTTCTCAACACTTTTGATGAAGTCAGCATTACCCTGACACCAAAACCACATAAAAACATTACAAGAAAAGAAAATTACAAACCGATATTCCTTATGAGAATAGGCATAAAAATTGTCAACAAAATATTGGCAATGCAAATCAAGTAATATATAGAAAGGATAGTACATAATGACTAAGTGGGTTTTCTTAGGAATGTAAGACAAACACTTAAAAAATCAACTACCATATTAAAATTCACCATATTGACAGATTACAAAAGGAAATCCATATGATCATCTCAATAAATGCAGAAAAAGCATTTGACATGATTTATCATCCATTCCTAAAAAAACTTTCAATAAACTAGGAACACAGGAAATTTCTATAACCAGATAAAGGGTGTGTAGGAACAACCTACCAATATCTGCTAACATACATAATAATGAAAGACTGAATGTTTTCCCCTAAGATCAGGAGCAAAGCAAAAAAAAGTTCACTCTCATCATTCGTATTCAACATCTTATTGGAGGTGTTAAGCACAGAGATAGGGAAGAAAAAGAAATAAAAGGCAAACAGACTAAAAGGGAAGAAATAAAATTGTTTGTATTTGCAGATTATATGGCTATGTAGAAAATCTCAGAGATTCTATAAAAAGGATACTGGAACTCATAAATGATTAGCACAATTGTAAGACACAATATCAATACACAAAAATCAATTGCATTTCCATTGAATAGCAATAGATATTTGGAAATAACAAAATAGTACCACTTACAACAGTACCAAAACCAAGAAATAGATAAAATCTAACACAATTTGTGTCAGATCTGTATGCTGAAAATTATAAGATGTTGACCAAAAAATAAGGCATTAATAAAAGGAGATATATATTATTGATAATTGTATGACTTATTAGATGCTGTTCCCCTAAATGGCATATAAATTCAGTGTAATCACAATTAAAATATGGTAAAATAATTTTTTGTAGAAATAAACAAACTGATGGTCATACTGCCCAAAGCAATGTGCAGATTCATCACTATTCCTATCAAACTACCAATATCATTCCTCACAGAAGTAGAAAAAAAACTATTCAAAAATTCATATGAAACTGAAAAAGAACCTGAATAGCTAAACAAAAAAAACAAAGCAGGAGGAATCACACTACTCAACTTCAAACTACAGTATAAGGCTACAGTAACCAAAACAGCATGGTACTGGTACAAAAACAGACACATAGACCAATGGAACAGAAGAGAAAACTCAGAAATAAAGCCTCACACCTACAACCATGTGAACTTTGACAAGGCTGACAAAAACCAACAATGGGGAAAGAACTCCATATTCAATAAGGGGTGCTGGGATAACTGGCTAGCCATATGCAAAAGAGTGAAAACTAGACCCTTACCTTTCACCATATACAAAAATTAACTCAAAATGGATTAAAGATTTAAATGTAATATCTCAAACTACTAAAATCCTAGAAGAAAACCTAAGAAATACCCTTCTTGATATCAGCCTTGGCAAAGAATTTATGGCCAAGCCCCCAAAAATGACTGTGGCAAAACCAAAAATTGACGTGTAAGAACTAATTAAACTCAAGAGCTTCTGCACAGCAAAAGAAACTATCAACAGACTAAACAGACAACCTACACAATGGGAGAAAATATTTACAAACTATACATCTGACAAAGGTCTAATACCCAGAATCCATGAGGAACTTAACAAACCAAAAAGCAAAAAACAGATAATCCCATTAAAAAGTGGGCAAAAGACATGAACAGACGCTTCTCAAAAGAAGTCTTATAAGCAGCCAACAAACATGAAAAAATGCCATCATCACTAATCATCAGAGAAATGAAAATCAAAACATGGCCAGGCATGGTGGCTCATGCCTGTAATCCCAACACTTTGGGAGGCCGAGGCCAGCAGATTACCTGAGGTCAGGAGTTCTAGACCAGCCTGGCCAAAATGGTGAAACCCTGTCTCTACTAAAAGTACAAAAATTAGCCAGGCGTGGTGGCACATGCCTATAATCCCAGCTACTGGGGAGGCTGAGGCAGGAGAATTGCTTGAGCTCGGGAGACAGAGATTGCAGTGAGCGGAGATTGTGCCACTGCACTCTGGCCAGGCCAACAGAGCAAGAGTCTGTCTCAAAGAAAAAAAAAAAGGAAAAAAAAAAGAAAATCAAAACACAATAGGATACCATCATACAACAGTCAGAATGGCTATTATTAAAAAGTTAAATAGTAACAGATGCTTGCCAAATGGCATAGAAAAGAGAATGCTTAAACATTGTTGGTGGGAATGTAAATTAGTTAAGCCGCTACTGAAATTAGAAAGCAGTTGGGAGATTTCTCAAAGGACTTAAAACAGAGCTACCATTTGACCCAGCAATCCCATTACTGGGTATATAACCAAAGCAATATAAATCATTATACCTAAAAGGCACATGCACTCATATGTTCATTGCCATGCTATTTACAATGGCACGTGGAATCAACCTAGGTACCCAACAGCAGTGGATTGGATAAAGAAAATATGGTACATATATACCATGGAATATTACACAGCCATAAAAAAGAGTGAAATCATGTCCTTTACAGCAACATGGATGGAGCTGGAAGCTATAATCCTAAGTAAGCCAGAACAGGAACAGAAAACTAAATACCACTTGTTCTCACATATAACTGGGAGCTAAACATTAAGTACACATGGAAATAAACACAGAAACAATAGACACTGCAGATTACTAGACTGGGGAGGGAAGGAGAGGGATTTGGATTGAAAACTACCTATTCGGTATTATGCTTACTACCTGCGTCTAATATACCCATGTAACAATCCTACACATGTACCCCTGAATCTAAAATAAAAGCTGAAATTATTTTTTCAAAAGAAAAGAAACTAGATTAGTCAAAACAATTTTGAAAAATAAAAACAAAATTGGATAACTCAAACTACATAAGGTTTAAGTCTCACCCTAAAGGTCCAATAAAGTTTTTGTGCTACTGGTGAAAAACAGACACACACATCAGTGAAACATAGCAGAGAGTCCAGAAATAGAACCATATGTATACGGTCAACTGATTTTTTATTTTGAGAGGGAGTTAGTCACTGAGTGGCTTACTCTACTTTAATAGCTTTATTCAGATGTAATTTACATAACTATAAAATTCACCCACTGTGAGTGTACAGTTTGATAATTTTTAGTAAATTTACACAGTTGTCACATTGACATCATCATCCAGTTTTAGAACATTTCCATTACCCCAAGAAGTAACCTCATGGCAATATGCAACACTCTTTCCCATCCCCAGTAGATCCCCAATGATCTACTTTCTGCTTATATAGATTCTTTTTTTCTTAGAATTTTTATATAAGTGGAACCCACATAATATTTACTGCATTTTGTGTCTGCATTATGCACTTAGCATAATGTTTTTGAGGATAATCTTTCTTACATGTATTAATAATTTGTTCCTTTTTGTTGCTAAATAATATTCCATTGTATGGATATACTCTATTTACCCCTTCACCAAATGATGAACATTTGGGTTGTTTTCAGTTTTTGGCTGTTACAAATAAAGATGCTACGAATGACTTTGTATGTTTACTCTAATTATAAATATATTTTTAAATTTTGTTACTAAAAAGTCTGTAGGATGTTGGTCTGAGACTCTATATACCCTAACAAAATTTAATTCTATTTTATTTTTCATCATGTAATACTTGATATAAAAATAACAATGTATATAACATAGATGTAATGTACAGAATATAATCGTATTGAAACCACTCAACAAAGAACTAACATTACTAATAACCTGCATCTACAGATGTGTGGTCTAACAGAGCAGTCCCCAATCTTTTTGGCACCAGGGACTAGTTTCGTGGAAAACAACTTTTCCACAGATGGGGGTGGTGAGAGATGGATTTGAGATGAAACTGTTCCACCTCAGATCATCAGGCATTAGTTAGATTCTCATAAGAAGTGTGCAACCTAGATCTCTTGCATGTGCAGTTCACAATAGGGTTCGTACTCCTATAAGAATCCAATGCTGTCCCTGATCTAACAGGAGGCAGAGCTCAGGTGGTAATGCTCACTTGCCTGCCACTTACCTCCTGCTGTGTGGCCTGGTTCCTAACAGGCCATGGACTGGTACTGGTCTGCAGACCAGGGGTTGTGGACCCCTGGCCTAACATATTACTTATCCTGGAACAAGGTCCATGTGTGCTTAAGGAGAATATTTTTCTCCTGTTGCTAGGTGTAGTGTTTTGTATATCTGTTAGGCCCAATTGTTCTATAGTGTTTTTCAAATACCCTGTTTCCTTCTTGATCTTTCGTCTAGTTGATCTATTCATTATTGAAAGTGCGACATTGAAATATACTACTATTATTGTGTTATTCTGTTTGTTTCTTCCATTTTGTCAATGTTTGCTTCATATATGTTGATGCTCTGTTGTTACGTTCGTATGTATTTGTACTTTTTATATCTTTCTGTTGGATTGACTCTTTTATTATTATGTAATGTCTTTCTTTGTCCCTTGTGAGTTATTGACTTAAAGTCCAATATAAATGTGTCCATCTCGTTTCTTTCGGTTACAATTTGCATGGTACATCTTTTTCTATCCTTTCACTTTCAACCTATGTGTGTCCTTAAATCTAAAGTGAGTTTCTTGGAGGCAGCATATAGTTCTACTTTTTTCAATCAAGCCATTCTATGTCTTTTGATTAGGGAGTTTAAGCAATTTACATTTAACATAATTATTGGTACAGAAGAACTTACTAATGCCATTTTATTATTTTCTATATGTTATGTGGTTATTTTGACTTTCTTTTCTTCTCTTGCTGGCTTCCTTTGGGTTTTGTTTATCTTTTTTTAGTGACATACTTTTATTCTTTTTCATTTTCTTTTGTGCATCTTCTATAGGCATTTTCTTTGTGTTTATCATCAGGATTACATAAAATATCTTCTAGTTATACCAATCTATTTTAAACCATAACAACTTTAACTACATACAAAAAAATCTACTCCTTTACATTCACCCTCTCTTCATGTTATTGATGTCACAAATTACATATTTTTATATTTTGCATCTATTATCATAGTATTATAGTAATTTTTATGTTGTTATTGTTTAAATTATATGCCAGAAATCAAAGTGATTTATCCACCACCTTTACAATCTTATAATATTCTATATTTGTCTATAAATTTAACTTTACCAGAGAGCTTTTAAGTTTTTGTATGCTTCGGTGGTGTTGTCTAGTGTATTTGTTTCAACTGAAGGAACTCTCAGCAATTCATGTAAGACATGTCTAGTTGTGATGAATTCCTTCAGTTTTTATTTATATAGGGAGGTCTTATTGCTCCTTCATTTTTGAAGTTGGTTATGCTAAATATAGCATTCTAAGTTGGTGGGGGTTTTTTCTTTCAGCACTTTGAGTATATTATCCCACTGCCTTCTAGTCTGCCGTGCTTCTGCTAAAAAACCTGCTGACAATCTCATGGGGATTTCCTTGCATATGATAAGAACTTTTCTTCTTATGCTTTCAAGATTTTCCTTTTGTTTTTGATTTTCAACAGTTTGATTATAATGTGTCTCTTTATGAGCTTCTTTGGGTTCATATTATTGGACTTGTTTAAGCTTCTTGAATTTGAATTTCCATTTCTTTCCTCCAACTTGGGAAATTTTTGACCATTATTTCTTCAAGTAAGCTCTCTGTTCCATTCTC
The DNA here is from genome assembly GCF_028878055.3 of Symphalangus syndactylus. Classification (NCBI taxonomy): domain Eukaryota; kingdom Metazoa; phylum Chordata; class Mammalia; order Primates; family Hylobatidae; genus Symphalangus; species Symphalangus syndactylus. Next base: position 45,073,027 of record NC_072443.2, on the reverse strand, counting down.
TCTATTCTATCTCTGTCTCTCTCTCTCTCTCTCTCTCCCTCTCTCTCTTTCTCTCCCCGCCCCTTCTTAAATTCCCATAATGTGTACATCAGTCCACTTGAATGTGTTTGTAAGGCTCCTAGGCCCTCTTCTTTTTGTTCCTCTGACTCAATAATTTCAAGTGACCTATTTTCAAGTTCACTGATTCTTTCTTCTGCTTGGCCAAGTCTGTTGTTGACACTCTGTAATGAATTTTTCAAAACAATTATCATATACTTCAGATCTAGAATTGTTTCTTTTTTAATAATTTCACTCTGTTGATATTCTCATTTTGTTCATGCATCATTTCCCTAATTTTGTTTAGTTTTCTATTTGTATTCTCTAATATATTGAGTTTCTTTAAGATGATTATTTTGAACTCTTCATCAGGTAATACACAGATTTCTGTTTCTTTAACCCTTTTCCCATTTAGAATAAAAAGTACAGCTCGCTTCCAGTGCTCCTTTAATTTTACATAAACACACTTTTTGAGGCTGAAGAAAGTCTGACTGGTTTTCAATGTGAAAATAAAATATGAAAACTGTTTCTGGAGTTATTTCTGGACAGAACTAACATCAGAATAGTCTATTTCAGAAAAAAGTAAATTCACTAAATGAATCCTCAGCCAACAACTGTACAAGAATGATGTTAACTTCACACGTAGGAATGCTATGTTTTCTAGGATAAGACATTTTCAGTGATGGAGAATTACTATATTTTGTAAATGGAAATACCACTACTAAAACCAGAATGCTATAAATAGAATGATGTCTTTTATTTCAAAAGTCAATATACTAGAGTGATACAACAATAATAATAAAAGTGAGATATTTTGAGGCAAAGTTATCTTGGCATAAATGTTACAGCTGCAAGTGCTGCCAGTGAGTATTCTTGGGGCAAGTAGGAAAAGGGTTAAAATCAGTTACTGGATTTTTTTTTTTTTTTTTTTTTTTTTTTTGTCTCTTTGACTGGGCCATGTTTCCCTGTCTCTTTGTATGCTTTATTTTTGTTGACTTTAATGTGAAAAAGTAGTCACATCCTTATTGACTGACTTTGTACAGGGGACATTTTTCATAAATCAGCCCGGGTAGAGATTCTAACAGCCTCTCAAACCTTTTATGGGAATTTGTCTTCTCTGGGCTTGTGCATGTAATTCCTAACCAGTGAAGTTTTCCAGTTTCTTTTTCAGGAACTTGTAGTATCTTGCTGCCTCTAGTATCTGTCTGAAATACTGCAGGTTCTCTGATGCTACAAGCCACTGAAATATATTTTGCTCTCAGTGGCACCCAAGTATCCAAAGTATGCCAGATCTCTATCAGATGATACAGAAACTAGTCCCTTGAGCAGCCGCTATAACATATATCCAGAACATTGTGTATATCTTCCACTCTTTTCTTTCCCTCAAAAAGGTGAAGCCATGAGTTGCACTTTTCCTCCTAATTGTGAGCTGTGCCAGCTTGGAAAAAGGACTTACGTGGCTGAAACGCCCTGCTTTTCTTACCCATTTCAATGTGACCATTCTTGGCTTTGAGCTTGTCTGGGGTACTGTGACTTCCTAAACGGTTTCTGAAGTTGTCTTAATGGCTTTTTGGACCATATATTGTTGTAAAGTGAGTGTGCCTGTGGAGAACAAAGTCTAGGGCTTCCTATTCTGTCACCTTGTTGATGTCACTCTCAATTAATTCTTTTTTATAGTTTTTTTTTCTGTCTTTTTACTCTCAAATTGTCTATGCTATTATATTTGAAGTGAGTGTATTGCAGATAACATATAGTTGGTCACGTTTTTAAACCACTCTGTCAATCTCTATATTTGAATGGAAGTATTTAGACCATTTCTATTTAATATAATTATTGATATGTTAGGGCTTCAGTATACCATATAATTTTTTCTGTTTCCTTTTTTTTCTGCCTTCCTGTTACTTGAATTATTATAGTGCTTCCATTTTGATGTGTCAGTAGTGTTTTTAAGTGTACCTCTGCATAATTTTTACAGTTTTTTTAGGTATTACATTGTACTACAACTTATCACATTCTATGAGTGTCATCTTATTACCAGTTCAAGATATATAAAAGCCTTAACTCTTTTTATAGCCTTTTACCCTCTCTTATTTATAATTGTGTTAAATATCTCCTCTATACACATTTAGAACCACACCAGACAATGTGATTATAGTAACATCAGACACTGTTACTATAATCTTTGCTTCAACCATAAAATATACATTTAAAAATCCAAGAGATGGAAAGCCTATTGTATTTATCCATACTTTTGTTATTACATTATTTCTTCCTTCTTGATGAACCAAGGTTCATTTCCTTTCTGCATAGGGAACTTCCTTTAGCTACTTTTTTAACGGTAGATTTGGTGTTGAAAAATTCTTAGTTTATTGCATCTGGAAATGATGGATTTTGATCTTGATTTGGCCTTAATTCTTGAAGGATATTTTCATTGGGTATAGGATTCAGGATTGATAGTTCTTTTCTTTCAGTACTTGAAAAATACTCATTTTTCCTTTTGGCAGGCAGGTTTTCTGATGAAAAATCTGCTGTCATTCAAATTGGTTTGGCCCTATAGGTTAGATGTCAATTCTCTATTGTGGCTTTCCAGATTTTTTTCTTTTAGTGTTTACTGTTCAGAAGTTTGACGATAATTTATCTTGGTATAGATTTATTGGGGTTTGCTCAGCTTCTGGAATCTGAAGGTTCATGTTGTTTTGCTAAATTTGATAAGTCTTCAGCCATTACTTCCTTAATACTTTGCAGTCCCACCCTCTTTCTTCTCTCCTTCTTCATTTATTTCTGTTGACACAGGGAAGGGGATAGGGAGTGGTAGCTACTCATTACTGCTAGGCAGTGGTGAGAATTCTAGCTCCCCACTGACACCACAGGGGAGGGGTTTCACCCACCATGATTCAAAGCCCAGTTCCCTACTCTGCTTTATCTGACACTCTGGGGAAGGTGGGGTACCTCATTATACCCTGATGAGGGTGAAAGTCTAAGCTCTCCACTTGGCGTTTACTGGAGTGAGTTGGGGTGGGGCCACAGTTGTGTGTGTGGGAGGAAGTTGTGTGTGTGTGTGTGTGTTGTTGTTAAACCTAAGTAGAGAGATTATTTTCTAAATGTTTTCTGTCTTGATACACTGCCGCTTTCTTCATTCCATGGTTAAAGAGAGCTAGATTTTGTTGGGATTTTTAATTTGTGTTCATTCTCAGTTCTAGGTTACTATCTTCTTTAGCTCTAATTCTAGGATATATGAGGCAGAAAGAAAACTTAAGGAACTGACTTCCATGCCATTCTCTAAGACTTACGGGTCCTACCTGGTCTGACGCTTCTTCACATTTCCCAGTCATCTTATGTTTGTCTTATATGTAATATCCAGAGTTTTTAGTTGTTTAGTGGGAAGAATAGGAAAAAATATATTTACTCTATCTTCCCATTAGCAGATCCCTTAATTACTTTTTAAATCTCATATTTATCATTAGCTATGTCTCTATTTTTGTTCCTAATATTAAAACATCAAGTGGGTTGTCATACAAAGAAGTGTTATTTCTGGTGCTGTAAGTTTTGAGAAATATTTAAAATAACCATCTCGTACAGATACAGAGCAGTGATTCCTAAATTTTGCAGAGTTTGTAAGGGCCTTTGTAAAGCTAATATTCTGTGATTTCCACTGAAGACTAATATCTCATGACTTCCCCACTTTGACCTTCTCCTGGTGATATAATCTATGCTTTCTTTTTTGTTATTATGTTTCCAATGGTTTGATTATATCCTCTGTCAAGATGAGAATCTTTGGGTAGAAGATATTTCTTATATTTTTACTTTTACTTAAACTATTATTCTGCATAGAACACAATTATGGAAAAGTATCAAGACTCAGTAAACATCTTTTTGTTGATGAACTAATAACTCACAAAACACATCTACTTACCCAGTAATAATAATTTCTGGATATGTTTGTGCTCCAAGGTTCCAAGCTCCTCCACTGATTGGCCACTCCTAAATAGATTATCCAGAAAGAATACATACACACGTTTAAATGGCTTAGAAATTTAAAATGAAAATAGCTTAAAATAATGATAAAAAGTTCACTTAAACAAAAATAACTGTAAAATAATCAAGAATGAAGTGTGTTGCTGTCTTTTAATTCTTTCATTGAACAAACACCTCTAAATGCACAATTCCATCTCCCTTAAAAATACAGATTTTAATCAATCTTACCATTTATATAAACAAATCAAGGAAGTATTTTTAATTGTACAAATACAGTGTTGCTACATGTGTCATATAGTCTGTGTACCACCAAACTGTGGTGCCATTTAACATAGAAGCTATGTAAATAGTGTCTCTTGAAGTTGTCCACCCCAACAGCCCCGGGAGAATAACAGAAATCATAATAGATAATCTGTTACAATTGTAAATAGTTGAATCTTGTAGTAAACTATAACAAAAAATTCTAGGATGTTATTTAACAAATAACTTTTAATATGTTTCCTAAACCATTAATTAATTAATTAATTAATTATAAACTAGGAAAACCTGAGTCTTTTTATTTTCTTAAAACATATTTTTTCATCTAAAATAAAGGTTACATCTTACGACTCAAATATATATTAGTATAAGTACATACTTAGTATATAAATGTACATAATAGATAAGTATATCTTAGTATATAATTATATACCTTCTGTATAAGAAATTATATTTCTATAGGCTTAAAGCTATGTAGCATTTAGAAAATTTGAATTTAAGAAGTTATGTCTTTAACAGATGTTGGCTTATAACTTAAAAAGAATTTAGTTAAGTCCTCCTATATGGAATGTAAGAAAATAAAGTAATGGGAAAAAGTATGATCATGTGATATGAATACAAGAAAAGTTATTTATAATTTCTACTTTTACCTTATTACTGTATCCTTGTTTTTTATGCTTGACTCCTATAGAATACAGTACTAGAATCAAATCCGGAGGACAATCTGCAAAGTATGCTGTGCATGTAACTGGTGATTCATGAATGTCCATGGGATATGGATTTTCAAAGATTGGAAAACTAATAGATAAAGACAATATATCAGTGTTATTTTACAAAGAAAAAAATAGAAAATAATTTTGATAAAGTAAGCCCTAAAATGTCTCTAAACATTACTATAAATTTTGCTTGTTTTTTAAGTACCATAAAACAAGAATTGTATGAACAAAAATGCTCTTTTTGTAATAGTAATTTATAAAATGTAATATTAATAGTAGTAAAATTTTACTCAAGCTCAAAATTTACTTCTCATAATTCTAACATTCCACAGTGGCATTGCTTTGCTAATATAGATACAATGAATTCTATTAATCTGAAACTATTATATAACAAGTTTACTTAATTCATTAAAAATAAACTAAGCACTTTACCTATAGACAATGGTAAATATTTATTTAGTATCCTTATAAATATTAAAATATAAGTAAATTTTGATTTTCTTTCAATGGGAGTGCTATGGTTTGGATGTATGTCCCCTCCAAACCTCATCTTGAAATTTAGTCTCCAGTGTTGGAGGTGGAGCCTAATGAGAGGTGTTTGGCTTATGGGGCAGATCCTTCATGAATTGATTAATGTCCTGTCTTGGAGGTGAATGAGTTCTCCCTTTTTGTTCCTGTGAGGGCTGGTTGTTAAAAAGAGCCTGGAGCCTCCTCCTTCTCGCTTGTTTCTTCTTTCATCATGTAATCTCTGCACACACCAGCTCAGCTCCCCTTCACCTTTCACCATGAGTGAAAACAGCTGAGGTTCTCACCACATACAGATGCCCAATCTTGTAAACAAAATAAACCTTTTTTTAAAAAAAAAAAAATTACTAGCTTCAGGTATTCCTTTATAGTAACACAAAATAGACTAAGACAGAAAATTAGTACTGAGGAGCAGGGTATTGCTATAAAGATACCTGAAATTGTGGAAGCACTTTAGAAAAGAGTGATGGGTAGAGGTTGGAAGAGTTTGGAGATCTCAGAAGATAAAAAGATGAGGGAAAGTTTGGAACTTCTTAGAGATTGGTTAAGTAGTTGTAACCAAAATACTGACAGAAATATGGGCAGAAAAGGCCATGCTAATGAGGTCTCAGACAGAAATTAGGAACTTATTGGAACTGGAGCAAATATCCCCATTGTTGCACTGTAGCAAAGAACCTGGCTGCAATGTTGCACTGTAGCAAAGAATTTGGCTGCATTATGGAGGGCTAACCTTAAGAGTGATGACCTAGAGTATCTGGAAGAAAAAAATTCTAAGCAGCAAAGTGCTCAAGAAGTGGCATTGTTACTTTTAACAGCTTACACTAAATTATGTCCACAATGGAATCACCTAAAGGAAGAATCTATAATTAAAAGGGATGCAGAGCATTAACATTTGAAAAATTTGCAGCCTGGCCATGTGGTAGTAAAGAAAAGAGTGTTTTCAGGAGAGGAATCTAAGCAACTACTTGCTAAAGAGATTAGCATGACCAGTAAGAGAGCAAGGTATTAATAGTCAAGACAATGGACAAAAGGTGTTTCAGAAATATTTGAGGCCACCCATCCCATCACAGTCACAGGAGCCTAGGAGAACAGAATGGTTTTGGGGGACAAGCCTAGGGCACCACTGCCCTGTGCCCCTTTGGGTCACTGTTCCTCACATCCCTACAACTCCAGCTCCCACTATGTCTCAAATGGACCCAGCCACTGCTAGGTTTGCTGCTCCAGAGGGCACAAGCCATAGCCTTGGTGGCATCCACATGGTGTTAAGTCTGCAGGCACCCAGAACACAAGAGCCATGGAGGCTTGGCAGCTTCCCCCTAGATATCAGAGGATATATCAAAAAGCCTGGGTGCCCATGCTGAAACCTGCCACATAGGCAGAGCCACCAGCAGTGTGCAACCTCAGTCTGGAAAAGCCTCAGGCATTCAACTCCAACATATGAAAGCAGCCACATGGGCTGTGCGCAGCAAAAACATGGGGACAGGACTGCCAAGGCCTTGCGAGCCCACCCCTTGCACCAGTGTTCCCAGGATGCAGGACATGGAGTCAAAGAAGATTATTTTGGAGCTTTAAGATTTAATGTTTATTCTGCTGTGTTTTAAAGCTGCATGAGACTTGTTACACCTTTCTACTGGAATGGAAATGTTTACCCAACACCTATACAACCATTGTTACCTTGGAAGTTAAGAACTTGTTTCATATTTTATAAGCTTACAGCTGAAAGTAACTTACTTTGTGTCTCAGATGAGACTTTGGACTTTGAACTTTTGAATGGATGTTAAAATGAATTAAGACTTTTGAGACTATTGGAAAGGAATGATTGTATCTTATACGTGAGGACATGAGTTTTGGGGATTCAGGTGAAGAATGCTATGATCGGGATGTTTTTCCCCTTCACAGGGGCAGATTCCTCATGAATAGATTAACGTCTTCCCTTAAGGACGAGTTCCTACTCTTAGTTCCCATGAGAGCTGGTTGTTTAAAAAAGCCTGAAACTTGTCCCCTCTCTCTCTCTCTTTCTTTCTTTCTCACTGTGTGATTTCTGCATATTCTGACTTCCCTTCACGTTCTGAGATGAGTAGAAACAGCCCGAGACCCTCAACAGATGCAGACACTCAAACTTGGACTTTCCAGACATCAGAATCGTGAGCCAAACAAATAATTTTTCTTTATAAATTATCTAACCTTGAGTATTCCTTTACAACAATATAAAAGGGACTAAGACAAAGAGGTAATATATAGGAAACTTTTAAATTTTTTTGCAGGAATAATGAAAAGATGTGTGGCATATGTAGGTTTGTGTGTATGTGACTGTGTATATCTAAAAGATCATTTCCTATGTAAACTAGAGAACATAGTTGGAATGAAGACTTATGGATGTAATAACTTTCATATCCTCAAGCCTACTATAGCCTTAAAAAGGAAATGAGTAAAGAATCAAATCAAAAACTCCTGTAGCTATTTAGAACATCATATGTACAAGGCACTGTACTAGGAGGAAATTAGTATTATTCTACGCTATATCTGTTCCAGCTCTGTGTCATCCTATAACTTCTGACACACTGTGTTTTTTTAGGGTAGGAGGTGCTTGTTACAAAACAGTTTTTTGCCATATTATTAGGTACTTAATTAAAAAATTAGGAGTTTAGTCCAATCTCCAGAGAATATAGTGTGTGTGTGTGTGTGTGTGTGTGTGTGTGTGTGTGTGTGTGTGTGTGTGTGTGTTCTGGCAGGAGTTCTCTTTCTACCAATCTAAAATGTTGCAGATAGTATCCCAAATAAGAATAGTTATATATGCAAAATCAGGTAAAGGAACAATTCATGTCTAGTTAAGTGACAAGTAGGTTAAACTAGAAGTACCAGAGGTTAAACTAGATATATCAGAGATTCTCTGTTTCAGAGTAGAAATTATTAATATTTCTAAGATTACAGAGTTAGAAGATAAATGGATCCCCTTGAAGACCAGGCCTACAATTTAGAATTTGATAATAGCAAGAGGTAACGATAATAGGCTCCTGACAAAGTGAAATATTGTGAAAATTTTTGAGAAAAATTATTTTAGTACATTGGCAAAGAGTAGGCAAAAAGATATTAAAAAAAGAAATAATAACTAAAAATTTACTAGAGAAATTTAGACATAAAGAAATCAATAATAGAAATAATTTGTAAACCCTAATGCTTGCCTTTGGGTTGGGGATTAAATGGAAAGAAAAAGATCAAAAGAAAAAAAATTGAAAAAGATTCCAAAGTTACAACCTGTTTAACATTCAATATAGCTGAGAGGTAACTCTTTGGAGGGAAAGAGAACATACATGTTAAATTTCACGTAATAACCAGTGAAATGGGAAGGCCACATAGATTTTAATACATGCTAAAGAAGGTAAATGTTAGATGAAAACTTGCAAACAAAATGTTAATTCACATACTTACATAGGGTAATGAAAAGCACAAGAATGTATGTATACATAAAATGGTAACTTTTATGTTATACATAGTCTATCACAATAAAACAAAATTTAAACGAAAGTATATATATATATATATATATATATATATATATATATATATATACCGAAGAAAGTGGGCATGAAAGGTAAAGCATAATGGGCCTGCAAAGATGTTAGATACTTACACAAAGTATGAGTAACCAACAAATATGATGTAGAAAGAAGAGTTGAGTATCAATGAGATTAGAAGAGTACGTTTTAATAAGACTCATATTAGAAATTCTTAGAGGAATAAGCATAAATCCTTACATCTACACAAAAAGTGTAATGTTGATAAATAGGGCAGCTAAGCAGAATTCCCAGTTATGATGATTTTATGGCCCAAATCCTACATCCCTTTCAAAATACTGAGAACAATATCTGCAAATTAGTATGAGGAAGAACCCTGGATCTTACATTTACAAACAACTTGAAGAGTAGAATTCGGACTGATTTATTCAACAAAAATTTATTGAGAGCTGACTCCATGTGGAGACAGAGCCCCTCCTGCATGGAGCCTACAGCCTAGTGGGGAGACAATCTTTAAGCAACAGCAAATAGAAAATTGTATCTGTGTCAAAAGCTATGAAGAGAGAAATGTGGGAGGTATGAGAGCCCATACTAGGATATGTGACCAAATTATATAGATAATGATTTTTTTTTAAATAAGGAAGTGATATCTGACTTGTGAATCTTACAGATAAGATATTAATAAGAAGAAAAAATGAAGAGAAAGTTATTCCAGGCCAAGGAGAGACAACTTACAAAATTGTGTTACAAATATATGAGGCTAAAAGATCAGTGGGTGAAGAACATATAATGATGGAAATTACTTTCATGCTATTACCATAATCATAAAAATGTATAGTTAGATTTTTACGACAATGTAAAGGAGTGGAGAGCACCACTATTATAGCATTATTCTACACTTGTTTCAATTGCCTGTAACATAATGAAAAAGGAAAAAAAGTAAAAGAAGGCCCCTGTCTTCTCTGCCCCTGAGATTCTGGTCTTCCGTGTTGTCTGCAGCACTAGTGCAATAATACTTTTATCATGTGTCATTTTCCATTACTCAGCTATCACATTGTAAAAGTTTTCATAATGATTGATTTTCTTTAAGGAAACAACAAAAATGTGATCAATTTTATGTGTCCTGAGTCTCCAATGCTTCTGTCCAAACATCAGGTGCTGCCTTTAAGTTGTCTCACAATTTTCTCAGTGTTTCCCAAATTTCCCTGGTTTCATTTCCACCATTGAACCAAAGTGCATTTCTGTAATTCTAGCAAACCAATATTCACACAAAGAATATTTCCTATCTAAAGAATACAAATGCCAATAATCTAAAATAAATAGAGTTTAAAAGTGTTAATCTGTACATGGATAACTTACTTGCTTTGTGTCAGATCAACTATAATGAGATCTTTCTCCAGAAGTACTACGACAGCATAGGGCTCTTGAAATTCTACAAGTAAAAATAAAACATGAAAAGTTTTCATATTGTATATACTATAAAATCAGCAAAATTGCAGTTCCTTTATCCCTATACAAATATTATTTAAATGATGTGAGAAGACCAAACTATATGCCAAAGTAAGAAGTAACAAACAGCACTTAAAAAAAGTTGTGCTTCTCAGATTTAATATTAAGATCACTAGAAAGAACAAGAAACAAATTAAAAGTAGCATAGTATAGAGTTAAATATATCTCAATAATCATGGAGTGATGATAATATTGGATTATGTGAAGACAGTGAATCTGTCACCTGATCTCACAAACATTTATCTTATTCTTCCATAACCTTTGTATTTTAGATCTGATTTTATGCCGACAAGGAGATGTACTGAGGGAATAGTATCTCTGCTTCTCTGGGATATGACATATATTCACATCTGTATAAGAGCAACACTGCCTATAATAAAAAGTTTACTTTCAATTCAATGTAATTTGAAATATATTTATAGGTTGTGTAACCATATCATATCAATCTGGTTCAACTTTTACATAACAAAGCTCTTCAGTTGCCATGGACACCCAGATTGAAGGCCACATAACCTGAACATGCCAAGATAAACCAAGCATGCAACCACAGGTAGAACCTAAGTGCCCAGAACAAAGAACAGGGACTAAAATTAAGAAGCATACATTGCATGGTAGGCTGCAGGATCCAATCAGATAGAGCCCTGGTATCACACCAGGGAAGGATCCAGTCAGAGCATACCTCCTGGCATCATCCTATGGCAAGATCCAATCAGATCATGCCTCATTACCCTCTGATTATAAAACCTTCCCCAGTCCCCAGCTTAGGGAGACAGATTTGAGCTCTGTCTCCTTGCCAGTTCACTCATGATAAATCTTTCTTGCTGCAAAAACCTGGCGCTTCAGTGTTTGGCTTTCCATTGTGCATGCGCAAATGGACCCAGTTTAGTTCAATAACAAAGTTGGTGACCCAGATCGGACTTCTCTAAATCCTTTCAGGACAGTTTTGTCTGGGGCTCACCAGCTCCATATCCGGGATGGGATCCACCTGAGGGTCTGAGCAACTGTCTAGGTGTTTTACTCAGTGATTTGCTCTTGGTTCCTGTCTCCCCAGCATGGCGCTGCTAACTTTTGGTACTTTTACTCTCATTTTTGCAGCAAAGAGAAGTTTTGAATTTTGGAACACATTTTTTTTCCTCTTTTTTATTTTTATTTTGTGGTGAATTAATCTCTGTACATGTGACCAACTCTCGCCTCCTTTCTTATCAACTTCCACTAGGGAGCCTTGTCAACCTCCACAAGGGGGCTTTGTTAGGGGATTTCAACTTTGATTGAAAGAAGAATAAGGGGGTATGCTCACGTGGCACTCTTGATTATAAATTTGACTAGGAACTTGACTGGGAACTTGGAACTTGGATGTGTATATGTATACGTGTCAAGTTTACGGTTTGTCTAGTCACTTGTTTAATGTTGTTAAGACCACTCAGCAAACCCTGAAGGAGCTGCCAGTGGCAGCCAAGGAGGCCTGACTCAGGGTCGCTGTCTATTCCAGTCAACTAGACTGAGTAAATTATTTGCTTAATTATCGGCTGGAGGTCAACCTTCCCCATCCAGAATGGACTAAAGATACCTGAAGTTTGCAGGGACAAGTTTGAGCCTTGTCTGTTTGCTCCTATTGAGGGGATCAAACTCAGAGTCCAAAATGCTGTGGTTTGTCTTGTTTGATTGGCTTTTTCTGTTTCTGTTTGTATTCTGATATTAGCAGTAATATTTGGCTTAAGCAGCAGCTAATATTTTGATGGCACAGAAACAGCCTAATTAGAAAATTATTTAATTGAAGGACTACATTGCTCCCTCCAGCCCTTTTAGGTACTCCTAGGTGACTAGGGGATACCCAACCCATTGGGTGATTCACTGGGAAGGAAACTCCATAAAGTACCACATTGCAGACCCAAAATGTATATATCTCTTTCTAGTACAGGGCCTTGCTCTAGCCATCTGAGATAAACTTCCAAGCAAAATGGGGAATGTTAATTGTAGCAGGACTCCAGCAGCACAAGCCATGAAGGTACAACAGTGGCCAAAGAAAATGCTTCTTCCTTTCTTGTGGTCCTTAAAGCCTTCAGGCAATACACTGACATTAACCCTGAACACCCAGGTAACCTGAGAGTTTTATCAGTCAGAGTGCACCTGGCATAAGAGGAAAACTACAAAAAGTAGAAAAGGTGTTGGGAATATCAATATCTCAAGTAGTCGAGACTGCCTTTAAGGCATTTAATCATCTTATTCAAGTCCAGGAAGGGCGAAAGCAATGCGACATGAGACAATAAGCTATGCTGCTTGCTGTGGCTCTTGGCCACAACCAGTCGAGGTGCAAGATGGAGCATGCTAGGAAAAACAAATGGCCGTGGGTAAGACCCCTAGGGACCCCACTGCTGGCCAAAATGGCCGTACACTCTTGAGGCCACGATGTGCATATTATAAACAAGAGGACCATTGGAAATGGGAGTGCCCTAACCATCCCAGGCAGGTGGAGAAAGAAGCTGCCCATCAATCAGCCCACCAGATACCAGTTTCTGATAGTCATTAAAAATAATGGGACTGGGGATCCTCTATGATCTAGGAACCTTAGGTAATAACGAATGTAGAAAAGAGACTTATGGGCTCTCTAATTGATTCTAGAGCCAACCTTCTTCCACTAGCTCCTCTTTTCCTGCCGATCCGCCTGACTACTTTGCTACTCTGGTTTCTCTAAAATTCAGTAAGGGGCTTCAGCCACATGGAACAGAAAAATTTAAACTAAAATTGTTAGTTTAACAGTGACAAAGTTTGAATCTAACTATCCCTTTTAACTAGTGAATTATGCCTGACATATGGCTAAAGCTTTAAAAATTAAAGCTACATGATCATTATTTGTATCTGGCTGCATGTACAAGTCTGGTTGTATTTGTCTATGGTACCAAATCGGCTTATAAATAGATGAGTACTCATAAATTAAGCAAATAAGACCAGGCACTTTTCAAATTCATGTTTGACTTAGAAATCTTTTGGCAAATGGGACTAGTCTAAGATTGTCGATTTGATGGGAATGCCTGTGTCCTCTGAATTATTTGACTTTAAGGTCATTACTTTTATAATATTTGCCTGATATAGACAAATACAACCAAACTTGTATCTGGCTGCATGTACAAGTCTGGTTGTATTTGTCTGTGGTACCAAATTGGCTTATAAATAGATGAGTACTCACAAATTAAGCAAATAAGACCAGACACTTTTCAAGTTCACGCTTGACTTAGAGATCTTTTGGCAAATGGGACTAGTCTAAGGTTGTCAGTTTGATGGGAATGCCTGTGACCTCTGAATTATTTGACTTTAAGGTCATTACTTTTATTATATTTGCCTGATATGCAGTTATATAAAATAATTAATAGATAAATAATTTGGAATGATGACTAGTTTGTCTATTATCTTAGTTTTCATAAGTAATCTCAGCACACTGCTAAAAATAAATAAATAAAGGTAAATGGGATAAATAGCTAAAATTTTTATGTAATTTGAAATCCTAAATTATAGATACTCATTAAATGTACAAGTCATTTTCAAATATGATAAAAACTGAAACAAACTGCTGAACATAAATAGGGTTGCCCTTGGCTTCTTTAATACAAAGACTAGAAAGACTAAGAGAAAGACTAAATATGCATAAAAATATGTTATAAGGAAATATGTTTTTCTGACAATTATAAAATGGCTCTTGGCCAAGCATGGTGGCTCACGCCTATAATCTCAGCACTTTGGGAGGCTAAGGTGGGAGGATTATTTGAGGCCAGAAGTTTGAGACCATCCTGGGTAACAAGGCAAGACTACATCTCTACAAAAAAATAAAATAATTAGCCAGGTATGGTGACACACACTTGGAGTTTCAGCTACTTGGGAGGCTGAGGTGAGAGGACTGCTTGAACCCAGGAGTTTGAGGCTGCAGTGAGCCATGATCATGCCACTGCACTCTAGCCTGGGCAAAAGGGCAAGATCCTGTCTCTAAAAAAAATTTAAAAATGAAAAATAATAAAAATAAAATGGTTCTTATCTGTTAAATAATGATATGTAACAGGCAATTCAAGATTTTGTGCTTTCTATGTTTTTAATACAATTTAAGGTTACTAGAAGCTAAAAATTCCAATTGATATATAATTCTGTATATAAAGTATGCCAAAGTAAGGTGTGTTTAATAAGAGAAAAAAATTATAAGAGAAAAAAATGTCTTTTATTGAGAAAAAATAATTTTTTCTAATTCAAAGGTTATTTAAAGGGAGTGTCAAAATGTGGATTTAGGAAGGAAACAGAAACAAGATAGAAAGGAACTGTAAGTAGGAGAGACAGAAAGAGATGTAAGGAGAGTTATAGATATAAAGATAACAGAATAATTTTGCATGAAAAAGTCTTGCATGGTAAATCTTTTTCCTAGAGTGATATAACTGGTTACTTAAGAAGAAAGAGGAAGTATAGAGTGAGGCATGTGTCTGAATTATTTCATGTAACCAGAACTTCATAAGCTCTTGCTAAGAATCACATATTCCCTGCTCAAGGAATATATGAGCCCAGGAAACACAGATTCTGTGTTTTACCAAGAAAACTTCCTGTACTTCATGCTGTCCCTGTTGGGTTTTGACTACTTCAGAAAACTGAACTTTACAAGGGTTAAGTTTTTTACATCCATGTAACTTTCTGTATTGTTTTTGAAATCTTCTGATTTTTACTCTTACTTTGGCTGAATAAGTAACTATTATTTAGCAGTGAACTACCATTCCATTAAAGAAAGTAGTTTTTGAAATTTTTGACATCTTTGGCAGGTCTCTTCAGGACCCAAATCTTAAATTAAGCCTTTTGGCCTAAAATTAATTTTACAATTTTCCACATAGGTCCCCTGAAGAGGCTCAAAGGGTTTATCTCTCATCTTGCACAGATATTAAATGATTAGGTTTATTTGGTAAATAATACAGGAAGTGCTGTCAAATAATGAATGGTGTTTAACTTCCCTTAAGTTATATTTGTGTGCTTTATTAAAAAGTGTAAAATTGTATAGGATTCCTAAAATTCTGATATGCCAAGATATGTGTCATAATAATGATTATTATGTTAAATGATTATATGCCACCAAAATATCTAAATTGCCTTGTCAATTGAAAATTCTCATCATATCTTTGGCTATGATTGTTCTGGGTTTTTGTCATCCACAGTTATTGTTTTAAATTCTTCTCTAGAAGTATTTGCAATGGGCTATAGTCCAAAATTGCTAATCAAAATAAGGAAAAAAAATTTTTTTGAAACACAGTCTTACTCTGTTCCCCAGGCTGGAATACAGTGGTGCAATCATAGCTCGCTGCAGCTTCCATCTCCTGGGCTCAAGCTTGATCCTCCTACCTCAGCCTCTGGAGTAGCTAAGACTACAGGCATGTACCACTACACCCAGATAATTTTTTTGACTTTTAGTAGAGACAGATCTTGCTATGTTGTGCAGGCTGGTCTTGAAATCCTGAGCTCAAGCTATTCTCCCACACAGCCTCCCAAAGTGCTGGGATTATACAGGTGTGAGCCACTGTACCTGGCCAACCAAACAGAATTATTTAAATGAAATTAAGTAATTGATAAGGACAATGTTTTTGTTGCTTAAATGTTTTGTTTTCCAAATTCAAGGAAATTTTCTGACATAAGCTATCTATAGTTTGCAATATTTTGGTAAAGTATCCTCTACTGAACAAAGGTGGAAGCGTTTGCTTTTTCTCCCTACTTGATTCCTTAAAATTCAGAAGCTATAAATGAGTATTCTTATTTTTATTTATATACGTTAAATAAAAATCTTATCTCTCTTGAAAGCAGGATACAATTGGGAACATTGGTTACATTACCAAGGTATATACTGAAATGTTATGTGTAAGAATGTGCCTAAAACGCCTGTCTTCAAGAGTTCCTAGCTTTATAGTGAGTAAGTAAAAACTATCACTTCCTGGTAGGCCCAAGAACCTTAAGACTATAAGTAAAATCTAATGCCTGACTTGGTCTGGCCATCTAGCTTCAAGAGGTTCTAATATCTGACATTTCTTATATGATCAATGTGGAGAGGAAAAGTTATGCTTCTAAGAAAAGCAAAAGTGTATCTGTTATTAGATTGTAACAATCTATCTGTTATTAGATTGTAACAATCTATCTGTTATTAGATTGTAACATTGTGCATTTGCCCTAAAGTCCTTGTTATTTGGCTATATTGGGCCATATTGAGAATGTTTGGACTAGATTCTGAATTCTCCTAAGATCCTCTAACATTTGGTTATAACTAAATCCTGATGGGGTCCCCTAGCCCTCTTTCCCCAGTCCAGACTAGGGATGCTCTGGGGACATTCAGGGGATTTCCCCCTTTAAAATCTAACCCACGAGGTGAATTAAAATATCAGAATTGGACACAAACCGTACCTATAGGATACTATAGTCTCCTTGTCTCAAAGAAGTTGATGTTGTCTCTTCTGTTGTAAAAGCCACAATGAAAATAGTAACGGGGTCCCCCTCACTGTCTGTGTTCCACACTCTAATGGGGCTCTCCTCAATTCACATCACAAGAAGTCTAGCAAACTATGCAGTTCTTTTTCTATCCTCACCTCCCCTTACCATGACCCAATATAACTTGCTTAATTCTGCCACTTTACTTATCTTTCCTGATGTCAGGTCTGTCCAACAGGCAGAACTGCATGCTCTTACTAGACATGTCTTTTAGCCAAGGTAAAATGGCCAATTATTTATACAGATGGCAAGCATGCCTTGGGATAGCTCACAACCTTAGTATCTGTGTGAAATATGTCCACAATACCATATTGGAAAACCATTTCATGCCTTCATGGATCACTTCACATTACCAAAAAGTCTCTTTGAGGCATGGCAACAATATTTTTTTCAGCTCCCTGTCTCTCAAGGATATCGGTATGTACTAGTTACAGTTTGCATGTTTTAGCATTGCATTGAAGCCTTCCATTGTCAACAGGCCACAGCCATGGCAGTAGTTAAGGCCCTGTTGGAAAATTTATACCAACCTGAGAAGTCTCTCAAGGGCTTTATAATGCACGAGGAACTCATTTTACAGGGCAAATTATTAAAAATATTTGTGTAATTTGGCCTATTTATCAACATCTCCATTGTGCTTACCACCTCTAGTCCTCTGAACTGGTGAAACAGACCAAGGGAATAATAAAAGCCCAACTGGCAGAGATTTGTGGTGTGGCATTTAGCCTGCCATGGCCCAAGGCCTTTTCTTTAGTCCTCCTTAACCCTGGCATGCTTTCAATGTTCCTTCGTAGAGTTCTAAATTCATCTAGATGGTCAGGGTAGCCAACACATTTGTGGTAGTCACTAATCTTTACTGATCCCCTTCCAATTAGGACTCCTCATTAGCAGTCATTTCTGCTTGTCCCATTGGTCCCTGCACACCTCCTGGGAAAGAATTTTGTACAAATCTGCCAGGTCCATATTTCCTTCTCCCAAAAAGGGGGAAATAATATTAGCATTATCTCACCAGGAGATCTGGCCTCAGAAATGGCTTTTACCCTAATTCTCATCTCTTGAGTTGGCCTCAATAACAGTATTCACCTTCCTCTCCACGAGCTACCAGTTGTGCCCCGAGAGTCCTGGGGCACAATCCAACACCAATGATAATCCCAGAGATTACAGCTGGGGATGTACTCAAGGATGTGATTTACATGGAGAATAATCCTCTAATGAAGGAGCTAGATTAGGAAGGTTTCTGGGGTCCTGGTTTGGACTAGGTTCTGCTTGAGATGGATATATGGTCAGAAACCTTTCCGGCACTGTCAATAGAGTTCAAGTACATCTCCTAGCTTTTGACAAGTGAAAAGTTCCATCCTCATTACCACTTTCCTAAAAAACAAAGATTTTCATATATGGCTTGAAAGTGAATAGGAATGGTTACATTGCATTTATGCTTTATTGAACATTATTAGAAACTGTCCTAACATCTCTTCCAACGTGCAGAAATTTATATACATACAGACCACACATTCTCAATTTCTGTTGCTCACACATCTTCTTCCTCAAGGCTTTTCATAGGAGGCATTTTCCTAAGCTCAGCTGTTGGTCCTCTGTTCTTTCTTCCTACATTCTTTCATTATTCATTTTTGTAACGCCAAAGAACACTTATATTCTGATGATTCATAAATATTGTAAGACAGTTTCTCTCTTCTTCTGTTCTCTAAACAACTCTACTCTCTCATAATCAGACTTACCTTTCTCTCTTTCCAAAAACTGCTATTACTGTGCATGAAACCACGACTATTTAGCTTAAAAATTAATACATTATTTATACTCTGTACCATACAACTCAGCATTTACTTAAGGTCTTTCATTACTTAAACTTAACAAGTCATAATAATCTCACTCATCTGACCAGATTTTATGCAATTTGACATCAGAGATTAGTTTAATACTTTATCTGTATTCTCAACAAGTTCTTGTGGTACTGGGGCCATAGAATCATTCAAAAATTATTTGACAATTAAAAACATAAGTAAATTGTCTGTCCTAGTAACTTTGGAAATAAAGTGCTACATTGATTATTATTTAATATCAATCTATCCCATCTTTTAAATGTGAGACTAAATAATTTAAAGTAAGTTAATACATATAATAATGGAACTCACAACATATATATTTTTATAGTTTAAGAAGTATGCTCACTTAACCTTCCAGTAGTCATGTGGAGACCATGTTACTATTCTCTTTCTACAAATGATAAATAAAACTCATAAATGTAAAGTGACTTTCCCAAGGTCACCTAGCTAGTAAGTGGCAGAGCTAAATCATAACCTCACATATTCTGTCCCCAAGTCCAGTGCTCGTTCCCTTATATCTGCATATTCCCTCTTAAAAATATAGTAATGTATATACACATACTATGTTGTTGTAACATGACTCATATTTCCTTTTTTATGTTTTCACTTTTCTCACTTTTTAGATTTATTTATTTATCTATTTATTTGTTTGAGATGGAATCTCATTATGTTGCCCAGGCTGGTCTTGAACTCCTGGACTCAAACGATCTGCCTGCCTTGGCCTCTCAAAGTGCTGGGATTACAGGCATGAGTCACCACACCTGGCCACATTATTAAAATATTTCATCATTATTAGATTTCATTATACAGATTGCATATTAAGTTTAGACTAATTGTTATGTTTACAAAAAGTCTTTATATTCAGGATAATAAAAATATATAAGAATTTCTCCTCCCAAAGGCCCTTCCGACTATTCTCAAAATTTTAAAAAGTCATTAACCACACATCTGCAATACTAGAGTAATCAGAGGTGCTGCAGTTGCATCTGAAGCAAAGTCAGATGTGAAACAGATGCAGCACCACCACAGTTACAGATTACTGATATCAGGTAAGTGCTTTAACTTTGATTGGCTTTGGGATGGAATTGATGGAGCTGGTCTGAGAGAGGCTATTAAGAGACCTCAGCTTCCCCAAGTGATTTCACCCTGGACCCTTATCAGACCCTCCCAGCTCAGCTTCCACCATCTAATCAAAGTTTAAAGCACTTACCTGATATTAGAACCTGAAATGCCAGCATTGCTGTACTACATCTGTGTTATTTCCAGTTTGTCAAGTAGGTACAATTGCAGAACCTGTTCCAGCACCTGTAGCTCACAGCGTTATACCACAGTAGACATCTGCTGCCAAAACTGAAAACATTTAACCTTAATTTTGTTAGAACCTTGTCATTTCCAAAATGATTTTCAACATTAATAGTTTCATTTTAGTTACTTACCATTTGGATAGGGCGTTTCACATAAAGTTAGAAATTCAACAATAGGATGATCCATTTCAAGTACTGTAATTGCTTTTCCATGCATGATGGTTAAACTTGGTCTTCTACAAGCTTTGTCATAGGACAGCCCACCAGAGAATATTATGAATGGTTCGCTACATAGGAAAAAACATTAATGAGACTCAGAAGTCCTTTAAAATGACATAAAGTCACAGGACTGAACCTATAAAGAACAGGTTTTTGTTGTATACCATATAATATGACAGACAGCAAAAAACTTGCCTGGCTCAAAATTTCTCATTCAATAACCTACTATTCTACCATTTCCCACTTTCTAGATGTACATTCTCACATTAAATTTACTAATGGATCAGTCTAAACATGTGGGGGTAGGTTTGGGGAAAGGCAGTGAGCTTGGAGGAAGGTAGATGTGCTCACTGACTCTCAAAAGGACATCTTCACATACTTTACTTGGTTCCCAAACTCTAAATCACTATCATTGGAATATTAGTCTATGTTAGAATATCAGATTAATTAGCTGGCCTATGGGTCCTAAAATCTGTACAAGAGAAAAGAGACAAATTTTATATAAAATGAAATGTGACAGTGGAAAGCTCAGAATGGCAGAGGGCAAAATAAGAATTCTAGATAATGGAGTTTCTGTGAAAAAAGAGTAAAGATAAAAAGATAGAGAAAGCTAATATGTAAGAGAAGGATAGCTAATCAAAGATAAATTGCCTTTTCTATTTTACTGGTGGCCAGTCTATAAATCAGTATAAACTCCATATATCTTACTCAACTAACTTTAAACAAGATTTTTGGTCTGTTGCTTTATAAGATACAATTAGATAATAGAGTGGGGTTAAGATTCCTCTAAAACATTATAGCTATCTGAAAATTATGAAATTGTTTCACAGTTTTTCATTTTTCATTTCTCAAATCAATACTTACATATCTCTAGTGTATGTGTACAAAAGAAAAAGTGTGTCAGCAGGAAGTATTTTCAAGAAGTAAGAAGTAAATACCAAATTGAAAATATTCTTTTCTAATTTTTTTAAAGAACTAGAGGCTTTTATTGTATCAAATTATTCGAGAATATAATGCTCATCTACAGAATTCACTTACATCCTATTTGCTAAGCTGAAGAATCTACTTGTTTCTAGAAATCGCTCTGTAAGATTTCCTTTTCTCTTCCGTTTTGTACTGTGTGTGGTGCCAAACATTATCAGTGGGACATTTACTAATCTTATGCTGGCTATATAACCAAAAAGGGGGATTTTTTAACAAAGTTTCTACACAAACCTACATATAAAATGTGTGTACTATTTTCTATTTATAATTCTATCTTAATATTCTGACAAATATTTGAGTTATAAGCAAAATAAACAAAAATACTCTAACTTGTTTTACTTCAGTTGATTTGAGTAATAGTCTTGCACCAGTGATTTGATATGGCAAATGACCAACCTACTAATGGCGCCATTAAAAAGCATATTTGTTATTTCTATAAAATGTATATTTATATTATTAATAAGATTTATCCAGATTTAAAAACCATTTCTAATATAGTTACTCATGAAATAGTGTGGAGGTTTTTACCTTTGTTTTTTGCTTTGTTTTGCAAAAAAAGGCCACGACTTAAGAGAATGTAGTATCTTTTCATAATATTAATAATAATATTAAGCTTAACTACCTACTATTAATATTAATAAAGGCCATAAGTATCTATTATTTTCCTGTATAAAAGTAGGTGAATTTACTCTCATCCCCTAATACTAATCCAAACATAGGATAAGGAGCAATTTACCTCCCCTGCTTTTTTGTATATACATTGGAAATATGTCCTCTCTAATATTGAAAGGAAGTAAAACCTCTTCTGCTCTAATTATGACTCTGCATTAGAATACTCTGGGTCTGAAGTTAGTTGTTAATATATAGGCATTTCTCTATAAACTACTGAGTGATTGAATAAAAACATTTCCTCAGAAAAGTGCTCAGGGAACCACTCATGGTTAACTGTACTAAATATTTAATTATCATATTTAATCCTCATAAGCAATGTCCTCATTTTATTAATGAGGTTAAATAACAGCTAAGAAGCAACAACCAAAAGAAAACTGAGATCTACCAGACTCCAAAGCCTATGATTCTAAATACTCCTATATATTGCCTCTACTAATAAATAGCTACCATTTACTGAGTGCTTACCATGTGGCATATATTGTGCTGTGTGTATATATAAAGTAAATTTTGTGTAATCCTCACAACAACCTTGATGGAGAAAGTACTATTAGTACCATTGTATACATGAAGAATCTGGGATTAATGCAGATTAAACTTGTCCAGGGTCAAGCAGCTAGTGAGTACCAGGACAAAGATTCAAACCCAGACTCAAAAGCCCACATTTTTCATTTTTAGTTTAATGTTTCCCAAATTGTGGAATACAACTTGGTAGTTGTTCAGCAGAAAAAAATTAAATTTGATAATTTGATAAGCACTTGCAAAATCATATCTCCTTTTAGGAATTTTGCATTTCATAGCATATGTTAAAAATTCTGAGAAATCATATGGCAAGCAATCCAATTTACTTTTATAAAATTCAAAATTTCTCACATTTATTAGATTACAGATCCTTTTTATTCCATGAATATCATTAGTGATTAAAGGAACACAGTTGTTTGATAATGCTGTACCACACTAAATGTTGTACCACACTAAACTGTGTCAGGTGTTGATACAAAGATTCTATTAAGGGATACCTATCAGATGGATTCTTACAAAAGAAATAAATGACCATGTACTTGAAATGTCCTCATACTTAAAGAAAGCATTAATAAAAAATAACAAATTATGGATACATAACTTGGATGAATCTCAAAGGCATTCTGCTGAGTGAAAGAAGCTAGGCTTAAAAGGTTACATGATATATAACCAAAAGACAAAACTATAGTGATGGATAACAGATCAGTGGTTGCCAAGGGTTAGGAGTTGGGGAGAGGAGTGACTATAAAGGGACAGAAAGGGAGAGTTGTGGGAAATGATGGAAATATTCTTTATTTTTATTGTGGTAATTGTTTTAGAAATCATACATGTGTTTAAAAATATGAAACTGTACACCAAAAGAAAAATAGTTAATTTTACTGTATGTATAATTTGTAAAATACATAAAGAAAACAGCATTAAACGTTTGTTCCAATGAAGGCAACAAGATTAAACAAGTTGTGTAACATAATATAATAAATATTAAATGCTAACATATATTGAGTATTTATAATATTCTAGGCATCGCATGCAGAATTTTACATGCATTCTTTTTTTTTTTTTTTTTTTTTTTTTTTTTGAGACAGAGTCTCGCTCTGTCGCCCAGGCTGGAGTGCAGTGGCGCAATCTCGGCTCACTGCAAGCTCCGCCTCCCGGGTTCACGCCATTCTCCTGCCTCAGCCTCCGAGTAGCTGGGACTACAGGCGCCCGCCACCGCGCCCGGCTAATTTTTTGTATTTTTTAGTAGAGACGGGGTTTCACCGTGGTCTCGATCTCCTGACCTCGTGATCCGCCCGCCTCGGCCTCCCAAAGTGCTGGGATTACAAGCGTGAGCCACCGCGCCCGGCCGCATTCTTTTATTTAATCTTTATAACATCCCAATGAGATAACTACTATTATTATCTCTGTTTAACAGATGGGTATATTGAGGCTTGGATAACTTAATTATACATAAAGCCTATCAGTAGGCTGCCATAATAGGAACAGATTAAAAGATCAGCAGAAAATAATTTTCTTTAGCTTAAGAGAACCTAATAATTCTAGTGGTAGTCAGTATATAAATCAATATTCCTATCTTGAAGAGGATAAAATTATTAAGCCTAGAGGCCATCTTAGTTGGAGTGTCAGTAAGCAAATTGGTGATTGGGGATAAATGATTCCCATATACATAGCTGTTTATCCCTGGAAATGTAAAGCAAGTCTGCAATCGGCTGGTCTGACATACAACCGAGAAGAAAACACATCCTTACATGTGTTACCTATGCAGTCCAGTAAGAGACCCTATTGATGCAGCTTATATGGTAGAGCTTTTCCTAAGGTTCCTGTTTCTGTGTCAGCCATCCTGACTTAACTGTACAGTTTCTGCTGTGTAATAATTGGAGCAGGGATATAGCTATATAATTCCTAACTGTGGCCCATTTTGCTGTGGCAATAAATTTTGGTATTCTTAACCTCACTGCCCCTCTGCTTTTTAATCTCCTTGTGTGCTAAGCTCCAGAGGTAATAAAGTAGTAATCACAAAAAATAGAAGCAATGTACTAATGTACACAAGTAGGTGGGATGACAGTAATTATCATCAATAATATGATTATTTCACATTACAAATATGAAAAATTAATTTACACATAGTTGTATTATTGACTAGCAAAAAATTAAGAATACTTGAATAATTTTAACAATATGAAATAATGATGACAATAATAATAGTAACATATCTATTAAGAAACCCACTATGTGTCTTCATCAAACTGAAGACATTACAGGCTGTATCCATTATTTCATTTAATTCTCATGAATATCATAGTGAGATAGGTATTATTGATAAGGAAACTAAACTTTAAGAGAGTTAATTAAACTTTGCAAGGTCACACAACTGTCTTACTTCAAAGCCAATGATTTTAATTATTATTTTACACTGCCTTAACTTGAGTTTTTGATTTCTAAAAATATGTTCTCTTCACTTTCATCTCTTCCTCCCTTTGCTTGGCAACATCTGATCATTCTTAAAGTCCCATCTCAGGCATCTCCTTGCCAAAGAATTTTCCTGATCTCTCTCTTCATGGTTTTCCTCCCTACTCCCCTCAAGGCTGGGTTAGGTGCTCTTTTTCTGTGCTCCCATAGCATATCTCTATAAAAGTAACTTCCATGTTGTATAGAAACCACTAGTTTATGTACTTGCCTTTACTGCTAGAACATAACAAATTCAAAAGCAAGCAGTAATCTTATTTCAGAACATCAAACAAATCGCATATCTTATTTCAGAACATCAAACAGATTGCATAGTACATGGTATATAGTAATAACTACTAAATTATACTATATATTATATAGTATATTATGCTATAGTATATATACATTATACTACATATTATATAGTAATAACTACTATAGTAATAACTACTAAATGTTGTTTTGACTGAATTAAACTGAATACTGTTAAGAATCCAACAGAAATACAAATTTTAAAGACCTCCGAGCAATAAAATAGATGTCATAAAGTCCATGCATGTATACATTGTCATGGAAGAACTTCTCAGGTATCATATGCATCTATTTGCTCTCATTTTACAAGTTTGGCTTTAAAGTTTCTTAGTCTATAGAAAATCAAAGATTGGATACTAGTAGACAACACAATAAAAATTATAAGAAATCCTCGTGGCTCAAAACTGAAGGAAAGAGAAACGATTTTTAAAAATATATAAAAGTGAAGCAGAATCTGGGCCAGCAAGATGGCCAAATAGGAACAGCTCTGGTCTGCAGCTCCCAGCGAGATCAACACAGAAGGTAAGTGATTTCTGCATTTCCAACGGAGGTACCTAGCTCATGTAACTGGGAATGATTAGACAGTGGGTGCAGACCACGGATGGTGAGCAGAAGCAGGGTGGGGCATCACCTCACCCAGGAAGCACAAGGGGTCAAAGAACTTCCTCCCCTAGCCAAGGGAAGCCATGAGGGAGTGTGCTGTGAGGAACAGTGCATTCTGGCCTATATACTACGTTTTTCCCATGGTCTTCACAACCCGCAGACAAGGAGATTCCCTCCAGTGCCTACGTCATCAGGGCCCTGGGTTTAAAGTGCAAAACTGGGCAGCCATTTGGGCAGACACCGAGCTAGCTGAAGGGCTTTCTTTTCATACCTCGCTAGCACCTGGAATGCCAGCAAGACAGAACCATTCACTTCCCAGGAAAGGGGGCTGAAGCCAGGGAGCCAAGTGGTCTAGCTCAGTGGATCCCAACCCCACAGAGCATAGCAAGCTAAGATCCACTGGTTTGAAATTCTCGCTGCCAGCACGGCAGTCTGAGGTCGATCTGGGAAGTGCCAGCTTGGTTGGGGGAGGGACATCATCATTACTGAGGCTTGAGTAGGTGGTATTGCCCTGACAGTGTAAACAAAGCCTTCAGGAAGTTTGACCTGGACAGAGCCCACCACAGCTCCACAAAGAGAATGTAGCCAGAGGGCCTCTCTAGATTCCTCCTTTCTGGGCAGGGCATCTCTGAAAGCAAGGCAACAGCCCCAGTCAGGGGCTTATAGATAAAACGCCCATCTTCCTGGGACAGAACACCTCGGGGAGGGGTGGCTGTGGGCGCAGTTTCAGCCGACTTAAACATTCCTGCCTGCTGGCTCTGAAGAGAGCAACAGATCTCTCAGCACAGTGCTCGAGCTCTGCTAAGGGACAGACAGCCTCTTCAAGTGGGCCCTTGACACCCATGCCTCCTGACTGGGAGACACCTCCCAGCAGGGATGGACAGACACCTCGTACAGGAGAGCTCCAGGTGGCATCTGGTGGGTGCCCCTCTAAGATGAAGCTTCCAGAGGAAGGAACAGGCAGCAATCTTTGCTGTTCTGCAGACTCCTGTCGTGATACCCAGGCAAACAGGGTCTGGAGTGAACCTCCAGCAAACTCCAGCAAACCTGCAGCAGAGGGCCTGACTGTTAGAAGGAAAACTGACAAACAGAAAGGAATAGCATCAACATCAACAAAAAGGACGTTCACACAAAAACCCCATCCAAAGGTCACCAAGATCAAAGGTAGATAAATCCATGAAGATGAGAAAAAAAGTATAAAAAGTCTGAAACTTCCAAAAACCAGAAAGCCTCTCCTCCTCCAAAGGGTCACAACTCCTCGCCAGCAAGGGAACAAAACTGGATGGAGAATGAGTTTGACGGATTGAAAGACGTAGGCTTCAGAGGTGGGTAATAACAAAATCCTCTGAGCTAAAGGAGCATGTTCTAACCCAATGAAAGGAAGCTAAGAACCTTGAAAAAAGGTTAAAGGAACTGCTAACTAGAATAACCAGTTTAGAGAAGAAGATAAATGACCTTGGAGCTGAAAAAAACAGCACATGAAGCATACACAAGTATCAATAGCCAAATTGATCAGTGAAAGAAGGGATATCAGAGATTGAAGATGAACTTAATGAAATAAAGCGTGAAAACAACATTAGAGAAAAAAGAATGAAAAGGAATGAACAAAGCCTCCAAGAAATATGTAACTATGTGAAAAGACCAAACCTACGTTTGATTGGTGTACTTGAAAGTGATGGGGAGAATGGAACAGAGTTGGAAAACACTCTTCAGGATATTATCCAGGAGAACTTCCCCAATCTAGCAAGACAAACCAACATTCAAATTCAGAAAATAAAGAGAATATTACAAAGATACTCCTAGAGAAGAGCAACCTCAAGACACATAATCATCAGATTCACCAAGGTTGAAATGAAGGAAAAAATGTTAAGGGCAGCCAGAGAGAAAGGTCGGGTTACCCACAAAGGGAAGCCCATCAGACTAACACCAGGTCTCTCTGCAGAAACCCTACAAGCCAGAAGAAAGTTGGGGCCAATATTCAACACTATTAAAGAAAAGAATTTTCAAACCAGAATTTCATATCCAGCCAAACTAAGCTTCATAAGCGAAGGGGAAATAAAATCCTTTACAGACAAGCAAACGCTGAGAGATTCTGCCACCACAAGGCCTGCCTTACAAGAGCTCCTGATGAAAGTACTAAATATGGAAACAAAAAACTGGTACTGGCCACTGCAAAAACATACCATATTGTAAAGACCATAGACACTATGAAGAAACTGCATCAACTAACGGGCAAAATAACCAGCTAGCATCATAACGACAGGATCAAATTTACACATAACAATATTAACCTTAAATGTAAATGGGCTAAATGCCCCAATTAAAAGACACAGACTGGCAAATTGGATAAAGAGTCAAGACCCATTGGTATGCTGTATTAAGGAGACCCATCTTATGTGCAAAGACACACATAGGCTTACAATAAAGGGATGGAGAACTGTTTACCAAGCAAATGGAAAGAAAAAAAAAAGCAGGGGTTGCAATCCTAATCTCTGATAAAACAGTCTTAAACAAAGATAAAAAAAGACAAACAAGGGCATTACATAATGGTAAAGGGATCAATACAAGAAGAAGAGGTAACTATCCTAAATATAGATGCAACCAATACAGGAGCACCCAGATTCATAAAGTAAGTTCTTAGAGACCTACAAAAAAACTTAGACTCCCACACAATAATAGTGGGAGACTTTAACTCCCCCACTGTCAATATTAGACAGGCCAATGAGACAAAAAATTAACAAGGCTATTCAGGACTTGAACTCAGCTCTGGACCAAGTGGACCTAATAGACAACTACAGAACTCTGCACCACAAATCAACAGAATATACATTCTTCTCAGCACCACAATGCACTTATTCTAAAATTGACGACATAATTGGAAGTAAAATATTCCCCAGCAAATGCAAAAGAACAAAAATCATAACAGTCTTTCAGACCACAGTGAAATCAAATTAGAACTCAGGATTGAGAAACTCACTCAAAACCACAAAACTACATGGAAACTGAACAACCTTCTCCTGAATGACAACTGGGTAAATAATGAAATTAAGGGAGAAATAAATAATTTCCTTGAAACCAATGAGAACAAGGACACAATGTACCAGAATCTCTGGGACACAGCTAAAGCAGTGTTTAGAGAGAAATTTATAGCACTAAATGCCCACAGAAGAAAGCAAGAAAGATCTAAAATTGACACCCTAACATCACAGTTAAAAGAACTAGAGAAGCAAGAGCAAACATATTCAAAAGCTAGCAGAAGACAAGAAATAACTAAGATCACAGTAGAACTGAAGGAGATAGAGACATGAAAAACCCTTCAAAAAAATCAATGAATCCAGGTGCTGGATTTTTGAAAAGATTAACAAAATACATAGATAACTAGCCAGCCTAATAAATAAGAAAAGTGAGATGAATCAAATAGACACAATAAAAAATGATAAAGGGGATATCATCACTGATCCCACAGAAATACAAACTACCATCAGAGAATACAAGCACCTCTATGCAAACAAACTAGAAAATCTAGAAGAAATGGATAAATTCCTAACCACATATACCCTCCCAAGACTAACCCAGGAAAAAGTCAAATCCCTGAACAGACAAATAAGTTCTAAAATTGAGGCAGTAATTAATAGCCTACCAACCCAAAAAAGCCCAAGACCAGATGGATTTACAGCCGAATTCTACCAGAGGTACAAAGAGGAGTTGGTACCATTCCTTCTGAAACTATTCCAAACAATAGAAAAAGAGAGACTCCTCCCTAACTCATTTATGAGGCCAGGGTCATCCTGATACCAAAACCTGGCAGAGACACAACAACAACAAAAAAATTTCAGGCCACTATCCCTGATGAATGTCAATGCAAAAATCCTCAATAAAATACTGGCAAACCGAATACATGAGCACATCAAAAAGCTTACCCACCACGATCAAGTTGGCTTCATACCTGGGATGCAAGCTTGATTCAATGTATGCAAATCAATAAACATAATCCATCACATAAATAGAACCAATGACAAAAACCACATGATTATCTCAATAGATGTGGAAAAGGCCTTTGATAAAATTCAATACCCCTTCATGCTAAAAACTCTCAATAAACTAGGTATTGAAACATATTTCAAAATAATAAGAGCTATTTATGAGAAACCCACAGCCAATATCATACTCAATGAGCAAAAGCTGGAAGCATTCCCTTTGAAAACCGGCACAAGATAAGGATGAGGTCTCTCACCACTCCTATTCAACATAGTATTGGAAGTTCTGGCCAGGGCAATCAGGCAAGAGAAAGAAATAAAGGGTATTCAAATAGGAAGGGAGGAAGTCAAATTGTCTCTGTTTGCAGATGACATGATTGTATATTTAGAAAACCCCATTGTCTCAATCCAAAATCTCCTTAAGCTGATAAGCAACTTCAGCAAAGTCTCAGGATACAAAATTAATTTGCAAAAATCACAAGCATTCCTATACACCAATAACAGACAAACAGAGAGCCAAATCGTGAGTGAACTCACATTCTCAATTGCTACAAAGAGAATAAAATACCTAGGAATACAATTTACAAGGGACATGAAGGACCTTTTCAAGGAGAACTACAAACCACTGCTCAAGGAAATAAGAGAGGACACAAACAAATGGAAAAGCATTCCATGCTCATGGATAGGAAGAATCAATATTGTGAAAATGGCCACACTGCTCAAAGTACTTTATAGATTCAATGCTATCCCCCTCAAGCTACCATTGACTTTCTTCACAGAATTAGAAAAAACTACTTTAAATTTCATATGGAAGCAAAAAAGAGCCTGTATAGCCAAGACAATGCTAAGCCAAAAGAACAAAGCTGGAGGCATCATGCTACCTGACCTCAAACTATACTACAAGGCTATAGTAATGAAAACAGCATGCTTCTGGTACCAAAACAGATATACAGACCAATGGAACAGAACCAAGACCTCAGAAATAACTCCACACATCTTCAACCATCTGATCTTTGACGAACCTGACAAAAACAAGCAATGGGGAAAGGATTCCCCATTTAATAAATGGTGGTGGGAAAACTGGCCAGCCATATGCAAAAAACTGAAACTGGACCCCTTCCTTACACCTTATATAAAAATTAGCACTAGATGGATTAAAGACTTAAACTTAAGAACTAAAACCACAAAACCCTAGAAGAAAAGCTAGGCAATATCATTCAGGACGTAGGCATGGGCAAACACTTGATGACTAAAATACTAAAAGCAATGGCAATAAAAGGCAAAATTGACAAATGGGATCTAATTAAAGTAAAGATCTTCTGTACAGCAAAAGAAACTATCATGAGAGTGAACACGCAACCTACAGAATGGGAGAATATTTTTGCAATCTATCCATCTGACAAAGGGCTAATATCCACAATCTACAAGGAACGTAAGCAAATTTACAAGAAAACAACAAACAACCTCATCTAAAAGTGGGCAAATTATATGAATAGACACTTCTCAAAAGAAGACATTTATGCGGCCAACAAACATGAAAAACAGCTCATCATTACTGGTCATTAGAGAAATGCAAATCAAAACCCCAATGAGATACAATCTCATGCCAGTTAGAATGGCGATCATTAAAAAGTCAGGAAACAGGCCGGCGTGTTGGCTCACTCTTGTAATCCCAGCGGTTTCGGAGGCTGAGGCGGGTGGATCACAAGGTAAAGAGATGGAGACCATCCTGATCAACATGGTATAATCCCATCTCTACTAAAGTAAATACAAAAATTAGCTGGGCATGGTGGCACATGCCTATAGTCCCAGTTACTTGGGACGCTGGGGCAGGAGAATCGCTTGAACCCAGGAAGCAGAGGTTGCAGTGAGCCGAGATCACACCACTGCACTCCAGCCTGGTGACAGAGCGAGACTCCATCTCAAAAAAAAACAAAGAAAAAAGTCAGGAAATAAGAGATGCTGGAGAAGATGTAGAAAAAATAGGAATGCTTCTTTGAAAACTGGCACAAGACAGGGATGCCCTCTCTCACCACTCCTATTCAACATAGTGTTGGAAGTTCTGACCAGGGCAATCAGGCAGGAGAAAGAAATAAAGGGTTTTCAATTAGGAAAACAGGAAGTCAAACTGTCCCTGTTTGCAGATGACATGATTGTATATTTAGAAAACCCCATAGTCTCAGCCTCAAATCTCCTTAAGCTGATAAGCAACTTCAGCAAAGTCTCAGGATACAAAATCAATGTGCAAAAATCACAAGCATTCCTATACACCAATAACAGAGAACCAAATCATGAGTGAACTCCCATTCACAATTGCTACAAAGAGAATACAATACCTAGGAATCCAACTTACAAGGGATGTGAAGGACCTCTTCAAGGAGAACTTCAAACCACTGTTCAACGAAATAAAAGAGGACACAAACAAATGGAAGAACATTCCATGCTCATGGGTAGGAAGAATCAATATCATGAAAATGGCCATACCGCCCAATGTAATTTATAGATTCAATGCCATCCCCATCAAGCTACCAATGACTTTCTTCACAGAATTGAAAGAATCTACTTTAAAGTTCATATGGAACCAAAAAAGGACCCGCATTGCCAAGACAATCCTAAGCCAAAAGAACAAAGCTGGAGGCATCACGCTACCTGACTTCAAACTATACTACAAGGCTATAGTAACCAAACAGCATGGTACTGGTACCAAAACAGATATATAGACTAATGGAACAGACCAGAGCCCTCAGAAATAATACCATACATCTACAACCATCTGATCTTTGACAAACCTGAAAAAAAACAAGAAATGGGCAAAGGATTCCCTATTTAATAAATGATGCTGGGAAAACTGGCTAGCCATATGTAGAAAGTTGAAACTGGATCCCTTCCTTACATCTTATACAAAAATTAATTCAAGATGGATTAAAGACTTAAATGTTAGACTTAAAACCATAAAAACCCTAGAAGAAAACCTAGGCAATACCATTCAGGACATAGGCATGGGCAAGGACTTCATGTCTAAAACACCAAAAGCAATGGCAACAAAAGCCAAAATTGACAAATGGGATCTAATTAAACTAAAGAGCTTCTGCACAGCAAAAGAAACAACCATCAGAGTGAACAGGCAACCTACAGAATGGGAGAAAATTTTTGCAATCTACTCATCTGACAAAGGGCTAATATCCAGAATCTACAAAGAACTTAAACAAATTTACAAGAAAAAAACAAACAGCCCCATCAACAAGTGGGTGAAGGATATGAACAGACACTTCTCAAAAGAAGACATTTATGCAGCCAACAGACACATGAAAAAAATGCTCGTCATCACTAGCCATCAGAGAAATGCAAATCAAAACCACAATGAGATACCATCTCACACCAGTTAGAATGGCGATCATTAAAAAGTCAGGAAACAACAGGTACTGGAGAGGATGAATAGGAACACTTTTACACTGTTGGTGGGACTGTAAACTAGTTCAACCATTGTGGAAGTCAGTGTGATGAGTCCTCAAGGATCTAGAACCAGAAATACCATTTGACCCAGCCATCCCATTACTGGGTATATACCCAAAGGATTATAAATCATGCTGCTATAAAGACACATGCACATGTATGTTTATTGCGGCACTATTCACAATAGCAAAGACTTGGAACCAACCCAAATGTCCATCAATGATAGACTGGATTAAGAAAACATGGCACATATACACCATGGAATACTATGCAGCCATTAAAAAGGATGAGTTCATGTCCTTTGTAGGGACATGGATGAAGCTGGAAACCATCATTCTCAGCAAACTATCACAAGGACAAAAAACCAAACACTGCATGTTCTCACTCATAGAACATGAGAACACTTGGAAACTCATGAACGTTGTTCTCACTCATGAACAATGAGAACACTTGGAAATAGGAAGGGGAACATCACACACTGGGGCCTGTCATTGGGTGGAAGGAGAGGGGAGGGATAGCATTAGATAGCAACCCTAGAACTTAAAGTATAATAATAAAATAAAATAAATATAATAACAAAATAAAAGTTAAAAAATAAACATAGAAAAATAGGAATGCTTCTACAGTGTTGTTGGGAGTATAAATTAGTTCCACCATTGTGGAAGACTTTGTGGCGATTCTTCAAGGACCTAGAACCAGAAATACCATTTGACCAAGCAATCCCATTTCTGGGTATGTATCCAAAGGATTATAGATGATTCTACTATAAAGACACATGCATATGTATGTTTATTGCAGCACTATTCACTATAGCAAAGACTTGAAACCAACCCAAATGCCCACCAATGATAGACCGGATAATGAAAATGTAGCACATATACACCATGGAATGATACTGTGCAGCTATTAAAAAAGACAAGTTCATGTCCTTTGCAGGGACGTGGATGAAGCTGGAAACCATCATTCTCAGCAAACTAACACAGCAACAGAAAACCAAACACTGCATATTCTCACTCATAATTGGGAATCGAACAATGAGAACACATGGACATAGGGAGGGGAACATCACACATGGTGGCCTGTTGGGGGTTGTGGGGGTTGGGAGGCTAGGGGAGGGATAGCATTAGGAGAAATACCTAATGTAGATGACGGGTTGATGGGTACAGCAAACCACCATGGTACGTGTATAAGTATGTAATAAACCTGCGCATTTTGCACATGTATTCCAAAACTTAAAGTATAATAAACTATATATAAATATATATAATTATATATATTTCACATATATATGTGTGTGTGAAAAAAACCCACAAAATAATACCACAAGCTGCTAGGAATAGTTAATATACTGTCCTGCATCTTAATAATTCTTGAAGTACAATACCATATAAGAAATATTGTAAATAATGTTGAACCTGAAAACTCAAGCAAAGCTTAAACTATAAGTAATATTTTAAAAGGCAAAATATGTCATATATTTCATATTTCCATTAATAATGATTAAATTTGAAACTTTCTAATACTTTAGTTATAATGGTATAAAACAGTGGTCTTTTTTTGTTATTGGGTTTTTTTTTATTATTACACTTTAAGTTCTAGGGTACATGTGCACAACATGCAGGTTTGTTGCATATGTATACATGCTCCATGTTGGTGTGCTGCACCCATTAACTCATCATTTACATTAGATATATCTCCTAATGCTATCCTTCCCCAATCTCCCCACCCCACGACAGGCCCTGGTGTGTGATATTCCCTTTCCTGGGTCCAAGTGTTCTCATTGTTCAATTCCCACCTGTGAGTGAGAACATGTGGTGTTTGGTTTTCTGTCCTTGGGATAGTTTGCTGAGAATGATGGTTTCCAGCTTCATCCATGTCCCTACAAAGGACAGGAACTCATCAGTTTTTATGACTGCATAGTATTCCATGGTGTATATGTGCCACATTTTCTGAATCCAGTCTATCACTGATGGACATTTGGGTTGGTTCCAAGTCTTTACTATTGTGAATAGTGCCGCAATAAACATACGTGTGTGTGTGTGTCCTTATAGCAGCATGATTTATAATCCTTTGGGTATATACCCAGTAATGGGATGGCTGGGTCAAATGGTATTTCTAGTTCTAGATCCTTGAGGACTTGCCACACTGTCTTCCACAATGGTTGAACTAGTTTACAGTCCCACCAACAGCGCAAAAGTGTTCCTATTTCTCCACATCCTCTCCAGTACCAGTTGTTTCCTGACTTTTTAATGATTGCCATTCTAACTGGGGTGAGATGGTATCTTACTGTGGTTTTGATTTGCATTTCTCTGATGGCCAGTGATGATGAGCATTTTTTCATGTGTCTGTTGGCTGCATAAATGTCTTCTTTTGAGAAGTGTCTGTTCATATCCTTCACCCACTTTTTGATGGGGTTGTTTGATTTTTTCTTGTAAATTTGTTTAAGTTCTTTGTAGATTCTGGATATTAGCCCTTTGTCAGATGAGTAGGTTGCAAAAATTTTCTCCCATTCTGTAGGTTGCCTGTTCACTCTGATGGTAGTTTCTTTTGCTGTGCAGAAGCTCTTTAGTTTAATTAGATCCCATTTGTCAATTTTGGCTTTTGTTGCCTTTGCTTTTGGTGTTTTAGACATGAAGTCCTTGCCCATGCCTATGTCCTGAATGGTATCGCCTAGGTTTTCTTCTAGGATTTTTATGGTTTGAGGTCTAACATTTAAGTCTTTAATCCATCTTGAATTAATTTTTGTATAAAGTGTAAGGAAGGGATCCAGTCTCAGCTTTCTACATATGGCTAGACAGTTTTCCCAGCAACATTTATTAAATAGGGAATCCTTTCCCTATTTCTTGTTTTTGTCAGGTTTGTCAAATATCAGATGGTTGTAGATGTGTGGTGTTAATTCTGAGGGCTCTGTTCAAACAGTGGTCATTTTTATCAGTTAATGCATAGTAGGCTAAAAAAATATTTATATATAGATAAAATAACAGGTTAAAAATGAGCATAATTTTGTACTATTAAAATTTTAAAAGAGCAGTTATAAACAAACATTCAGTATACCTATGATACCAAGAAAACATTATAAAATGATCACATTATTAATATAAACTAGGATTATTTAATTTGAATTAAAATAAATTTAATGTTTAGGCAAGATTTATTATGGTAATTCTCAATGAGTGTATTGCCACTAATTATTATTCCCAAGTAAAAGGAACTTGTTGATGTATATAGGATATGGCTACTTTTGTTTTTTTTTGAGACAAAGTCTCACTCTGTTGCCCAGGCTGAAGTGTAGTGGTACCATCTTCACTCACTGCAACCTCCACCTCCTGGGCTCAAAGGATTCTTGTGCCTCAGCCTCCCAAGTAGCTGGGATTACAGGCACGTGCCACCATGCCCAGCTAATTTTTTGTGTGTTTCTAGTAGAGGCAGGGTTTTGCCATGTTGCCCAGGCTCGTCTCGATCTCCTGACCTCAGATGATCCACCCGCCTTAGCCTCCCAAATTGCTGGGGTTACAGGCGTGAGGCAAGGCACCCAGCCGGATATGGTTACTTTAAACACAAAATAATATTTTACTAAATATTGTTATTTTTGTATTTTTCGACACCTTAAAATTTAGTACTTTTTATTACATTAATATACATAACTTTATCTTTCGAACAAACTGTAATCTTCCGACTTCAGAATGTAAGATCTTAAAGTACAGACACTTGGTTATGTATTTAAGTCTTTCACATGCAATATTAATGGGCACATTGCTTCTGCTTAATAAATCCTGCTACTTGTAATATGCATGGCCAGAAGTCCTTTACTGTTAAAATTAAAGTGTATAATACTTGTCTAAATGTTCATTAAGAATCCTGAAATAATTAACACTTGTAATTTACAATTTTATAATAATCATCAGAGATATGTCTACAAGACAACAAGTCAATTGTGTTAATATGGAGGATTCAGTTGTATTTATAATTATGTAAAACTTTAAACAATATGTTAACATTAAAAATCATCGGCAATTTTTGGTCTCTGCTTCGTATCCCTCTTTCCCTAAAGAAAAAATGCATACCTGTTTTTGCAGGTCTTGTATTCTACTTTAAGAATTGGTTTACAAGATTCAGATTTTCTTCCTTCTCTTTGACTTTTTCCTAAAGAAAAAAAAGATTTAGTTGAATCTAATTTAAATTATATTCATCTGTTAAGAATTAAAAAATTTGACTAAAGGAATTTAAAGATAAAGGAATAATAATGTAATTATATGTTTGTCATCACAGGATAAACTTATATCTATGAATCCTAATATTTTTGTTGAATTTGTAAACAATCTTTAGAGTTGCAATAATTGTCTGCTATATAATTCATAAAATTACCTGTACAATTATATAACTTTTATCACTTTACATCCTTCACACATAAATCTAATTTCATGTGGAGTTATTTTAATTATTTAATTTTGAAGACAAAATAAGTTTAGAATTGAAGACCACACATGCATACTTATCTACATAATGAAATGTATTACTATTGCTATGGTTTGAATGTGTCCCCCAAAATTCATGTGTTGGAAACTTAATCCCCAATGCAACAGTATTGAGAATGAGACTTTTAAGAGGTGATTAGGACATGGGGGCTTTGCCCTCATGGATGAATTAATACAGTTATTGTGAGAGTGGTTTGGTTATCATGGGAGTGGTTTTCTGATGAAAGGATTAGCTCAGCCCCCTTCCCTCTCTTCCACATCCTTCAACATGTGATACCTTCCACCATGTTATAACACAGTAAGAAGTCCCTCATCAGATGTTGCCCCTCAATCTTGGACTTGCCAGCCTCCAGAATCATAAGCCAAATAAACCTCTATTGTTTATACATCACGTAGTGTGTAGTATTCTGTTACAGCAGCACGAAACAGACTAGGACAACAATGACAATCCATACTAAGATCAATATTTTATCTATAATACATGCAAACTCCTTCATGATTTTTAAAAATCATTTTAATGATGTATTCATTTTGCATAAAACAAAAATGATAATTTCTTATAGGGGATGGGTTATTCTGTTTAGACTCCGTAAGATTTTGAATAAAGGATCAAAAAGAGAAGGAAATAGAAGTGAAGCTACTTCTGTACATAACATGCTTATCTTCCTAGTTATCCTTTCAGTTTAATTCTATGTCTCATTTTGGTTAAATTGGCATGTGTTCTGAAATGCAATATTTCTTTTTTATTTTCAGTAAGTACCCTTATTTATTCTTGTATTACCACAGTTGTTTATCTAGTACATAGATATCTAGGTAATACATTGTTTATCTATTACATATCTATTACATAGAAGTTTACATGCATATAGCTTTAAGTTTTCAGATTAGCTTCAGAATAACATAAGCAAATCCAAACAGGATATCAAGATAGCTTTATTCAACTTGTTTAAAGGGCAAGGAATTAACAAAAAACAAATCAATATCTGCTGCTTGGCATGCTTTCTGAAATTGCCTTTTCTTTATTTTACCCTATGTTGACTAAAGAAGAAACAAATAATAAAAAATTGACCATAATCATTCACACTGTACAAAAATATACATATCTGTGCCATATGTAAGATAGAATTGCTGACATTATATTTAGATGTTGATGCCTTAGAAAGAGAAAACTTTTGCTCAGGGACTTGTCTGAACAATAGTCTTTTTTTTTTTCTTTGAGACAGAGTCTCGCTCTGTCACCCAGGCTGGAGTGCAGTGGTGCAATCTTGGCTCATTGCAACCTCCGCCTCCTGAATTCAAGTGATTCTCCTGCCTCAGCCTCCCAAGTAGCTGGAACTACAGGTGTGTGCCACCATGCTCAGCTAACTTTTTGTATTTTTAGTAGAGACAGAATTTCACAGTGTTAGCCAGGATGGTCTCAATCTTCTGACCTCGTGATCCACCTGTTCTCAGCCTCCCAAAGTGCTGGGATTACAGGCATGAGCCACCAAGCCCAGCGCTGAACAAT
Organism: Symphalangus syndactylus; assembly: GCF_028878055.3. NCBI lineage: Eukaryota > Metazoa > Chordata > Mammalia > Primates > Hylobatidae > Symphalangus > Symphalangus syndactylus. Next base: position 45,033,693 of record NC_072443.2, on the reverse strand, counting down.
AGTCTTAAGATTGAGAAATAGATGGTTGGAGATTACTGGCTTTGGTAATGACGTGGGAATAGAGAGAAATAAAAAAAGTGATACAGCCAGGGGAGAGATCCACTCCCCTTAGTTTATATGTCTTTTCCATCCAGCACTTCACTAAATTGTCAAACCATTAATTAAACAAAACAGTATATTTGCAGTTGTTTGTATATATTAAAGCATTTTTAATCAATGTACATCAGAGTCATCAATTGATTTCAGTGGGAAAGAATAATTATACAATTACTTGTTAAGTTAATGTTTTCCTTCAATTTCCAACTCTACCAATTTATTCTTAGGAGAGAATTTTTGTGCTTTGATTATATTTATTGACTGTCAGTAATTGAAACATGATTAAATGTCATGTTGTGTATAACAACATTATCAACAATTACATTTCTTACTATTCCTAACATTCAGAGTAGTGTACCAAGTGTTATGGTATTAAAAAACTAAATTCCAGAGGCTTAAAATTCACTGTATTAAAAAATAAGTAAAAATGACAATATGAAGTACTATAATGAAATGAGTGATAAGCATAAAGTGCTGTAGAGGTTGAGATTAAAACTGGTTTATTGACAGGCCAATTTGACTAGATTAAAAGATCTGTGAAGGGAAATAGGTGAAATAATGTTAATGAAGTACAAAATAGCCAATCAATGGCAATCTCTAAACTTATTTTCAGTATAAACAATGGAGAGTTAAGAGAAGCTTTCAAGTTAGGGAGTGACAAGTGTAAAGCAATGTTTCAAAAATATTAATGTGACTTCATTTAATAGAGCAATTTTGAGGGTGTAAGAGACTGATGCTAGAAGAACACAGAGATTATCGCAATAGCACAGAAAAAAACATAGAAAAAAGAATGAAGGAGTATGAACAATCTCAAAGAAATGTGGAATACCATTAATCACAAGAATATACATAATGGAAATAGAAGAAAAGGAAAGAAAGGAATACAAACATTTTTTAAAATAATGGTTGAAAACTTTCCTAAATTTGATGAAAAACATTATCCATGCTTTAAGAAGTTCAATAAACTCCAAGTAGGATAAAGAAATCTCTACTCAGACACATCCCAGTAAACATGCTTAAAAGAAAAAAAAAACACCTTGAAAGCAGTGTGTACAAAAGAACCCTATTAAGATTAACTGCTAACTTTTAGAAACAATGGAGGCTGAAAGGCAATGGAATGTGATACGACATATTTAACATAGTAGAAGAAAAAAAATCTGCCAACCAAGAGTCTTATGTTGAGCAAAACTCTTTCAAAAATAAAGATGAAATAAAGATAATTTCCAGATAAACAAAAACTGAGAGAATTTGTTGATAACAGAGCTATCTTACAAAAAATACTAAAAATAGACCTTCAGGCTGAAAGAAAGTGAGCCCAGCAAGTAACTTAAGTCTACACAAAGAACAGAGTACCAGTAAAGGTAACTAGGTAGATAATTACAATGGCATAATTGCATATTTATTCTCCAACCACCTCTTAACTGACTTAAAATCAATTATATAAAACAATGTGTATATAATTGTATTGTGAGATCTGTATATATATTTGAAAATAACAACAAAAAGGAGGTGGGTGAGACACAGCTATATTGGAATGAGGAGAAGATACCAGTTGGTAATTTGAATCTACAGCAACAAAGGAAGAAAACCAAAAATGATAAGCAAAAACGTCAATGTAACAGATTCTATGAATATATACTTGATCTACATTTTTGTCAACATCCTTAAAAGACATACAATTATATAAGATTTAATAATAATTTAAATCAAACAATGTATTATTGGATTTGCAGCACATATAGATATAACATGTATAACAAAAAATTGGACAAAAAAAGGAGAAGAGCCGAGCACAATGGCTGATGTCTGTAATCCCAGCAATTTGGGAGGCCAAGGTGGGTGGATCACCTGAAGTCAGGAGTTCGAGACCAGCTTGGCCAACATGGTGAAACCCCATCTCTACCAAAAATACAAAAATTAGCCAGGTGTGGTGGCACGTGCCTGTAATCCCAGCTACTTGGGAGGCTGAGGCACGAGAATCCCTTGAACCCAGGAGGGGGCCAATATCATCATTCTTAAAGAAAATAATTTTCAAATGAGAATTTCAGATCGAGCCAAGCTAAGCTTAATAAGCATATAAATAAAATGCTTTCCAGACAAGGCAAATAAATGTTGAGGGATATTGTCACCACCAGGCCTGCCTTACAAGAGCTCCTGAAGGAAGCACTAAACATGGAAAAAAAAAAAAACAGTATTGGCCACTGCAAAAACATACAAAAATATAAAGACCAATGACACTATGAAGAAACTGCGTCAACTAATGTACAAAATAACCAGCTAGCATCATAATGATAGGATCAAATTCACACATAACAATATTAACTTTTAATGTAAATGGGCTAAAGTCTCCAATTAAAGACAAGACAGGCAAATTGGATAAAGAATCAAGACCCATTGATGTGCTGCATCAGAAGACCCATCTCACATGTAAAGACACACTTAGGCTCAAAATAAAAAGATGGAGGAATATTTACCAAGCAAATGGAAAGCAAGAAAATAGCAGGGGTTGCAATCCTAGTCTCTGATAAAACAGACTTTAAACCAACAAAGATCAAAAAAGGAAAAGAAGGGCATTACATAATGGTAAAGGGATCAATGCAACAAGTAGAGCTAACTATCCTAAACATATATGAACCCAATACAGTAGCATCCACATACTGGGATATGAGCCAATATCCCACCCAGAATCATAAGACAAGTTCTTAGAGACCTACAGAGAGACTTGGGCTCCCGCATAGTAATAGTGGGAGAATTTCACACCCCACTATCAATATTAGACAGATCAACAAGACAGAAAATTAACAAGGATATTCAGGACTTGAACTCGGCCCTGGACCAAGAGGACCTAATAGACATCTGCAGAACTCTCCACCACAAATAAACAAAATATACATTCTTCTCAGTGCCACATAACACTTATTCTAAAATCGACCACATAATTGGAAACAAAACACTCCTCAGCAAATGCAAATGAATAGAAATAATAACAAACAGTCTTTCAGACCACAGTGCAATCAAATTAGAACTCAGGATTAAGAAACTCACTCAAAACCACACAACTAATGGAAATTGAATAACCTGCTCCTGAATGACTACTGGGTAAATAACAAAATTAAGGCAGAAATAAACAAGTTATTTGAAACCAATGAGAACAAAGAGAGAGACAATGAACCCAGAATATCTGGGACACAGCTAAAGCAGTGTTAAGAGCAGAATTTATAGCACTAAATGCCTACATCAGAAAGCAAGAAAGATAAAAAATCAACACACTAACATCACAATGAAAAAAACTAGAGAAGAAAGAGCAAACAAATTCAAAAGCTAGCAGAAGACAAGAAATAACTAAGATCAGAGTGGAACTGAAGGAGACAGAGACATGAAAAACCCTTCAAAAAATCAATGAATCCAGGACCTGGTTTTTTGAAAAGATTAACAAAATAGACTGCTAGCTAGACTAATGAAGAAGAAAAGAGAGAAGAAACAAATAGACACAATAAGAAATGATAAAGGGGATATCACCACTGATCCCACAGAAATACAAACTACCACCAGAGAATACTATTAGCACCTCTATGCAAATAAACTAGAAAATCTGGAAGAAATGGGTAAATTCCTGGACACATACACCCTCCCAAGACTAAAACAGGAAGAAGTTAAATCCTGGAATGTACCAATAACAAGCTCTGAAATTGAGGCAGTAATTAATAGCCTACCAAATAAAAAAGTCCAAGAACGGATGGATTCACAGCCAAATTCTACCAGAGGTACAAAGAAGAGCTGGAACCATTCCTTCTGAAACTATTCCAAAAAAAGAAAAAGAGGGACTCCTCCCTAACTCATTTTGTGAGGCCAGCATCATCCTGATACCAAAACCTGGCAGAGACACAACAAAAAAAGAAAATTTCAGGCCAATATCCCTGATGAACATCAATATGAAAATATTCAATAAAATACTGGCAGACCAAATCCAGCAGCACATCAAAAAGCTTACCCACCATGATCAAGTCGACTTCACCCCTGAGATGCAAGGCTAGTTCGACATACACAAGTCAATAAACATAATCCATCACATAAACAGAACGAATGACAAAATCCACATGATTATCTCAATAGATGCAGAAAAGGCCTTTGATCAAATTCAACATCGCTTCATGCTAAAAACTCTCAATAAACTAGGTATTGATAGAACATATGTAAAAATAATAAAAGCTATTTATGACAAACCCACAGCCAATATCATACTGAATGTGCAAAAGCTGGAAGCATTCCCTTTGAAAACTGGCACAAGACAAGGATGCGGTCTCTCACCACTCCTATTTAGCATAGTATTAGAAGTTCTGGCCAGGGCAATCAGGCAAGAGAAAGAAATGAAATGTATTCAGTTAGGAAAAGAGGAAGTCATATTGTCCCTGTTTGCAGATGACATGATTGTATATTTAGAAAACCCCATTGTCTCAGCCCAAAATCTCCTTAAGCTGATAAGCAACTTCGGCAGAGTCTCAAGATACAAAATCAGTGTGCAAAAATCACAAGCATTCCTATACATTGATAATAGACAAGTGGGGAAGGGATTCCCTATTTAATAAATGGTGCTGGGAAAACTGGCTAGCCATATGCAGAAAACAGAAACTGGACCTCCTCCTTACACCTTATACAAAAATTAGCTCAATAAGAATTAAAGACTTAAATGTAAGATCTAAACCCATAAAAATCCTAGAAGAAAACCTACGCAATACCATTCAGGACATAGGCATGGGCAAAGACTTCATGACTAAAACATCAAAAGCAATGGCAACAAAAGCCAAAATTGACATATGGGATCCAATCAAACTTATGAGCTTCTGCACAGCAAAAGAAACTATCATCAGAGTGATAGGCAACCTACAGAATGGGAGAAAATTTTTACAAGCTATCCATCTGACAAAGGTCTAATATCCAGCATCTACAAGGAACTTAAACAAATTTACAAGAAAAAAAACCCATCAAAAAGTGGGAGAAGGATATGAACAGATACTTCTCAAAAGACATTTATGCAGCTAAGAAAGATATGAAAAAAGGTTCATCATCGCTGGTCATTAGAGAAATGTAAATCAAAACCACAATGAGATACCATCTCATGCCAGTTAGAATGGCTATTAAAGAGTCAGGAAAGAACAGACGCTGGTGAGTCTGTGAAGAAATAGAAATGCTTTTACACTGTTGGTGGCAGTGTAAATTACTTCAATCAATGTGGAAGACAGGGTGGTGGTTCCTCAAGGATCTAGAACCAGAAACACCATTTGACCCAGCAATCCCACTCCTGGGTATATATCCAAAGGATTATAAATCATTCTACTATAAAGACACATGCATGCATATGTTTATTGCAGCACTATTCACAATAGCAAAAACTTGGAACCAACCCAAATGTCCATCAATGGACTGGATTAAGAAAATGCAGCACATATACACCATGGAATACTATGCAGCCATAAAATAGAATGAGTTATGTCCTTTGCCAGGACATAGATGAAGCTGGAAGCCATCATTCTCAGCAAATTTACACAGGAACAGAAAACCAAACTCTCACTCATAATTGGGAGTTGAACAATGAGAACACATGGACCCAGGGAGGGGAATATCAAATACTGGGGCATGCTGTGGGGTAGGGTGTAAGGGGAGGGAGAGTATTAAGACAAATACCTAATGCATGCAGGGCTTAAAACCTAGATGATGGGTTGACAGGTGCAGCAAACCACCATGGCACATGTATACCTATGTAACAAACCTACACATTCTGCCTATGTATCCCAGAACATAAAGTAAATAAATAAACAGAAATTAAATGTTTTAAAAATATTCATTTAATGTTAAAAAATCAGTAAAGGAGGAGTACAAGGAAAAAAGGCATGAACATATGGAAAATAAAAACTAAATTTACAGACATCAATCTAACAGTACCAACAATAACATTAAATGTGAATTGATTAAACATTTCAATCAAAAGGAAGATATAGTATGACTGCACAAAACAAGCAAATAGTATCCAACTATATGCTTTCTACAGGAGACATGCTTTAGATCAAAGATACAAAAAAGTTTAAAGCAAACCATAAAAAAGGACATAACATGGAAATAGCAGCTGTAAGAAATCTTCAGTGGCTGTAATAATATCTGACTGAATAACAAATGAAAGAAACCAAAAATACTTTGTGAAGAATGAAATGAAGATATAACACACTAAAAATAATAGTATGCAGCTTAAGCAATGCTGAGAGGAAAATTTATAGCCATAAGCAAGTATGTTTAAAAAAGGAAAAGAAAATAAAAGAAAAGGAAAGGAAAGAAAAAAAGGCTGAGCCCAGTGGGTTGCACCTGTAATCCCAACACTTTGGGAGGCTGGGGTGGAAAGACTGCTTGAGTCCAGGGTATTGAGACCAGACTGGACAACACAGGTAGACCCTGTCTCAATCAATCAATCAATCAATAATCCGGGCATGGTAGCAAAGGCCTGTAGTCCCAACTACTTGAAAGGCTGAGGTGGGAGGATCACTTGAGCCAGGAGGTTGAGGCTGCAGTGAGCCATGATCCATGATCATGCCACTGCACTCCTGCCTGCGTGACAGAATGAGACCCTGTCTCAAAAAAAGAAGAAAAGAAAAAAAAATCTCAAATCAATATCCTCACCATTCACATTAAAACATAGAAAAAAAAACTAAACTGAAAGCAAACAGAAGAAAGGAAATAAAGATTATAGCAGAAATCAATGAAGTATTAAAGAAAAAAATACAAAAATAATCTAAAAGTTGGTTCTTTGAACACAGATAAAAGGAAAGACCTCCGTTTTTATGGACTGGGAGAAAATATTCCTGGGTGCGGTGGCTCATGCCTGTAATCCCAGCACTTTGGGAGGCCGAGGCAGGTGGATGAACTGAGGTAAAAAGTTCGAGACCAGCCTGACCAACATGGTGAAATCCCATCTCTACTAAAAATACAAAAAAATTAGCCAGGCATAGTGGTGGGAGGCTGAGGCAGGAGAATTGCTTGAACCCGGGAGGCGGAGGTTGCGGTGAGCCAAGATTGCGCCACTGCACTCCAGTCTGGGTGAGAGAGTAAGACTGTCTTTAAAAAAAAAAAAGAATTGATATTGTTAAAATCCCCATGCTATCCAAACTGATCTATAGATTCAATGAAATCCCTATGAAAATACCAAGGAAATACTTTACAGAAATAGAAAAAAAAAAATCCTAAAATTCACATGGAACCACAAAAGACCCCAAATAGCCAAAGTAATATTGAACAAGAATAACAATGCTGGAGGCATCCCACTTTCTGATTTCAAAATATATTACAAAGTTAAGTGGGATTGAATCAAACTAAAAAGCATCTGCAGAGCAAAGAAAACAAGCAATAGAGTGACAAATGTGTCCCGGGGGGCAGGGCCAGGGCTTGGATCCTACTGTGTGCCCAGTCTCCTTCTCTTCCCTGCGGATTCCACCATTCTCCCATCCTAATGGCATCGTTAGGGATTGGAAAGCAGGTATTGTTGGGAACCAGGGGATTTGAGCTGTAGTCCTGTCCCCACTGCTCACTGACTTCGTCCTTGGATGAGTCACTCAATCTATTAGTTTACTAAAGCAGAAAATGTGATATACACACACACACATACACACACACACTAATTCACTGAAATATTATTCAGCTTTTATAATAAAGTAAATCCTGACATTTATGACAACTTGGATGAACCTGGAGGATATTATGCTAGGTGAAACAATTCAGACACAGAAAGACAAATATTGCATTATCTCACATACACAAAAGTGGAAATATACTTAGAGAAAGTAGAATGGTGGTTGCGAGGGTGAAGCAGGGGAGGGGAAAAGGAAGACAATGACAATTATGTGTCGTGATGGACGTTAATTTATATAAAATATTGAGTTGTATACCTTAAATATATTCAATTTTTGTCTCTTATAATTCAATAAAGCTGAAAAAAAGTTGCCTCTTTGAAAAGGTCAAAACGATTGACAAAACATTAGCTAGGTTGACCAAGACAAGAAGAGAAACTAACATTATTATCATCAAGAGCGAAGGCCGGGCACGGTGGCTCACACCTGTAATCCCAGCACTTTGGGAAGCCGAGGTGGGCAGATCACGAGGTCAAGAGATCGAGACCATCCTGGCCAACACGATGAAATCCCATCTAAATTTAGTATAAAAAAATACAAAAATTAGCTGGGCATGGTGGCATGTGCCTGTAGTCCCAGCTACTCGGGAGGCCGAGGCTGAAGAATCGCTTGAACCTAGGAGGCAGAGGTTGCAGTGAGGGACCTGTTTCAGAGAATTAAAAAGATTGTAATGGAGTATTATGAATAACAATATTCCAACAAATCAGATAACCTGTACAAAATGGATGAATTCCTAGAAAAACACAAACTATCAAAACTGACGTTAGAAGATATGAATAGACATAACAAGTAATGAAATGAATTTGTAATTGGAAAAATCTCTCACAAAGAATAGCCCAGGCCCAGAGGACTTCACTGTTGAATTCTACCCAACATTTGAGGAATAATTAGTACCAATTTTTCACAAACCCTCCTAAAAAAACAGAAGAGGAGGAAACACTTTCCAACTCATTCTATGAGGCCACTTCTTACAGCAGTCTGTTATGTCCTCTAAATGTTAAACACAAAGTTACTTTTTTTTTTTTCAAGACAGGGAGGGCAGTGGCATGATCATAGCTTACTGCAGCCTGCAACTCCTGGGCTCAAGCAATCCTGGGCTCAAGCAATCCTAGTGCCTAGGCCTCAAAAAGCACCGATAAATGAATAAATAAAATATGATAAAATGGAATCTTATTCACCAATAAAAAGGAATAAAGTACTCGTACGACATGAATGAATCTTGAAAGAATTTCGTTAAGAGAAAAAAGCCAGTGACAACATGCCAAATATTTTATGGCTTTATTGCTTTGAAATGGCTATAACAGACAAATTCATACACACAGAGACTAAAGTAGTTATTGCCTAGGGTTGCAAGGTTTGGAGAGAAAGGGGAGTAGCTGGTAATAGGTACGAGGTTTCTTTTTAGAGTAATGAAAATATCGTAACATTGATTTGGTGATGGTTACAAACCTCACTGAATATACTCAAAATCATTGAATCATATACTTTAAATTGGTAAATTGTAGGATACGTCATTTTATTTCAATAAAACATTTACTAAAACAAGTATCTAAAATTTCTTCTTATTATCATTATATGTTAACTTCTAGGGTACATGTGCACAATGTGCAAGTTTGTTACAAAGGTATACATGTGCCATGTTGGTTTGGTGCACCCATTAACTTAACATTTACATTAGGTATTTCTCCTAATGCTATCCCTCCCCCTGACCCCTACCCCATGACAGGCCCCCATGTGTGATGTTCCCTGCCCTGTGTCGTGTTCTCATTGTTCAATTCCCACCTATGAGTGAGAATATATGGTGTTTGATTTTCTGTCCTTGTGATAGTTTGCTGAGAATGATGGTTTCCAGCTTCATCCACGTCCCTGCAAAGGAAAATGAACTTATCCTCTTTTATGGCTACATAGTATTCCATGGTGTATATGTGCCACATTTTCTAAATCCAGTCTATCATTGATGGACATTTGGGTTGGTTCCAAGTTTTTGCTATTGTGAGTAGCGCTGCAATAAACATACATGTACGTGTTTCTTTATATTAGCATGATTTATAGTCCTTTGGGTATATACCCAGTAATGGGATGGCTGGGTAAAATGGGATTTCTAGTTCTAGATCCATGAGGAATCGCCACACTGTCTTCCACAATGGTTGAACTAATATAAACTCCCACTAACAGTGTAAAAGCATTCCTATTTCTCCACATCCTCTCCAGCACCTGTTATTTCCTGACTTTTTACTGATCGCCATTCTAACTGGTGTGAGATGATATCTCACTGTGGTTTTGATTTGCATTTCTCTGATGGCCAGTGATGATGAGCATTTTTTCATGTGTCTGTTGGCTGCATAGGTGTCTTCTTTTGAGAAGTGTCTGTTCATATCCTTTCCCCACTTTTTGATGGGGTGCTTTTTTTTTTCTTGTAAATTTGTTTAAGTTCTTTGTAGATTCTGGATATTAGCCCTTTGACAGAAAGGTAGATTACAAAAATTTTCTCCCATTCTGTAGGTTGCCTATACACTATGATGGCAGTTTCTTTTGCTGTGTAGAAGCCCTTTAGTTTAATTAGATCCCATTTGTCAATTTTGCCTTTTGTTGCCATTGCTTTTGGTGTTTCAGTCATGAAGTCCTTGCCCATGCCTATGTCCTGAATGGTATTGCCTAGGTTTTCTTCTAGGGTTTTTATGGTTTTAGGTCTAACATTTAAGTCTTTAATCCATCTTGAATTAATTTTTGTATAAAGTGTAAGGAAGGGATCCAGTTTCAGCTTTCTACAGATGGCTAGCCAGTTTTCCCAGCACCATTTATTAAACAAGGAATCTTTTCCCCATTGCTTGTTTTTGTCAGGTTTGTTGAAGATTAGATAGTTGTAGATGTGTGGTGTTATTTCTGAGGCCTCTGTTCTGTTCCATTGGTCTATCTCTCTGTTTTGGTACCAGTACCATGCTGTTTTGGTTACTGTAGCTTTGTAGTATAGTCTGAAGTCAGGTAGCATGATGCCTCCAGCATTGTTCTTTTGGCTTTGGGTTGTCTTGGTAATGTGGGCTCTCTTTTGGTTCCATATGAACTTTAAAGTAGTTTTTTCCAATTCTGTGAAGAAAGTCATTGGTAGCTCAATGGAGATGGCACTGAATCTATAAATTACCTTGGTCAGTATGGCCATTTTGACGATATTGATTCTTCCTATCCAGGAGCATGGAATGTTCTTCCATTTGTTTGTGTCCCCTTTTATTTCCTAGACCAGTGGTTTGTAGTTCTCCTTGAAGAGGTCCTTCACATCACTTGTAAGTTGGATTCCTAGGTATTTTATTCTCTTTGTAGCAATTGTGAATGGGAGTTCACTAATGATTTGGCTGTCTGTCTGTTATTGGTGTATAAGAATGCTGGTGATTTTTGCACATTGATTTTGAATCCTGAGACTTTGCTGAAGTTGCTTATCAGCTTTTTTTTTTTTTATTATACTTTCAGTTCTAGGGTACATGTGCACAATGTGCAGGTTTGTTATATATGTATACATGTGCCATGTTGGTGTGCTGCCCCCATTAACTCATCATTTACATTAGGTATATCTCCTAATGCTATCCCTCCCCCCCGCCCCCCACCCCACGACAGGCCCCTGTGTGTGATGTTTCCCACCCTCTGTCCAAGTGTTCTCATTGTTCAATTCCCACCTATGAGTGAGAACATCCTGTGTTTAGTTTTCTGTCTTTGCAATAGTTTGCTGAGAATGATGGTTTCCAGTTTCATCCACATCCCTACAAAGGACATGAACTCATCCTTTTTTTATGGCTGCGTAGTATTCCATGGTGTATATGTGCTACATTTTCTTAATCCAGTCTATCATTGATGGTTATTTTGGTTCGTTCCAAGTCTTTGCTATTGTGAATAGTGCCTCAAAAAACATACATGTGCATGTGTCTTTATAGCAGCATGATTTTTAATCCTTTGGGTATATGTCCAGTAAATGGGATGGCTGGGTCAAATGGTATTTCTAGTTCTAGATCCTTGAGGAATCGCCACACTCTCTTCCACAACGGTTGAACTAGTTTACACTCCCACTAACAGTGTAAAAGCATTTCTACTTCTACACATCCTCTCCAGCACCTGTTGTTTCCTGACTTTTTAATGATCACCATTGTAACTGGTGTGAGATTATATCGCATTGTGGTCTTGATTTTCATTTCTCTGATGGCCAGTGATGATGAGCATTTTTTCATGTGTCTGTTGGCTGCATAAATGTCTTCTTTTGAGAAGTGTCTGTTCATATCCTTCACCCAGTTTTTGATGGGGTTGTTTGAGTTTTTCTTGTAAATTTGTTGAAGTTCTTTGTAGATTCTGGATATTAGCCCTTTGACAGACAGGTAGAGCACCTCCGACTCATAAAGCAAGTCCTTAGAGACCTACATGGAGACTTAGACTCCCACACAATAATAATGGGAGACTTCAACACCCCACTGTCAACATTAGAAGATCAAAAAAACAGAAAGTTAACAAGGATATACAGGAATGAAACTCAGCTCTGCATCAAGTGGACCTAATAGACATCTACAGAACTCTTCACCCCAAATCAACAGAATATACACTCTTCTTAACACCACATCACACTTATTCCAAAATTGACCACATAGTTGGAAGTAAAGCACTCCTCAGCAAATGTAGAAGAATGGGAATCACAACAAACTGTCTCTCAGAACACAGTGCAATCAAACTAGAACTCAGGATTAAGAAACTCACTCAAAACCATTCAACTACATGGAAACTGAACAACCTGCTCCTGAATGACTACTGGGTAATTAACAAAATGAAGGCAGAAATAAAGAAAACCTAGGCAAAACCATTCAGGACATAGGCGTGGGCAAGGACTTCATGTCTAAAACATCAAAAGCAATGGCAACAAAAGCCAAAATTGACAAATGGGATCTAATTAAACTAAAGAGCTTCTGCACAGCAAAGGAAACTACCATCAGAGTGAACAGGCAACCTACAGAATGGGAGAACATTTTTGCAACCTACTCATCTGACAAAGGGCTAATATTCAGAATCTACAATGAACTCAAACAAATTTACAGGAAAGAAACAAACAATCCCATCAAAAAGTGGGCAAAGGACATGAACAGACACTTCTCAAAAGAAGACATTTATGCAGCCAAAAAACACATGAAGAAATGCTCATCATCACTGGCCATCAGAGAAATGCAAATCAAAACCACAATGAGATACCATCTCACACCAGTTAGAATGGCAATCATTAAAAAATCAGGAAACAACAGGTGCTGGAGAGGATGTGGAGAAATAGGAACACTTTTACACTGTTGGTGGGACTGTAAACTAGTTCAACCATTGTGGAAGTCAGTGTGGCGATTCTTCAGGGATCTAGAACTAGAAATACCATTTGACCCAGCCATCCCATTACTGGGTATATACCCAAAGGACTGTAAATCATGCTGCTATAAAGACACATGCACACGTATGTTTATTGCGGCACTATTCACAATAGCAAAGACTTGGAACCAACCCAAATGTCCAACAACGATAGACTGGATTAAGAAAATGTGGCACACATACACCATGGAATACTATGCAGCCATAAAAAATGATGAGTTCATGTCCTTTGTAGGGACATGGATGAAACTGGAAAACATCATTCTCAGTAAACTACTGCAAGGACAAAAAACCAAACACCACATGTTCTCACTCATAGCTGGGAACTGAACAATGAGAACTCGTAGACACAGGAAGGGGAACATCACACTCCGAGGACTGTTGTGTGGTGGGGGGAGGGGGGAGGGACAGCATTAGGAGATATACCTAACGCTAAATGACGAGTTAATGGGTGCAGGAAATCAACATGGCACATGGATACATATGTAACAAACCTGCACATTGTGCACATGTACCCTAAAACCTAAAGTATAATTAAAAAAAAAAGAAAGATGTTCTTTAAAACCAATGAGAACAAAGACACAACATACCAGAATCTCTGGGACACATTTAAAGCAGTGTGTAGAGGGAAATTTATAGCACTAAATGCCCACAAGAGAAAGTAGGAAAGATCTAAAATCAACACCCTGACATCACAAATAAAAGAACTAGAGAAGCAAGAGCAAAGACATGGAAAAGCTAGCAGAAGGCAAGAAATAACTAACATCAGAGCAGAACTGAAGGAGACAGAGAAACAAAAATCCCTTCAAAAAAATCAATGAATCCAGGAGCTGGTTTTTTTGAAAAGATCAACAAAATTGATAGACAGCTAGCAAGACTACTAAAGAAGAAAAGAGAGAAGAATCAAATAGATGCAATAAAAAATGATAAAGGGGATATCACCACCGAACCCACAGAAATACAAACTACCATCAGACAAACTATAAAACACCTCTATGCAAATAAACTAGAAAATCTAGAAGAAATGGATAAATTCCTGGACACATTCACCCTCCAAAGACTAAACCAGGAAGAAGTTGAATATCTGAATAGACCACTAATTTCAGGTTCTGAAATTGAGGCAATAATTAATAGCCTACCAACCAAAAAAAAGTCCAGGACCAGACGGATTCACGGCCGAATTCTACTAGAGGTGCAAAGAGGAGCTGGTACTATTCCTTCTGAAACTATTCCAATCAATAAAAAAAGAAGGAATCCTCCCTAATTCATTTTATGAGGCCAACATCATCCTGATGCCAAATCCTGGCAGAGACACAACAAAAAAAGAATTTTAGGCCAATACTCCTGAGGAACATTGATGTGAAAATCCTCAATAAAATACTGGCAAACTGAATCCAGCAGCACATCAAAAAGTTTATCCACCATGATCAAGTTGACTTCATCCCTGGGATGCAAGGCTGGTTCAACATACACAAATCAATAAATGTAATCCATCACATAAACAGAACCAAAGGAAAAAATCACATGATTATCTCAATAGATGCAGAAAAGGCCTTAGACAAAATCAACAGCACTTCATGCTAAAAACTCTCAAAAAACTAGGTATCAGTGGGACATATCTCAAAACAATAAGAACTACTTATGACAAACCCACAGCCAGTATCATACCGAATGGGCAAAAAGTGGAAGTATTCCCTTTGAAAACTGGCACAAGATAGGCATGCCCTCTCTCACCACTCCTATTCAACGTACCATTGGAAGTTCTGGTCAGGGCAATCAGGCAAGAGAAAGAAATAAAGGGTTTTCAATTAGGAAAAGAGGAAGTCAAATTGACCCTGTATGCAGATGACATGATTGTATATTTAGAAAACCCCATTGTCTCAACCCAAAATCTCTTTAAGCTGATAAGCAACTTCAGCAAAGTCTCAGGATACAAAACCAATGTGCAAAAATCACAAGCATTCCTATACACCAATAACAAACAGAGAGCCAAATCATGAGTGAACTCCCATTCACAATTGCTTCAAAGTGAATAAAATACCTAGGAATGCAACTTACAGGGGATGTGAAGGACTTCTTCAAGGAGGACTACAAACCACTGCTCAAAGAAATAAAAGAGGACACAAACAAATGGAAGAACATTCCATGCTCATGGATAGGAAGAATCAATATTGTGAAAATCAATGCCATCCCCGTCAAGCTACCAATGACTTTCTTCACAGAATTGGAAAAAACTACTTTAAAGTTCATATGGAACCAAAAAAGAGCCCACATTACCAAGACAACCCAAAGCCAAAAGAACAATGCTGGAGGCATCATGCTACCTGACTTCAGACTATACTACAAAGCTACAGTAACCAAAAAAGCATGGTACTGGTACCAAAACAGAGAGATAGACCAATGGAATAGAACAGAGGCCTCAGAAATAACACCACACATCTACAACTATCTAATCTTCAACAAACCTGACAAAAACAAGCAATGGGGAAAGGATTCCCTGTTTAATAAATGGTGCTGGGAAAACTGGCTAGCCATCTGTAGAAAGCTGAAACTGGATCCCTTCCTTACACTTTATACAAAAATTAATTCAAGATGGATTAAAGACTTAAATGTTAGACCTGAAACCATAAAAACCGTAGAAGAAAACCTAGGCAATACCATTCAGGACATAGGCATGGGCAAGGACCTCATGACTAAAACACCAAAAGCAATGGCAACAAAAGGCAAAATTGACAAATGGGATCTAATTAAACTAAAGAGCTTTCGCATAGCAAAAGAAACTACTATCAGAGTGAACAGGAAACTTACAGAATGGGAGAAAATTTTTACATTCTACTCATCTGACAAAGGGCTGATATCCAGAATCTACAATGAGCTTATCAGCTTAAGGAGATTACGGGTGAAGACAACGGGGTTTTCTAAATATACAATTTATGTCATCTGTAAAATGGGACAATTTGACTTCCTCTTTTCCTAATTGAATGCCCTTTATTTCTTTCTCTTGCCTGATTGCCCTGGCCAGAACTTCCAAAAGTATGTTGAATAGGAGTGGTGAGGGAGGGCATCCCTGTCTTGTGCCAGTTTTCAAAGGGAATGCTTCCAGTTTTTGCCCATTCAGTATGATATTGAGTGTGGGTTTGTCATAAATAGCTCTTATTATTTGGAGATATGTTCCATCAATACCTAGTTTATTGAGAGTTTTCAGCATGAAGGGTTGTTGATTTTGCCAAAGGCCTTTTCTGCATCTATTGAGATAACCATGAGGTTTTTGTCTTCGGTTCTGCTTATATGCTGGATTACATTTATTGATTTGCGTATGTTGAACCAGCCTTGCATCCCAGGGATGAAGCCCACTTGATCATGGTAGATAAGCTTTTTGACGTGCTTCTGGATTCAGTTTGCCAGTATTTTATTGAGGATTTTCACATCAATGTTCATCAGGGATATTGGTCTAAAACTTTTTTTTTTTTGCTGTGTCTCTACCAGGCTTTGGTATGAATGAGGCTTTGCCTTCATTTCGTTAATGACTCAGAAGTCATTCAGGAGCAGGTTGTTCAGTTTCCATGTAGTTGGGTAGTTTTGAGTGAGTTTCTTAATTCTGAGTTCTAATTTGATTGCACTGTGTTCTGAGAGACAGTTTGCTGTGATTTGTATTCTTTTACATTTGCTGAGGAGTGCTTTACTTCCAACTATGTGGTCAATACGGGGGTAAGTGTGATGTGGTGCTGAGAAGAATGTATGTTCTATTGATTTGGGGTAGAGAGCTCTGTAGATGTCTATTAGGTCTGCTTGGTGCTGAGCTGAGTTCAAGTCCTGGATATCCTTGTTAATTTTCTCTCTTGGTGATCTGTCTATTATTGACAGTAGAGTGTTAAATTCTCCCACTAACATTGTGTGGGAGTCTAAGTCTCTTTGTAAGTCTCTAAGAATTTGCTTTATGAATCTGGGTGCTAATGCATTCGGTGCATATATATTTAAGATAGTTGGCTTTTCTTCTTTCAGTGATCCATTAACCATTATGTAATGCCTTCTCTGTCTCTTTTGATCTTTGTGGGTTCAAAGTCTATTTTATCAGAGAGTAGGATTGCAACTGCTGCTTTTTTCTTTTTTTTTTTTTTTTTTTTTTTTTTTTGCTTTCCATTTGCTTGGTAAATATTCCTCCATCCCTTTATTTTGAGCCTATGCATGTTTTTGCACATGAGATGGGTCTCCTGAATATTGCACACCGATGGGCCTTGACTCTTTATCCAATTTGCCAGTCTATGTCTTTTAATTGGGACATTTAGCCCATTTACATTTAAGGTTAATATTGTTATGTGTGAATTCGATCCTGTCTTTATGATGCTAGCTGGTTATTTTGCCCGTTAGTTGATGCAGTTTCTTTTTTTTTTTTTTTTTTTTTTTATCGTTCATGGTTCCTTTTTTTTTATTTTTTATTTTTATTATACTTTAAGTTTTAGGGTACATGTGCACAATGTGCAGGTTTGTTACATATGTATACATGGGCCATGTTGGTGTGCTGCACCCATTAACTCTTCATTTAACATTAGGTGTATCTCCTAATGCTATCCCTCCCCCCTCCCCCAACCCCACTACAGGCCCCGGTGTGTGATGTTCAACTTCCTGTGTCCAAGTGTTCTCTTTGTTCAATTCCCACCTACAAGTGAGAACATGCTGTGTTTTTTTTTTTTGTCCTTGCAATAGTTTGCTCAGAATGATGGTTTCCAGCTTCATCCATGTCCCTACAAAGGACGTGAACTCATCATTTTTTATGGCTGCATAGTATTCCATGGTGTATATGTGCCATATTTTCTTAATCCAGTCTATCATGGTTGGTTCCAAGTCTTTGCCATTGTGAATAGCACCACAATAAACATACGTGTGCATGTGTCTTTACAGCAGCATGTTTTATAATCTTTTGGGTATATACCCAGTAATGGGATGGCTGGGTCAAATGGTATTTCTAGTTCTACATCCCTGAGGAATCACCACACTGACTTCCACAATGGTTGAACTAGTTTACAGTCCCACCAACAGTGTAAAAGTGTTCCTATTTCTCCACATCCTCTCCAGCACCTGTTGTTTCCTGACTTTTTAATGATCGCCATTCAATCTGGTGTGAGATGGTATCTCATTGTGGTTTTGATTTGCATTTATCTGATGGCCAGTGATGATGAGCATTTTTTCATGTATCTTTTGGCTGCATAAATATCTTCTTTTGAGAAGTGTCTGTTCATATCCTTTGCCCACTGGTTGATAGGGTTGTTTGTCGATGCAAAAATCCTCAATAAAATACTGGCAAACCAAATCCAGCAGCACATCAAAAAGCTTATCTACCATGATCAAGTGGGCTTCATCCCTGGGATGCAAGGCTGGTTCAACATACACAAATCAATAAACGTAATCCATCACATAAACAGAACCAAAGACAAAAACCACAGGATTATCTCAATAGATGCAGAAAAGGCCTTTGACAAAATTCAACAACGCTTCATGCTAAACACTCTCAATAAATTAGGTATTGATGGGATGTATCTCAAAATAATCAGAGCTATCTATGACAAACCCACAGTCAATATACTGAATGGGCAAAAACTACAAGCATTCCCTTTGAAAACTAGCACAAGACAGGAATGCCGTCTCTCACCACTCCTATTCAATGTGGTGTTGGAAATTCTGGCCAGGGCAATCAGGCAGGAGAAGGAAATAAAGGGCATTCAATTAGGAAAAGAGGAAGTCAAATTGTCCCTGTTTGCAGATGACATGATTGCATATCTAGAAAACCCCATCGTCTTAGCCCAAAATCTCCTTAAGCTGATAGGCAACTTTAGCAAAGTCTCAGGATACCAAATCAATGTGCAAAAATCACAAGCATTCTTATACACCAATAACAGACAAACAGAGAGCCAAATCATGAGTGAACTCCCATTCACAATTGCTTCAAAGAGAATAAAATACCTAGGAATCCAACTAACAAGGGACACGAAGGACCTCTTCAAGGAGAACTACAAACCACTGCTCAATGAAATAAAAGAGGATACAAACAAATGGAAGAACATTCCATGCTCATGTGTAGGAAGAAGCAATATCATAAATGCCATCCCCATCAAGCTACCAATGACTTTCTTCACAGAATTGGAAAAAACAATTTTAAAGTTCATATGGAACCAAAAAAGGGCCTGCATTGCCAAGACAATCCTAAGCCAAAAGAACAAAGCTGGAGGCATCATGCTACCTGACTTCAAACTATACTACAAGGCTACAGTAACCAAAACAGCATGATACTGGTACCAAAACAGAGATATAGACAAATGGAACAGAATAGAGCCCTCAGAAATAATACCACACATCTACAACCATCTGATCTTTGACAAACCTGACAAAAACAAGAAATGGGGAAAGGATTCCCTATTTAATAAACGTGCTGGGAAAACTGGCTAGCCATATGTAGAAAGCTGAAACAGGATCCCTTCCTTACACCTTATACAAAAATTAATTCAAGATGGATTAAAGACTTAAATGTTAGACCTGAAACCATAAAAACCGTAGAAGAAAACCTAGGCAATACCATTCAGGACATAGGCATGGGCAAGAACTTCATGTTGCAATGGCAACAAAAGCCAAAATTGACAAATGGGATCTAATTAAACTAAAGAGCTTCTGCACAGCAAAAGAAACTACCATCAGAGTGAACAGGCAACCTACAGAATGGGAGACAATTTTTGCAATCTACTAATCTGACAAATGGCTAATATCCAGAATCTACAATGAACTCAAACAAATTTACAAGTTGATGCAGTTTCTTCAGAGTGTCGATGTTCTTTAAAATTTGGTATGTTTTTGCAGTGGCCAGTAGTGGTTTTTCCTTTCCATGTTTAGTGCTTCCTTCCAAAGCTCTTGTAAGGCAGGCCTGGTGGTGGCAATGTCAGCATTTGCTTGTCTGTAAAGGATTTTATTTCTCCTTTGCTTATGAAACTATTTGGCTGGATATGAAAGTCTGGGTTGAAAATTCTTTTAAGAATGTTGAATATTGGTCCCCACTCTCTTTTGGCTTGTAGGGTTTCTGCTGAGAGATCTGCTGTTAGTCTGAGTGGTTTTCCTTTGTGGGTAACCTGACCTTTCTCTCTGCCTGCCCTTAACATTTTTTCTTTCATTTCAACCTTGGCGAATCAGACAATTATGTGTCTTGGGTTTGCTTTTCTCGAGGAGTATCTTTGTGGTGTTCTCTGTATTTCCTGAATTTGAATGTTGGCCTGTCTTGCTAGGTTGGGGAAGTTATCCTGGATAATATCCTGAAGAATGTTTTCCAACTTGGTTCCATTCTCTTCATCACTTTCAGGTACACCAATCAAATATAGATTTGGTCTTTTCACATAGTCCCATATTTCTTGGAGGCTTTGTTCATTCCTTTTCATTCTTTTTTCTCTAATCTTGTCTTCACACTTTATTTCATTAAGGTAATCTTCAATCTCTGATATCCAGTCTTCTGCTTGATCTATTTGGCTATTGATACTTGTGTATTCTTCATGAAGTTCGTGTGCTGTGTTTTTCAGCTCCATCAGGCCATTTATGTTCTTCTCTAAACTGGTTATTCTAGTTAGCAATCTCTCTAACCCTTTTTCAAAGTTCTTAACTTCCTTACATTGGGTTAGAACATGCGCCTTTAGCTTGGAGGAGTTTGTTATTACCCATCTTCTGAAGCCTACTTCTGTCGATTCATCAAACTCATTCGCCATCCAGTTTTGTTCCCTTGCTGGTGAGGAGTTGTGAACCTTTAGCGGAGAAGAGGCATTCTGGTTTATTGAATTTTCAGCCTTTTTGCACTTTTTTTTTTCTCATCTTCATGGATTTATCTACCTTTAGTCCTTGATGTTGGTGACCTTTGTATGGGGTTTTTGGATGTACATCTTTTTTGTTGATGTTGATGCTATTCTTTTCTGTTTGTTAGTTTTCCTTCTAACAGTCAGGCCCCTCTTCTCCAGGTCTGCTGGAGTTCGCTGGAAGTCCATTCCAGACCCTGTTTTCCTGGGTATCACCAGCGGAGGCTGCAGAATAGCAAAGATAGCTGCCTTTTCCTTCCTCTGGAAGCTTCATCCTAGTGGGTACTCGCCAGATGCCAGCTGGAACTCTCCTGTATGAGGTGTCTGTCAACACCTGCTGGAGGCTGTCTCCCAGTCAGGAGGCACAGGGGTCAGGGACCTACTTGAGGAGGCTTTCTCTTTCCTTGCCCTTCCTTGCTTCCTTCCTTTCTTTCTCCTTTCCTTCCTTCCTTCTTTCTTTTTCTTTCTTTCCTTCCTCCCTCCCTCCCTTTCCCCCCTCCCTCCCTCCCTTCCTTTTCTTTCTCTTTCTCTTTCTTCTTTCTTTCCCTCTTTCTTTCTTTTCTTTCTCTTTCTTTCTTCCTTTCAATTTTTCTTTCTCTCTTTTTCTTGCTTGCTTTCTGTTGTAAAAGGTGCTGTGTTCTTGATCTGATTCTCAGCTTGGTCACTGTTGGTGTATATCAGTGCTACTGATTTGTGTACACTGATTTGTTTTGTCCTGAAACTTTACTGATTTACTTATCATATCCAGGAACTTTCTGGATTAGTCTTTAGGGTTTTCTAGGTATACAATCATATCATTGGTATATAGCAACACACAGTTTGAGTTCCTCTTTTCCAATTTGGATGCCTTTCATTTTATTCTCTTGTCTGATTGCTTTGTTTATGACTTCCGGTATTACGTTGACTAGAAGTGGTGAAAATGGGCATCCTTGTATTGTTCTAGTTTTCAGAGCGAATGCTTTCATCTTTTCCCTATTCAGTATGATGTTGACTGTGGGTCTGTCTTAGATAGCTTTTATTACTTTGACATGTGTCCTTTCTATGCCAATTTTGTGAGTGTTTTCATATTAATGGGATGCTGGATTTTGTCAAGTACTTTTTCCCCACCAATTTTTGTTTTAAATTCTGTTTATGTGATGTATCACATGTATTCACCAGTGTATGTTAAGCTATCCCTGCATCACTGGTATGAAACCCACTTGATCATGATGTGTAATCTTTTTGATATGCTGTTAAATTCGGTTAGCTAGTATTTTGTTAAGGATTTTTGCATCTATGTTCATCAGGGATATTGGTTTGTCATTAATAGTAGTCTTGAATGATCTTTTGTTTTTCTAAGGTATCGGTTGTAATATCTCTCCTTTCATTTCTAATTCAGCTTGTTTGGATACTCTCTAGTTTTCTTGCTTAATCTAACTAATGGTCTATCAATTTTGTGTATCTTTTCAAAGAACAAGCTTTTTGTTTCATTTATCTTGTGCATATTTTTTGTTTCAATTTCATTTAGTTCTGCACTGATCTTTGTTACTTCTTTTCTTCTGCTAGGTTTGGATTTAGTTTGTTCTTGTTTCTCTAGTTCCTTGAGGTGTGCTCAGACTTTTTGATGTAGGCATTTAACGCTGTAAGCGTTTTCTATCAGCACAGCTTTGCTTTATCCCAAAGGTCTTGATAAGTTGTGTAACCATTATCATTTAGCTTAAATAATTCCTAAATTTAAATCTTGATTTCCTTATTAACCCAAAGATAATTCAAGAGCAGATTATTTAATTTCCATGTATTTGTTAATGTTGAAGATTCCTTTTAAAATAAATTTCCAGTTTTATTCCACCATAGTCTGAGAATAAACTTGATATGATTTTGATTTTCTTAAATTTATTGAGACTTATTTTGTGGCCTATAATATGGTCTATCTTGGAGAATGTTCCACACGCTGATGAGAAGAATGTATATTCTGCACTTGGGTAGAATGTTCTGTAAATATGTGTTAAGTCCACTTGGTCTAGGATATAGTTTAAGTCTACTGTTTCTTTGATGCCTTTCTGTCTTGATGATCTGCGTAGTACTGTCAGTGGAGTATTGAAGTCTCCCACTATTACTGTGTTGTCATCTCTCTCATTTCTTAGGTCTAGTAGTAATTGTTTCATAAATTTTAGAGCACCAGTGTTAGGTACATATATATTTAGGATTGTAGTATTTTCCTTCTTTTTTTTTTTAACTGTTGTTGCTTTAAAGTCTATTTTATCTGATATAAGCATAGCTACTCCTGTTTGCTTTTGGTTTACATTTGCATGGAATATGTTTTTCCACCCCTTTACCTGAAGTTTATGTGAGCCCTTATGTGTTAGGTGAATCTCTTAAAGATGGTGGACACTTGGTTGTTTTTTGTTTGTTTTTGTTTTTTGTTTTCTTTGAGATAGGGTCTCTATCGCCCAGGCTGGAGTGCAGTGGCACAATCTCAGCTCACTGAAGCCTCCAACTGCCTCTTGGGTTCAAGCAATTCTCCTGCCTCATCCTCTCCAGTAGGTGGGATTACAGGCATCTACCACCACGCCCAGCTAATTTTTGTATTTTTAGTAGAGAAGGGGTTTCACCATGTTGGCCAGGTCGGTCTTGAACTCCTGACCTCAAGTGATCTGCCCACCTTGGTCTCCCAAAGTGCTGGGATTACAGGCATTAGCCACCGCGCCCAGCTGGTTGGTGAGGTTTTATCCATTCTGCCATTTTGTATCTTTTAAGTGGGGCCCTTAGGCCATTTACATTCAGTGTTAGTATTGAGATGTGAGGTACTGCTCCTCTCCTCTCCTCTCTTCTCCTCTCCTCTCTTTTCTTTTCTTTTTTCTTTTCTTGATGGAGTTTCACTCTTGTTGCCCAGGCTGTAGTGCAATGGCACGATCTCAGCTAACTGAAACCTCCACCTCCAAGGTTCAGGCCATTTACATTCAGTGTTAGTACTGAGATGTGAGATACTGTTCCCTCCTCTCCCCTTCCCTCCCTCTCCCCTCCCCTCTCTTCTCCTCTCTTCTCTTCTTTTCTCTGCTTTTGTTTCCTTCTTTTCTTTTTGAGACAGTTTCACTCTTGTTGCCCAGGCTGTAGTGCAATGGCACAATCTCAGGCCATTTACATTCAATGTTAGTATTGAGATGTGAAGTACTGTTTCCTTTCTTCCTTTCCTTCTCTCCTCCCCTCCCCTCCCTTACCCTCCGCTTCTTTTCGCTTCTTTTCTTTTCTCTTTCTCTTTCTTTTCTTTTCTCTTCTCTTGTCTTCTCTTCTCTTCTTTTTCTTTTTGAGTCAGGGTTTCACTCTTGTTGTCCAGGCTGGAGTGCAATGGCACAATCTTGGCTCACTGCAACCACCACCTCCCAGGTTCAAGTGATTCTCCTGCCTCAGCCTCCCAAGTGGCTGAGATTACAGGCATGAGCTACCATGCCTAGCTAATTTTGCATTTTCAGTAGAGACGGGGTTTCACCATGTTGGTCAGGCTGGTCTTGAACCCCTGACCTGAAGTGATCCATCTGCCTCGGCCTCCCAAAAGTGCTGGTATTACAGGCCTGAACCACTGTGCCCAGCTGGTGAGGTACTGTTCTATTCATTATGTAAGTTATTGCCTAAATACCTTGTTTGTTTGTTTTTTCATTGTATTATTGTTTTATAGGCCCTATGAGCTTTATGGTTTAAGGAGTTTCTATTTTGGTGTATTTTGAGGTTTTGTTTCAAGATTCAGAACTCCTTATCAGCATTTCCAGTACTGCTGGTGTAGTAGTGGCAAATTCTCTCAGCATTTGTTTGAAAAAGACTTTACGTCTCTCCTTCATTAATGAAGCTTAGTTTTGCAGGATACCAAATTCTCAGCTGACAAGTATTTTGTTTAAGTACGCTAAAGATGGGACCCTAATCCCTTCTGGCTTGTAAAGTTTCTGCTGACAAATCTGCTGCTAATCTGACAAGCTTTCCTTTATGGGTTACCTGATACTTTTGTCTCACAGCTCTCAAGATTCTTTCCTTCATGATGATTTTGGACCACCTGATGACTATGTGCCTTGGTGATGATCTTTTTTGTGATGAATTTCCCAGGAGTTCTTTGAGCTTCTTGTATTTGGATGTCTAGATCTCTAGTAAGGCCAGGAAAGTTTTCCTCAATTATTCCCTCAAATAAATTTTCCAAACTTTTTATTTCTATTCTTCCTCAGGAACACCAATTATTCTTAGGTTTGGCCATTTCACATGATCCTATATTTCTTGGAGACTTCGTTCATTTTTTAAAATTCTTTTTTCTTTGTTTTTGTCTGATTGGATTAATTCGAAAGCCTTGTCTTCAAGCTCTGAAGTTCTTTCTTGTACTTGTTCTAGTCTATTGTTGAAACTTTCCACTGCATTTTGTATTTCCCTAAGTGTGTCTTTCATTTCCAGAAGTTGTGATTGTTTTTTCTTTATGATATCTATTTCTCTGGAAAATTTTTCATCCATATCCTATATATATTTTTTAATTTCTTTAAGTTGGTTTTCACCTTTCTCTGGTATTTCCTTGAGTAGCTCAATAATCAATCTGAATTCTTTATCTGGCAGTTCAGAGATTTCTTCTTGGGTTGGATCCATTGCTGGAGAGCTAGTGTGATCATTTAGGGGTATTAGAGAACCCTGTTTTGTCATATTACCAGAATTACTTTCCTGGTTCCTTCTCATTTGGGTAGACTATTTCTTCAAATTGTTTTTGAATTTCTTTTTGACTGGACTGTTTATGTATGGTATTTTTTGCTTAGAATTACTTTTTTTCCCTCTTATGGATCATACTTTAATGTTTATTTTTGCCTATTTTGATTTTTTGTGCTTTAGAGGTGAAGACTTTGTATGACTTCCTTAGTTATAAAGTCTTTGTGCACTGGCTCTTCCTGATGTTGGTTATTGTAGTTATGTTCTTGGCGTGTGGGTGAGTTCACTGTCTCCTATGGAGTTGGAATGGCAGGGATCTCTTGAAGCTTATCTCGTTCTCTCATGGTGTACAATTTATTTATTTTCTTTTTCTCCAGTTTTTAATTTACTCAGTTGATGTGGGGAGGTTTCCTTTGGTGAGCACCTACCCCAGGTCATAAGCTTTCCCACTGAGAAAGCAAGCACAGCTTTCAGGCCATGACACTCCCCATCTTCCTGTAATGCCAAGTGCCCACGCCTGTGCTCGTATCTGCCACAGTTCCCATTTGTGTCACAGTTCCCATTTGTGCCACAGATTCTTTTAAAGGGGGTTTATTCCCACTATAAATTAACACAAGATTCTGCTGGAAGCTTCTTTCACCCTGTGACTCTTCCCTAATTCTGCTGGCTGCCTGACTCTTCCCTAATTCTGCTGGCTGCCTTCCCTCCGGGTGCCTGTAGGATATAGTCAGGGATGGCTTCCCTGGGCTTGAGCTAGAGACTGAGAATGCCTGCATGGCTCTTCTCTCAATGCTACTTCTACTTTCATATTTTGCACCATTCCCTAAATCCATTCCAGCTCCAGGTAAGGTTAAAGCCTTCTCCTGTGATCTGGATTTTCAGATTCCCCAGTGGAGATGTGCATTCAGAGGCAGATTCTCCCCATCTTAGACCCTGCAAACTTGTTTCCCCTTTTATTTTATGTTGTTTTAAAAAGAGTTTTTATGTAAATCAGTAGAAGATCATTTATTTTTTAATTTTATTTTACTTCAGTGTCATCAAAAGATGCCTTATTATCCATACTTTATAAAATTTATTAAGATTTTCCTTGTTATTTAACATATAGCCAATTAAAAAATATTCCATATATGTTTCAACAGATATAATGTGCCATCATCTTTCACTCACTGGAACACGGAAACATGGCCAACTTACCTGTAAGGGAGACTAGAAAATTTAGTTGTTGTTTTTTTAATTGTAGTAAAATACAACTAACATAAAATCTAAAATCAACTATTTTTCAGTGTACAGTTCAGTGGCAGTAAGTAGATTCACATTGTTGTGCAATCATCACCACCATTAATCTCCAGAACTTTTTGTCTTCCTTAACTGAAACTCTGAACCCATTAAACAGTAACTCCTTATATCCCCTTTTCCCTTAACCTCTGGCAACCACCATTCTCCTTTTTGCCTCTGTGAATTTGATAGTATAGGTAACTTATATAAATGGAATCATACAGTATTTGTCTTCTTCTGCCTGGCTTACTCCACTTAGCATAATATTCTCAAGGTTCATCCATGTTGCAGCATGTTCAGAATTTCCCTATTTTTCAAAGCTGAATCACATTCCATTTGATGTATATACCACATTTTGTTTATCCAGTCATCTGTTGAAGGACAATTCAGTTGCTCCCTTCTTTTGGCTCTTATGAATAATGTGGCAATGAATATGAATATACACGTATCTCAAGTCACTGTTTTCCTTTCTTTCGGGCATATGCCCGGAAGTGAAACTGCTAGATCAAATAGTAAGTCTACTTTTAATTTTTTTGAAAAGCCACCATACTGTTTTCCACAGAAGCTGTATCATTTAAATTTGAACCAACAGTGCACAAATGTTCCAGTTGCTCCACATTCTTGCTAACATTTGTTATTTTCTAGTTTTTGTTTTGTTTCGTTTTTGACAGTAATCATCCTAATGGATGCGAGGTGGTATTTTCATTATGGTTTTAAGTCACATTTTCCTAATGATTGGTGATGTTGAGCATCGTTTCATGTGCTAATTGGCTAACTGGCATATCTTCTTTGAAGAAATGTCTATTCAAATTGGCTGCCTATTTTAAAAATTCGGTTATTTGTAGTTGTTGAGTTGCAGGAATTCTTTACATTTTCTGGATATTCACCCTTTATGAGAGATATAATTTAGAAATATTTTTCCCCACTCAGTGAGTTGTCTTTTCATATTGTTGATTGTGTTCTTTGATGAGAAAAAGTAAATATATTTTTATTTTAGTAGGTGAATTAAGCTTATCTAAACTTATGGTTATAGTTGATGACATGTGGGCTCAGCCATGCCATATTATTTTATAGTGTCTTTGTTTTGTTCATTGTTATATTTAATATATGTTGTGATGCTTCATTGTGGGTGAGAATTCTGATGCCACCACTTTTTTTCCTTTATAAATGATCTAGTCTTTTGCAAATTGGCCTAGCAGATTTTTTTCCCTTTGTCTTAAAAGTAAAAATTTCCTAAAAAATGAGATATCAATTTTCCCAGACACAAAGTAGGTCCTTCAAATATATAGATTCAGAGTTTTTATTTACAAAAAGCTATCTCAATTATAATTTTAAATATTACTTCTGTTTAGTGCTTTGTTCTTCTTTCTAGATACTTCAATTAAACTTTTGTTATATTTTCTTTGCTGATCTTCTATATTTATTACTTTCTGCTCTGCTTTTTTTTAAAAAAAACTCCTTCATTTCGTAATGTTTGTTTCTTTTTTTTTTTTTTTTTGAGACAGAGTCTCGCTCTGTCGCCCAGGCTGGAGTGCAGTGGCGCAATCTCGGCTCACTGCAAGCTCTGCCTCCCGGGTTCACGCCATTCTCCTGCCTCAGCCTCTCCGAGTAGCTGGGACTACAGGCGCCAGCCACCACGCCCGGCTAATTTTTTTTTTTTTTTGTATTTTTAGTAGAGACGGGGTTTCACCGTGGTCTCGATCTCCTGACCTCGTGATCCACCTGCCTCGGCCTCCCAAAGTGCTGGGATTACAAGCGTGAGCCACCGCGCCTGGCCTTGTAATGTTTGTTTCATTGGTTGTTCTCACCCCTTTTCTCAGTCACCCTTATAGGATTGTCAGTTGAGAACATTTGTTCTTTGTAATTTTATCTTTATTTTTGAGATGATTTTGTCTTTTTATTGACTTACTTTCTTAAAGTCAGTTGATTTTTATTTCATATTTCCTAAGGTTTTGTTGCCCATTTCTGTCATAATTTTTAAATTTTTGATTTGAGATTACTTTTCATATCTGAAAATGCTTAAGAATATTAGTTATTTTGGGAGTGTTAAATCACAGGTTTTCAATACTTGGTCTTTTTTTTTTTTTTTTTTGGCCAGTTTGGCTAGATGTTTATTGATTTTAACCTTTTCAAAGAACTCCCTTTTGGTTTCATTGATTATCTGTTTTCTTTTTGTCTTTAATTATATTGATAGTTGCTACAATCCTTATTTCTTTATTCTTGCTTTGGGTTTGATTTCGTCTTCTTGTTTTAAGTAAGCCTTGCTTACTGATTTTAGATCTTTTCTAACGTAAGCATATAATGCTCTAAATTTCCACCCAAATTCTGTGTTATTACTATGCTTCAAATTTTGGTATGCTATAGTCTCATTTTTATTCATTTCAGAACAATTTTTTTTGAGACAGAGTCTTGCTCTGTTGCCTAGGCTGGAATGCAATGGCGCAATCTCGGCTCACTGCAACTTCTGCCTCCTGTGGTCAGGTAATTCTCTCGCCTCAGCCTCCCAAGTAGCTGAGATTACAGGTGTGTGCCACCACGCCCAGCTAATTTTGGTATTTTAGTACAGACAGGGTTTCACCATGTTGGCCAGGCTGGTCTTGAACTCCTGACCTCAAGTGATTCACCTGCCTCGGCCTCCCAAAGTGCTGGGATTACAGGTGTAAGCCACTATGCCTGGTCAAAAAATTTTTAATTTCTCTTAGGATTTTGTCATTGTCTCATGGGTTATATAGAAGTGAGCTGTATAATCTCCAAACAAATGGGGATTTTATAGATATTTTTCTGTTATTCTACCTGAGACTATTACAGCCTGTGATCATATTTTGTATGATTTCTATTACTTTAAATTTGTTAAAGTTCATCTTATGGCCCATAACATGGGCTATTTGGATTAGTGTCCCATTTCCACTTTTAAAAAAATGATGTGCATTCTGCTACTCTTGTGTTGACTGTTCTATATATGTCAGTTAGGTCAATCAGTTGATAGGGTTCAGGCTACCAGTATCATGCCCACTTGTTCTATCAATTACTGAGGGATTAGTTTTGAAGTTTCCAAATATAGCTGTGGATTTGTCTATTTCTCCTTTCACATCTATAAATTTTTGTCTCATGTATTTTGAAGAGCTGTCTTAGGTACATACACAGTTAGCATTATTATGTCTTCTTGAGAAATGCCTTTATTATTATTTTATTATTAGGTTATGCCACTCTTTGTCTCTAATAATATTCCTTTATATCTACATTGTTGAAATTAGTACAGCTACACTAGCTTTTTTTTGGTTGGCATTTGTAAGCTGTTATCTTTTTTTTTTTTACTGTCAACTTATCTATAGTTTTGTATTTAAAGTTTGTTTCCCGTGGACAACATGTAGTTGAGTCTTGCTTTTTTCAAAATTGAATATTAAAATCACTGTCTTTCAATTGGCATGTTTAAGCATTAAAATGAATTGATATACTTGGATTTAAAATCTACCATATTTGTTATTTTCTATTTGTTCTTTATTTCTTTTTCCCTCCTTTTCTGCCTTCTATGGGTTTAATTGAGCATTTTAATGGTTCTATTTCATCTCCACTATTTACTTAACGTTTATACTTGAAAAACTTTAGTGATTGTCCTAGGGCTTAAAATATACATTTTAAAACTTATAATTTAAAATGTATCAGCATGCTTGCTTTGTCTCTTGAGACTGTGTGTGTTTGCCTTGTCATAGGCCTCATAAATTTATGCAGAATGTTGAACATGTACAGGACAAGAGATATGGAGATAAATGTTTTATGCTTGGAGATGAACATATTTTTTTTCTAGGCCTTTAGTGAGGGTGTTAGCATTAATCTAGCCAGTAGTTACAGTGGGTTTGAAGTTTATTGTTGCTATGGTTACCTTCAGTGCACCAAACCTTCAAATTTCTCTAGAGATGCCTGGTATTTAGGGCGTGGGCTATTTGTCAGAGGGTTTTTCTCAATCTTTGTTCCCCAGAGAGAATCTGTCTCCTACAGTTTGTCCAGTTGTATCTACTGTTATTTTTTCTTGTTACATGTCATATAGTTTAAATTTTGG
Organism: Symphalangus syndactylus; assembly: GCF_028878055.3. Taxonomy (NCBI): domain Eukaryota; kingdom Metazoa; phylum Chordata; class Mammalia; order Primates; family Hylobatidae; genus Symphalangus; species Symphalangus syndactylus. The sequence continues at coordinate 45,002,752 of NC_072443.2, read as the reverse complement.
CAAACTGGTGTGTGGACAGTAGATACAATGTTCTCTTATTTGTACTGTGAACACAGTTTTTTTTGCAGGATAAGCTTCAAAAGTGTTTCTCTCTCTCTTCTGGTAGTTGTGCAGGCCTGGCATATATTCCTTCCATTCCTCTAAAGGTAGGGTTGTCTGGGGTTTTATTCCTGTTCCCTTTCCCAAGCTCAGTGAATTTCATCCAGTGCCCTAAATTGACAGTTTTGTTACTCTTCTTCCTCTACAGGCTTTTGTCAATAAAATAAATAGAGGACATTTGGCTTTGGCTGCTGTTTCCTGTCTCCAGCAAGAACCCTGAAGGAAGCTTTCTCTGGATTCACTCTGATTTTCCCTGTGGTTGGTTGGTAAGGCCATGGAGGAAAATGCTGAAAGAGGGTACAAAGACCTTATGTCTGTAGTCCCAGGGGGCTTTATACCTTCATATTAGTCCATATTCAACTTTCAGAAATTCATTTAAAAATTTTGCAAAATCTTTCTATTGGCTTTAGTGGCCTCCAAGGGTGTCTGCCCTAAGCAAGCGAAGATTCAGGTCTTGTTTCTCCCAGATTGGCACCTTTCTCTCACCAGATTTCAAATTACAGTTGACCCTTCAGTAACATGAGTTTAGACTGCATGGGTCAACTTATGCACAAACTTTTTTCAATAAGTATATTGGAAGTTTTTGGAGATTTAAGACAATCTGAAAAAACATGCAGACAAACAGCTTTAGCTTAAAATATCAGAAAAAACTAAGGAAAAGCTATGCCATTAATATGTAGAAAATATATACATACTAGTCTATATTACCATTTACTACCATAAAATATATACAAATCTATCATAGAAGTTAAAATTTATTAAAACTTATATACACAAATATTTACAGAATGTACAGGTGCCATTTGCAGTCAAGAGAAATGCAAAAAACTGTAAAGAAGCAGTATTAAACCATAACTGTATAATATTAACTATAATCCACACTAGAACTCTGAAATAATTTCAAAGCCACCTCCTATTGCTATTGCAGCAAGCTCAAGTGTTGCAAATATCTGCTTAAAATGCCATGTGACACTAGTCATCTCAGTATGAGCAGTTCATCTCTCCAGCATATTGCATATCACAGTAAAAGGTGATCCCTCTGGTTCTTACATATTTTTCATTGTGTTTAGTGCAATATCAAAAACCTTAAATAGCATCATGGAACCCACACAAAGTGCCACTAGTGATGCTGGAAATGTTCCTAACAAGCAGAAAAATGTCATGACATTATAAGAAAAAGCTGAATTGCATGGTATATATTATAAATCAAGGTATGCAGATGCGGTTGTCCACCATTTCAGACACGATTCATCTTGTAAAGAGATAACACAAACTTATGATATTGATAAATACAGTACAGTATTCTAAATGTATTTTCTCTTCTTTACGATTTTCTTAATAACATTTTAAGTTATTAAAATGGGTACAGTATATAATACATATAATACACAAGATAGTTGTTAATCGATTGTTATTTGCAAAGATTCTGATCAACAGTAGGCTATTAGTTGTTAAGTTTTTGGAGAGTCAAAACTTATACATAGATTTTTTACAGCATTGGTGGGGAGTTGGTGTCCCTCACACTCATGTTGTTCAAGAGTAAACTATAGTTGTTTGCCCTATAACCTGAGTTCTCTGATAAGTTTAATAAAAGTTGTTAAAGTTTGTCCAGGTTTTTTTGTTGTTACTAAAGTGAGAGCACTATTCTATTATTATTATTATTATTATTATTATTATTATTATTATTATTATTATACTTTAAGTTCTGGGGTAAATGCACAAAGCATGCAGGTTTGTTACATAAGTATACACGTGCCATGGTGGTTTGCTGCACCCACTAACCTGTGATCTACATTAGGTATTTCTCCTAATGCTATCCCTCCGCTAGCCCCCCATCCCGACAGGCCCCAGTGTGTGATGTTCCCCTCCCTGTGTCCATGTGTTCTCACAGTTCAACTCCCAATTATGAGTGAGAACATGCAGTGTTTGGTTTTCTGTTCTTGTGTTAGTTTGCTGAGAATGATGGTTTCCAGCTTCATCCATGTCCTTGCAAAGTACATGAACTCATCCTTTTTATGGCTGCATAGTATTCCATGGTGTGTATGTGCCACAGTTTCTTTATCCAGTCTATCACTGATGGACATTTGTGTTGGTTCCAAGTATTTCCTATTGTGAACAATGCTGCAATAAACATACATGTGCATGTGTCTTTATAGTAGAATGATTTAAAATCCTTTGGGTATATACCCAGTAATGGTATAGCTGAGTCAAATGGTATTTCTAGTTCTAGATCCTTGAGGAATCACCACAGTGTTTCTACAATGGTTGAACTAATTTACACTCCCACCAACAGTGTAAAAGCATTCCTATTTCTCCACATCCTCTCCAGCATCTGTTGTTTCCTGACTTTTTAATGATTGCCATTCTAACTGGCCTGAGATGGTATCTCATTGTGGTTTTGAATTGCATTTCTCTAATATCAGTGATGATGAGCTGTTTTTCATGCTTGTTGGCTGCATAAATGTCTTCTTTTTAGAAGTATCTGTACATACCCTTTGCCCACTTTTTGATAGGGTTGTTTTTTTCTTGTAAACTTGTTAAGTTCCTTGTAGATTCTAGATATTAGCCCTTTGTCAGATGGATAGATGGCAAAAATTTTCTCCCATTCTGGAGGTTGCCTGTTCACTCTGATGGTATTTTCTTCTGATGTACAGAACCTCTTTTGTTTAATTAGATCCCATTTGTCAATTTTGCCTTTTGTTGCCATTGCTTTTGGTGTCTTAGTTGTGAAGTTTTGCCCATGCCTATATCCTGAACGGTACTGCCTAGATTTTCTTCTAGGGTTTTTATGGTTTTAGGTCTTACACTTAAGTCTTTAATCCATCTTTAGTTAATTTTTGTACAAGGTCTAAGGAAGGGGTCCAGTTTCAGTTAGCTGCATATGGCTACCCAGTTTTCCCAACACAATTTGTTAAATAGGGAATCCTTTCCCCATTGCTTGTTTTTGTCAGGTTTGTCAAAGATCAGGTGGTTGTAGATGTGTCGTGCTATTTCTAAGGTCTCGGTTCTGTTCCATTGGTCTACATATCAGTTTTGGTACCACTACCATGCTGTTTTGGTTACTGCAGCCTTGTAGTATAGTTTGAAGTAGTGTGATGCCTCCAGCTTTGTTCTTTTTGCTTAGGATTGTCTTGGCTATACAGGCTCTTTTTTGCTTCCATATGAAATTTAAAGTAGTTTTTTCTAGTTCTGTGAAGAAAGTCAATGGTAGCTTGATGGGGATAGCATTGAATCCATAAATTAGAGCAGTATGGCCATTTTCACGATATTGATTCTTCCTATCCATGAGCATGGAATGCTTTTCCATTCATTTGTGTTCTCTCCTATTTCCTTGAGCAGTGGTTTGTAGTTCTGCTTGAAGAGGTCTTACACATCCCTTGTAAGTTGTATTCCTAGGTATTTTATTCTCTTTGTAGCAATTGTGAATCAGAGTTCACGCATGACTTGGCTATCTATTATTGGTGTATAGGAATGCTTGTGACTTTAGCACATTGATTTTGTATTCTGAGACTTTGCTTAAGTTGCTCATCAGCTTAAGGAGATTTTGGGCTGAGACAATGGGGTTTTCTAAATATAAAATCATGTCATCTGCTAATAGAGACAATATGACTTCCTCTCTTCCTATTTGAATACCCTTTATTTCTTTCTCTTGCCTGATTGCCCTGGCCAGAACTTCCAATACTATCTTGAATAGCAGTGGTGAGAGATGCCATCCTTGTCTAGTGCCAGTTTTCAAAGGGAATGCTTACAGCTTTTGCCCATTGAGTATGATATTGGCTGTGGGTTTGTCATAAATAGCTCTTATTATTTTAAGTTACGTTCCATCAATTCCTAGTTTATTGAGACTTTTTTAGCATGAAGGGGTGTTGAATTTTATCAAAGTCTTCTCTGCATCGAAGGCCTTTTCTGCATCTATTGAGATAATCATGTGGTTGTTCTCATTGCTTCTGTTTACATTTATTGATTTGCATACGTTGAACCAGCCTTGCTTCCCAGGGATGAAGCCAACTTGATCATGGTGGATAAGCTTTGTGATGTGCTGCTGGATTCGGTTTGCCAGTATTTTATTGAGCATTTTTGCATCAATGTTCATCAGGGATATTGGCCTGAAATTTTCTTTTTTTTGTTGTGTCTCTGCCAGGTTTTGGTATCAGGATGACCCTGGCCTCATAAAATGAGTTAGGGAGGATTCCCTTTTTCTATTGTTTGAAATAGTTTCAGAAGGAATGGTACCAGCTCCTGTTTGTACCTCTGGTAGAATTCAGCTGTGAATCCGTCTGGTCCTGGGTTGTTTTTGGTTGGTAGGCTAATAATTACTGCCTCAATTTTAGAACTTGTAATTGGTCTGTTCAGGGATTGGACTTCTTCCTGGTTTAGTCTTGGGAGCGTATATGTGGTTAGGAATTTATCCATTTCTTCTAGATTTTCTATTTTATTTGCATAGAAGTGTTTATAGTATTCTCTGATGGTAGTTTGTATTTTTGTGGGATCAGTGGTGATATACACTTTATCATTTTTTATTGTGTCTATCTGATTCTTCTCTCTATTCTTCTTTATTAGTCTGACTAGCAGTCTATTTTGTTGATGTTTTCAAAAAACCAGCTTCTAGATTCATTGATTTTTTGATGGATTTTTCATGTTTCTGTCTCCTTCAGTTCTGCTCTGATCTTAGTTATTTCTTGTCTTCTGCTAGCTTTTGAATTAGTTTCCTCTTGCTTCTCTAGTTCTTTTTACTGTGATGTTAGGGTGTCAATTTTAGATCTTTCCCACTTTCTCCTGTGGGCATTTAGTGCTATAAATTTCCCTCTAAACACTACTTTAGCTGTGTCCTAGAGATTCTGCTATGTTGTGTCTTTGTTCTCATTGGTTTCAAATAACTTATTTATTTCTGCCTTAATTTCATTATTTACTGACCAGTAGTCAGGAGCACGTTGTTAAGTTTCCAAGTAGTTGTGTGGTTTTGATTGAGTTTCTTAATCCTGAGTTCTAATTTGATTGCACTGTGGTCTGAGAGACTGTTTGTTATGATATCTGTTCTTTTGCATTTGCTGAGGAGTGTTTTACTTCCAATTATGTGGTCAATTTTAGAATAAGTGCAGTGTGGTGCTGAGAAGAATGTATATTCTGTTGATTTGGGGTGGAGAGTTCTGTAGATGTCTATTAAGTCTGCGTGTTCCAGAGCTGAGTTCAAGTCCTGAATATCCTTGTTAATTTTCTATCTCGTGGATCTGTCTAACATAGACAGTAGAGTGTTGAATTCTCCCACTATTATTGTGTGGGGCCTAAGTCTTATTGTAGGTCTCTAAGAACTTGCTTTATGAATCTGGGTGCTCCTGTATTGGTTGCATATATATTTGGGATTGTTAGCTCCTCTTGTTGCATTGATCCCTTTACCATTATGTAATGCCCTTCTTTGTCTCTTTTGATCTTTGTTGGTTTAAAGTCTGTTTTATCAAAGACTGGTATTGCAACTCTTGCTTTTTTTTTTTTTTTTAACTTTCCATTTGCTTGGTAAATATTCCTCCATCCCTTTATTTTGAACCTATGTATATCTTAGCACCTGAGATGGGTCTCCTGAATACAGCACACTGATGGGTCTTTACTCTTTATCCAATTTCCCAGTCTGTGTCTTTTAATTGGGGTATTTAGCCCGTTTATATGTAAAGTTAATATTGTTATGTGTGAATTTGATTCTTTCTTTATGATGCTAGCTGTTTATTTTGCCCATTAGTTGATGCAGTTTCTTCAGTGTTGATGATCCTTACAATTTGGTAGGTTTTTGCAGTGGCTGGTACCAATTGTTCCTTTCCATGTTTGGTGCTTCCTTCAGAAGCACTTGTAAGGCAGGCTTGGTGGGGACAGTATCTTTCAGCATTTGCTTGTCTGTAAGTGATTTTATTTCTCCTTTGCTTATGAAGCTTAGTTTGGCTGGATGTGAAATTCTGGGTTGAAAATTCTTTTCAAAAATATTGCATATTGGTCCCCACTCTCTTCTGGCTTGTAGGATTTCTGCAGTGAGATCTGCTGTTAGTCTAATGGGCTTCCCTTTGTGGGTAACCTGACCTTTCTCTCTGGCTGCCCTTAACATTTTTCCCTTCATTTCAACCTTGGTAAATCTGACAATTGTGTCTTGGGGTTGCTCTTTTCAAGGAGTATCTTTGTGATGTTCTCTGTATTCTCTGAATTTGAATGTTGGTTTTTCTTGCTAGGTTGGGGAAGTTCTCCTGGATAATATCCTGAAGAGTGTTTTCCAGCTTGGTTCCATTCTCTCCTTCACTTTTAGGTACACCGATCAAACATAGGTTTGGTCTTTTCACATAGTCCCATATTTCTTGGAAGCTTTGTTCATTCCTTTTCATTCTTTTTTCTCTAATCTTGTCTTCACACTTTATTTCATTAAGCTGATCTTCAATCTCTGTTATCCTGTCTTCTGCTTGATCAGTTCAGCTATTGATACTTGTGTATGCTTCACGAAGTTCTTGTGCTGTGTTTTTCAGCTCCATCAGGTCATTTATATTCTTCTCTAAACTGTTTATTCTAGTTAGCAATTCTTCTAACCTTTTTTGAAGGTTCTTATCTTCCTTGCATTGGGTTAGAACATCCTCCTTTAGCTCGGAAGAGTTGTTATTATTCACCTCCTGAAGCCTCCTTCTGTCAATTCGTCAAACTCATTATCCACCAAGTTTTGTTCCCTTGCTGGCGAGGTGTTGCAATCATGTGGAGAAGAAAAGCCATTCTGGTTTTTGGAATTTTCAGCCTTTTTGTCCTGGTTTCTCCCCATCTTCATGGATTTATCTACCTTTGGTCTTTGATGTTGATGACCTTCAGATGGGGTTTCTCAGTGGGCGTCTTTTCTGTTGATGTTGATGCTCTTCCTTTCTGTTTGTCAGTTTTCCTTCTAACAGTCAGGGCCTTTTTCTCCAGGTCTACTGGAGTTTGCTGGAGGTCCACTACAGACCCTGTTTGCCTGGGTATCACCAGTGGTGGCTGCAGAACAGCAAAGATTGCTGCCTGTTCCTTCCTCTGGAAGCTTGTCCCAGAGGGGCACCCACCAGATGACAGCCAGAGCTCTCCTGTATGAGGTGTCTGTTAGCCCCTGCTAGGAGGTGTCTCCAAGTCAGGAGGCATGGGGGTCAGGGACCCACTTGAGGAGGCAATCTGACCCTTAGCAGAGCTCAAACGCTGTACTGGGAGATCCACTGCTTTCTCCAGAGCCAGCAGGCAGGGACGTTTATGTCTGCTGAAGCTGCATCCACAGCCACCCCTTCCCCCAGGTGCTCTCTCCCAGGGAGATGCGTGTTTTATCTGTAAGCCCCTGACTGGGGCTGCTGTCTTATTTTTTTCAGAGATGCCCTGCCCAGAGAGAAGAAATGTGGAGAGGCAGTCTGGCTACAGTTGTTTTGCTGAGTTAAGGAGGGCTCCACCCAGTTTGAACTTCTTGGTGGCTTTGTTTACACTCTGAGGGAAAAACAGCCTACTCAAGCCTCAGAAAAATGGCAGACGCCACTTCCCTAAAGTGGGATCTATACTCTTTCCAGGTCTACATCTAGAAGGTGCAACCTAAACTACCTGTGGTTGTTTTTGATGAGAATTTTTAGCAGCTAAAATATCTTTATTTTCTATTTACTTTTTTCTTTTATACCACCTTTTTATGAGGATGGATTCCAATGGTTGTTAATTTGAAATGTGTATTCTTTATGGGCCAGAATTAACACATAGCAGTTAGGTTAGCTTAATATATTTCTTAGATTTAGAGCAACTTCTCATTTTGGCAAAGTAGTTTTATTAATTGTACTTCATTTATGTGTGTGTGGAGGTGTTGATATGTATTCTGATTTTGTAATTTTCTTTTGTTTCTGGAGGACCCTCTATTTTCAGTGCTTGCTTCCTTGTTTCTCTTTACCACTTGGCCTCCAAGAGTCATATCCTCCTTTATTTCAGAAATGGTATCCTCCAAAGACTGCTAATTCTAGTCTCGCATATTTTTAGGCTCCTTCATTTTTTTTCTGAACAGTTTTATTTTGATATAAAATTAGGGAAAATTTACTAAAAAAATCTCTTCTATATCATTTACCCAAGTTCTCTAGTTCTTTATTTCCACAATTGCCTTATCATATTCTTTCTCTTTATATGCTATTATTTCACTACTGAGCTACTTGAGAATAAGTTGCAGATATTGTGTCGTTTCATCTCTAAGTAAGTCAGAGAAGCAAGAGAAGACTTTCTCTGAAAAACTTTCAAAATCCTCAGTCTAATCCTACTCTATGTATTAATATTGAGCAATGACCTTTCAACCCAATATCATTACACTAAAAGGAAGTTAGACACTATGATAAAAATCAGCAGAAACAGTAAACAGCTTTATACTTCCAATAACTGCAGACATTAGAATAGTTAGACCCGGAATATAGAAGACGTGTATGTAATGATTAAAGAAATAAAGGATATAATCCAAAGATCAAAAGATTATTAGATTTGCAAATTATGAATATGTAAAATTATAATCTGCAAAATTAACTTTAGAAATAAAAACTAATTATAGAAATTAAGAAAATTAATTTCACAAAAAGCAGAATACACACAGCTGAAGAGAAAATTAGTGAAAGAAGTTATATCTGAAAAAAATTACCCAGAATGCAGTACAGAAAAGCAAGGAGACAGAAAAAAACATTATATTGAAATATATGAAAGCCAGGAATGGTGGCTCAAGCCTGTAATCCCAGCACTTTGGGAGGCTGAGGTTGGAGGATCGTTTGAGCCCAAGAATTTGAGACCAGCCCAGGCAACATGCGAAAACCTGTGTCTACAAAAGGTACAAAAATTAGCTGGGTGTGGTGGCACACAACTGTAGTCCCAGCTACTCAGGAGGGAGGATCACTTGAGCCCAAGAGGCAGAGGTTGCAGTGAGCTGGGATCACACCACTGCACTCCAGCCTGGGTGACAGAGCCAGACCCTGTCTCAAAAAAAAAAAAAAAAAAAAAGAAGTGAAAAGCTTAATATGTCTAAAATACATTTGAGAAGAGAATAGAATGGAACACGGGCAATATTTAAAGAGAAAATAGCGGTAACTTTTCATGACAAATAAAAAACATAAATCTATAGATAAAAAAAACCCAATGTATTCCAAAATGAGACAAGCCAAGTATAAAGGGGTGCCCGGAGAATCTCCAACCGGCCTGTGCACTGGGAGGAATGCACACTGGGGTGGAGCCTCGGGAAGCTCGCACCATTTGCAGTGGGGAGGAGCCTGACCTCTTCTGTTTGGGAGTGGCAACCTGGGGTTCAATCTGTGAGACAGGAAGCCTGTTAGCAGGACTCTCGCTTTGCTGAGAGTCCTTGTTTCCCTTTTTTTCCTTTTCACCCAATAAACCCTGCTCTTCTCACCCTTCAAAGTGTCTGCGAGCCTAACATTTCATGGTCGTGTTATAAGAACCAGTTTTTCCTACAACAAAAGCAGGATAAGGAAAGAGATGTCCAACCTAAACACACTTTAATGAAATCAGAAAACATCAAACGTACGGATAAAATTGTAATAGAAGTCACAGAAAGGATGAATCACCACAAAAGAATTAAAATTGTGTGACTGAATACTTCCAACAATAAAATGGTAGCCTGGCAAACATTGTATAACATCATCATAGTGCTGGGGGAAAATAGTTCCCAATGCAGAATTATATATATATGCAGACAAAACATCTTTCAATAATGTGGGTGAAATAGAGGCATTTAGAGATTAGCAAAAGATGAAAAAGCATTCATATATAAACTAAAGGAACTTCCAAACTTTTAAAGCATACGCTTTTTTTTAACCTTACCTAGAGGTGAAACACTTCATTTTTTAAAATAAATTTTATCGTATATATTTAAGGTATGCAACGTGACGTTATAGAATGTACATAGATGGTAAACATGTTACTATAGTGAGGCAAATTAACATATCCATCATCTCACATATTTAACCATTTTTTTGGTGGCAAAAGCAGCTAAAATTCTTAGCAGAAATCTCAAATACAATTTTATTAACTTTAGTCCTTATGCTGTGGATTAGATTTCAACTTGTTCTTCTATATATCTGCTACTTTGTATCCTCTGACCTACATCTCCCTGTTTTCTCCCCCAGGCTCTCCTGCCCCTGGTAACCACTGTTTTATTCTCTCAGTATATTTGACTTCTTAAAAAAATTTCACATGTGAGACAATGCAATACTTTTCCTTCTGGGTCTAGCTTATTTCACTTAGCATAATGTCCTCCAGGTTCAGCTATGTTGTGGCAAATGACAGGATATATTTCTTTTTTAAGGCTGCATAAAATTATATTGTATTTAAATACCTTGGTTTCTTTATCCATGCATCAGTCAACAGACACTTAGGCTGTTTCCATATCTTGGCTATTGTGAATATTGTCATGAACATGGGAGTGCAGATAACTTTATAGGGTGGTGATTTCATTTCCTTTGGGTATATACCCCTAAGAGAAACTGCTGGGTTTCTATCTTAGTTCTATTTTTAATTTCTTTAGGAACCTCCATACTCTATTAGTTTTCCATAGTGACTGTAGCAAACTACATTCCCACCAATAGTTTACAAAGATTCCCTTTTCTCTATATACCTGCCAACATTTGTTATGTCTTGACTTTTTGATAACAGTCATCCTAATAGGTGTGAGACGATTTCTCATTGTGGTTTTGATTGGCATTTCCTTGATGATAAATGATGTTGAGAACCTTTTTACATATGTGTTGGCCATTCTTATGTCCTCTTTGGAGAAATGTGTATTCAGGTCCTTCACTCATTTTTTAATGGAGTTATAGAGAGATAGAAAAAGATTAGTGATTACCTAGGGCTGAAGCAGTGGTGATGGAAATGAACTGCTAGTGGGTATGGGGTTTTTTTGGGGAGTGATGAAAATGTTCTAAATTTATTAAACGATTAAAAGAATTGTGTTGATGATTGCACAACTATGAATATATTAAAAAATCATTGAAGCTTATACTTTAAATTGCTGTTGTGAACTATATCTCAATAAACCTGTTTTTTAAAGAACGAAGCTTAAGTTCTCCAAAGTATAGCAGAAAATTTAGAACAAAATCTATTGTCACTTATCTCTCAGAGTTTCTAGTTTAACATTCTGTTTTAGAGTCTTCAGATTCCTTATTCTCATGCTTACCATCTCAATGACATTTAAAATTTAAAAAAAAACTTGACATATTCAACATTTTATTTATTTCAGTAAGAATCATTCAGGGCATCAAACCTTCCAAATTGCCTGTAATTAACCATTACTTCTTGTTTAAATAATTTTCCTATTGTGTTTATCTTTGCTACATATTTGCTCATCTAATTTAAAAAACCCCGAATTTTTTTTTATTATTTATTAAACTATAAGTTCTGGGATGTATGTGCAGAAAGTACAGGTTTGTTACATAGGTAATCATGTGCCATAGTGGTTTGCGCACCCATCAACCCATCATCTAGGTTTTAAGCCCGGCATGCATTAGGTATTTCTCCTAATGCTCTCCCTCTCCTTGCCCCCCATCCACCGAGAGACCCTACTATGTGTTGTTCCCCTCCCTGTGTCCATATGTTCTCACTGCTCAACTCCCCACTTATGAGTGAGAACATGCAGTGTTTGGTTTTCTGTTCCTGTGTTAGTTTGCTGAGAATGATGGTTTCCAGCTTCATCCATGTCCCTACAAAGGACATGAACTCATTCTTCTTTATGGCTGCATAGTATTCCATGGTGTATATGTGCCACATTTTCTTTATCCAGTGTATCATTGATGGACATTTGGGTTGGTTCCAAGTCTTTGCTATTGTGAATAGTGCTGCAATAAACATACATGTGCATATGTCTTTATAGCAGAATGATTTAAAATCCTTTGGGTATATATCCAGTAATGGGATTGCTGGGTCAAATGCTATTTCTGGTTCTACATTCTTGAGGAATTGCCAGACTGCCTTCCACAATGGTTGAACTAATTTACACTCCCACCAACAGTGTAAAAGCATTCCTATTTCTACACATCCTCTCCAGCATCTGTTGTTTCCTGTTGATTGCCATTCTAACTGGTGTGAGATGGTATCTCATTGTGGTTTTGATTTGCATTTCTCTAATGACCAGTGATGATGAGCCTTTTTTCATATGTTTGTTGGTCGCATGAATGTCTTCTTTTGAGAAGTGTCTGTTCATATACTTCACCCACTTTTTGATGGGGTTGTTTGATTTTTTTCTTGTAAATGTGTTTAAATTTCTTGTAGATTCTGGATATTAGCCCTTTGTCAGATGGATAGATTGCAAAAATTTTCTCCCATTCTGTAGGTTGCCTATTCACTCTGATGATAATTTCTTTTGCTGTGCAGAAGCTCTTTAGTTTAATTAGATCCCATTTGTCAATTTTGCCTTTTGTTGCCATTGCTTTTGTTGTTTTAGTCATGAAGTCTTTGCCTATGCCTATGTCCTGAATGGTATTGCCTAGGTTTTCTTTTAGGGTTTTTATGGTTTTAGGTCTTACGTTTAAGTCTTTAATCCACCTTGAGTTGATTTTTGTATAAGGTGTAAGGAAGGAGTCCAGTTCAGTTTTCTGCATATCGCTAGCCAGTTTTCCCAGCACCATTTATTAAATAGGGAACCCTTTCCCCATTGCACGTTTTTTGTCAGGGAAAACCCTGTAATTATTTTTCTTGGGAACAAACTGAATTTACAAAGTAATATGTGGGAAATCAACGTCTTCATACTATTGAATTTACTATGCATACATATGGTATGTTTTTAATTTATTCAAGTTTTCTCTTGTGTGTTCTGTATTAGAAATAATACTTCACATGTACATTAAGGTTTATTCCCATGTATTCTTGTGGGTGCTGTGATCTAAAATGGTTCTATTCATCTATTATATTTTGTTTGTTTTGTGTACAGAATTCTACTGTTACATGTAATAGTTTTCCTAATTCATTTTTGTTTTGTGTTGTCTAATTGCATTATAAGAAAGTAACTAAAATTTTGAATACTCTAAATTTTTAAATATCATATTTCATTTTCAAGTCTAATAATATTGGCTAGTATTTCCAGGAAAATATTAAATAAAAGTGGTAATTGTGGATACCCCTGTCCTGCTTCTCAGCAAAATTTTCACTATTAAGTATTTGATGGGATTTGGTTTAATAACATATATGTAGATATGTGTTGCATATGTATGTGTGTATGATTGCATGTGTAACTGGTAGCACTGCAACTGAAAAATACACATTTGAAACCATAAATACATATTTGAAACCATTGAATAGGAAAAATCGATGTTTGCAGCAACAACAGCAACCAGCTATAAGAACAATGCCATCAACAGTGCTAATCTTGAGTAAAATAGCTGATGGTCCAGCAAATTATATATCATATATATATATATATATGAGAAGCTTGGTAGAACCCTTAACAGAATGAACTTGAAGAAACCAAGCCTAGACATAAAGTAGTCAAATTTCTGAAAATAAAAGATACCCCACAAAATTTTGAAAGCAACTGGAGAAAAGTGACACATTGTATAAAGAAGAAGCAAAATTCAAGCTACTACAGATTCCTCATTCAGAAATTATGTAAGGCAGAAGATCATGTAACGTGTCCATCACCTTAAAACCAAAACACACATCCCCACACAAACTGTCAGTTCAGGAATCTAAATCCAGGAAAAATGGCCTCCAAAAAACGGAAGCAAAAAAAAAAAAAAAAAAAAAGCAAAAGCAAAACAAAACAAAAATGAACTTCCAGATAAAGGAAGCTACGTGAATTCATTTCCACTAGGCCTACAAGAAAAATTAAATAACGTTCCTGTATCTTCAGGAACAAATGAAAATGATAAATAGCAAAGAAAATTCAAAAGACTGTTTTTCCTCTTAATTAAAAAAAGACGTGATGATTTAAAGCAAAAATTATAACAATATATTTGGATGTACTATATGATAACCACAGCATAAAGGACAGTAGGGGAAGAGAAATAGATCTATATGGTTACAAGATTTGCACATTTTATGTTAAGTGTTACAATGTTAGCTCTAATAGGCTTTGAATAGTTAAGGAAGTATATTGTAATCCCTGGAGCAACCAATAAAAAATACGTGAAAATAAAATGCTTAGATTAATATTTAAATTAAAATGGAATTCTAATAGAAAATATTGAAATAACCTCCAAGAAGGCAAAAAGAGAAGAGGGAAAAATATGACGGGACCCACAAAACAAATAATAAAGTGGTAGGCCAAAATTCAATCTCATCAGTAATTACATTTAATATTAATAAATTGAACTCTGACTAGATAAATGCACAAGACTCAACTATGGTTATTGCCAGTATCCGTTGATTCCAGGACTCCCCCTCCTATACCCAAATCCACAAATGCTTAAGTCTGTTATATAAAATGGCATAATATTTGCATATAACCTACATACATCCTCCTGTATAATTTAAATCATCTCTAGATTACTTACATGCAATACAATGTGACACTATGCAAATAGTTGTGATACTGTATTGTTTCTTTTTATTTGTATTATTTTAAATTTTTGTATTTGTAATTGTTTTTTTCTCAGAACACTTTTGCTCTTTGGTTTTATTGAGTCTATGGGTGAAGAACCTGGGTATACAAAAGGTGGACTATGCTCTTTATAGGATATGTAATGGATGCCTAATAATAGATCCCCAAAATAAATAAAGCAAAAATGGGCAGAATTAAACTGAGAAGTGTGCACTTCTATAATCATATCAGGAAATTTAATACCACTCTCTCAGCAATTGATAGCACTAGACAAGTATCAGTTCAATTACAGGGAATCTGGAAAACACCATCAACTACCTTGACCTATTTGTTTTTTAAAGTACATAAAACAGAAATGAACAGAATTACAAAGGAAAATCCATTATAAGAGAAATGTTAACTTGCTTCTCTAAGAATTGAAATACCAGAACAAAAAATTAGCAATGATTTAAACCATACAAAACGAAAAACACAATTTCAAGTTTGACCTTTATGTAACAATGTACATTCTTCCCAAGCACACTTAGAATGCTATGGTAATTGGCTCTGCACTGATTATAAAGCAAATCTCAGTAAATTTTATAGAACTAGTTATGTCATATTCTCTGGCTACAATTTCAAAATCCATCATAAAATAGAAATTGAGGCTGGGTGTGGTTGCTCACACCTATAATTCTAGCACTTTGTGAGGCCAAAGAGGGAGGATCACTTGAGGCCTCCAGAAGCTTAGGACCAGCCTGGGCAACATAGCAAGACCCATCTTTTATTAATAATAATAACACGAATAATAAAAATTAAAATGTTTGGAAATTAGAAAGCACATATCTAAATAACTAATGGGTCAAAGGAGAATTATAATAGGAATTATAGAAAATATCTCAAACTAAATATTAATGAAAATTATATATGATTAATAATATTACATTTAAAGACTTATAGGATATACTAAAGTGGTACTTAGAGAAAAGTTTTATTTTAGAAAATAAAAATGGCTAAAACAAAAGCGAAAAAAAAAACCCAAAGAATGTCAATAGATATGACAATAAATGCCTCTATTATCAAAATCACTGGTGCTTATGTTATTGTGAGGCAACAGGAATATAATCTGATTTATATATTATAAAAGACATCAAGGCTGATGCATTGAACAACCTGTAAACAGAACTTTATTTCAACAGAAAAGCAGAATAATAGAAAACAATCTAAACTGATGAAATAAATATGGATATGGTAAAAAAACGAAAGTATCAAGTGTCCAGTCTAGCTAAAAGAACTAATAGAAACTGATATTTGAGAAGAACATAAGGAAGTAAGTAGAAAATTTATGACTAGCTCATATTACACTTTTACATATAAAAGGCATGAGAATTGGGGGTTAGCTGGGGGTGTGTGGAGAGAACCTATCCTCTATCGTAGAAATAAATAGTTAATCCTGAGTGGTATGTATAGCTAATATCTATCCAAGGTTTCTGTAACAGCAATCTCTAAATAAAGCATCTCTAAGTAAGCATCTAAATGTAAAGTAATCTCTAAGTAAACCAGCTAAAGACTAAAACATTTACATCCGGGAAGAATGTTGCAATAATTTAATCATTTACTGATGGAGCATGTAACTCTGGTACAAAAAAATGGCAGACAAACAGCATGAAATAATTCTAAGAATGCTTGTGATCTATGGGTCACCCATTACAGAAAACATACCACTACTTTCCAAATGTGGCATGATAACGAATGCTCAGAAACTGTAAAATAGAATATGCTTGATCAACTGTTAGGTTCTGACATATCTATTATTACAAATAATCAATGGTATGAGGTAAACATAGAACTCAGATCATCACCAATATTATCAAATAATTTAGTCATCTGAATTATACATATTTATACATTTGAATTGTTTATTCTTCCCCGTTAGGTATACAGATCCAATATAAATCCTCAATTAAGATTAAAATCCTCATTTAGGATTAAAATGCTCTTCTCAATGTGGAAGGCAATAAGAAAAGTAAAACCTAAAATTAAAACCACAGTCTTCATAACTTAGTGGAATCAAATGGCAGAAATGGAAACAAGTGGGAGAATCTAGAAAACAATAGACTATAAAGTAGTATAGGAATTAAGTCTGAAAGTCAGATCTAAATAGTGCCATTCTCTCACTGGCTCCTCGGCCCTTAAAAGCGACAAAATTTCCTATATTATCTCCTCTGCCCCAGATATATCAATCATCCATTATCCAATTTTTGGTTGGGACAGTATATAAGTACAGCTTACAAAATAGGGATGTGGGTTGGTAGGAAGAAGGGAAGTATGGAAAGTTTGGGGTACAATGTTGGGATCTGTAGGTGGTATAAAAGGGACATTTAGAACCAGCATCTATGTCCTATTACTTTTTTCTACCAAACACATTAATACCATCTCTCTTACTTCAAGTCAAGGCACTGAATCGCCAGTGTTTATTCCTTTCGAAAGCATACATCTTACCATGTGGAATTGTGGTCTGGAAAGGGCGACTTGGGCTTTTCAGGTTCCATAAAGTCAAACTACCATCTGAATGGCTGCACATGAACTGTTTGCCCTCATGATGCCAATCAATTGAATGAATAGCCTAATAAAATAACAATTAAAAACAAGTAGGGGGGGAAAAAGTAGATAGGTTATATCATTCTATATTCCAAAGAAAAACTATTCTGATACAAAATTATTATACTAACAACACTTAAAAAACATAATTTTTCTGACTCATATCAGACTATAATTTCTGGTAAGATGAAGTCCTATTTCCTCCTAACATAGCCAATTAAAAGAATAATTTAAGTAAGAGCTACCATCTGAAGGCTTTCTATGTGCCAAACCCCAAGGCAAGCATTTTATACACATTATTTCATTTAATCCTATAAAAAAGTGTATTGATTTTTCAATTTATACATAGTGAAACAGGCCTTGAGAGATTGAGATACTTAAGTCACAGAACTCAAAACCAAGGTCTAACTACGAAAAACATTCTCAATCATTGCACTGTATTGCCCTCTTGCATATACTATTTAAATCAATTTAAAGCAAGAAAGGTTTAAATTTTCTTTTATATTTTCAGGTTAACTGTGTAGTTTTGAGTCAGATAAGATTCAAAAGTAATTACAGCCATCCCTCGGTATCCATTGGGGATTAGTCAGAGAACTCCCATACTCCCTCAGATTCTAAAATCCACAGATGCTCAAGTCCCTTACATAAAATAGCACACTATTTGCATACGACCTATGAATATCCTCCCATATACTTTAAATCATCCCTAGATTACTAATAGAATATAAATGATATGTAAGTAGTTATACTATACTGTCTTTTTATTTGTATTATTATAAATTATTATATTGTTTTAAAATTATTTTTTGTTTTTAAAATATTTTCTATTATAGTTAGTTGAATTCAAGGATATGGAATTTATGGATACAGAGGGCTGACTGTATTCCATTTTCCCAAGCTATTGTATTCCCAATGCTAGCATAGTGACCAGCATAAAGTAAGTACTCAATAAATATCTGTTGACTGAATTAGTAATTAATGTCACACGCATTTCCACACTCTTGGTATTCCTTCTAAATTAATAAAGTATATACAGAACTTGGGTAAAGTACTAAGTACTATGTGAAAAATTCTAGTAGACATAAAGGCAGAAAAGAAGCATCCAACATCTTTTCCTTAAAGACACTTATAAAACAGCAAGAGAGAGCAGATTAATATAAGTGAATACTAATCATATTTATTTTTTGAAACTTCACATAGACACATACAACTAAAAGTTCCAAACTAAGTTATACATACATAACTGATAAAAGTTCTAAACAATCAGTATTATTAGAGTGGCAGATAACTGATGGCTAAAGTAATTATTAAACATATCATCAAGAAAATAAGATTTGATTAAATAGAAAAAGCAACATTAAATCCTGGACTTGTGTTTTCTCTCACTCTGTGGCCTTCATTACTAAGCAGAGATTTCTTTTTTGCTACAGTCCAGCAGAGGAAGTTAGAGGGAAAATACTTCTTTCTCTTTTCCTCTGCTTATTTCTTCTCCCTTCTGTAGGTGGTTCAAGGGAAAGTCACATCTTCTTGCCTCCCCTACATGTTAACTTTGATGAGCCTCATTTAACTTAAAGTTGTCTCAAACTGTTTTGCCATCGAAGATGGAGGCAGAAAAGGCACTCTCAACCCTAAACTTTCTTATTTCACTGAATTTCTATCTACTGGAAAGGACAGATATAAAAATAATAGCTAAAATAAAGCCAAAGTAAGTCAGTACTATTAAAGAAGCATATTTATTGTTTAGAAAAGCAAGCATGTAAAACCAACTTGTTATTACAGATCAGGGTCTCATATAGTGCATTACTGAGTAGCTAGCATTTGATCTAACTTGATGGATATTCAATTTCTATTTATTAGATTCTACCCCTCTCTTTTCTCAAAAAAAGGGAGTGGGGTTCAGATGGCTTACTGAAAAAAACAAATACAATACAACTAATCCAAAAAGAATTTTAAGAGACAGAAAACAGAATTTTAAATATAAAATACTAGCTAGTTTTATCAACTCAGTGGCTGAGACTGAGTTTCTTGAAAACATGAAAGAAGAAGGAAATCCAAAAAACTGGATAACAATACGGAAAAAAGGAAATACAGCAGTTCTTAAGAAATTAAAAAATTTTCCTCAGGCCAAACTCTGAGGGATTTCTTTGTGAAAGATTACTTAAGAATTATTGACATAATGAAATAAAAATTTTACAGTTAATGTGAAAGTAAAATTCATATATTTGTTTCTAAAAATAATCTTGGATTTCCAAAACAAAACTCAATTCATCAATGGCTATTTATGAAGAGGCTAGTTAAATTGTCTAAATAGTTTTACAGGGGCTAAAGACCTAACAGAAATTTGATATACAGAAGAGGAAAGAAGGCAGTTCATGATGAGAAGTTAGAAGGAGCAAAGGCTCAGGGATAAACAATAAGTGTTATATATGGAAGATAGTGAGTAATATGTCTGAAATGTGGGGAATGTGTAGAAGGATGTTGTAAATTTAACTAAAGAGGAATGATAGCACTAGGACCTTAAATCTCAAGTCAAGCAATATGGACTTTGTATTGTTGACAACTGAGAGCTATTCAAAGGTTCTGTTGTAGAGAATTCCATAATCTGTTTTAAAATGATAATCTTGTTAATGAAGGATATATTGAAGAGGTAAGACATCGAAGGAAAAGTGGTTGTGATTAGTTAAAATGCTCTTATAGTCATCCAGGCAAAAGATAACAACTTAAACTAGGACATTGGAAGTGGGAATTAGAAAAGAGGAAATAAATGAGACAATATAAAATCAGAATCAGAAAGGCTGCAGAAACTGATTGCATATACTACATGATGATGGAAGAGACAAATATTACTTTGAGGGGTCTAAACTGAATTAACTAAACAAGACTTAAAAACCAGAAGAAAACATAGAAGGAGGTTTAGATATTTAAATACAAATTCAGTGCCAATGGGATATTTTGCTGGATTTATCTAATATATTGTTAGATATTTAGATCTAGAGCTCAAGAGGGAGGTAAAGGCTACAGATATATGGATGTTCTTTTTTTTAGCATAAAGGTAATATTTGAAATAAGAGAGAATACAAACATTAGAAAGTATAAATTAGAGAGAGAAAAAATGAGGGTGAAGACATAATATCCTGAAGAATATCAATAATGTAAAGGAGAGCTAAGGGAAAAATCAGTTATGGAAAAAGGGTGCATGATAAATGAGATGGAAAGACACAGACAAGTGAATAAATTATTTTAAGGAGGAGAAACTGAGGTAAAACCACAGGTTTAGTGAGGAATTTAAAGGCTAGGAAGAGGTCACTGTGTGTAGTAATGAAGAGCTCACTGGTGACTTATGAAAAACCATTTCAGGTTAAGTATTAAGCATGCTTTCTAGATATGAGAGGTAAAGTGCTGAGGAGAGGCTGAGAAGTTTCATAGTAAAATGAAGTATTTAACTATCTCTATTAAAACAATAGAGCATATAATGACACATTAAAGTAGATAAAGATGATAGATTTATATACATATATCAGATGTCAATAACTTCTAGGTATAAATTACATATATTTATACTAACTCAGGCAGCTGCTAATCCTTATTTTAAAATTTCACTGAAATTTTACTCTTTTTAAGGCTCAAAACGTTTCCTCCATACTTTTTAAGGCCATAGAAAAGCTAGATGATTCAGTGTTTTCCTCCCTGGGTTTCCTTTTGAGCTGGTTATTCTACTTCCAACTGGTTAAACATTCCCATGGTGTTTGTATTCTTACTTAGCTGCTAATGTTGAGAGAGGGACGAGAGGGAACACTATCTATCCCCATCTTTATGATTTGTATAACAAAAGGAAAATCCTAGCTTAGCTCCCTGAGACCTTCTTTTCTTATGATTCAAGATGCTCAAGAATTTGATTATAAAGAACATAACTGCATGATATTATTTATCAGATTATTTTTCACCAATCATGAAAAAATTACTCAGCTGTCATTTTATTTCTAAACTTTTTTACCACTATGAGAACCACTGATAACAAATTGTGCAGCCTATGAAATAGGTGAAGGCTTATAACTTTAAGCACCGAAACTTAAAAAATTAACTGTTATGAGGGGGATGGGAGAGAACACGTAAAGTATTCTAGGGTGACTACAGGTTCATTTGGAGACTTTTTTTTTTAACCCTCCAATGATAAAATGAGGAAGTGTTCTAAAATAAATGTGTGTGTGTGTGTTTCATTTGCTAATTATTTCAGTGCTGCTTTAAATTATTTGGCACTCTTCCTATATAAGATTAGGTTTTACTGGACATAAATTTTTGACTTATGTTTTCCTCCTATCTCTTCCTACTCTCACCATTTTCAAACTGAATTAATAGCACAGATGATCACCTTTGTTTCCACAGGTACAAAAGGTAATTTCCCTTTTAATCTGTTGCCCCCAGTTTTACCATCTTCTTATTAGCCTCTTCTGAATGGAAAAATAATTAATGGCCTGGAATTAATATGAACAACTGAAGTGTCAACTGGGAGATTATTCCTTGATGAATAGGAGTTTCTTGCTTCCCCTAAATACAAACTTAATCGAGTCTCAATTATATACAATAAAACTTACTTCAAGATCTTGTCACTTAATAAGTGTCACTTATTAAGATCTGGTCACTTATTAAGTATTACTATTTACAAAATTTTTCTTTATTCTAAGAAGGCAAGTATTAGAAGACAAGACCTTTCAAACTGACTTGAACTTCTTGCCACTGAAAAGGAATTTTCTAAGGAAGGTGTGAATAGTGTCTTTAGAGACCTTAAGGACAATGACGCACAACGTAGCATGGAGCCTAGAGAAAGGAAAAGCAGTTGAGACAAAGTTGGGGATATAGTACAGGTGACAGGCACCCAAGTATATAAGATTGACAAGCCAGGATCTATTAACAAATGCGAAGTATATAAGATGCCGCAAGAGGGCCCCGAAATAGGCAGTCAAGGCAGAATTTCCTCTTAAGAGAAAAATCTAGAGATGGAACTTACACAAATAACTAAAAGACAGTGTGAAGCATTGGGTCAGAATCAGGGAACTTCCCAAGGCTAAACATATTGGTAAAGTACAAAGCTTAAAAGTAGTAAACAGACATAACGTCACAATATTCTCAAACATTTCGGTAGAAATCACTTACCTCATCATAATAAACTCTCAGTTCTGCTCTTTTAGATTTCAAGTCCCAGAATACTACAGTACCATTTTCATAACCTATTAGCAGCTGGAAAACATTAGAACAATCATTTTCTTAATTCTAACATTAATTTTAACTTGCTTCAAATAAAGTTTAATGTTAATAAAGTAAAATCATACCACATAACACAACCTTATTTAGAATAAATTTTTCTAGAACTTGAACATAGGTTTTCACCATTTAAAAAATGGCAAACTCTGCTTCAATATGAACACTTACCAATAAACTCCACCTAATTTCAAAGAGGAAATAAGGAAGAATATAAACATATATGACATGATATAAAATAAGTATGAAAATTGGAAGAAAAGAAAAATGGGATAGAAAATGAAGATGAAATAAAACATGAAATGGGATAAGATTAATGAACTATGTATATGCCATTCAGTCCTATGCACTTGAGAAATGTGGCTTCAAATTTGGCTTCAAATTTCTTCTATCAAATCCTATTTTCTCTATGACCGAATTCAATATTTTAAACTGATGTTTTATGAACCCTCTGAAGATTATAAAGTTATTCTAGAGATTCGTGTCATTAAAAAGATTAATATTTATTTTTAAATCAATAAATGAGTAATAAAATATTATTTCTTTAAAATAGAAGAATTTTAGAACATATCATGATTATAATATGATCACCTTTAAGACTCAGTCATTAAGCTAAACAATGCTAGCCATACTGATAACTTTTGCTGTTAAATGATTCTCAATTATTATTTGTATCCTTCCTATTTTTTTGTTACCAATGACAGAAAATTTAACCTATCATTGGTTAGGGAAAAAAATAAGAAGAAGGATAAAAATAGCCAATGTTAAAATAATGATATATTTCTGACAGATTTGCCTTAAGATGATTTTCTTGAAATACATTAGTAGTATTCCTCTGATGAAAATTCTTATACGCTGCATAAAGATGTATCAATAACTTCAAAAAACCATTGGTAAGAACAGAAAATATAGTGGTAGTGATAACCTAAGCCTGCAGAGCATCCTGAGACCTTATTACTTATCTCGACATCTTACAATGAGACACAAAAAATAACAAAAATAAACCAGCTAGTAGTTTTCGCAGTAAAAACACAAAAGGTTTCAAATATCAGTTCATTAAAGCAATATACATTTATTTTTGAAGCTATAACAAAAATGCTTGGTTATTAAACCACACACAATAAATGTTAAAATTGATTTGACAAGAAATTGAGCTTTTTACATGTTAACTTGAAGTAAATGGCATATATGACTTGCTAAGTGAAAATGTCAAAACTAAATACATATTTGAGTAATATTTCCTAAAATAAAATTGATATGACTGTACTAAGTGTACTAAGGTATGTTTTAACTTCAAATTGATTTTTTTTACATACAAGAGAAAATGATGAACGATGAAACCAATTTCTTTTCTTTCTTTTTTTTTTTTTTGAGACAGAGGACAGAGTCTTACTCTGTCACCCAGGGTGGAGTGCAGTGGCACAATCTCTGCTCACTGCAACCTCCGCCTCCTGGGTTCCAGAGATTCTGTGCCTCAGCCTCCTGAATAGCTGGGATTACAGGCATCTGCCACCACACCTGGCTAATTTTTGTATTTTTAGTAGAGATGGGGTTTCACCATGTTGGCCAGGCTGGTTTTGAACTCCTGACCTCAGGTGATCTGCCCCTCTTGGCCTCCCAAAGTGCTGGGATTACAGGCATAAGCCACCATGCCCAGCCAATAAAACCAATTTTATTGAGTGTAT
This sequence comes from Symphalangus syndactylus, assembly GCF_028878055.3. Lineage (NCBI taxonomy): Eukaryota > Metazoa > Chordata > Mammalia > Primates > Hylobatidae > Symphalangus > Symphalangus syndactylus. Next base: position 44,978,608 of record NC_072443.2, on the reverse strand, counting down.
GAGACTCTTGGCAAGGAGATATTGGCAAGGAGATTCATTAGCCTAAAAAGTTTGGAAAATATAACTTAAGCAATAAAATGAATAATATAATCTTTCTAAATTTGAGCCCCAAGATTTAATAAAATAATATCCTAAAACACTATTATATTTTATTAAAGTAAATATCTGAAAGATAAAAGTTGCTTTGCTTATAAAACATTGCTAGCAATAGCCCCAGTAAATCACAAAATATAACATACTGAACCTCAAAAACACCATAAACTGTTGAGATAAGTATACAAGATTATGATTTAGAAAACATGATATTAGAATCAGTTAGAGAATTAGAAAAGAGAAAAGCATCCCCCTGACAGCCAGGAGACATTAGACAAGGCCACTCTGTGACCATGAGGAACCAAGACAAAAATAAGTGCACTCTGCAATAATATTTGACCACACCAAAACAGGAACAATGCCCAAACCACAAATTATATATACATATTTTTTAAACAGAAAATGTCTCTCACAATAGAAGCAAGTACCATAAAGGCAAAGAAGTAGGGTTACTTCTTCACCATGATATCATTAGAACCTACACTAGTGTCTGAAAAAAAATAGGTATTTGGTCAATAACAAATTAATTGTTAAATAACAAAAAATCAAAATTGTAGATATTATATTCTAACCACAGTAAAATAAAATTAGAAGTCATGACAAAAATATTTTGAAAACTAAAAAATATATCTGCAGGTAATTAATAAGCAAAGAAGAAATCATAATGAAATATATAAAATAGAACTGAACAAAAATGCCTCACAAGACACAGATGAATCTTAAGAGGAAATTTTATGGTTTTGTAAATATGTACGTAGAGAAGAAAAACTGAAAATGTTTTAATGATATAAGCATTTGACTTTGAAAAGTAAAGAAAAAAGTAAATCTCAGAAAGCAGAAGAAAAAATAATGAGCCACCTTATTCAAGAGCAAAGGATACCACCTTTTATTTATTCAAGTATACTTTTATATCTTTTAGGAAGTTTGAAAGTTTTCCACATATTGACTTTCTTGCTAATTTTATACCTAGTTATTTTAACTTTCTTATTGCTATTTTATATGGGTTCTTCTCTTCATTATCTTTTCTAATAGGGTATTATTTCTATAGTTAGATTTTAGTATACACCTTTCTAAATCCTTTTGTTTGTATTCATTTTAAGGTTGATTCTCTTTGCCATTCCAGTTATATTATCATATAATCTAAAATAGAGACTATTTTTTCCAATTTTTATGTCTCTAATTGTTTGTATTTATCTAACTGCTTTGCTAAAAATCATCCTAGAGTATTAAAAATAGTAGAGAGGCTGAGCATCCTTGCCTTCTTCCTGACTTTAGTGGCTATGCCTCTAGTGTTTCCCCATTAAATAAGATCCTGAATTCTGGGGAGGGAGGGAGGGAGAGGGCATAGAAAGAGAGAGAGAGAGAGAGATTTAAAGAAGTATAAATTGATTTATATGTTATACATTTCTTTTATTAGGAATAGGTGTTTAATTTTAAAATAAATATTTTTGTTGAAATATATATAATGTACACAGATTATAGATGTATATTTAATGAATTATGATGAAGTAAACATACCCATGAAACTACAATCCACATTAAAAAATACAATAGAAAGACAAGTAATACAAGAAAAACAATACAAGCCATTCAGAAGCCTATTTCGTACTCTTACCTAGTTAATATTCCCACTCTCCTCTCTAAAAATAACCACTATCCTGACTTCTAACACTATAGGCTACTGTTACCTGTTTTGAATTAGACAGGTAGAATTATACAATACATATTGCTCTCTTTCTTGCTTCTATTTCTATTATATTTGTAGCTAATTTAATTTCATTATTAAAATAGCATTTCATTGTTTGGCTATGGCACTACCACAAATTATTCATTTTACAGTTGATGTAATAATACTACCATGAACAACCTTGTACATATCTTTTGGTAAATACATATATGCATTTCTGTTAAATGTATATTGATCCATAGGATATTAGTATGTTTAACTTTAACAGATACTGCCAAGCAGTTTTCCAAAGTGGTTATACCAACCACTTCATGTTTTCATTTTCACAAAATGTATATGAGTTCCAATTCCTTCTCATCTAATGACCAATATTGTGAATAGCTGTACAATGTTAAATTAAAGGAATAAATCATAGCCATCTTTGTCTCATTTCTCATTTCAGGAGGAAAACTTATATTAATTCATCATTAAGGAGGATGTTTTCATAGCTTTGGGAAAATTAACAAAGTTCATATTAATGAAATTCCTTTCTTTCCCTAGTGTACCAAGAGATTTTTATAATGAAAAGAAGGTAAATTTTATGAAATGCTGCTTATTAGCTGTTTTTATTACCATATATTTTTCTCCTTATTTCTGTGAATTGCATTGACTGATTCCGAAAAGTTAAACCAACTGTATTACTAGGGGGAGAATAAATTGGTTGTGATTTTTTGTTCCTTCTCTTTCATTCTTGATCAGACTTGCCAGAGACGCATCAATTTTGTTAGTATTTTCAAAGAACTGCTTTTGCTAATGTACTAAATTTCTGTTTTCTATTCTTTTAATTTCTGCTCTCATCTTTTGAATTAGGGTTCTCCGAAAAATTAGAACCAATAGATGTTTTTCTAGGTATAGAAAAAGATATTTATTATGAGGATTGGCTCACGTGATTATGAAGGCTGACAAGTCCCAAGATCTGCAGGGTGAGTTGGCAAGCAGGAGATCCAGGAGAGCTGATGGTGTTCCAGTCTGAGTCTGAAGACCTGAGAACCAGGAGAACCAATGGTATAGTTCCAGTCTGAAGGTCAGCAGGCTCAAGAACCAGGAAGAGCCGATGTTTCAGTTAGAGTCCAAAGGCAGGAAAAAGCTGATGTCTCAGTTCAAAAGCAGTCAGGCAGAAAAAATTCTCTCTTACTTGAAAGAGGGTTAGCCTTTTTGTTCTATTCAGGCCTTCAGCTGATTGATGAGACCCACTCGCATTAGGAATGGCAATCTGCTTTACTCAGTCTACAGATTTAAATATTCATCTCAACCAAAACATCCTCACCTAAACCTTTAGAATGATGTTTGACCAAATATTTGGTCACCTCAAGGCCCAGTCAAGTTGACACATAAAATTAACCATTATATCTTTATTGTTATTTTTCTACTACTTTCTTTGGGTTTAATTCACTGTTTATCTAGCTTACTGGGTTGGATACTAAGATCACTGATTTTCAGGTTTTCTTCACTTTTTAATAAATGCAATATAAACTATAAATTTTCCTGGAGGCACAGCTTTAGCTACATTCCACAAGTTTTTGATATGTCATATTGTTACTGCAATTTTGTTTAAAATATATTCTAATTTTTATACTGATTTCTTCTATGACATAGAAGCTATTCAGAAGTGTAGTACTTAATGACTAAACAATTAGGGGATTTTTCATTTATCTTTTTCTTATTGATAATCTTGCTAAATTCTCTTGTGGTTACAGAATATATTGTGCATTATTTTAATCCTCTGAAATTTATTGGCATGTTTTTGGTTCAGTAAATATACAACTTTGGTAAATACTCTATAAGCAATTGAAAATAATGTGTGGTCTGCTAGTACTATATATATAATGTATTATATGTGTCAACTTGGTTAAGTTGTTAATTGTGTGGTTTTAGTTTTCTTTATCCACACTAATTATTTCTTTGTTTGCTTGTTTTCTCAGTGACTGGAAGAGGTTTGTTAAAATCTCCAACTACAATTGTAGATTTGAGTATTTTTCATTTTAGTTCTGTCCAATTTTTAAAATATTTTTTAGTTCTATCAAATTATACATACACACACATCATGATTCCATGCAAAATGAAAACACAATTCAGATAAGCACATGTTTTAGTTAACATGGTACCATGCAAAGTAAGCACTACCTGTATAATATAAAACTATGTCATCATTAGGCATATACGAATTTAGGGTTATTACATCTTCTGCTGAATTAACCAATTTCTATTATAAAATATTATCCTTAAAAAAGTTTTTGCCTTAAAGTCTATATCCTCTGATATTAGTATAGTTACACAAGTTTTCTTTGGTTATGGTTTACATACTATATCCTTTTGCAGTTTTGCATTAAACTTTTCTACATCTGTAAGTTTAAAGTGTATCTCTTGTAACAGCATATTGTTGTTTTAGCAGTTTGCAAATTATTGTCCGGTAATTAGCCTATTTAGTTAGTTTACATTTAATATAATTGCTGACACATTTTAGAACAAAGCTACCTACTTATATTTGTCCCATTTGTTTAATGTGTCCTCCCTTTTTTTGGGAAGGGAGTTGGTTAGTAATTTTTTCTTATCCTAATTTTCCACTCTATTAACTTATCCATTATACATACATTTATTATTCTTTTAGTGTTACCCACCAGAATAAAAATTTTTCATGACTTACCAAATTATAATGTAAATTAGTACTTGTGCTATTTTCTGGAAATTATAAGGACTATATTAGGGTTCTCCAGAGAAACAGAATCAATAGGATATATATTTGTATAGATATATAAGAAGGAATTTATTATGCAAATTGGTTCATGTCATTATGCAGGATTAAAAGTTCCACAATATGCTCTCTATAAGCTAATGAAGTAGGAAAACTGGGATTGTAATTTAGTTGTGTTTGAAGGCCTGAGAACCAGAGAAGTGGGAGAGGCCTGGTGTAAGAAGAGTCTGAAGTCCTGAGAACCTTGAGCTGATATTCAAAAGCAGGAAAGGATAGATGTCCCAGTTCCAGTAGAGAGAGTAAATTCACCTTTCATCTTTTTTGTTCTATCCTAACCTCAATAAACTGGATAATGTCTACTCACATTGGTGAGGGCAGATATTCTTCACTCAGTCTACTAATTCAAATGGTCATTTATTCTGGAAACACTTTCACAGACATACTAAAAATAATGTTTTACCAACTCTCTGAGTATTCCTTAATCCAGTCAGCTTGATGTGTAAAATTAACCATCATAAAGACATTGGCAATTAAATTTAGTGAACGTCATCCCAACTTGTATCATAATTCTCAATTATTACATTCCAAGAAGTCATTATTATTTTTATAAAATATTTCCTTAGTTTAACGCATGTTTGTGGTTCTTTATTCTTTTCTTCATCTCTGTTCTTATATAATAGATCATTTTCATTTTCTTAAACAAGTCTTTTAGGTTTTTCCTTAGTGAGGATTTGATGTTAATGAATTGTTGCAAATTTGTTTGCTGAAAATAATTTGATGGCATGTTTTAAATTATATTTTTGTAGAGTATAGAATTCTCCCAGTGGAAGGACTGATCTGATTATCAAAACTGGAAATATAATGGGTGCTAAATTTTATTCAAAGACTTTTTCAGCATCAATAAAGATAATCATTTGTTCTTAGACCTATTAGCGATATAAATTATATTGATAGATTTTGTTAATAGTATCTATCCTTACAACCCTGGAGTAAAACACCACTAGTCACAATGAATTATTTTTTAATGTGCTGGTGGGATTCTGTCTCCTAATATTTTATTTAAGATTTTTCCATTAATATTTTATTTTACTGTAGTAAGAACACTGAACATGAGATCTACCCTATTAACAAATTTATAAATATATAGTGCATTACTGTTGACTCTAGATACAATGTTGCACAGCAGATTTCTAAAGTTTATACATCAATCAAGCTTGCTTGACTGAAACTTTAAGTTCATTGATTAGTATCTCTGCATTTCAACCTCCCCCAGCCCATCAGCCACCATTACCTTTGATTCTATATATATGACTATTTCAGATAGCTGATATAAGTTGAATAGTGAAGAATTTGTCTTTCTACGACTGGTCATTTCACTTCACATAATATCCTCCAGGTTTATCCATGTTGTCACATATTGTAAAATTTCCTTATTTATTAAGGCTGAAAAGTATTCCATTGTAGAAATACCATGTGTATTATAGGTACACGAGGGGATACTCTTCCGCCCTAATAAGGGCTGTGTAACCACATGTTTATTCATCTGCCAATGGCCATTTAGGCCATTTCCGCATATTGGCTAAAAGTATTATGATTTATTTCTCTTTCAGATCTTGATTCCAATTCTTTTGTATAAATATCCAGAAGTGGGACTGCTGTATTATATAGGTAGTTCTGTTTTTAATTTTTTGGGGAACCTCCACATTGCTTTCCATAGTGGTTGAACCATTTTGCAGTCCCACCATACAAGTGTTCCAATATCTTCACAATCTTGTCAAAAGGTGTCTTTTGGTTTAAAATATATATACATAATAACCATCCTAGTATCTATTCTTGGTTTTGATTTGCATTTCTCTAATCATTAGTAACATTAAGCACTTTTCCATATACCTGATTTTAGGCATTCTTTGTGTGTGTGGTTACCTTAGGACTTACATAAAATCTAATGCTCTGTTTTAAGCTGATAACACCTTAAGTTCAATAGTATACCAAAACTCTACACTTAAACTTCTCTTCCCCTGACACATACTTTATAGGTTAGACATTGGAGAAATGTCTATTTAAGACCTAAGCCCATTTTAAAATCGGGTTACTAGATTTTTTTTTTTTTTTTTTACTATTGAGTTGTATGAGTTTCTTATGTATTTTGCAGATTAACCATTTACAGATACATGGCTTGCAAAAATTTTCTCCTATTCTCTACATTGTGTTTTCATGCTGTTGATTGTTTCTTTTGCTATGCAGAAGCTTTTTAGTTTGACCTTGTCCTACATGTTTTTGTTTTCATTGTAGTTACTTTCAGTGTCATGTTTATAGAGCCATGACATTGTCAAAACCAGTGTCATGAAACTTTTCTTCTATGTTTTTTCTACATGTTTCAGAGTTTAAGGTCTTATGTTTAAGTCTTTAATCCATTTTGAATTGATGTTTTTAGTAAGATGTATGAAAAAGGTCTACCTACATTCTTTTACATGTGGATATCCAGTTTTCTTAATGCCACTGGTTTAAAATATTATCCTGTCTACACTGTGTATTCTTGGCACCCTTGCCAAAGATCAGTTGACCACATATGTGTGGATTATTTCTGGGCTCTCTATTCTGTTCCATTGGTCTATATGCCTGTTTTTATGCAATTGTCATACTATATTAATTATTGTAGCCTTGTAATTTAGCTTAAAATCAGAAAGTGTTATTATTATGTGTTGAACCATCCTTGCACTTCAGAGATAAATCCCACTTGATCATGATGCATGATTATTTTAACGTGCTCTTCGATTCAGTTTGCCAGTATTTTGTTGAGGATTTTTGCATCTATTTCATCATGAATATTCACCTATAGTTTTATTTTCTTGTGATATATTTGTCTAGTTTTGGTGTCAGGGTAATGCTGATGACAATGTTTTCCCCTCTTCAAGTTTTTTTTTTTTTTTTTAATTTGAGGACTGATGTTAATTCTTCAAATTTTTGGTAGAATTCACTAGTGAAGCCATCCTGAGCTTTTCCTCATTAAAAGGTTTTTCATTACTAATTCAATCTCTATACTAGTTCTTGGACTTTCTATTTCTTCATGGTTTGTCTTGGCAGGTTTTATGTTTCTAAGAATTTACTTAGTCGTTCTAGATTATACAGTTTGTTGGTATATAATTGTTCTTATTAGTCTCTTATGATCCTTATTTCTGTGGCATCAGTTGTAAATCTCTCCTTTCATTTCTGATTTTATTTATTTGAATTTTAAATCTTTTTTACTTAGTATAGCTGAGTTTGTCAATTTTGTTGATCTTTTCAAATAGTAACTCTCAGTTTTGTTGATTTTCTTTTTTATCCATTTCATTTATTTCTGCTCTATCTTTATTTCTTTCCTTCCACTACATTTGTGCTTAGTTTGCTCTTCCTTTTCTAGTTCCTTGAGATAAAGTTGTAAGTTTGCAGGTCTTTCTTATTTTTTAATGTAAGCATTTATTGCTAGAACTTCCCTCTTAGTATTGCTTTTGCTGCATCCCATAATTTTGGGTAGAGTGTGTTTTCATTTTTGTCTCAAGATATTTTCTAATTTCTTTTTTGATTTCTTATTGAGGCAATGGTTGTTTAGGGATGTGTTGTTTAATTTCTGTATATTTATACATTTTGGAGTTTTCTTCCACTATTGATTTCTAGTTTTATTACATTGTGGTCAGAAAGGATACTTGGTATCATTTCAATCTTCTTAAATGTATTAAGGTTTGTTTCATGGCCTAACATGTTATCTATTCTGGAGAATATTCCATGTGTGCGTGAGAAAAATGTATATCTTGCTGCTGTTGGGTGGAAAGTTCTATATATATGTTAAGTCCATTTGGTCTGTAGTGTGATTGAAGCCCTCTGATTCCTTTTAATATATCTGGATAATCTGTCTATTATTGAAAGCAGAGTACTGAAGTCTCTTACTATGATTGCATTGCTATCTATTTCTCTTTTCAGTTCTGACAATATTTGCCTTATATATTTAGGTGCTCTGATATCAGATGTGTATATATTTATAATCATTATTTTCTTCTTGGTGGATAGACCTTTTTATTGTCCTTCTTTGTCTCATGATAATTTTTGACTTAAATTCTATGGTGTCTGCAATAATAATAGCATCCCTCCTCACTTTTGTTTACTATTTGCATAAATTATCATTTGCATGAAAACATCTTTTTCAGTCTTTATATATCCTTAAAGGGAGTTTACTGTAGACAGCATATGGTTGGGTCTTGTTTTTTATTTTTTATTTTTCTAAATCAATTCAGATACTTTGTATCTTTTGATTGAGGAGATCAATTCATTAACGTTTAAAATAATTATTGATGGAATGATTTGCCATTTTGTTAGTTGTTTTCTGTTTGTCTTATAACTCTTTTGTCTGTCTTTTCCTCTCTTGCTGTCTTCCTTTAAGTTTTTATTGATATGCTTTTATTTCTTTTTATTTTGTGTAACTTCTTAGGCATTCTTTGTGTGTGTGGTTACCTTACGACTTATATAAAATCTAATGCTCTATTTTAAGCAATAACACCTTAAGTTCAATAGTATACCAAAACTCTACACTTAAACTTCTCTTCCCCTGACACATACTTTATAGTATTGTTGTCACAATTTTCATCTACTTATATGGTGTATCTTCTAACATAATTTTCAGTTATAGTTATTTTTAATAATTGTGTCCTTTGAATTACTTTAGTGCAATTACTTTTGCACTGTCCTAATTGAATTAAGTGATGTACCCATCATCATCTCACGCTACAGTATTCTGAATTTGTTTGTATATTTACCCTTATCAATAAGTTTTACACATTTTTTTTTGAGACAGAGTTTCACTCTTGTTGCCCAAGCTGGAATGCAATGGCACAATCTCAGCTCACCGCAACCTCTGCCTCCCGGGTTCAAGCGATTCTCCTGCCTCAGCCTCCCGAATAGCTGGGATTACAGGCATGCGCCACCACCCCCAGCTAATTTTGTATTTTTAGTAGAGACAGGGTTTCTCCGGGTTGGTCAGGCTAGTCTCAAACTCCCAACCTCAGGTGATCTGCCCGGCTTGGCCTCACAAGTGCTGGGATTACAGGTGTGAGCCACCATGCCTGGCCTAAGTTTCACACTTCCTTCTGCTATTGCATTGCTGTTTAACATACTTTTCTTTCAATTTCTGTATTTTTTCAGTCTTTAAATAAAGTTTATTTCTTTTATATTGACAGATAACATTGTATATTTTTATCACATATAACACAGTATTTTGAAATATATATACATTGTGGAATGGTTAAACTTATTATAGTTAACAAAAGCATTACCTCACATAATTATCATTTTGTGATAAGATCACATAACATCTACTCTCTATATTTTTCAACAGTGCAATATATCATTAACTATAATCACCTTGTAATACATTAGATCTCTTAAAATTTATTCCTGCTACATAACTGTAATTATGTTATTCTTTGACCAACATGTCCTCATCCATTCCTCCTCATTAACCACCTCAGCTGCCTGTAAGTACCTTTCCTCTCTCTACTTCAATGTAATCAATTTTTTAAAATTCCACATATGAGTGAGATGATATGGAATTTGTCTTTCTGTTTCTGGCTTATTTCCCTTAACACAGGGTCCTCCAGGGTCATCCATGTTGTCCCAAACGAGAAGATTTCATCATTTTATATGGCTGAATAGTATTCCATTGTGAATATATACCACATTTTCTTTATTTATTTATCCAATGATGGATAATTACATTGATTCCATATCTTGGCCATTGTGAATAATGTTGTGATGAACATGGGAATGCAGATAGCTCTTGGATATATTGACTGCAATTCATTTAGTTATATACCCAGTAGTGGTACTGCTGGATCATATGGCATTTCTATTTTTAATTTGAGGAATCTCCATACTATTTTCTACAATAGTTATACAAATTTACATTACCTTCTCTCCATATCTTCACCAGTACTTACTATCTTTTGTCTTTTTGATAATGGCAATTCTAAATGCGGTGAGGTGATAGCTCACTGTGGTTTTGATTTGCATTTCCCTGATGATGAGCGATGTTGAGCATTTCACCATATACTCGTTGGCCATTTATAATATGTCTTCTTTTGAAAAATGTCTATTGTCATTCATAGTTTGAGGAATTACACTTAATTATTTAATCTATTTTAATTTTTTAATATAGTGAGAAATGAGTGTTTCATGTTATTCTTCCACATGTGCACATATATGTCTATTTTGTCCATTTTTCAATTGGGTTGTTTGGTTTTTTATGGTGAGTTGTTTGAGTCCCTTATACTCTTGAATGTATAGCTGACAAGTATGTTCTCTCATTCTGTAGGTGGTCTTTTTTTCCCAAGTCTTTTATTGTCACCTTCAGCATAAGTGATGGTTTGTCCAACAAACTTTGAAGTCTGCTTATAGTAATAACTGTTCTGCTACTAAGTATGGTTTCCTCTGCATTGTCCTCCCTCTTCAAGGTTCATACATTTGAGAATTAATCCTGACTGGTTGCAATAGAAAATGTATCATTTTCTTTTGAGCCTAAATGATGGTGATGAGGTTAATGTTCTCATTGTCTTTGAATTACCATTTTGATTCAGAACTCGGAATAAAAATAGAATTTATATCCTCCAGGTAAGTAGATATTTATTTTATCTGTTCTTATAGTGTGATTGTTAAGAGCATTGACTCTGAGCCACATTGCCTAGCTTTGAACACTAATTCTGATACTTACAAGCAACATGATCTTGGGTATGTAATTCATATTCTGCCTTAATTGTTTCATGTGTAATAGTACCCCTCTCATAGTGTTTTTTAAAATGTGACATGTGTCATTCCTTTTCTTTTTAGTTGACATATAATTGTACACGTTTATGAGAGAGAGTGCTTTTTTACATTTGAACAATGTGTAATGACCAAATCATGATAATTAGCATATCCATCACCTTAAATATTCATTTGTGTTATGAACATTCAAAAATCTTCTCCTTGAGCTTTTATAAATATACACTAAATAATTGTTAATCATATTCAACCTATAGTGATACAGAATGCTAAAACTCATTGCTTCCATATAGCTGTAATTTTGTATCCATTAACCAACTTCTCCCTTTCTTCCCCTTGCCTTCTACTATTCCTAGTTTCTAATAACCCCAGTGCTACTTTAATTCTGTGAGCTCAATTTTTGTTTAGCCCTCCAATATGTGTAAGAACATATTTATTTTTCTATAACTAACATTTCACTGAGATTGTCTTTTCACTCTGTTGTTTCCTTTGCTTTGCAAACATTTTTGTGTGTGATATAATCTCATTTGTCTATTTTAACTTTTGTTGCCTGTGCTCGAGTTCTTATTCAAAAAACTCCTTGCCCATACCCATGTCATGAAGCATTTCCCCTATGTTTTCTTCCAGTAGGTTCATAGTTTGAGGAATTACACTTAATTATTAATCTATTTTAATTTTTAATGTAGTGAGAAATGAGTGTCTCATGTCATTCTTCCACATGTGCATATACAGTTTTCCCAATATTATTTATTAAGGAGACTTTCCTTTCTTTATTGCATGTTTTTGGCACATTTGTCAAAAATCAATTGGCTGTAAATGTGTGGATTTTTATGTTGGGCTCTCTAATATGTTCCATCAGCCTATGTGTCTGTTTTTATGCCAGCACCATGCTGTTTTGGTTACTATAGCATTGTGGTATACTTTGAAGTCAGGTAATGTGATGCCTCCAGCTTTGTTCTTTTTGGTCAAGACTGCTTTGGTTATTTAGAGGCTCTTGTGGTTCCATACAAACTTTGTGATGTTTTTTTTTATTTCTGTCAAGAATGGTATTGGCATTTTGATAGAAATTGTACTGAATCTATAGATCACATTGAGTGGTAAAAATATTTTAACTATATTAATTCTCATCCTTGAATATGGGATTGCTTTCCATTTATGTGTCTCCTTCAATTCTCTTATCAATGTTTTATAAGTTCCAACGTAGAGACCTTTCACCTCCTTAAATTTATTTCCAGTTTTTTTAATGGATATGGTAAATAGAATTGTTTATTTCTTTCACAAATAATTTACTATTAGCATATACATATACTACTGACTTTTGCATGTTGATTTTATAACCTGCAACTTAACTCATTTATAAATTCTAAAAGCCTTTTAGTGGAGTATTTAGGGATTTCTATGTATAAAATCATGTCATCAGCAAAAAGGGGCAATTTAACTTCCTCCTATTAAATTTGGTTTCACTTGCCTAGTTACTCTGGTTAGGACTTCCAGTACTATGTTGTATAGGACTGACAAGAGTGGACATCCTTACCTTGCTCTGGATGTCAGAAAAAAAGTTTTTAACTTTTTCCTATCCAGTATGATGTTAGCTGTGGGTCTGCCAATTGTGGCCCTTATTGGGTTGAAGTACAATCCTTCTATCTAATTTACTGAAAATTTAAATCATAAAGGAACATTGACTTTTGTCATATGCCTTTTTTCCATGTATTAAAATGACCATATGGTTTTGTCCTTCATTCTGTTAATATGATGTATTATGTTTATTGATTTGAATATGTTGAACCATATTTGTATTCCTGCAACAAATCTCACTTGGTCATAATGAATGATCTTTTTAATGTGCTGTTGAATTTGGTTGAGTATTTTGTTAAACGTTTTGCATCTACGTTCATCAGGGATATTTGTCTGTAGTTTTCTTTTTTATTATGTCCTTGCCTGGATTTAGTATCCAGGTATTTATCTATTTCTTCTAGGCTTTCCAATCTGTTGGCATAAAATTGTTCATAAGAGTCTGCCAATCCTATAAATTTCTGTGGTATCAGATGTAACTTTTTTTCATCTCTGATTTTATGTATTTGGTCTTCATTCTTTTTTCTTAGTCTAGCTAAAAGTTCGCCAATTTTGTTTATATTTTTAAAAAACCAACACTTTTTTATTCTTTTCAACTTTTATTTTAGGTTTAAGGGGTATGTATGCAGGTTTGGTACATGGGGAAATTGCATGTTATCGGGGTTTGGTGTACAGTTTTGTCACCCAGGTAATTAGCATAATACTTGATAGGTAGTTTTTCAATCCTCACCCTCTTCCCACCCTCCACCCTAAAACAGGCACCAGTGTCTACTGTTCCCTTCTTTGTGTCTGTGTGTACACAATGTTTAGCTCCCATTTATAAGGAGCACATGGAGTATTTGGTTTTCTGTTCCTGTGTTAATTTGGTTAGGATAATGGCCTCCAGCTCCCTCCATGTGCTGCAAAGGCCATGACCTCATTTTTTAAAATAGCTATGTAGTATTCCATGGTGTATATGTAGCACATTTTCTTTATCCAGTCCACCATTGATGGGCACTTAGGTTGATTCCATGTCTTTGCTATTGTGAATAGTACCGCAATGAACATACACGTGCATGTGTCTTTATGGTAGAACAATTTATAATTTCTTTGGCTATATACCCAGCAATGAGACTGCTGGATCAAATGGTAGTTCTGCTTTCAGTTCTTTGGAAAACCTCTAGATTGCTTTCCACAATGGCTTAACTAATTTACATTCCCACCAGCAGTGTACAAGTGTTACCTATTCTCTCCAACCTTGCTGGCATCTGTCATTTTTTTAAAAATTGTAGTAATAGCCATTCTCACTGGTGTGAGATGGTATCTTATTGTAGTTTTGATTTGGATCTCCCTAATGATTAGTGATACTAAGCACGGCAACTAAGGTTTATTCTGGTCTCAAGGCTGCTGCAGTAGGCAAGAAGTGATGTGGGTTGGGTTCTGAGTCTGCTTTGCTGGGGCTCATGGGTTCCTAATTGACACCAGGGCAGGTCTAGAGGCTCTGCCTGTGCATACCAGTCTAGAGTCAGGAGCTGTGGTGGGGAGGGATCTGCCAGATATTGAGTTTTACTCTGGTGGGCACTATACTGGGTTCTACAGCAAAACTCTATGCTTATAGTTTCCTTTCCTTTGCCAAGTGAATGATTTTTCTCTCTGTGCTGTGCTGCCTGGTGTTGGAAAAAGGGAGACATGAGTTATCTTCTGGCTGCTGAACTTATATCCAAAGTCCACTGCTACTAAGATGAGCATGGCACCAGGGCATGCCTAAGGCCCGCAGCAGCTATAACCTGCCTGCCACTGAGGTTTATTCAGGGCCTAAGGGCACTGTAGTTGGCCAGCGGTGACGCAGGCCAGAACTCAAACTTATTCCACCACTGCCATGGGTTCCTGTCTGGTACCTGGACATGCTAAGGCCTTCAGTAGCTATAGCCTGCATGCCACTGAGGATTACTGTGGGCTTGAGGCCAATATAGTTAACTAGTTGTAATGCAGACTGGAACTTCAGGCCATTGGATGGTGTTGTGGATTTTCATGACAGCAGGGTGGTCTAGAGCAGGGGGTCCCCAAACACTGGCCACAGTACCAGTCTGTGGCCTGTTAGGAACCAGACCACACAGCAGGAGATGAATGGCAGGTGTGCAAGTGAAGAGTCTTCTGTATTTACAGCTGATCCCCATCACTCACATTACCACCAGAGCTCCACCTCCTGTCAGATCAGCTGCAGCATTAGATTCTCATTGGATTGTGAACCCTATTGTAAAGTACACATGCAAGGGATCTAGGTTGCATGCTCCTTATGAGAATCTAATTCCTGATGATCCATCACTAATCTAATTCCTGATGATCCATCACCCCCAGATGGGACCGTATAGTTGCAGGAAAACAAGCTTAGCACTCCCACTGATTCTACATTATGGTGAGTTGTATAGGGTGACTATCACTGAAGAGTCTTACATCACCATTGCTACGGTTTGAATGTCTCCTCACAGGCAACCTACAGAATGGGAGAAAATTTTTGCAATCTACTCATCTGACAAAGGGCTAATATCCAGAATCTACAAAGAACTCAAACAAATTTACAAGAAAAAAAACAAACGACACCATCAAAAAGCGGGCAAAGGATATGAACAGACACTTCTCAAAAGAAGACATTTATGCAGTCAACAGACACATGAAAAAATGCTCACCATCACTGGCCATCAGAGAAATGCAAATCAAAACCACAATGAGATACCATCTCACACCAGTTAGAATGGCCATCATTAAAAAGTCAGGAAACAACAGGTGCTGGAGAGGATGTGGAGAAATAGGAACACTTTTACACTGTTGGTGGGACTGTAAACTAGTTCAACCATTGTGGAAGACAGTGTGGTGAGTCCTCAAGGATCTAGAACTAGAAATACCATTTGACCCAGCCATCCCATTACTGGGTATATACCCAAAGGATTATAAATCATGCTGCTATAAAGACACATGCACATGTATGTTTATTGTGGCACTGTTCACAATAGCAAAGACTTGGAACCAACCCAAATGTCCATCAATGATAGACTGGATTAAGAAAATGTGGCAAATATACACCATGGAATACTATGCAGTCATAAAAAAGGATGAATTCATGTCCTTTGTAGGGGTGTGGATGAAGCTGGAAACCATCATTCTCAGCAAACTATCACAAGGGCAGAAAACCAAACACCACATGTTCTCACTCATAGGCGGGAATTGAACGATGAGAACACATGGACACAGGAAGGGGAACATCACACACCAGGGCTTGTTATGGGGTGGGGGAAGAGGGGAGGGAAAGCATTAGGAGATATACCTAATGTAAATGATGAGTTAATGGGGGCAGCACACCAACATAGCACATGTATACATACGTAACAAACTTACACGTTGTGCACATGTACCCTAGAACTTAAAGTATAATTTAAAAAAAAAGAAATTTAATGTCCAATGTAGCAGTATTGACAAGTGGGGCCTTTAAGAGGTAACTTAATCATGAAAGCTCTGGCCTAATGAATGAATTAATGGGTTAATGAATTAATGAAGCATCATGGGAGGAGAACTAGTGGCTGTATAAAAGAAGAAAGACCTGAGCTAGAATATTAGCACACTCTGCTCCCTCACCATGAGATGCCATGCACCACCTCGGGACACCACAGAGTCCCTACAAGCAAGAAGGTTCTCACCAAATGCCTTCCCTAGACCTCAGACTCCCCAGCCTTCATAAATGTAATAAATAAATTCCTTTTCTTTATGAATTTCTCAGTTTTAAGCATTCTATTACAATCAACAGAAAAATGGACTAAGAGAGCTGATATGGTTTGGCTCTCTGTCCCCACCCAAATCTCATCTCATGTAATCACCATGTGTCAAGGTTGGGAACTGGTGGCAGGTGACTGGATCATGGGGTCAGTAATCCCTTGCTGTTCTCTTGATAATGAGGGAGTTCTCATGAGATCTGCTGGTTTTAAAGTGTGGCATTTCCCCTTTACTCGCTCTCTCACCTGTCACCATGTAAGACATGCTTTGCTTCCTCTTTGCCTTGAGCCATGATTGTAAGTTTCTTAAGGCCTCCCCAGCCATGCAGAACTGTGAGTCAATTAAACCTCTTTTGTTTATAAATTACCCAGTCTCAGACAGTGTCTTTCTAGCAGTGTGAGAATGGACTAATACAACAGCCATCTTGCTTCCCTTTTGCTTCAACTTGAAGAACTCTTTAGCATTTCTTGTGAGTCAGATCTAGTGGTGGTAAACTTCCTGAGCTTTTGTTTGTCTGGGAAAGGTTTTATCTCTCTTACATTTTTGAAGGACAGTTTCGTTGAGTACACTATTCTTGATGGACAGTATTTTTTTTTCTTTTAGGTTGTGAATATATTATACTACTCCTTTCTGTCCTGCAATTTTTCTGCTAAAAACTCTGTGGATTATCTTATAAAGATTCCCTTGTAGCATCATTTCATTCAGAAATGATGCTGCATATCTACAACTATCTGATCTTTGACAAACCTGACGAAAACAAGAAATGGGGAAAGGATTCCCTATTTAATAAATGGTGCTTGGAAAACTGGCTAGCCATATGTAGAAAGCTGAAACTGGATCCCTTCCTTACGCCTTATACAAAAATTAATTCAAGATGGATTAAAGACTTACATGTTAGACCTAAAACCATTAAAATCCTACAAGAAAACCAAATCTAGGCAATACCATTCAGGACATAGGCGTGGGCAAGGACTTCACGTCTAAAACACCAAAAGCAATGGCAACAAAAGCCTAAATTGACAAATGGGATCTAATTAAACTAAAGACCTTCTGCACAGCAAAAGAAACCACTATCAGAGTGAACAGGCAACCTACAGAATGGGAGAACATTTTTGCAACCTACTCATCTGACAAAGGGCTAATATCCAGAATCTACAGTGAACACAAACAAATTTACAAGAAAAAAACAAACAACCCCATCAAAAAGTGGGCAGAGGACATGAACAGACACTTCTCAAAAGAAGACATTTATGCAGCCAAAAAAACACATGAAAAAATGCTCATCATCACTGGCCATCAGAGAAATGCAAATCAAAACCACAGTGAGATACCATCTCACACCAGTTAGAATGGCCATCATTAAAAAGTCAGGAAACAACAGGTGCTGGAGAGGATGTGGAGAAATAGGAACACTTTTACACTGTTGGTGGGACTGTAAACTAGTTCAACCATTGTGGAAGTCAGTGTGGCGATTCCTCAGGGATCTAGAACTAGAAATACCATTTGACCCAGCCATCCCATTACTGAGTATAAACCCAAAGGACTATAAATCATGCTGCTATAAAGACACATGCACACGTATGTTTATTGCGGCACTATTCACAATAGCAAAGACTTGGAACCAACCCAAATGTCCAACAACGATAGACTGGATTAAGAAAATGTGGCACATATACACCATGGAATACTATGCAGCCATAAAAAATGATGAGTTCATGTCCTTTGTAGGGACATGGATGAAACTGGAAACCATCATTCTCAGTAAACTATCGCAAGGACAAAAAACCAAACACCGCATGTTCTCACTCATAGGTGGGAATTGAACAATGAGAACTCATGGACACAGGAAGGGGAACAACACACTCCGGGGACTGTTGCGGGGTGGGGGGAGGGGGGATGGACAGCATTAGGAGATATACCTAATGCTAAATGATGAGTTAATGGGTGCAGCAAACCAACAAGGCACATGGATACATATATAACAAACCTGCACATTGTGCACATGTACCCTAAAACCTAAAGTATAATAATAAAAAACAAAAAATAAAAAATAAAAAAAAAGATACCCTTGACTGTGACAATCCACTTTTTCTTGCTGCTTTAAAAATCCTTTCTTTGTCCTTGACTTCTGACAATCTGATAATAACATATCTGAATGTAGATTTCTTTGGGTTCATTTTATTTGGTGTCCTTTGGGCTTCCTGGGTTTGGATATCTACATTCTCCAAATTTGGGAGGCTTTCAATCATTACATCTTTTTTCTTTTTTCATAAAATCGGGGTCTTGTCATGTTGTCCAGGCTGGTCTCAAACTCTTGGGCTCAAGCAATCCTCTCACATCAGCCTCTCAAAGTGCAGGGAATACAGGCATAAGCCACTATACCTGGCTCTCATCATTTGTTTAAATAAGCCTTCTGGTCCTTGATATGTTTCTTCTTCTTATGGATCTTCTATAATACACATAGTGGCCCACTTTAATTGTACCCCATAAGTCCCGTAAGCCTTCTTCCCTGTTCTTCATTCTGTTTTCCTTTTGCTTTTCTGTCTGAATTATTTCTAGTTACCTGTCTTTGGGTTCACTGATCCTTTCTTTTACTTTATGTAGTCTGCTATTGACTCCTCTAGTGATTTTTTTTTTCAGTTCTATTATTGTGTTCTTCAGCTCCATGCCTTCTGTTTAGTACTTTTAAATATTTTCTCTTTGCTGAAAATTCTAGTTTTGTTCATGAATTGCATTATTGACCTCAGTGAGTCTCTTTTTGAGAATTATTTTAATTCTCTATCACGTAAGTCATATAAATCTATTTCATTAGGGTTGGTTTCCATTATCTTATTCATTGTTTAAAAATTTTTTGCCTGATTCTTCATTTTCCTTGACTCTCTATGTTGCTTTCTGCACTTTAGGCATAGCAGGCATCTCTCTCAGTCTTCCTGAAGTTCCCCACCAATTGGCCTAGACAGAGATTCTGAGGACTTCTATCTACTCTTTCCTTTCCCATGGAGATACAGGCATCTGTGGTGTTTACCTTCTCACTCTGTGCCGACCCCAGTGGGGTAGCTATGGCATCTACCAGCTCAAGCCACCACCTTGGTTCTCCCCAGGCAGCTAGATGTTCCAGACCCATCAGAGCTTCAGGACTGGTGAGATGTGTGCTAGTTTTTTCAGCACCCCCAAAGAAGTTGGGGCACTGGATGCACAGATCCACTCTTTTCAACCTAACGGGTAAGCTGAGGGCTGGGACTTTTCATCTGTCCTCTGTGCTAAGCAGCAGGGCAGGGACGGTCAAAAGTGTTTATCAGCGCAATTTGCTGCCTCCATTCTTGTCTAGGCAGCTAGGCTGTTTCAGAGCTGTCAGTGTTCCAAGACTGGCAAGACAGAAGCCAATTCTCTGGGGAGCCCCATTGGAAAAACTGAGGTGCTAAACATATGAACAAAGTTCTTACCTCCCTTAGGTGAAGCTGCAACCCAGGAAATCTCTCCTTGACCATATGGCCCTGCACCAGGAGCAATGTTTCTGGTAAGAAGGCGTCCTGCATCTCCTTACTGGTGTTAATGAATCTGGTTTCATCTTCTCCTGGGGTTCAGAAACTTTTCAATTACTTTGTCATTTCTCACAAAGGGAATTTATATGTGAATTGTAGCTGAATCTGTGTGTTCATGAGAATGAAAGCCCAGGCTTCCTATTCTGCCACTTTGCTGATATCACTCCTTTTCCGTTGATATTAATACATCCAATAAATCCAGTTTTCTTTTTATGCAACTTTTATTAGGTTTAGTTATCACTCTTATAATTGCTTCATAAAAACAATTTGAATATTTTTCTTTTTTGAAACTATACTCAGAACAGGGGTTGGTAAACTTTTTCTGTAACAGGCCAAATAGTAAATATTTTAGGCTTTCCAGACTACACAATCTCCAGCAAAACTATATTTAAAATAATAACAGGCAGGCCATATCTGTCCCACTGGCCATAGTTTGGCAATCTCTTTTTAAGAACAGTCTGTGTAGCATTGGTATTATCTAATATTTGAAAAATTAGTAAAATTCAATTATAAAGTCATCTGTGTCTTATACTTTTGGGTAGGAGTAGTAATTTAATAACTTTCTCATTTTCTTAAACTTTCTGTCTCCATTGGTATCACTGTTAATAATTTCCCTATGGGATTACCCATTTTATGTAGGCTTTTCTATCTACCTGCTTAGAGCTGTGTAAAATGATTTAACTCAAAAGTTTAAAAATGTTCTTAGCTTTAGTATGATTTCCTCTTGTTTCGTCTATTATTCTGTGTAACTTTGTTTTCTCCCTATTTTTCTTGATTAGGTTGGATGTTGGTTTGCATATTTTGTTTATGTTCTATTCAAAGAACTAGCATGTTGATTAATTTATAACATAGCTTACAATCAGAACTAACTGAAGTTCTGCTCTTATCTCTTTATGTCTGTTATGCTTCCTTTTGCTTTATTTTCTTGATCTTTTTTCTAGCTTTCTGTGTTACAGATCAGATTTATGTATTTTAATTTATAATTCTATTGATATATGATTTAAAGGCTACAAATTGTTTTTGATAATTATTTTCATTATATTCCATAGATTCTGATATATATATCACTATTTTGATGTTTATATGTTCACCTATTTTGATTTGTATTTTCTACTTGATCTAATAGTTGTTTAATGAAGAGTTTTAACATTTTCAAGTGGAAGAAAACTTTTTCTAATTTTAAACTATTGTGTCATTATTCATATGAAATGCATAATACAGTATACTGCTATTGGCTCTACCCATTGTGATGATTTTCTTTACCAGGGTCATTCAGGGTTAGCCCTTAGGAGAGATGTAATTGAGCAACAGTCTGTAACCAGCTAATGGCAACCAGTCCTCTGACTTGTTTATGAAGCAGGCATAACTTTTTTACTCCTCTGTCAATTGGTTTTAGGTATTTCCCTCCAATCCCATGAGATTATATATGTAGGTCGAGAGGGAGGCATTTTTGCAACAGATGGAATTCTGGGCTCAGTGTACATCTAATTCACTAATAACTTTTGAAAACTCAAGGCTAACATCCTAAATATACCATGTCTCCCACCCAATTTTATGACTCAGTGAATATAATATGTAACTCATGATGGACAGCACAGGTAACATAGTCATTCGGCGTTCCATGGTTCAGTCTCTACAAGGGCCCAGGAGCATGTCAGGAGTTGCTTTGAAAATGGATAGTAACTGCTATGACTCCTCTAGAGGGCTTTCCAATAGAATATTTTATCTACCAGATGCATTAAGTTCTATCAGGTCTATAAAATCATACATCCCAAGTAGTACAGTAGCTTGCAAAGCATCTTTGACTTAGGGGACAAACACTACTAGCTTTTTCTCTAGGGTTTCACTCAAAACTGGCGGACTTTTGGGTGATATAAAAATTAGTTGGTTCAATAATTTCAAGGACATTATAAACTATGATTCAAATCCAAAAGCCCCATCAAGTGATGTGACACTTTCTTAAGAGAAGTAAAATTGCTTATGCTTTAATTTAGAGGAGATGCTCTGTATGCCCCAGACCCTAAGACCCTCAAAATCTTCATATCTGGTACAGGCCCCTGGATCTTTGTGGTATTTTCTTCCCACCCTCTGAAACATGAATCTTATGAATTATAAAGGTACTCACCAGGTCTGCTCACCAGATCCACTTAGCATTACATAGGCAAAAAAGTGAATTGGTATACTTTCTAAAGAATGTCCAGACAATCAAGATTCCTGAGAATTATATTATGACCGAGAGCAGGAAAAATAACATAGTCCTGGAGAAAGATTTTGAATTTATACTGCAGTCCTTTCTTTCATTCCCCTCTGTTGATGAATATGGGGTCCATCCCACATCCATGTGAAAAAAAAGATTTCACTAAATATGTAACTGTATATTAGGTACTATAGGTTGTGTTGATCTATACCCATAAAAGCTAAGCAGCTGTGATTGGGACTGTCACCTGGTTATTGGGTCTGTACATGCCCTGTACACCTTGATGTACTATTACCAACCTCAATCTATTTTGTTTTTTTGCAAACCCTACATAATGGAACTCAACAATATGTATTGGTGACCACTACCGTTACATCATTCAAGTCTAATTGTGCTAATCTCTGCAGTTCCTTCAGAGATGCTGTATTGCTTCTGATTACAATATTGGCAGAGGAAGACAGTTTCAGGAGATTCCATTTTCCTTTCCCAGTACGTGCCTCTAATTACAGGGTAAGCAAACCAATATGAGTATTACTCCAGCTACTAAGCATATCTGTCAAATTATACATTTGGAGAAAATAGCTAGGTATGTCTGCATACCCACTAGATCTACTGTGAGATTAGACTTGGGCCAAAACTCCATCTATCAACTGGTTATTTAATTCCATATGTCTTGCCTCTAACTGGAGGACAATAATTGCTTTTTTTTAAATTTCCCAGTATTAATGTCTGCTCTGACCCTATATCTAACAGTCCTGAAAACTAAACAGTTACTCCTGCAAATGATCACAGATGTTTCTATAATTACTATATGTACTTATTATAGCATTTCGTATTCTTTTTCAGTGACAACTAGCTCCTTTTTTAATCAATAGATTCTGAATCTGCAAACCGATTTATATTTGAAAACCTGATGAGATATTGTGATTTTCCATTTTGATGGTGACTGTCAAAAATTAAACTGCTCTTATTTTTTTTCTGATCATGCAAGGCAAACAACATCCCAGTCAGCTTCTCACCTTATTTTGCTCCTACAAACATCATGATATATTAGCCATTACCATAGATTCCTGCATTGCCACTCCAGCCTTGCTGCTTATTATGGTAAGTAAGCCCATATTGCCAGATGGTTAAATTTTGTGACCTGGCCTCTACAATCCATGAATATTATGGAACCTGGCTCTCTTCCACCAACTCCTACTGTCAACAAGGGCCTTAAAAGGGACAACCACTACCAAGCTTCTGAAATATGCTAATATTTTCCTTTCTAGAGCATTTCTTATTAGGTTAAGTGAAGACAGTCTCCTCAGAAGCCTCCTAGGGAACACAGTCAAAAGGTGAGTTGCCAGAGCAAACATAATACATTCATTTTAACATTATCATCCCCCCGATCCCTTCTTAATACCATACCAAAAGACTCTGACCTCTCTGCTTTATTTACTATATGCCTTTTTTTTAGTCTAGGCTTCAAGGAGCCATCCCAGAAAATTACTACTAGGAGCATATCCAAGTGTCCCTGCCAAAGCACTAAATCCAAAATCATAAGTAACTGCCCCCATAAAAATAAACTCTCCCCTATGCAGCCCCCAAGTTCAAGTCCTTAAAAACCACTCTAAACACATTTCATTGGTGAATGACAGTATTAGTCATATCCTCAATTCCTTTGGTAGGTATTCTATTTCTTTCAAATATAGTTTATTTATTCCTGGAGGAAGATTTATGCTTCTGTGTTAGGCTGTGCTGAGATCTGATTCTGGTTGTTTGCCTGGATGTAATGATACTGGAGGTGGTCCTGTGGGGAAAAACATCATTATACGAGGAAATGATTTTAGGTGAAGTCATTACACAGTCACCCAGAAAAGGGAAACTGTTCTCCTCCAGAAATGGTGAAAGAGGTACTTCTGCTGACCAGAAGGGTTTGAGGAAATTGGGGGCTGCTGGGGTTTACAATATTCTCAGGCTTATCTATACAAATTTTTCCATCCCAGGTTAATGGTTGAATAGTGCTCTCAAAAATTCATGTGCACCCAGAACCTCAGAATGTGACTTTATTCGGAAATAGAATCTTTGCAGATGTAATTAGTTAAGGATTTCAAGAAGAAATCATTCTGGATTTAGGGTGGGCCCTAAATCCCATCCTAGGCCCACCTAAATCCAATGACTGCTGTTGTTATAAAAAGAGAAGACATAGAGAAGATCATGTGAAAGTGGAAAATAAAGGCAGAGATTGGTGTTATACTGCCACAAGTCAAGGAACATCAGGAGCCACCTAAGCTGGAAAAGGCAAGGAATAATTCTTCCCTACAGTCTTCAGAGGGAGCACGGCCTGACACCTTAGTTTTAGACTTCTGGTTGTTAGAACTAGGAAAAAATAAACTTCTTTGTTTTAAGTCACCCACTTTGTGGTCATATGTTATGGCAGCCATAGGAAACTAATACACAAAGGTCATACTCTTTCCTTACCATGGCTCTGACTTTAACAAATGAGACCTATCAAAGTTATGTATTTGGTCTCCTTATAAGCAGCTCCTGGGCCTATTTTTAGCACAGTCTTCCCTAGAGCTACATGAGGTAAGAGTTCCTTTAAATCTACCTTAGAGGACTTCTGAGATTTGGTAAATCAGTAATTAAGTGTTCTGAGATGATGTAGGGAGAAAAAAGGACGCCCAAAGACACCCACACTCTAATCCTTGGAATCTGTCAATATGTTCCTTACATAACAACAACAACAACAAAAAAAGATTTTATAAAAGTGAAGAACGTTTCCCAGTTGTGGTGAGAAAGAGGCACAATTGTGGAAGAAGAGTCAGAGAGATACTATGCTGTTGGATTTGAAGATAGACAAAGGGGCTGCAAGCCAAGAAATTTTGCAGCCTCTGAAAAAGGCAAGAAATCAGATTATCTTCTAGAATTACTAAAAAGGAATGCAACCCTGCTGATACCTTGATTTTTGACCAGTGAGACCTGTGTTGAACTTCTGGCCTACAGAACTGAAGGATAATAAAGTGTTTTGTTTTAAGCTATTGAATTTATGATAATTTATCTTGACAGTGGGAAACTAATTCAAGTGCCCTCAAAGGAAGTTATTTTATTTCATCATCATTATATAATTATCATTACTCCATATCAATTAAACACCATGACTACTTGATCTCCCTTTGTCTTATCTTTCTAGCAGAGAAAGATTAGTCCCTAATCACAGAATAACATTTTTAAAGTAACTGTGATGTCACTGCATGGAAGAGTTTAATTCATTTCACCTGGTACCTTCAACAGGTTTGCTGATTTTAGACAGGAGACAACCTAACTTCAAAAATCCAATACTGAGGGTTTACAAACTAGAACAGGAGTCGGCAAACCTTTTATGTAAAGGCCAGACAGTGAACATTTTAGGCTTTGCAGCCCAACTGCTCAGCTTTCCTTTTACAGCAAGAAAGCAGCCACAGACATACGTTAATAAATGAGCATGGCTGTGTTCAATAAAACATTTTGAGAAAACAGGCAGCATGCCAGATTTGGTTTGTGGCTGTAGTTTCCAGTCCCTTATCTAGAATGATTGTAGTAACTGTTATCTTAACCAGGAGTGTGTACAAAAAAAGCCTGAAGCAAGGTTTAGTCCTAGTGTGTAAGGGAGGAGTGCAATCTCAGGGTTGTAATAATAAAAGAAAGATGATTCATTATCACACTAACTACTATTTCATGGGGAGAAGCAGAAGCGACATCACCGGTCAGGTGTAGCATGGTCTTGCAAGAAATCTCCAAAAGTTTATGTGAGAAAACTGTGACTCAAATTAGCCAAATAATAAGGAGGAAGAGAGGAAAAATTTATTACTTGTCTCTTGCCTAACATTGGTTAAGCTTTTCTCCATGGGAGGTTAACACCCCCTCTCTTCAGAATTGTGTCATTTGACCCCTTTGGTGTGTGTTAGGGAAGCCAGATTGAATGCCTTATGTTGTAGCACATCTTCTGAATCCAGAATTAATGAAAGGAGCCAGAGACCTGGAAATAGCTCAATTAATTTTGCCAAACATGAAGTGAAGCAAACAGCCCTTGTTTAGGAGAGCATTTGTTTGGGAGACAAGAGAAGCTAAGAGAATTCAAGCAGATTCACTCAATGCTGTATCAAATCAATACAGGCATCTCTCAGCTCAAGAGTACCCTTTTGTATTCGATAGACCAATGCACAGTTTCTTTATAAATGATATATTGGGGGAAAGATGGCCTATTTTCTGATTCTATGACATTATCTTGATTTTTTTTTTTTTTTTGAGATGGAGTCTTGCTCTGTTGCCCAGGCTGGAATGCAATGGCATAATGTCAGCTCACTGCAACCTCCACCTCCTGGGTTCAAGCAATTCTCTTGCCTCAGCTTCTGAGTAGCTGGGACTACAGGCACATGCCACCACACCAGGCTAATTTTTTGTGTGTTTTTGGTAGAGACAGGGTTTCACCATGTTGGCCAGGCTGGTCTTGAACTCCTGACCTCAGGTGATCCGCCCACCTCGGCCTCCCAAAGTGCTGGAATTACAGGCGTGAGCCACCGCGCCCATCCATATTATCTTGATTTTGTAGGAACCTTAACCTTAGCAGTTTGTTCCTTCTTGCACTTCGCCAATTAGCTTCCAAGGGAAGCTTTCCCCTTCCGAGTTGAATTTATCCCAGAAATACAAATGTGTTTAAAGTTAGAAAATCTATTAACATAATTCAACAAATTAACAAATTAAGAAATAATAATCTTGATACATGTCGAAAGCATTCAATAAAATTTGACACTATTCGTAATTTTAAACTCAGAATATTGGAAATAGGTGGAATGTTTTTAACCTCATAAAAGCAATCAAAGATCTGCAACAACCATTTTACTTAATGCTGAAATCGTGGAGGCATTTCCTTTGAAGTTGGAAACAAAAAAAAGTTCCCACTAAAACCATTTTTACTCAACACTGCACTGGGGTCCTAGTCAATAAAGCAAAAAAGATATATATAACCATAAATATTGGAAAGGAAGAAAATTTGTCTATATTTTCTGTTTTTATAAATAGAATATTCCAGAGAATCTAAGGACAGCTATTAAAAACAAAACATTCAATGATGCAACTGAACACAAAATATTAAAAAATCAATATTTGATAATCTAAAGATAATCAATTATGAAACTTATTTTAAGAAGATTAAGTCACAAGTCACAAGAGCAATAAACTCTATAAGGTACTTATTATCGAATTAAGCTAGCAGAAGATATAAAAGACTTTTATAAAAAAATTTATAGTTATATAGCAAAACAAAGAAAGCCAAAGTAAACATATTTATAGATGGAACACCCATATCTTAAACACGTAAATTTTCTAGAAGTTATACATTCAAATTTCAAACAAAATCCCAATTGAGAATCACATTGAGCTTGATAAGCTGATTCCAAAATTCATATACTAGAATAAGAGTCAAAAATAGCCAAGATAATTTAGAAAAAGAAAAGGGACCAGCTTACCAGATATCAAGACATTTTGTAAGTTATTATAATTAATAAAGTATGTCATTAGTACAATAGTAGATAAATAATTCAGCAAAAGGTTAAGCCCAGGAGACCAACCCAAATATTGGAACTTGATATATGAGTGAGGTGTATAAATCAATGGAAAATAGATTCACTATACAATAAGTGAATTATTTACATGTGCAAATAAAAGTCTACTATATCAAACCATCATAAAATAAATTACATGAAGATTAAAATCTAATTGTGAAATGCAAGGTCTTAAAACCAATAGAAAAAAATAGAACTGTATTTTCTCTCTGGTAGGGAAATATTTACTGAATAAGAAACAAAAAGCAAGAATCACATGAAAAGACTGATAAAACTGAATATATTAAAATAAAAAAAACTTCAGTGACAAAAGACTATTGATGGAAAAACTGATATACAAGAAGTAAAGTGATGATTATTCAAGATTATGTGCTAATAAATGCTAGAGCCACAATTCAAACCTATAGTTTTCTGATGCCAATATTCATTTATTTTGCAGTCCTTTTAATTTGTAATTAAACAATTGCCACATTATATTCTTTCATAAAAATTTGAACAACACAAATAAAATAAGAATATCTTTGACCATCTTCCCCAATTCCAATCTTTAGTGTTCTCCCAGATTTGTCTATATTCTTTCAGGCTTTTTTTTCTTAGGCATTTGAATATATAAGTACAAATATAAAGGCAATGTTCAAGTGGTTTTATACCTTACTGTTCTGCAACTTTTCTTTTAAAAAATGTGTCTTAAAGAACTTTCCATATCAACACAGCATTCCACAGTATGAATATATCAGCATTCATTTATTCAATATTCTATTAAGAGACATTTAGACTATTTTAATAGTTTGCACCATTAGTCACATAAACAGTATAGATATCAGAAATGAATTTTCTAGGTCATAACAAATTCTAAAAATGAATATATGTTTTAAATGTTGATAATGCTTAATTGCTCATCCTGGTATATATACATATATTTAGATGGCTATTTCCCAGTGCTTTTTCCATTCTCTGATATTTTAAAATTAATATTTTTAGTGTTTAACATTTTGTCAGTATGATGTCGACAAATTGTATATTGTATTTCCCTAATTACTACTGAGACTGTTTCCTCCTCACTGCCAAATCCTTCTCTCTAGAAGTAAGAGGCAATGACATCAACTCTTAAAATCATCTTTTTTGGTAGACTTATTTTCATATGTCTAAATATGTTTATATTGCTATTTTCTGATTTAGTCATTAGATATTATATATTGATTTCTTACTACAAGATGAGGATTTAGTACAAGTTCTTTATATATTTTACATGTTCATTATTTGTGACATGTAGGAAATATTACCTCCCACTTTGTTGCCTATCTCTTATTATGAGAGTCTTGTTATAGCATATGCCCTAAAGTTTTTAGATTTTGCCCAAGAGTGTCCCTACTCCACAGTAACTAACAACCCTATCCTACGAGCATCTTTGAATACTTTCTGAGTTGTGATTTTAATGTTTATTAAACATTGGTTCTTTATGTATCTATGAGGCAGAGGTCTTACTATTCTTTTCAAAGTGAAGAACCAATTGTCCAGTACCATTTATTCAATAGCTAATTATGTCCTCAGATATCTTCTTTAAAATATGTAACATTTTTCCAAATACCTGAACTATTTGGGGATTTATCTATTTAGATACATTGGTCTTCTTGTGTACCCCTGTACCAATATAACACTGTATTTCTTTTTCAAAAATGTCTTGGCTATTCGTATACATTTTCTTTTCTTAATAAATTTTAAAATCACCTTTTGAATTCTTAACAAATAAACTCTGATGGCACCTGACTGGAATTACATTGTACTTGTGGATCAATTTGAAGGGATCCAATTTTACTCCTTGGGTGGGTGGACTTGCCTTTCAGGTTCGATTTTTGATAGGCTAATTCAGTTTCTATCGTTTAAAAATAAAGAACCAAACCTATATATTAAATAATTTATTAATATTAATTAATATTAAAAATATCTAATTTTCATGTTTTCAACTGTTTCCTCACCATCAAAGGCAAATTATGAAATAAAGTGAATAAGAATTATTTCTATAATCTGATAACATTTTATATATTAGTACACATTAATGAAATCAAGATTGGCTAATTTATGTTATTTAATATTGGTCATTTTTCATCACCAAACTGAGTAAGAAAGGCAAATTATAATCATATTATTAAATTCAAGCATAGAGTATTTGAAAATTAAAGTTGTTCTACATGTTATCGTTCTCAAAATGCCAGAATTAAATACCGATTTTATCTCTCAGTAAAGCTAAAGACTTAATTTGGGACCATCAGTAGCATGATTGATTCATTCATTCATTTACTTATTCGTTGATTCAACACATTTTCATTTCACATAATATAAAATGCTATCAACTGGGCTAGATATTAGATATAAAATAATAGTAAGAAACACCTTTTCTCAAGAATGAGGAAAACAGAAGTAACAATAAAGATGTCATAATACTCACTTTGCCTTCATCTCTTGGGCTATCACTTAAATGTACAACTGGACCTGGATGAGTCTTGGTGGATCTGTTAAATCAATTCAAAACAGTAATTAAAAACCAAACATTAAAATACCTTACCACTAGAGACTGAAACAAAGAAATTAAGATTATACTGGAATAAAATCCCACCATTCTAGGGTTAAGCTCAGATTCACTTAAGTTTTTGATTTACTTTACCAATACTAACTGCATTTCTGTTTACTAACTGCAAACTACTTATTTATGTTTTTTTTTTAAATCAGGTTAAAACACAAAGGTCCTAATAACAATGGGGTTCTTTATTATTTGAAACGTTGTCAGATAAGGGCCTCTGAATTTTTTTAATTGAATTTTTATTTACACAGATAAAAGAACACTACAGCTACAAAGGTAATGGTGTAAAACTGTCTCAATTAAATTGCAAAGTACATGCCTGATTTAAGATTCCCTTTTACGCAGAATCTCCTCTGATTATTTTCCCCTAAAGAAAAGTACAGTGGCACCTTTGATTTAAAAATAAATCTACTCTAATGATAACCCTTTTACAGAAAAACAACAAATTGGAGTGAAACCTAGTTCATTGGTTATACCACACTTATCAGGTTATTTAGTATAATAAATAACAGATAATTATGAGTCTAACAGAATATTGTTAAAAGACCTGGGCTCTCTATCAATCTGACTTTAAATTTGTTCTACTCTCATATCTGGCATGTTTCTTTTATAATTCCTAGTTTAACTTACATCACTTTGAAAATGATTATGTCATGATTGAATATGATATGATCTGATATAACAAGGGTTTTATTAGTGCTCCACTTTCCACAGCCTTTCTCTGCGACCTAACAGTGCCAAATTATTCTTATTATGATTATATTAACATAGTTTCAGTTTCTTTCTTAAGCACACATGAAAACTATCAAAGATTCTATACAAAACAATGAAGAAGATTTAAATCTTAGAAACTATTTGGAATCAGAGATAAGTGACAAATTAATTCTAGGATCTCCTGATACTGACTCCTCAGAGTTACCAAGGGAAATAAACACAGATTCATTGGATATTGATGAATTTTGTCAGTGGATTCATCTTAAATATTTTCATCTAAAAATGGAAATATTAGCACTGAACCTACTGAATAATTGTGCAGTTTCAAAGATACATACAGCATCTAATACTATGGCAAAACATAGTATGCATTCAATAAATAGTATGTATTATGATTGATGTGATAATTGGAAATCAGAGTTACTATTTGCATTCTAGAATATATGCAGAAAGAAAAGAAATTAAACAGGGCTTCATAAAAAGTTTACAGAGCTTTCTTTAATTCTTTCCACATTTATATGTAACATATCATTCATACATAAATGCAGTGTTCTATAAAGGTATAAATGCCTCTGATAAGGGTTAATGTCTTTAAATTATCCTCCAGGAATTCATAATTGCCAACAAACCATAGCCTCTCCCTCTCTTGGTTTGATTGCACTAACACTTACCAAAGTGTACTCTATGATAAGTTAGTGTTCTATATTTTAAAACTTTGAGAAACCCTGAATTAAAGTTAAATATTTTTTCCCCTACAGAATTTCTTAGAGCCTGTTCTATGCAAATGAGCATTGTAAATCTTCAGTACTTTACAAAATTATTAGTCCATTGAATCCTTTTTCATTGATCATATTAATGAAATCACAGAAATTTGTTTTGGGAAACACTACTTGGATCACATGCAAGACTCTTGTGTTTAGATCCTTAAACTATAAAATATTCTACTTCTGAAAATAATCTAACATTAAACTTCTGTTATTTGTAGTTACTTTTTCAGACTCTAGAAGAAACATTATTTATTATCTTAAACAAACATAGAACACATCAAAAGTGAAGAGGAAAAAGGGTTCACATTATTTCACCGCGTAGAGATAATGCCTATTAATATTTTGGGGTATTTCTTCTGGCTTGTTCCCTAACGTTAAACTTCCAAAACCACAAAGCACTCCTGGCAAAACTTATGGTCATGAGAAATTGACCTAAAAATAAAAAAGCATCTGTGGACTTTGGATTCGGAAAATTACAAAAAAATTACTTTAGATAGAATTATCAATGAATTATTTTCATGTACTAGCCACCTAAAAAAATGTGCAGTAATTCTTCTAGGTATCCCTATTTAGTTCTCTTTCTTCCATTCACTAAAGTAGCCTTCTTGATATTAGTTTCCATTATGGACTTTTCATTATCTTCCCATGTCTTAAATATTGATATTCTATGTCAGTCCTAGACTGCCATGTATTCCCATATAATATATTGCCACAAATTCAAAACCCTACAGGAATCAGGCAGGTATTGCAAATGAGTTAAATAGGCTGAATAAAAACTGTACCAACCTGGATAGCACATTACCGACTTACATAAGGAAAGTTACTACTCATTTGCAGTTGATTATTGCCATACAGGAATGCTAGACTAGGAGTGTTTCACCAAAAAGTCCAAATTTTTATCTTCATTCTACCAATTTGTAAATATTAGACAATAATAATTCAGAGCATATTTAAATACTCTGATGGCCAAACAAAATATATCTATGAGTCATAATTAGTTCAATGGCTATTAGTTTGCTAACTTTTCTCTACATATCCTTTATGCACAATTTCATCTGTTCATCTGGTTTTAACAATCCAGTAAATTCTGATCTCTCTCATTACCTTCAGATCCGTATATATCCCGCCTCTTGCTATTCTTTTTTTTTTTTTGAGACAGAGTCTCGCTCTGTCGCCCAGGCTGGAGTGCAGTGGCACAATCTCGGCTCACTGCAAGCTCCGCCTCCCGGGTTCATGCCATTCTCCTGCCTCAGCCTCTCCGAGTAGCTGGGACTACAGGTGCCCGCCACCACGCCCGGCTAATTTTTTTGTATTTTTAGTAGAGACGGGGTTTCACTGTGGTCTCGATCTCCTGACCTTGTGATCCGCCCACCTCGGCCTCCCAAAGTGCTGGGATTACAAGCGTGAGCCACCGCACCCGGCCCTCTTGCTATTCTTCTATACCAACTCCACCTGAAAGTCTTATAAACACATACAATTCAATGGACCTAAAATTGAACTTCTTATTTTACTCTCAACCTACTCAATCTCTTGCACTTTCACTAAATGGCACAATTATACACCATTGCTCAAGGCAAACACTGGGAAGTCATCCTTAATTTTTCCCTATTATTATTCCCTCTTTTAAATATTTATTTAATATGTTGTTTTATCTCCACTCCTACAACCACCAACATAATTTTTACCAAGAACACAGTCTTTCTTTCTCTCCAATTATTTCTGCATACCTGCATTCAGGGTAGTACTCCTAAAATATAGATTTGATTGAGATCTGCTTACAACCCTCAAAATCTAGCTCCCTATTAGTCTTAAAGTCTGAACTTCTCAAATTGGCTTACAAGACCATTCATGTTATAAAACCTGATTACCTTCCAGCTTTATCCCTTGCTATCCTATCTGCCAGCCATTCCAACAAACTAAAAACTGCAGTACTTACAATTTCTGGGCATAGAGCAGAAAATTATCTTATATTTCATCCTTTAAATATTCTGTTACCTCTGCCTGGAATGTCCTTGTCCCTGGTATTTTACTCATCTAACTGAAACTCACCCCTTGGATCTCAGCATAGATGTAACATTCTTCACAGATACCACTTTGAGATCCCATGTCTATATTATAATAGATGTCCTTCTTATGGAATGCCATATTATATTACCAATATATTGTAATTGCCTTTTTATTTGACTTTGCCTCCATTAAACTGGAAGTCCCAGCAGGACAGAAATTATATCTTCTCTGTTCATAGTTGTTTCTAGTATCTATCATATAATAGAGCTCAATAAACATGCTTGAATGATGTTAAACATGAGTCTCAAACTTTTATGATTTGATTATAAATTTCATGCTCAAATTTTAATCATATGTGGAAAAAAAGCCTACATTTTTTTAAAATGTTAGGGCTGCCCTACAGAAATAGCTGTTTCTATGCTATCACCCAGTATATATTTTCCCATATAAATATTTTTTAATGATAGTTTAGTTCTATACTGTTATTTTATAAGGTATTCTTCAAATATCACTGTTTAAATGAAAAATTTGTCCCAGGTTCCAAATAACCAATATATACATTTTGGAAACACAACTATTCATACTCGGGAATTGCCTCTAATTGCAATTAGAATAATTCACTAAAAATAGAAACAAGCTGAAAAATAAACATTAAATGAAAAGTATTTCAATAAGGACTTAAAATAGAAACAATCTCATTTTTTTAGATAATTCTTGCATTTGTCCTACTTAGAAAATATATTATTAAAATTCATGGACTAAAATTATATTTATTAAATGAGTCTTCTTAATTAAATGCATATTTTATTACTGTCCCATACACTTGACACATATTAACAGGAAGTTACATACATTTTCTAATGTATCTCAAGAGGTAGAGGGCAATGAAAAGACAGTTCCAGGAGATTGGAAATTGGCATTTAAAATGTTATCTGTCACAGTGGAATTAGAATTCTATGGAACATATTTTTGGAAATCTGGTCTAAATAAATCAAGAGACATTCAGGAAGTGATGACATGTGGTTTACTAATAATTTCTCAGAGATATATCAAGAACATTTTCAGAGGCATGTACAACTCAATAAAACACAAGTTTATATACAAAATAGTAGATGCTATTCTAATGCTGAATCGTGTATATTATGAAAAATAAAAATGCTTTATTTTAACTCTTTAATTTCTCCTGATTTTAGCCTCCCTTATAATATACATTTTGAAAACTCTTCATTAGTCTTGAAATTCTATAGACTATATAAACACATTAAAATAAAGTATAAGTCACTAGTTCACATAGTAATCTGAACCATGAAAAGGATTTGTTACATAAATGAATATAAGAACAGCATTGCAAGAGTGGTGAAATGTTTGATTTGCTTAAGATAATAAATTCTTCTCGATTACTTTAGCAGCATTCAACCTGAACACAAATGATGCATCCATATATTTTCACTAATATTGAATTTGTTTAAAAGTTTTATAACTGAATCTTCTCATGTTCATCTAAGCCTGTATGTTTTTATCAATATCCTGAAACAATATTATGTAAAAACTATTAAATTCAGCCCTTTTATTGCTTTTATAGGACTAGGATTACAGGGGAAAAGGACCCCCCCCCAAATATCTAATAAAGTAACTTTGGGGGGAAACATAATTGTTTATAGGATTAATGTTTTTAGAAATATTCACACAGAACAATAAAATGAGCAAAATAGCTCAAATCAATTATCTTGAAAACATAAATGAAAGTTGTAAGTCAGTAGTAGTGTGTATGTAACAATTTATCATACTAATACTTCAATAATGTCATCAATCATTTAGTATCTACTTTGGAAAGCACAGAAATAAGCCAAGTATGAAGAACAAGAAAAGAACAATAAACAAAAATCCTGCTCTGGAGCAGTTCCTAATCTAATGAGGGAGAAAGAATTATCATTAATAAAAGACTCATTCAGACATAATACAAAAGGAGTATCATGACAAGAGTATAACTAGTAACAACCCTCCCTATGAAGCAATATACATGCATATTGAAACATTAAGATTAGGTAAAAGATTTATTTCCAGCGTCAAGCTTCACAAAAATAGGTGTTTTAATCAGAATTTTGCAGAATAATTTTGTAACTTAGACTATATATGAGGCAGAAAATGAGCCAGCTTCAAGTCAAACATCTTATCAAGGACCTAATATGTATAGTGCATAAACATGTGTTAAATAAAAGTTGTTTTTCTGATTAATAATTTTACTAGAAGAATTGCTTATGTATGTACTACAAATAGATGGTGATATAGTTTGGATATTTGTCCCTGCCCAAAGCTCATGTTGAATTGTAATCCCTAAATGTTGAAGGTGGGGCCTAATGGGAGGTATTTGGATCATGGGAAGTGGATTTCTCTTGGATGGTTTAGCACCATCCCCTTAAGGCTCTTCTTGTAATAGTGAGTTCTTGCCATAGTAAGTGAGTTCTAGCAGTAGTGAATGAATTCTCGTGAGATCTTGTTGTTTGAAAGTGTGTGGCACCTCCCCCTAACTCCTCCTCTTGCTCCTGCTTTCACTATATGACATGCCTGCTCCTAACTTCTACCATGATTGTAAGCTTCCTGAGGCCTCCCTGGAAGCTAGGCAGATGCCAGCACCATGCTTCCTGTAAAGCCTGTAGAACCATAAGCCAATTAAACTTCTTTTCTATATAAATTATCTTGTCTCAGGGATTCCTTTATAGCAATGCAAAATGGCCGAATACAGATGGCTTGAAATTCCACAGAGTTTGATATTTGGAGAATTTCACATTTTACATGTACAGAAACTTAAATATCAGTGCCAAAGCCAAAGTGGTAATTGCCATCAATCATACACCCAAAAAAACCATGTATAGCTTAACCTAAAAGATATTTGAGCCCTGAACAATATTTTAATAAGGCAAGAAAAGAATAAGCTACAAGCATTAAAATCATATGCAGTGATCATGATTATTTTTACATAACACAATTCATTCTCACTGAAAGTGGCTATATACTAAGCTTGATTATAATGAAGTGAGATTTCTATGTATAACTTTTAGAATAAGCCTTACTATTTTGTCATCACATTTTTAGATATAAAGCTTAATTATTTATGGTATTTGGAAAGCCTAAAATATTGTAATATCTATTTTTAAAAGCTTTTATGGCTTTAAGTTATTTTACTGAACTTTTCACTCAAATTCATTATAAATTAGTAATAGATGTATCAAATAACTGTGATTTGACCCATATGTTACATCACTATATGAAGTATTTAAGCCAATAAAGTGATATCCAAGTTCAAACTTACAGTTCAATTGCCTTGTTCCACATGATAACATATCCAGAAAGAATGAAAGATTCAATATTTACAATATGTGTATTTCCTCTTTCTGTTCCAACATAAAGCCATTTACTCTGGAAAGGTAGATGACAGTAAGTAATTCTGAAAGAAAGAAAATTATAATTAAAATATCTAAATTTTACATTTGGTCAGCATTATATTTTCCTTACATGTATTATGTAGTGATAGCTATATAAATAATAAAATGTACTATATACTCAAGTATAGCATGTAGTTATTCATTGAGAGTATAGGATAAATAACAATATTATAGCATTAAAAACAGTAATGTTAATAAGCACTATTAATAAGTGCCTATATGGGCATTAATTTACATTATTTCTAATTCTGAAAACAGCAAGACAGATACGTATTTCTGTTTTACAAAAATGAAACTGTGGCTGAATTTTTCTGTTTACTTGCCTAAGACAGCTAATAAGCAGCAAAACCGGGATTCAAATCCTCTCCTGTTTGGTTACAAAATTAACATCTTTCACTAAGCTACATTTGTTTCTGTTTTTAAGATCATATTTGCTTCAAATACATGAATTTCATATTATCATATTTCATAAACTTAATATTTGCTTCAAATACATAAAGATTGTATTTGCTTCAAAACATAAATTTCAGAGTTCACAGAGAAGTGGTAGCTATGTCTACATGAGATGATAAATTAGTTTTTATTCAGATGTTTGACATCTAAGCAGTAAAAAGAAAACTTATAAAGTCAGAGATCCACTGTATTTTTCCCTTCATTTTATTGTTCTGTTTTCATCTTCACAATGGGCTTTCTGACTAGCTCTAGGACCTGTTCCATAGCCAGACCAACCATGACTCCTACATATGAAATATGGGAATTTATCAGAGTCCTCTATTCACAACATTATCACTCCTTCTAGTTTGGCCTAATCATGCTTTTTGGTTACTCTACAAAAGAGAAAGAGGATAAGTTCATAGTTATCTCTTGTCAGACCAATAATTTTTTTAAAAAAAATGTGAATGACATATTTCCAATATGATATTGTCTTGTACTTCTTTATATAAGAATAAAAAGGCCAGGCGCGGTGGCTCATGCCTGTAATCCAAGCACTTTGGGAGACCGAGGCAGGTGGATCATGAGGTCAAGAGATCAAGACCATCCTGGCCAACATGGTGAAACCCTGTCTCTACTAAAAACACAAAAAATTAGCTGGGCGTGGTGGTGGGCGCCCATAGTCCCAGCTACTCGGCAGGCTGAGGCAGGAGAATCACTTGAACCCAGGAGATAGAGGTTGCAGTGAGCTGAGATTGTGCCACTGCACTCCAGCCTGGCGACAGAGAAAGACTCCGTGTCACAAAAAAAAAAAAAAAAAAAAGAATAAAAGTGAACATCCAGTGTGTCCAATTTATATTCTCAATCTGGTTCACTGAAGTTTTCAACAGCCTGTTTCTTTGAATCAAACTTCATCTATTATTCAAAGTACCCTGCAAGCTACATTCAAAAAATTAAAAGCCCCGCTATTACATAAGCAATTACTATTGATAATAGTAATTGTGTAGCCTATATGATGTCAGAAAATTTTGATTAAAACCTAAAAATCTAGAATTGCTGTTGCCAAGGGATATTTAATAATGTTGCACAGGAAATAACTTGATGGTCATGTTTCAAGGCAATGAAGAATCAATTTTCAATTCAATCTTAGGTAGAAAGAGGAAACTCACTTTAAAGAGGATTAAGATCATCCTTTCTGAATTACAGGGACAGTGGAGAAAACACTAATCCCATTAAAGAAAACATAAATATAGGGTTTCAAGTAGAAAAAAAGCAAACCTCAGTATTACATAGTCACGTCCAGGGTTAAGAAGAAAAGTGTAAGAACTACCAGGTTTCAGTAATGAGACAGAACTAGAACTATTCCTTGAACTAGTAACTACTTTTTTCCTCATCCTTATTAAATATAAACTACAGCCTTTATATCAGACAGGTTTCACCTTACATTCAATGTACAACTGATGAGTAGTGGTTACAACAACTAGATAAAGATTTTCAGGTTTTAACTGAACCCCCCCAAAAAAGAGTAATAGGATTACTTAGAATGATTGCCATAGATAAAGGAAAAGATATACTAACACTTGTGCTGTGTATTTGCTAACTCTAATATATGATTAGTTAATACCTTTATACAACTTAATTTATTGTATTTTATAATTACACTTTCACTTGTAACTTATTTCTACCACCACTACCTGATAGATGAAGGATTTTTTCTATTGCATGTAAGCCTTGGAAAAATAATCTTATTCCTATATCCATATTAACTATCATTAAATAATCGAAGATGTCCTTAGCTTTCCATCCATTCATCCATTTATTCAATCTTCACTGAATAACTCTTTATAAAAAATTACTGTTGCGGGGAGGGACCAAGATGATTGACTGGAAAGAGCTGCGGTCAGAGGCTCCCACCGAGAAGAATGAAAACGGTGAGAGAAGAATGAAAACTGCAAGTGAATCCCACACTGGCAACTGAGGTATCCAACTGAATAGGCAGTTGGCACAACCCACAGAGAGCCAGGAAAAGCAGAGTGGAGCAACAGCCCACCTGGGAGCTGCAGGTAACAGGGGAACTCCCACTCCCAGCCAAGCAAGGTGGCCTGGAAAACCTTTCCTGCCACCTGGAAAACCATGCTTTTTCCACGGATCTGTGCAACCCTCAAATCAGAAGATCCCCTTTGTGAGCCTATGCGACCAGGGCCTTGGGTCCCAAGCACAGAGCTGTGCAGATTCTCGGCGGCCGCTCAGCTAGAGACTAAGATTACCAAGTTCCCGAGGGGAGGGGCAGCTGCCTGCTGCCTAAGGTGACTGAGTCCTGTGGGGAGGGGTGGCAACCATAACTGCAGCTCCAGTCTGCCACTTTTTCCCTGCTGGTGCGAGGGAGACTGAGCGGTTTGGACACAGGAGGAATTCCCCACAGTGTAGCACAGCGGCTGTGGTGGATCATGGCCATACTGCCTCTTTAGGCTGGACCCTGACCCATCCCTCCCTCACTGGATGGGGGCCTCTCTGCAGGAATTTCAGAAACTCCAGCTAGGGATTTACAGACAGAACTCTGATCTCCCTGGGATAGAACCCCTTGCAGGAGGGGCAGCCATGGTCTCCATGGATCAGTGGACTTAGTCTTTCCCCCGATGGCTCTGCAGAACCTGGGAAGTGCAGATGAGTGGGATTCCCCCCACCACAGTGCACTCTCTCTGCCAAAGGCCAGCCAGAGTGCTTCCTTAAGTGGATTTCGGATCCCATGCCTCCTGACTGGGTGAAACCCCCCAACAAGGGTCGCCAGACACCTTATTTAGGACCATTCGTGCTAGTACAAAGTTGGTGCCCCTCTGGGATGGAGCTCCCAGAGAAAGGAGCAGGCAGTCATCTTTGCTGTTCGGCAGCCTCCACTGGTGACACCTTCAGGTGTGGGAGGGACCCAGGCAAATAGGGTCTGGAGTGGACCCCCAACAAACCAGAAGAGGGGCCTGACCGTTAAAAGAATAACAAATAGAAAGCAGCAACAACATTAACAAAAAAGTCCCCACAAAAACCCCATCCAGAGGTCAGCAGCCTCAAAGATCAAAGCTAGATAAACTCATAAAGATGGGAAAGAATCAATGAAAAAACACTGAACACTCAGAAAGCAGAGTGCTTCTCGTCCTCCAAATTATTGCAACACCTCTCTGGCAAGGGCACAGAACTGGGCAGAAGCTGAAATGAATGAATTGACAGAAGTAGGCTTCAGAAGGTGGGTAATAATGAACTTCACTGAGCTAAAGGAGCATGTTCTAACCCAATGCAAAGCTAATAACCATGATAAAACATTAGAGGAGCTGTTAACCAGAATAAACAGTTTAGAGAGAAACATAAATGAGCTGATGGAGCTGAAAAACACAACATGAGAACTTCACAATGCACCCACAATTATTGATAGCCAAATAGACAAAGTGGAGGAAAGAATTTCAGAGCTCGAAGACTATCTTGATGAAACAAGACAGGCAGATAAGATTAGGAAAAAAAGAAAAGAAAAGAAAAGAAAAAATATGAAATGGAACGAACAAAACCTCCAGGACCTATGGGGTTATGTAAAAAGACCAAACTTCCGACTGATTGAAGTACCTGAAAGGGAGAACAGGGCCAAGTTGGAAAACGTACTTCAAGATATCATCCACAAGAACTTCCCTAACTTAGCAAGACAGGCCCACATTCAAATTCAGGAAATCCAGAGAACCCCAGTAAGATACTCCATAAGAAGATCAACCCCAAGGCACATAATATCAGATTCTGTAAGGTCGAAATGAAGGAAAAAATATTATGGGCAGCCAGAAAGAAAGGCCAGGTAACCTACAAAGGCAAGTCCATCAGACTAACAGCAGACCTCTCAGCAGAAATCCTACAAGCCAAAAAAGATTAGGGGCCAATATTTAACAATCTTAAAGAAAACAATACTCAACCCAGAATTTCATATATGGCCAAACGAAGCTTCATAAGTGAAGGAGAAATAAAATCCTTTTCAGACAAGCAAATGCTGAGAGAATTTGTCACCACTAGGCCCACCTTGCAAGAGCTCCCAAAGGAAGCACTGAATATGAAAACAAACAAGCAAACAAACAAACAAACAAAAAACTGTTACCAGCTACCACAAAACCACACTGAAGTACAAAGAACAATGACGCTATAAGGCAACTACATCAACAAGTCTGCAAAATAACCAGTTAGCATCATGATGACTGGATCAAATTCACACATAACAATATTAACCTTAAATGTAAATGAGCTAAATGCCCCAATTAAAAGACACAGAATGGCAAGCTGGTAAAGAGTCAAGACCCATTGGTGTGCTGTATTCAAGTGACCCTTCTCACACGCAGGGACACATATAGGCTCAAAATAAAAGGATGAGGGAAAATCTACCAAGCAAATAAAAAGCAGAAAAAAGCAGCGGTTGCAATCCTAGTTTCTGACAAGACAGACTTTAAACCAACAAAGATCAAAAAAGACAAAGAAGGGCATTACATAATGGTAAAAAGTTCAATTCAACAAGAAGAGCCAACTATCCTAAATTTCTATGCCTCACTTCAAGAGCAACGAAATTCATAAAACAAGTTCTTAGAAATCTACAAAAAGATTTAGACTCCCACAATAATAATAGGAGACTTTAATACTTCACTGTCAATATTAGATCACTGAGACAGAAAGTTGACAAGAATCTTCAGGAATCAAACTCAGCTCTGGCTTAAGTTGGTCTGGGTATCTACAGAACTCTCCATCCAAAAACAGCAGAATATACATTCTTCTCAGCACCACATGTGGCTTACTCTAAAATCGATCAATCATTTAATTGGAAGTAAAACAATCCTCAGCAAATGCAAAAGAACTAAAATCATAACAGTCTCTCAGACCATGGAGCAATGAAATTAGAACTCAAGACTAAGAAACACAGTCAAACCCACACAACTAAATGGAAATGCAACGAC
This sequence comes from Symphalangus syndactylus, assembly GCF_028878055.3. NCBI lineage: Eukaryota > Metazoa > Chordata > Mammalia > Primates > Hylobatidae > Symphalangus > Symphalangus syndactylus. The sequence goes on along the minus strand of NC_072443.2, from coordinate 44,935,766 downwards.
ATGCTCCTGAATGACTCCTGGGTAATGAAATTAAGGCAGAAATCAAGAAGTTCTGTGAAACCAATGAGAACAAATAAACAATACACCAGAATCTCTGGGACACAGAAAAAGCAGTGTTAAGAAGGAAATTTATAGAACTAAATGCCCACATTGAAAAGCGAGAAAGATCTCAAATTGACACCATAATATCACAACTAGAGAACCAAGAGCAAACAAACCCCAAAGATAGCAGAAGACAAGAAATAACCAAGATCAGAGCAGAACCGAAGGCGACAGAGACATGAAAAACCCTTCAAAAAAGTCAACAAATCCAGGAGCTGGTTTTTTGAAAGAATAATGAAATAGACCACTAGCTAGACTAATAAAGATGGAAGAATCAAATTGATACAATAAAAAATGATAAAGGGGATATCACCACTGACCCCACAGAAATGCAAACAACTACCAGAGAATACTATAAACAAATAAATTAGTTTATTTGCATTAATTTATTTGCATACTATATAAATTAGAAAATCCAGAGGAAATGGATAAATTCCTGAACACGTACACCCTCCCAAGACTGAACTAGGAAGAAGTTAAACCCCTGAATAGAAAAATAATGAGTTCTGAAATTGAGGCAGTAATAAATAGCCTATCAACCAAAAAAAGCCCAGGACCAGACAGATTTATAGCTGAATTCTACCAGAGGTACAAAGCAGAGCTGGTACCATTTATTCTGAAACTATTGCAAACAAATTAAAAGGAAGGACCCCTGCGTCAATCATTTTATGAGGCCAGCATCATCCTGATACCAAAACCTGGCAGAGATACAACTAAAAAAGAAACTTCAGGCCAATATCCTGATGAACATCAATGCAAAAATCCTCAATAAAATACTGGCAAACCAAGTCCAACAGCACATCAAAAAGTTTATCTACCACGATCAAGCTGGCTTCATCCCCGGGATGCGAGGCTGGTAACAACATATTCAAATCAATAAATGTAATTCATCATGTAAACAAAACTAAAGACAAAAAAACCACAGGATTATCTTAATAGATGCAGAAAAGGCCTTTTATAAAATTCAACATCTCTTCATGTTAAAAACTCTCAATAAGCTAGGTATTGATGGAACATAACTCAAAATAATAAGAGCCATTTAGAACAAACCCACAGCCAGTATCATACTGAATGAGCAAAAGCTGGAAGCATTTCCCTTGAAAACCAGCACAAGACAAGGATGCCCTCTCTCACCACTCCTATTCAACATAGTATTGGGAGTTCTGGCCAGGGAAGTCAGGCAAGAGAAAGAAATAAAGGGTATTCAGATAGGAAGAGAGGAAGTCAAACTGTCTCTGTTTGTAGATAACATAATCATACATATAGAAAATCCTATTGCTTCAGCCTAAAAGCTTCTTAAGCTGATAAGCAACTTCAGCAAAGTCTCAGCATACAAAATCAATGTGCAAAATCACAACCATTCCTACATACCAACAACAGACAAGCAGAGAGCCAAATCATGAATGAACTCCCATTCACAATTGCTACAAAGAGAATAAAATACCTAGGAATACAGCTAACAATGGATGTCAAGGAGCTCTTCAAGGAGAACTACAAACCACTGCTCAAGGAAATCAGAGAGGACATAAACAAATGGAAAAAACATTCCATGCTCATAGGCAGGAAGAATCAATATTGTGAAAATGGCCATACTACCTAAAGTAATTTAAAGATTCAATGCTATTTCCATTAAAATACCACTGACATTCTTCACAGAATTAGAAAAAACTACTTTAAAATTCATATGGAGCCAAAAAAGAGCCCATATAACCAAGAAAATTCTAAGCAAAAAGAAGAAAGCTGCAGGCACCATGATACCCGACTTTAAGCTATACCACAAGGCTACAGTAACCAAAACAGCATGGTACTGGTACCAAAACAGACAGACCAATGGAACAGAATATAGATCTCAGAAATAAGACCACACATCTACAACCATCTGAACTTCGACAAACCTGACAAAAAGAAGCAATGGGGAAAGGATTCCCTATTTAATATACGGCACTGGGAGAACTGGCAAGCCATATTCAGAAAATTGAAACTGGATCCCTTCCTTAAAACTTATAAAAAAAATTAACTCAAGATGGATTAAATACTTAAACGTAAAACCCCAAACTATAAAAACTCTGGAAGAAAATCTAGGCAATACCATTCAGGACATAGGCACGGGCAAAGATTTCATGATAAAAACATCAAAAGCAATTGCAACAAAAGCAAAAATTGACAAACGGGATCTAATTAAGCTAAAGAGCTTCTGCCCAGCAAAAGAAACTATCATCAGAGTAAACAGACAACCTACAGAATGGGAGAAAAATTTTGCAATCTATCCATCTGACAAAGGTCTAATATCCAGAATCTACAAGGAATTTAAACAAATTTACAAGAAAAAAAAAAAGAAAAAAAGAATCCATTAAAAAGTGGGCAAAGGACATGAACAGAAACTTCTCCAAAGATAACATCCATGCGTCCAAAAAACATGAAAAAAAGTTCAATATCACTGATCATTAGAGAAATGCAAATCAAAACCACAATGTGATACCATCTCACTCCAGTCAGAATGGTGATCATTAAAAAGTCAAGAAACAACAGATGCTGGCGAGGCTGTGGAGAAATAAGAATGCTTTTATACTGTTGGTGGGAATGTAAATTAGTTCAACCATTGTGGAAGACAGTGTGACAATTCCTCAGAGACCTACAACCAGAAATACTATTTGACCCAGCAATCTCATTACTGGGTATATACCCAGAGGAATATAAATCATTCTATTATGAAGATATGTACATGCATATGTTCATTACAGCACTATTCATAATATCGAAGACATGGAATCAACCCAAATGCCCATCAATGATAGTCTGGATAAAGAAAATATGATACATATACACCATGGAATACTATGCAGCCAAAAAAAGAATGAGATCATGATCTTTGCAGGGACAAGGATGGAGCTCAAAGCTATCATCCTCAGCAAACTAACGCAGGAGCAGAAAACCAAACACCGCATGTTCTCACTTATTAAGTAGGAGCTGAACAATGAGAACACATTGGGAACAACACATACTGGGGCCTGTTGGGGGAGGTTGGGAGGGAGGGAAAGTGTCATAATAAATAGCTGCATGCAGGGCTCAATACGGATGTGATGGGTTTGTTAGGTGCAGCAAACCTCCATGACACATGTTTATCTACATTAACAAACCTGGATGTCCTTCACATGTATCCCAGAACTTTAAATTAAATTTTTAAAAATGTATTGTCCCAGATTATAACACACACATCCGTTTTTCTTCAAATCATACTATCTAACAAGAGAGACAAAACAAGCAGACAAGTAAGAAAAATAAAACTAAAATGTAATAATTTCTATAGACTCTAAAGAAGGAAGAGATTAATTACAGTAAGAAAAATCAAGAAAAGCTAATGTAGAAAGTTGTGTTTCAATTGGGCCATTAATGATCAAAACACAAAATAAATAAATTTTTCTCAACTTTGAATAATGGGCAGACCTTTGAATTTTTTAATATTCTTTACTTTTGACTTACTCTTAGAAATTTTACTTACGTATAAAAACAAAATAAAATATAAATTTTTCACACTTATGACTCTTTACACACATAAAACAAAAAATCTAAATTAATTACAAAAAACTACAACCAGAATTTAAATGAATATTCATTAATGTGACAGTTGAATTTTTTTTACAGAAATAAAATAACCTCAAAATATGAATATGGTTCTAACTGCACAGGTTCTATTGAGTTTCATGTGTCCATACTTAGTTTGTACCTTTTCACTGTATTTATCTATTCTAACAGCTTTTTTTTTTTTTTATCAAAAGTTATTTAAGGAATCTCCATACTGTTTACCAGAGTGGTTGTACTAGTTTACATTCCCACCAACAGTGTAAAAGTGTTTCCTTTTCACCACATCCACACCAATGCCTATTTTTTTTATTTTTTAATTGTGGCCATTAGTGCAGGAGTAAGGTGGCATTACATTGTGGTTTTGATTTGCATTTCCCTGATAATTAGTGATGTTGAGCATTTTTTCATATGTTTCTTGGCCACTTGTATATCTTTTTTTTTTTTTTTTTTTTTTTTTGAGACAGAGTCTCACTCTGTTGCCAGGCTGGAGTGCAGTGGCATGATCTCAGCTCGCTGCAACCTCTGCCTCTCAGGTTCAAGCGATTCTCCTGCCTCAGCCTCCCAAGCAGCTGGACTATAGAAGCACGCCACCACATCCAGCTAATTTTTGTATTTTTAGTAGAGACGGGCTTTCACCATGTTGGCCAGGATGGTCTCCAACTCTTGACCTCATGATCCACCCACCTCAGCTTCCTAAAGTGCTGGGATTATAGGTGTGAGCCACTGTGCCCAGTCCACTTGTACATCTTTTGAGAACTGTCTATTCATGTCCTTAGCCCACTTTTTGATGGGATTATTTGTTTTTATTTGTTTTCTTGCTGATTTGTTTGAGTTCATTGTAGGTTCCGGATATAGTCCTTTGTCAGATGCATAGGTTGCCAAGATTTTCTCCCACTCTGTGGGTTGCCTGTTTACTCTGCTAATTATTTCTTTTGCTATGCACAAGCTTTTTAGTTTAACTAAGTCCCATCTATTTATCTTTGTTTTTGCTGCATCTTGGTCATGAGCTCTTTGCCTATGCCAATGTCTAGAAGAGTTTTTCCAATGATATCTTCTAGGATTTTTGTGGTTTCCGGTCTTAGATTCAAGCCTTTGATCCATCTTGAGTTGATTTTTCTATAAGGTGAGAGATGTGGATCCACTTTCATTCTCTACATGTGACTTGCCAATTATACCAGCACCACTTGTTGAATTGGGTGTTCTTTCCCACTTTATGTTTTTGTTTGGTTTGTCGAAGATCAGTTGGCTGTAAGTGTTTGGCTTTATTTTTGGGTTCCCTATTTAGTTCCATTTCCCTACATGTCTATTTTTATATCTGCACCATGCTGTTTTGTTAACTACAGTTTTGTAGTATAGTTTGAAGTCAGGTCATGTGATGCCTCCAGATTTGTTCTTTTTGCTTAGTCTTGCTTTGGTTATGCAGGCTCTTTTTTGGTTCCACATTAATTTTAGGATTGTTTTTTCTAGTTCTGTGAAGAATGATGATGGTATTTTAATGGGAATTGCATTGAATCTGTAGATTGTTCTTGGCAGTGTGGTCATTTTCACAATATTGATTGTACCCATCCATGAGCATGAGATGTGTTTCTACTTGTTTGTGTTCTATTATTTCTTGATTCTTTTGTCAGGATATTATTTGTTACCTACCATATAAGTTAAAATTATAAAACTTTTATTATCTTGCCTGGATCAAGCAAGAAAAATATATGGTCAAAAGATTTCATGAGCAGTCATAAATTCATATGATGATTGACATATAGAAGATTTACTAATGTAATAAACACTTCGCAGATACTATGTACCAGCACGTAGATGCTACAGACACATATCATCTGACACACTCATAGTCCTTCAGAAATTCATAATTAAAAATAATTTGACAGAACTGAATGATAAATATTATTTTCATTTATGTAATACCCTGTCTGCAGTAAATACCCAAAAATATTTCTTCACTAAAACTTAAGTGGCAAAATACTAAGATCTTTGTTTTGAAGACTGTTAATTTTCTTTATCTGTTCTTAAAATAATCACCTAATCATCTAATTTTCTCTAACTTTTCTCTTAACCAACAGAAGTCATTTGTAATGCAAGCATTTTATGTCATATGTACTAAGCTTTATATTCTCTATACTGTCTTGTCTTTTTATATATTCATGTATGTTTATTTTGTGGTTTGTAAAAATAATTTCAACTTTTATTTTAGATTCAGGAGGTACATGTATAGGTGTGCTGCATGGGTATATTGAGTGATGCTGAGGTAAGCATAGTACCCAACAGTCAATTTATTAACTCTTGCCCCCTACTAGTCTCTAGTGTCTATTTTTGCCATCTTTTATCCAAGTACATCCAATGTTTAGCTCCCATGTATACTTGAGAACATGTGGTGTTTGGTTTTCTGTTCCTGTGTAAATTTTCTTAAGATAATGGCCTCCAGCTGCATCCATATAGCTGCAAAGACCGTGATTTCATTTTTTTATGGCTGCATAATACTCTGTAGTGTATATGCACCAATTTGCTTCCTCCAATCCACTGTCAAGGGGCACCTGGGTTAATTCCACATCTTTGATATTGTGAATAGTGCTGCAATGAACGTACTTGTGTCATTTTGGTAGAACAATTTATTTTTCTTTGGATATATATATCCAGTAATGGGATTTCTGGGTCAAATGGTAGATCAATTTTGTTTGTGAAATCTCCACACTGCTTTCCACAGTAGCTGAACTAGTAACATTCCCACCAAAGGTGTACAAAGATTCCTTTTTCTCCACAGCTTTGTCAGCATTTGTGGTTTTTAGACTTTTTAATAATAGCCATTCTGATGGGTAGGAGATAATATCTCATTGTGGTTTTTGATTTGCATTTCTCTGATGATTAGTTATGTGGGGTATTTTTTCATTTTTATTGAACACTTGTATGTCTTCTTTTGAAAAGTGTCTGTTAATGTGTTTTGCCCAATTTTTAATGGGGTTATATGTTTCTTGCTTGTTGAATTATCTAAGTTCCTTATAGATCCTGGATATTTGACCTTTCTTTGATGCATAGTTTGTAAACATGTTCTACCATTCTGTGGTATATCTGTTTCTTCTGGTGACAGTTTATCTTGCTGTGCAGAAGTTCCTTAGTTTAATTAGGTCCAACTTGTCAATTTTTGATTTTGCTGTAATTGCTTTTGAAGACCTAGTCATAAATTCTTTCCCAAGGCCAATGTCCAGAATGATATTTCACAAGATTTCTAGGATTCTTATAGTTTGAGGTCTGACATTTAAAACTTTAAACCATCTTGAGTTAATTTTTGTGTATGGCAGAGGTCTAGTTCATTTTTCTGCATATAGGTAGCCAAGTATCACAGCACCATTTATTGAACAGGGAGTACTTTTCCCACTGGTTATTTTTGTTGACTTTGTCAAAGATCAGATGGCTGTGGGTGTGTAGCTTTATTTCTGGGTTCTCTATTCTGTTCCATTGGTCTATCTCTCTTTGTGTACCTGTAGGATGCTGTTTTGGTTACTGTACACTTATAGTAGTATAGTTTGAGTCAGGTAATGTAATGTGTCTGGCTTTGTTCTTTTTGCTTAGGTTTGATTTGGCTATTTGGGCTCTTTTTTGATTCCACATGAATTTATAATAGTTTTTTTCTAATTCTGTAAAGAATGACTCTGATAGTTTGATAAGTATAGCGTTGAATCTTTACATTGCTTTGGGAAGTATGGCCATTTTAACAATATTGGTTCTGCCAATCCATAAGCATGAAATATTTTTCCATTTTTTTTGTGTCACCTATGATTTCTTTCAGCTGTGTTTTGTGTTTCTCCTTAAAGAGATATTTCATATCTTGGGTTATATGTATTCCTAGGTATTTTTTGCTTGTGATTATTGTATATGGGATTGTTTTCTTTGTTTGGTTTGCAGCTTGAACATTATTGGTAGATAGAAATGCTACTGATTTTGTATCTGGAAACTTTACTTAACTCATCAGTTCCACGAGCTTTTCAGTGGAGTCTTCAGGGTTTTCTAGGTATAGAATTATATCATCAGCAAAAAGACATAGTTTTTCTTCTTCTTTTCCTAGTTGGATGCCTTTTATTTCTTTCTCTTGCCTGATTGCTCTGGGTAGGACTTCCAGTACTATGTTGAATAAGAGTGTTGAGAGTAAGCATCCTTGTCTCATTCCAGTTCTCAAGGGAAATGCTTTCAGCTTTAGCCTGTTCAGTATGATATTGGCTATAGGTTTATTATAAATAGCTCTTACCATTCTGTGGTATATATTCCTTCGTTGCCTAGGTTGTTGATGTTTCTTATTATGAAGAGATGTTAGATTTTATCAACAGCATTTTCTGTGTAAATTGAGATGATCATATGGTTTTTAATTTTTTATGTTGTGATTTATTGATTTGCGTATGTTGAATCAACTTTGCATCCTAGGAGTGAAGCCTAATTGATCATGGTGAATTAACTTTTTGTTGTGTTGTTGGATTCTTTTTCTTAGTATTCTGTTGAGGATTTTTGCATCTATGTTCATTGGGGATATTGGCCTGTATTGTTCTTTTTTCATTGTGTCTTTGCCAGGTTTTGGTATCAGTGTGATACTGGCTTCATAAAATGAATAATAAAGGAGGTCCCTCTTCCCTGAATTTTGGAATAATATCAGAAGAATTGGCACCAGCTTTCTCTGTATGTCTGGTAGAATTTGACTGTGACTCCATCTTGTCTGGAGCTTTTATTTTTGTTTGGCAGGTTTTTCACTACTGATTTAATTTTGGAACTTGATATTGGTCTGTTCAGGGTTTCAATTTCTTCCTGATTCATTCTTGGGAGGCTGTGTTTCCAGGGATTTATCCATTTCCTCTAGATAACGTAGATTGTGTGCAAAGAGGTGTTCATAGTAGTCTTACAGGATATTTTATATTTTTGTGAGATCAGTTATAATGTCACCTTTGTTGCTTCTGATTGCTTATTTGGATCTTCCCTCTTTTTTCTTTGTTAATCTAGCTAGTGTTCTACCAATATCTATTCTTTCAAAGAACCAACTTTTTGTTTTGTCAATACATTGTATGGATTTTGGGGGTCTCGATTTTATTTAGTTCTGCTCTGATTTTAGTTCTTTCTTTTCCGATGCTAGCTTTAGGATAAGTTTGTTCTTGTTTTTCCACTTCCTCTAGATTTGATGTTAGATCATTAATTTGAGATCTTTATGACTTTTTGAGACATGCGTTTAGTACTATAAACTTTCCTCTTAACATTGCTTTTGCTGCATCCCAGAGATTTTAGTATGTTATGTCTCTGTTTTCATTTATGTCAAATAATTTTTTTATTTCTGCCTTAATTTCACTGTTTACCAAAAGTCAATCAGGAGCAAGTTTTTAAAATTTTCATGTAATTGTGTGGTAATAAAAGATCTTGGTATTGATTATTTTTATTCCACTGTTTTCTGAGAGTATGTCTGATATGATTTCAGTTTGTTTGAGTTTATTGAGACTTGCTTTATGGACCAGGATGTGGTCAAGTTTGGAGTATGTTCTGTGTGCAGATGAGAAGAGTGATTATCCTATAGTAGATGGGTGGAACATTCTGTAGACCTATATTAGTTCCAATTAGGTCAAGTGTTGAATTTAATCCAGAATTTCATTGTTAAGTTTTCTGCTTCAAGAATCTGTTTAATGCTCCCAATGGGGTTTTAAAGACCTCACTATTATTGTGTAGCTGTCTAAGTCTTTTTATAGGTCTAGGGGTACTTGTTTTATGAATCTGGGTGCTCCAATTTGGGTGCATATATATTTGGCATAGTTAAATTTTCATGTCAAATTAACCCCTTCATCATTATGTAATGTCCTTCTTTATCCTTTTATATGGTTGTTGGTTTAAAGTCTGTTTTATCTGATATGAGAATAGGAACTACTTTTTTGTTTTTGATTTGTGTGACAGATATTTCTCCAACCCTTTACTCTGAGCCTGTGGGTACTGTTAGGTGTGCAATGGGTCTCTTGAAGACAGCAGAGAGATGAGTCTTGCTTTTTTCATCTACCTTACCACTCTATGCCTTTTAAGTGGGGCATTTTTAAGGACTGCAAATACTTGAAAGCTTTTCCGCATTCCTTAAATTTGTAGGGTTTTCTTGCAGATGCATAGCAAGGCTTGGAGTCAGGGTGAAGACTTTTGCAAACTAATTAAACTAAGGAAGCTCCTGGCCAATAGAGGTTTTCTTCTACAGAGTATGAATGTCTTTTCTACACTGGTTACACTCAGAAGTGTTCCCTCTATTCTGAGCTCTCATGTGTGTCATATTGATTGATATTGGTCTGTTCAGGGTTTCAGTTTCTTCCTGATTCATTCTTGGGCATAACTATTCACTGAAGTTTTCTCTACAATTCTTACAATCACAGAGTTCCCCTCTATTGTAGCTTCTTGAAGAACTCCACTCTCAACTGTCTTCAACTCTTTTTATTGTAACTAAGAGATCAGGCTGTGTATAAAGAGCTGAAATCTCTGAGCCCAGGTGCTTGCTGTTCTCCAGTATCATGTATCTGCAGACGTATCTCTGAATCATGTCCAGTAAAGTTCACTCCACTGGGTGAACTCCACAGTCATATCACCAAAGTTCACTGAATCCTGATACCAATTTGCCAGACAGTCACCCACCATCCTTTTTATTATGTCTTTGTCTTTTTCTCATAAAGGAAGATTGGTTCCCTGGTAAGGAAGCCACAGGACAAATCAATGGCTGCCATGCTGTGAGGCTGACGGTGAAATGTACCTGAATTCTCCCTTCATTGATACCAAGATCATTTTGGGGAAGCTTATGAATCTATGTAGATAGAGGCAATCTCTATCTCTCTATATATATACACAGGGTTATTTGGAGTCCAGAATGCACCAGAATTGCAGGATCTGTGAGATGGGAGGATGCTGGGGACCATGATAATGTGCCTGAAATGGAGAAAATTATTTTCTTTCTGGAAAAAAAAATTCACAATAACATCCTTGGAGGCCTTTGAAGGGAGTACAGTGGATGCTCCCTGCAGACATGCCAATTATAAACCAGATTCTTTGTAGGGAACAATGGCCAGAGTAGCCTTTTGAACCTGGCCACATCAGGAGGACCCATCGTCCTTGCAGATGCAAGTGGAGCAGGCCAGGCCACTCTACAAAGGTATTCCTGACAAAACTTGAACTTTACCATTCCATTCCACAGCTGAGCCATTTCATTTCTCTGGCCTCATAATACAGTTTGAATATGTGTCCCCTCCAAATCTCATGTTGAAATGTGATGTCTGATGTTGGAAATGGGTATAGTGTTTGGGTCATGGAGGCAGATCTCTCTGCCTTGATGACTAATCTTATAGAGTCAGAACTCACTCATTATCATGAGGACAGCACCATCATGGTATGGTAGTCTTCACAATAATGAGTGAGTTCTTACCCTATAAGCTCATATGAGACCTAGTTGTTTAAAAGAACCTGGCACCTCCTGCCTCTCTCTCTTGCTCCCTGTCTAACCACATGATACTCTGCTCCTCCTTTTCCTTCCACCATGATTGTAAGCTTTCAGAGGTGCTCACAAGAAGCAGATGCTGACATCCCACTTCCTGTACAGCCTGCAGTACTGTGAGCCAAAATAAATCTCTTTTCTTATAACTTACCTAGTCTCAGGTATCCCTTTATAGCAATGCAAATAAAGTAACACAACCTGTCTTACTCAAATTTAAACACTGCTAATTTATATCCCCTTCTAGTGAAAAAGAGCAGTCATCAAACAATCACCAATTTTCAAACCAACTCTAAAAAACATATCAAGATATTTGATAATATAATGTGCTTTCCACATATCTTCATATCAGTACCACAGGTTGAACAGAAAATTATACTAATAGGGATACATAGAAAAGTCTACATTTTCATTTAAAAAACATCAACTGCTAAAGTATATGATTGAAAAACTGTTTAACAATGGTTAAAACAGAAAAAAATGGGAGTATTGCTTGGCTTCAAGTTCAACATAAACCAACAGTATAACCGCTCTATAACCAAGATTACAAAATTAAACGTAATCTTAAGTATAATATATTCAGTAATGGCATCCATTGTATAGATCACATTTCAATTAGTTCCATTTGATATGCAAAAAGCTTAAAAAATACTGGCAAACAAGGGGATTGCTGGCAAGATGGCCAAATAGGAACAACTCTGGTCTGCAGTTCCCAGCGAGATCGACACAGAAGGTGGGTGATTTCTGTATTTCCAACTGAGGTACCTGGTTCGTCTCATTGGGAATGGTTGGACAGTGGGTGCAGCCCACGGAGGGTGATCTGAAGCAGGGTGGGGCATCGCCTCACCCAGGAAGTGCAAGAAGTCGGGGAATTTTCTCCCCTAACCAAGGGAAGCCATGAGGGACTGAGCCTGAGGAAGGATGCACACTCCAGCCTAAATACTGCATTTATCCCATGGTCTTCACAACCCCGCAGACCAAGAGGTTGCCTATGGTGCCTACCCCACCAGGGCCCTGGGTTTCAAGCACAAAACTGGGTGGCCATTAGGGAAAACACCGAACTAGCTGCAGGTGTTTTTCTTTCCACACCCAAGTGGCGCCTGGAATACCAGCGAGACAGAACTGTTCACTCCCCTGGAAATGGGTGCTGAAGTCAGGGAGCCAAGTGGTCTGGCTCGGTGGGTCCCACCCCCACAGAGCCCAGCAAACTAAGATCCACTGGCTTGAAATTCTCACTGCCAGCACAACAGCAGTCAGAGATCAACCTGGGACACTTGAGCTTGGTGGGGGGAGGGGCATCCACCATTGGTGCAGCTTGAGTAACCGGTTTTAAGCTCACAGAGTAAACAAAGCAGCTAGGAAGTTTGAACTGGGCAGAGCTCACTGCAGCTGAGCAAGGCTGCTGTGGCCAGACTGCCACATTTCTCCTCTCTCGGCAGGGCATCTCTGAAAAAAAGGCAGCAGCCACCATAAGGGATATACAGACAAAACCCCCATCTCCCTGGGAAAGAGCACCTAGGGGAAGGGGTTGCTGTGGGCACAGCTTCAGCAGACTTAAACATCCCTGCCTGACAGCTCTGAAGAAAGCAGTGGACTCCCAGCAGAGTGTCTGAGCTATACTAAGGGTCAGACTGCCTGCTCAAGTGGATCCCTGAACTCCATACCTCCTGAATGGGAGACACCTCCCAGTAAGGGCTGACAGAAACCTCATAAGGAGAGCTCTGGCTGGCATCTGGTAGGTGCCCCTCTGGGACAAACGTTCCAGAAGAAAAAACAGGCTGTTTTTTTTTTTTTTTTTGCTGTTCTGCAGCCTCCGCTGGTGATACCCAGGCAAACAGGGTCTGGAGTGGACCTCCAGCAAACTCCAGCCAACCTGCAGCAGAGGGGCCTGACTGTTGAAAGGAAAACTAACAAACAGAAAAGAATAGCACATCCACTCAAAGACCCCATCAGAAGGTAATCAACATCAAGGACCAAAGGTAGATAAATCCATGAAGATGGGGAGAAACCAGTGCAAAGAGGCTGAAAATTCCAAAAACCAGAACACCTCTTCTCCACGAAAGAATCACAGTGCCTCGCCATCAAGAGAATAAAACTAGATGGAGAATGAGTCTGATTAACCAACAAAAGTAGGCTTCAGAAAATGGGTAACAACAAACTCCTCCAAGCTTAAGGAGCATATTCTAACCCAGTGCAAGGAAGCTAAGAAGCGTGAAAAAAGGTTAGAGGAGAAGGCGGTTCCAAGATGGCCAAATACGAACAGCTCCAGTCCACAACTCCCAGCATGAGTGATGCAGAAGATGGGTGATTTCTGCACTTCCAACTGAAGTACCAGGTTCATCTCACTGGGGCTAGTCAGACAGTGGGGGCAGGACAGTGGGGGCAGGATAGTGGGTACAGCCCACCAAACATGAGCCGAAGCAGGGTGAGGCATCGCCTCACCCAGGAAGTGCAAGGGGTCAGGGAATTCCCTTTCCTGGCCGAGGGAAGCGGTGACGGACGGTAACAAACAGAAAGGACATCCACACCAAAACCCCATTTGTACGTCACCATCATTAAAGACCAAAGGTAGATAAAACCACAAAGATGGGGAAAAAACAGAGCAGAAAATCTAAATATTCTAAAAATCATAGCGCGTTTCCCCCTCCAAAGGAACGCAGTTCCTCACCAGCAACGGAACAAAGCTGGATGGAGAATGACTTTGACAAGTTGAGAGAAGAAGGCTTCAGACGATCAAACTTCTCCGAGCTAAAGGAGAAGTTTGAACCCATCGCAAAGAAGCTAAAAACCACGAAAAAAGATTAGACAAATGGCTAACTAGAATAACCAATATAGAGAAGTCCTTAAATGACCTGATGGAGCTAAAAACCACGGAATGAGAACTACGTGATGAATGCACAAGCTTCAGCAGCCGATTCAATCAACTGGAAGAAAGGTTATCAGTGATTCAAGATCAAATGAATGAAATGAAGCGAGCAGAGAAGTTTAGAGAAAAGAGAGTAAAAAGAAATGAACGAAGCATCCAAGAAATATGGGACTATGTGAAAAGACCAAATCTACGTCTGATTGGTGTAACTGAAGGTGACGGGGAGAATGAAACCAAGTTGGAAAACACTCTGCAGGATATTATCCAAGAGAACTTCCCCAACCTAGCAAAACAGGCTGAAATTCAAATTCAGGAAATACAGAGAACGCCACAAAGATACTCCTTGAGAAGAGCAACTCCAAGACACATAATTGTCAGATTCACCCAAGTTGAAATGAAGGAAAAAATGTTAAGAGCAGCCAGAGAGAAAGGTCGGGTTACCCCCACAAAAGGAAGCCCGTCAGACTAACAGCGGATCTCTCGGCAGAAACTCTACAAGCCAGAAGAGAGTGGGGGCCAATATTCAACATTCTTAAAGAAAAGAATTTTCAACCCAGAATTTCATAACCAGCCAAACTAAGCTTCATCAGTGAAGCTTTACAGACAATGCTTTACAGATATGCCTTACAGACAAGCAAATGCTGAGAGATTTTGTCACCATCAGGACTGCCCTAAAAGAGCTCCTGAAGGAAGCACTAAACATGGAAAGGAACAACCAGTACCAGCCACTGCAAAACCATGCCAACTTGTGAAGACCATCGATGCTAGGAAGAAGTCATATCAACTCACAAGCAAAATAACCAGCTAATATCAAAATGACATGACCAAATTCATACATAACAATATTAACCTTAAATGTAAATGGGCTAAATGCTCAAATTAAAAGACACAGACTGGCAAATTGGATAGAGTCAAGACTCATCAGTATGCTGTACTCAGGAGACCCATTTCACATACAGAGACGCAAATAGGCTCAAAATAAAGGGATGGAGGAAGATCTATCAAGCAAATGGAAAACAAAAAAAAAGGCAGGGGTTGCAATCCTAGTCTCTGATAAAACAGACTTTAAACCAACAAAGATCAAAAGAGACAAAGAAGGCCATTACATAATGGTAAAGGGATCAATTCAACAAGAAGAGCTAACTATCTTAAATATATATGCACCCCATACAGGAGCACCCAGATTCATAAAGCAAGTCCTTAGAGACATACAAAGAGACTTAGACTCCCACACAATAATAATGGGAGACTTTAACACCCCAATGTCAACATTAGACAGATCAACAAGACAGAAAGTTAACAAGGATATCCAGGACTTGAACTCAGCTCTGCATCAAGCAAACCTAATAGACATCTACAGAACTCTCCACCCCAAATCAACAGAATATACATTCTTCTCAGCACCACATTGCACTTATTCCAAAATTGACCACATAGTTGGAAGTAAAGTACTCCTCAGCAAATGTAAAAGAACAGAAATTATGACAAACTGTCTCTCAGACCACAGTGCAAACAAACTAAAACTCAGGATTAAGAAATTCACTCAAAACTGCTCAACCACATGAAAACTGAACAATCTGCTCCTGAATGACTACTGGGTAAATAACAAAATGAAGGCAGAAATAAAGATGTTCTTTGACACCAATGAGAACAAACACACAACATACCAGAATCTCTAGGACACATTTAAAGCAGTGCGTAGAGGGAAATTTATAGCATTAAATGCCCACAAGAGAAAGCAGGAAAGATCTAAAACTGACACCCTAACATCACAATTAAAAGAACTAGAGAAGCAAGAGCAAACACATTCAAAAGCTAGCAGAAGGCAAGAAATAACTAAGATGAGAGCAGAATTGAAGGAGACAGACACACAAAAAACCCCTCAAAAAATCAATGAATCCAGGAGCTGGTTTTTTTAAAAGGTCACCAAAATTGATAGACCACTGGCAAGACTAATAAACAAGAAAAGAGAGAAGAATCAAATAGATGCAATAAAAAATGATAAAGGGGATATCAGTCCCGATCCCACAGAAATACAAACTACCATCAGAGAATTCTATAAATACCTCTACACAAATAAACTAGAAAATCTAAAAGAAATGGATAAATCCTGGACATATACACCCTCCCAAGACTAAACCAGGAAGAAGTTGCATCACTGAATAGGCCAATAACAGGCTCTGAAATTGAGGCAATAATTAATAGCCTACCAATCAAAAAAGTCCAGGACCAGACGGATTCACAGCTGAATTCTACCAGAGGTACAAGGAGGAGCTGGTACCATTCCTTCTGAAACTATTCCAATCAACAGAAAAAGAAGGAATCCTCCCTAACTCATTTTATGAGGCCAGCGTCATCCTGATACCAAAGCCTGGCAGAGACACGACAAAAAAAGAGAATTGTAGACCAATATCCCTGATGAACATCCATGCAAAAATCCTCAATAAAATACTGGCAAACAAAATCCAGCAGCACATCAAAAAGCTTATCCACCATGATCAAGTGGG
Source organism: Symphalangus syndactylus (assembly GCF_028878055.3). Classification (NCBI taxonomy): domain Eukaryota; kingdom Metazoa; phylum Chordata; class Mammalia; order Primates; family Hylobatidae; genus Symphalangus; species Symphalangus syndactylus. Next base: position 44,919,223 of record NC_072443.2, on the reverse strand, counting down.
TTTATCCCTGGGATGCAAGGCTTGCTCAACATATGCAAATCAATAAACGTAATCCAGCATATAAACAGAACCAAAGACAAAAATCACATGATTATCTCAATAGATGCAGAAAAGGTCTTCAACAAAATTCAACAACCCTTCATGCTAAAAACTCTCAATAAATTAGGTATCGATGGGATGTATCTCAAAATATTAAGAGCTATTTATGACAAACCCACAGCCAATATCATACTGAATGGGCAAAAACTGGAAGCATTTCCTTTGAAAACTGGCAGAAGACAGGGATGCCCCCTCTCATCACTCCTATTCAACACAGTGTTGGAAGTTCTGGCCAGGGCAATCAGACAGGAGAAAGAAATAACGGGTTTTCCATTAGGAAAACAGGAAGTCAAATTGTCCCTGTTTGCAGATGATATGATTGTATATTTAGAAAACGCCATTATCTCAGCCCCAAATCTCCTTAAGCTGATAAGCAACTTCAGCAAAGTCTCAGGATACAAAATCAATGTGCAAAAATCACAAGCATTCTTATACACCAATAACAGACAGAGAGCCAAATCATGAGTAAACTGCCATTCACAATTGCTTCAAAGAGAATAAGATACCTAGGAATGCAACTTACAAGGGATGTGAAGGACCTCTTCAAGGAGAACTACAAACTACTGCTCAATGAAATAAAAGAGGACACAAACAAATGGAAGAACATTCCATGCTCATGGATAGGATGAATCAATATCGTGAAAACGGCCATACTGCCCAAGGTAATTTATAGATTCCATGCCATCCCCATCAAGCTACCAATGACTTTCTTCACAGAATTGGAAAAAACTACTTTAAAGTTCATATGGAACCAAAAAAGAGCCCGCATCGCCAAGACAATCCTAAGCCAAAAGAACAAAGTGGGAGGCATCACGCTACCTGACTTCAAACTATACTACAAGGCTATAGTAACCAAAACAGCATAATACTGGTACCAAAACAGAGATATAGACCAATGGAACAGAACAGAGCCCTCAGAAATAATGCCACACATCTACAACCATCTGATCTTTGACAAACCTGAAAAAAACAAGGAATGGGGAAACGATTCCCTATTTAATAAATGGTGCTGGGAAAACTGGCTAGCCATCTGTAGAAAGCTGAAACTGGATCCCTTCCTTACACCTTATACAAAAATTAATTCAAGATGGATTAAAGACTTACATGTTAGACCTAAAACCATAAAAACCCTAGAAGAAAACCTAGGCAATACCATTCAGGACATAGGCATGGGCAAGGACTTCATGTCTAAAACACCAAAAGCAGTGGCAACAAAAGCCAAAATTGACAAATGGGATCTAATTAAACTAAAGAGCTTCTGCACAGCAAAAGAAACTACCATCAGAGTGAACAGGCAACCTACAGAATGGGAGACAATTTTTGCAATCTACTAGTCTGACAAAGGGCTAATATCCAGAATCGACAAAGAACTCAACCAAATTTACAAGAAAAAAACAACCCCATCAAAAAGGAGGCAAAGGATATGAACAGACACTTCTCAAAAGAAGACATTTATGCAGCCAACAGACACATGAAAAAATGCACATCATCACTGGCCATCAGAGAAATGCAAATCAAAACCATAATGAGATACCGTCTCACACCAGTTAGAATGGCCATCATTGAAAAGTCAGGAAACAACAGGTGCTGGAGAGGATGTGGAGAAATAGGAACACTTTTATACTGTTGGTGGGACTGTAAACTAGTTCAACCATTGTGGAAGTCAATGTGGTGATTCCTCAGGGATCTAGAACTAGAAATATCATTTGACCCAGCCATCCCATTACTGGGTATATACCCAAAGGACTATAAATCATGCCACTATAAGGACACATGCACATGTATGTTTATTGCAGCACTATTCACAATAGCAAAGACTTGGAACCAACCCAAATGTCCACCAATGATAGATTGGATTAAGCAAATGTGGCACATATACACCATGAAATACTATGCAGCCATAAAAAAGGATGAGTTGATGTCCTTTGTAGGGACATGGATGAAGCTGGAAACCATCATTCTCCGCAAACTGTCACAAGGACAAAAAACCAAACACCACATGTTCTCACTCACAGGTGGGAATTGAACTATGAGAACACTTGGACACAGGAAGGGGAATGTCACACACCGGGGCCTGTTGTGGGCTGGGGGGAGGGGGAAGCGATAGCATTGGGAGATATACCTAATGTAAATGATGAGTTAATGGGTGCGGCACACCAACATGGCGCATGTATACATATGTAACAAACCTGCACATTGTGCACATGTACCCTAAAACTTAAAGTGTAATAATAAAAAATGATAAGTTACTGGGTGCAGCACACCAACATGGCACATGTATACATATGTAACAAACCTGCACGTTGTGCACATGTACCCTAGAACTTAAAGTATAATAAAAAATGATAAGAATAATAAAAAAAGAAAAAAGATTAGAGGAATTGCTAACAAGAACAACCAGTTTAGAGAAAAACATAAAAGATCTGATGGAGCTGAAAAACACAGCACGAGAACCTCGTGAAGCATACACAAGTATCAATAGCCGAATCTGTCAAGTGGAAGAAAGGATATCAGTGAATGAAGATCAACTTAATGAAATAAAGTGAGAAGACAACATTAGAGATTTTAAAAAAAAGAATGAAAAGGAATGAACAAAGCCTCCAAGAAATATGGGATTATGAGAAAAGACCTAACCTATGTTTGATTGGTGTACCTGAAAGTGATGGGGAGAATAGAACAAAGTTGGAAAACACTCTTCAGGATATTACCCAGGAGAACTTCCTCAACCTAGCAAGACAGGCCTAGGCCAACGTTCAAATTCAGGAAATACACAGAACACCACAAAGACACTTCGTGAGAAAAACAACACCAAGACACATAATCATCAGATCATCAAGGTTGAAATGAAGGAAAAAATGTTAAGGGCAGCCACAGAGAAAGGTCAGGTTAGCCACAAAGGGAAGCCCATCAGAATAACAGCAGATCTCTCTACAGAAACCCTACAAGAAAGAAGAGAGTGGGAGGAAAATATTCAACATTATTAAAGAGAAGAATTTTCAACCCAGAATTTCATATCCAGCCAAACTAAGCTTCATAAGCAAAGGAGAAATAAAATCCTTTACAGACAAACAAATGCTGAGAGATTTTGTCACCACCAGGCCTGCCTTACAAGAGCTCCTGAAGGCAGCACTAAACACGAACAGGAACAACTGGTACCAGCAACTGCAAAAACAAACCAAATTGTAAAGACCATCGACTCTACGAAGAAACTGCATCAACTAACAGGAAAAATAACCAGCTAGCATCATAATGACAGGTTCAAATTCACACATAACAATATTAACCTTAATTGTAAACGGGCTAAGCGCCCCAATTAAAAGATGCAGACTGGCAAATTGGATAAAGAGTCAAGATCCATCATTGTGTTTTATTGAGGAGACCCACATCATGTGCAAAGACAAACATAGGCTCAAAATAAAGGGATGGAGGAATATTTACCAAGCAAATGGAAAGCAAAATAAAGCAGGGGTTGCAATCCCAGTCTCTGATAAAACAGACTTTAAACCAACAAAGATCAAAAGAGACAAAGAAGGGCATTATAAAATGGTAAAGTGATCAATGCAACAAGAAAAGCTAACTATCCTAAATATACTTGCACCATACATAGGAGCACCCAGATTCATTAAGCAAGTTCTTAGAGACCTACAAAGAGACTTAGACTCCCACACAATAATAGTGGGAGACTTTAACACCCCACTGTCAATATTAGACAGATCAACAAGACAAAAAATTAACAAGGATGTTCAGGACTTGATATCAGCTCTCAAGCAAGCAGAACTAACAGATATCTACAGAACTCTCCACCCCAAATCAAGAGAACATACATTCATCTCAGCACCACATCATACTTATTCTAAAATTGACCACATAATTGGAAGTAAAACACTCTTCAGCAAATGCAAAAGAACAGAAATCATAACAAACAGTCTCTCAAACCACAGTGTAATCAAATTAGAACTCAGGGTTAAGAAACTCACTCAAAACCACACAATTACATGGAAACCGAACAACGTGCTCCTGAATAACTACTGGGTAAATAATGAAATTAAGGCAGAAATAAAGATGTTCTTTGAAACCAATGAGAATAAAGACACAATGTACCAGAATCTCTAGGAAACATTTAAAGCAGGGTTTAGAGGGAAATTTATAGCACTAAATGCCCACAAGAGAGAGCAGGAAAGATCTAAAATTGACATGCCAACATCACAATAAAAAGAAATAGAGAAGCAAGAATAAACACATTCAAAAGCTAGCAGAAGACAAGAAATAACTAAGATCAGAGAAGAACTGAAGGAGATAGAGAAACGAAAAACCCTTCAAAAAAATTAATGAATCCAGGAGCTGGTTCTTTGAAAAGATCAACAAAATAGATAGACCATTAGCCAGACTAATAAAAAAGAAAAGAAAAATCAAATAGTTGCAATAAAAAATGAAAAAGTAGATATCACCACTGATCCCACAGAAATACAAAGTACCATCAGAGAATACGATAAACGCCTCTATGCAAATAAACTAGATAACTCAGAAGAAATGGATACATTTCTGGACACATACACCCTCCCAAGACTAAACCAGGAGAATTCGATCCCTGAATAGACCAATAACAAGTTCTGAAATTGAGGCAATAATTAATAGCCTACCAATCAAAAGAAAGTCTAGGACCAGATGGATTCACAGCCGAATTCTACCAGAGTTACAAGGAGGAAAAGGCACCATTCCTTCTGAAACTATTCCAAACAATAGAAAAAGGGGGAATCTTCCATAACTCATTTTATGAGGCCAGCATCATCCTGATACCAAAACCTGGCAGAGACATAACAAAAAACGGAAATTTCAAGCCAATATCCCTGATGAACAACGAAGCAAAAATCTTCAATAAAATACTGGCAAATAGAATCCAGCAGCACATCAAAAAGTTTATCCACCACGATCAAGTTGGCTTCATCCCTGGTATGCAAGGCTGGTTCAACATACGCAAGTCAATAAATGTAATCCATCACATAAACAGAACCAATGACAAAAACCACATGATTATCTCAATAGCTCCAGAAAAGGCCTTTGAGAAAATTCAACAGCATTTCATGCTAAAAACTCTCAATAAACTAGGTATTGATGGAATGTATCTCAAAATAATAAAAGTTATTTATGACTAACCCCAGCCAATATCATACTGAAGGGGTAAAAAGTGGCAACATTCCCTTTGAAAACCAGCACAAGGATGCCCTCTCTCACCACTCCTATTCAACATAGTATTGGAAGTTATGGCCATGGCAATGAGGCAAGAGAAAGAAATAAAGGTATTCAAATAGGAAAAGAGGAAGTCAAATCGTTTCTGTTTGCAGATGACATTATTGTATATTTAGAAAACCACATCGTCTCAGCCCCAAATCTCCTTAAGCTGAGGAGCAACTTCAGCAAAATCTCAGGAAACAAAATCAATGCACAAAAATCACAAGCATTCCTATGCACCAGTAACAAACAGACAGCCAAATCATGAGTGGACTCCCAGTCACCATTGCTACAAAAAGAATAAAATACCTAGGAATACAACTTACAAAGGATGTGAAGGACCTCTTCAAGGATAACTACAAACCACTGCTCAAGGAAATAAGAAGGACAAACAAATGGAAAAACATCCCATGCTCATGGATAGGAAGAATCAATAACATGAAAATGGCCATATTGCCCAAAGTAATTTATAGATTCAATGCTATCCCCATCAAGCTAACAATGACTTTCTTCACAGAACTGGAAAACACTACTTTAAACTTCAACTGGAACCAAAAAAGAACCCACATACCTAAGACAATCCTAAGCAAAACGAACAAAGCTGGAGGCATCATGCTACATGACTTGAAACTATACTACAAGGCTACAGTAACCAAAACAGCATGGTACCAGTACCAAAACACATATATAGACCAACGGAACACAACAGAGCCCTCAGAAATAACACCTCACATCTACAACCATCTGATCTTTGACAAACCTGACGAAAACAAGCAATTTGAAAAGAATTCTCTATTTAATAAATAATATTGGAAAACTGGCTAGCCATATGCAGAAATTGAAACTGGACCCATTCCTTACACCTTATACAAAAATTAACTCAAGATGGATTAAAGACTTAAATTTAAGACCTAAAACCATAAAAATCCTAGAAGAGAACCTGGGCAATACCATTCAGGAAATAGGCATGGGCAAAGACTTCATGTCTAAAACACCAAAAGCAATGGCAACAAAAGCCAAAATTGACAAATTGGATATAATTAAACTAAAGAGCTTCTGCACAGCAAAAGAAACTATCAGAGTGAACAGGCAACCTACAGAATGTGAGAATATTTTTGCAATCTCAATCTAACAAAAGGCTAATATCTAGAATATACTTAAACAAATTCATAAGGTAAAAACAAACAACCCCATCGAAAAGCGGGCAAAGGGTATGAACAGGTACTTCTCAAAAGAAGACATTTATGGCTGGGTGCGGTGGCTCACTCCTGTAGTCCCAGCACTTCGGGAGGCCGAGGCAGGCAGATCACAAGGTCAGGAGATCGAGACCATCCTGGCTAACACAGTGAAACCCCATCTCTACCAAAAATATAAAAAAATTAGCCAGGCATGGTGGCGGACACCTGTAGTCCCAGCTACCCAGGAGTCTGAGGCAGGAGAATGGCATGAATCTTGGAGGCAGAGCTTGCAGTGAGCCAAGACTGCACCACTGCTCTCCAGCCTGGGCGACAGAGTGAGATTCCATCTAAAAAAAAAAAAGACATTTATGCAGCCAACAAACATATGAAAATAAGCTCATCACTGGTCATTACAGAAATCCAAATCCAAAGCACAATGAGATACCATCTCACGCCAGTTAGAATGCCGATCATTAAAAAGTCAGGAAACAACAGATGCTGAAGAGGATGTGGAGAAATAGGAATGCTTTTACACTGATGGTGGGAGTGTAAATTAGTTCAACCATTGTGGAAACAGTGTGGCAATTCCTCAAGGAACTAGAACTAGAAATACCATTTGACCCAGCTATCCCATTACTGGGTATATATCCAAAGGATTATAAATCATGCTGCTATAAAGACATATGCACACATACGTTTATTGCGGCACTATTCACAATAGCAAAGACTCAGAACCAACCCAAATGCCCATCAGTGATAGGAGTGGATAAAGAAAATGTGGTGCATATACACCATGGAATATTATACAGCCACAGAAAAGGATGAGTTCCTGTCCTTTGCAGGGACATGGATGAAGCTGGAAACCATCATTCCCGGTAAACTAATACAAGAACAGAAAACCAAACACCACATGTTTCCACTCATAATTGGGAGTCGAACTGTCAGAACACATGGACACAGGGAGGGGAACATCACACACTGGGGCCTATAGGGAGGTGGGGGACTAACAGAGGGATAGCATTAGGAGAAATACCTAATGTAGATCACAGGATAATGGGTGCAGCAAACCGCCATGGTACACGTATACCTATGTAACAAAAGTGCACGTTCTGCATATGTACCCCAGAACTTAAAGTATATAAAAAAATACTGGCAAACTAGAGTTACTTTCAGGGAATGGTGACTGGAATGATGAAATGTTAGAAAATCATAGCATGCAAATATTTCTTGGGTTACTAATATTAAATTAAGAAATAATTTCATCAACTGGCAATTTAGGTAACCTTGTTTTGGAAGAGAGACATTTTATATAGCTACAGATAATAGAAGTAGTAAGCATGTATTAGGAAGTTTAAAAAAGCAATGTTTGGTTACACTTGAATGAACTTTCCAAGGGCTGTAGCTCTTCAAAAATGTTAGGCTAATTTGTGAGATATTTTCATTCATGTTCTGACATTTAGATGGAGGTTGTAATAGATAATTTCCAAATACTCTCCAATACTAGAATTCAGATATTCTATGGCTTTTAAAAAATTCATACCATCTGAGGCACTAATTGTGTCCCCATGAAGTAAAGCTAAACGGTACATGATAAACAATGTTATTAGTACAAATAAATGACCAAAAATGATTACTCTTAGGTACAAAAATTTTTAGACAATTCAAATCTGTATATACCCCCTTTAGAGACTTTAAAATATTTTACACATAATTAACTAAACTCATTCCCTTTCTGTTCCACAGGGGCAAAAGCCATGATTTCTGGCAGAGGTATGGAAGTCTATTTTCATGCTCTTGAACAACAGAAATAATACTCTCTACATGTATATGGATAAAATATTTCAATTTCTGAATGAGAATTGGGTCAGTAGAATCCATTTGAAGAGCAGTAAGGAGGTACTCTTATTCTTCCTTGTAAGAGGGGTAAAAGTGGAGGCATAGTGGAGAGCCAAAAATCTCACCCCACCCAGCAGCTACAAGGTGTCTCTCCCTATCCAAGATGTCAGTGAGTTTAAATGGAGCACCTGAACTTCAATTCCCACCTATCATTAATAACACAACATCTGACCTTCCCCTGCCAGACCAACGTCAAATACAACCACCTGTAAAAGGGGTTTAAATAAAAACTGAAACCTCATAACAATGCCTAGAATGTCCAGGTTTTAATTTAAAAATCACTTATTATAATAGGAAATAGAAAAATCTCAATTTGAATGAAAAAAGGCAATAGATACCAACAGCAAGATGACAGATATTAGAATTCACTAACAAATATTTAAAAGAAGTAATCATAAAAAGGTTTCAACAAATATAGACACATATGAAACAAATAAAAAATATAAAGTATCAGCAAAGAAAAAGTAAGGAAAAAGAACCAAATACAAATTTTACTACTTAAAATATAATGAAGAAAATTTAAAATTCTGTGGATAAGCTAAACACCAGAATAACAAGGACAGACAAAAGAGCCAGTGGCCTAGAGGATGTAATAATATTTATTCACCAATCTGAACAAACAAATAATAGAAGTAAAAAAATACCAGAGCTTCAGAAACCTATGGGACAAAACCAACAGATCTATCATTCATATTATCAGGATAACAGAATGAAAGGAAAAGAGGATGAGACTGAAAAAGCCGTTGAATAAATAATGGCTAAAAAATGCAAGAAGCTGAGCAAAACTAAACAGAATAAACCCAGAGAAATAAACGGTAAGACAAATCACAGCCAATTATCTGAAATAAAAACAAGGAAGAAAAGAAAAAAGAAATCTTTAAAGCAGCAAGAGAAAAAACAACACCTTAACTATGGGAGAAAATTTCCAATGACACTAGATTTCTCATCAGAAACCACAGAGACCAGGAGGAAGTAGAATGTTATTCAGGTGTATAAAATGAAAAACAAAGAAACACTACCAACCTAGAATTCTATATTAAGCAAAATTATCCCTCAGGTATGAAGAAATTATGACATTATCAGGTAAAGGAAAAGTAAAAATTTTTTCATTAAAAGACCAATAAAAAATTGCTTTATGGAGTTCTCTAAACAGAAAAAAATCTGATAGAAGAAACTTTTAAAAATCAAGTATGAAAAAAAAGAGACAGTAAAAATATAGTAAATGTACTATGTACATACTAAGTGTATTTACATATTTTTTCCTTCTCCTCTGGGGCTTCTAAACTATATTTGATGGTTAAAGCTAAAATAGTCTAATGTGGTTCATAATATATATAGGTCACAACAATAAAATTTATTATAAATGAGAGAAGTAAAGGGAAGTAAAGAAAGGAAAAGTCTCTGCATTTAATTGAAACTGGTAAAACGTAGCAGCAGATTCCAGTAAGTTGTTCATATATAATAAAATACCTATAGCAACCTCTTTAAAAAGTGATACAAAGAAATACACTAAAATTAACTAATAATAAGTCAAAATGGAATTCTAAAAAGTATTCAATTAAACCACAGAAAGGCAAGGAAAAAAAAAAAGAGCAATAACGGGCCGGGCGCGGTGGCTCACGCTTGTAATCCCAGCACTTTGGGAGGCCGAGGCGGGTGGATCACGAGGTCAGGAGATCGAGACCATGGTGAAACCCCGTCTCTACTAAAATACAAAAAAAAAAAATTAGCCGGGCGTGGTGGCGGGCGCCTGTAGTTCCAGCTACTCGGAGAGGCTGAGGCAGGAGAATGGCGTGAACCCGGGAGGCGGAGCTTGCAGTGAGCCGAGATTGCGCCACTGCACTCCAGCCTGGGCGACAGAGCGAGACTCCGTCTCAAAAAAAAAAAAAAAAAAAGCAATAACAAATAGAACAACCAAAAAACAAAAAATAAAATGGAGAGCCTAAGCCCTAATATATCAATAATTATATCTAATGTAAACATTAATTAAAATATATAGACTGACAGAATGAATTAAAAACCATGACCCAAATATATGCTTGTCTATAAGAAATACACTGTGAATATATTAACATAGCTAACTTTAAAGTATAAGAATAGACAAAGATATATCGTGCAAACATGAATCACTAGAAAGAAGACACTATATTATGTTAGATAATGAAAATTTCACAGTAAAGGAAATTATGAGACAGAGAGGGACACCAAATAATAATAAAATGGTCACTCTACCAAGAAGATATAGCAACCCTAAATGTGAATGCACCAAACAGCCTGCAAAATATGTTAAATAAAACATGACAGAACTGAAAGGAGAAAAAAGAAATCCATGATTCTTGTAGGAGACTTCAATACCTCTCTCTCAGAAATTATCAGAATAACTAGAGGGAAAATCAGTAAGGACATAGAATGCAAGAAAATCATAACCCTATAGAATCTAATCAACTTTTACAGAATAATTTGTCAACAACAGCAAAATAGACTTTTTTTCTAGCATACACAGAACATACACAAAGATGAGCTACATCCTGGTGTTGAAAAACAAACCTCAACAATGTTAAAATAACTCAAGTCATATAAAATATTTTCTCTGAATACAATGGAATCAAACTAGAAATCAGTAAAAGAAAGATATAATAAAATCTCCAAGTACTTGGAAATAAGAAAAACACTTCTAAACACAGTCATGCATCACTTAACAATGGGCATAAGTTCTGAGAAATGCATCGTTAGGTAATTTTATCACAGTGCAAACATCGCTCTTATATAGAGTGTAAGTACTTACACTAACCTAGATAGTACACCTTTTTATAAAGACAGATTACATGGTACAGGTTGAGTATCCCAAATCCCAAAACCCAAAATCCAGAGTGCTTAAAAATCCAAAACTTTTTAAGCATTAACATGACACTCAAAGGAAATGCTCATTGGAACATTTAGGATTTTGAATTTTCAGGTTTGGGATGCTCACCTGGTAGGAATAATCTCAATATTCCAATATTCAGAAAAATCTAAAATCTAAAACACTTCTGGTCTCAAACATTTTGGATAAGGAATGCACAACTTGTATAGCCTATTGCTCCTAGGCTACAAACCTGTACCGTATGTTACTGTAGTGAACAAATCACAATTTGTACTGTAGGCAATTGTTACATAATGGTAAACACTTGTGTATCTAAATATAGAAAAGGGCAATGCATTGTGCTATAATGTTAAAATGGCTATGAATGCACGAGGCAATAGAAATTTTTCAGCTTCATTATAATCTTATAAGACTCCTCTTTTATATGTAGTCCATCATTGACCAAAACATGATAATGTCATGCCTTATTGTAATCTTTGTGTCTAAGAAGTCACAAGAAAGTTTTTAAAAATGTAATGAACTGAGTAAAATTGGAAATATAAACATTTGTGAGATACAGCTAAAAGACTGACAAGAGGGAAATGTGTAGTGCTAAATACATTTAAAAAGACAAAAAGTCTTTAATCCATCTTGGGTTAATTTTTCTATAAGGTGTAAGGAAGGGGTCCAGTTTCAATTTTCTGCATGTGTCTAGCCAGTTTTCCCAGCACCATTTATTAAATAGAGAATTCTTTCCCCATTGCTTTTGTCAGGTTTGTCTAAGATCAGATGGTTGTAGATGTGTGGTCTTATTTCTGTGATCTTTATTCTGTTCTATTGGTCTATGTGTCTGTTTTGGTACCAATACCATGTTGTTTTGATTACTATAGCCTTGTAGTATAGTTTTAAGTCAGTGGGGTGCCTCCAGTTTGTTCTTTTTGCTTAGGATTGTCTTGGCTATATGGGCTCTTTTTTGGTTCTATATGATTTTTAAAGTATTTGTTTCTAATTATGTGAAGAATGTCAATAATAGTTTAATGAGAATAGCATTGAATCTATAAATTGCTTTAGGCAATTTTCACAATATTGATTCTTCCTATCCACAAGCATGGAATGTTTTTACATTTGTTTGTGTCCTCTGATTTCCTTGAGCAGTGGTTTGTAGTTCTACTTGAAGTGCTCCTTGACTTCCCTTGTTAGCTATAGTCCTAGATATTTTATTCTCTTTGTAGCAACTGTGAATGGGAGTTCATTCACGATTTGGCCCTCTGTTTGTCTATTGTTGGTGTATAGGAATCCCTGTGATTTTTGCACATTTATTTTGTATCCTTATCCTGAGACTTTGCAGAAGTTGCTTATCAGTTTAAGAAGCTTTAGGCTGAGACTATAGGGTTTTCTAGATATAGGATCATGTTATCTTCAAACAGAGACAGGTTGACTTCCTCTCTTTCTATTTGTAAAACCGAAAACTATTTTTTTTTTTTTATTATACTTTAGGGTTTTAGGGTACATGTACACAATGTGCAGGTTGTTACATATGTATCCATGTGCCATGTTGATTTCCTGCACCCATTAACTCGTCATTTAGCATTAGGTGTATCCCCTAATGCTGTCCCTCCCCCCTCCCCCCACCCCACAACAGTCCCTGGAGTGTGATGTTCCCCTTCCTGTGTCCATGAGTTCTCATTGTTCAATTCCCACCTATGAGTGAGAACATGCGGTGTTTGGTTTTTTGTCCTTGCGATAGTTTACTGAGAATGATGTTTTCCAGTTTCATCCATGTCCCTACAAAGGACACGAACTCATCATTTTTTATGGCTGCATAGTATTCCATGGTGTATATGTGCCACATTTTCTTAATCCAGTCTATCGTTGTTGGACATTTGGGTTGGTTCCAACTCTTTGCTATTGTGAATAGTGCCGCAATAAACATACGTGTGCATGTGTCTTTATAGCAGCATGATTTATAGTCCTTTGGGTATATACCCAGTAATGGGATGGCTGGGTCAAATGGTATTTCTAGTTCTAGATCCCTGAGGAATCGCCACACTGACTTCCACAATGGTTGAACTAGTTTACAGTCCCACCAACAGTGTAAAAGTGTTCCTATTTCTCCACATCCTCTCCAGCACCTGTTGTTTCCTGATTTTTTAATGATGGCCATTCTAACTGGTGTGAGATGGTATCTCACTGTGGTTTTGATTTGCATTTCTCTGATGGCCAGTGATGAGGAGCATTTCTTCATGTGTTTTTTGGCTGCATAAATGTCTTCTTTTGAGAAGTGTCTGTTCATGTCCTCTGCCCACTTTTTGATGGGGTTGTTTGTTTTTTTCTTGTAAATTTGTTTGAGTTCATTGTAGATTCTGGATATTAGCCCTTTGTCAGATGAGTAGGTTGCAAAAATTTTCTCCCATTGTGTAGGTTGCCTGTTCACTCTGATGATAGTTTCTTTTGCTGTGCAGAAGCTCTTTAGTTTAATGAGATCCCATTTGTCGATTTTGGCTTTTGTTGCCATTGCTTTTGGTGTTTTAGACATGAAGTCCTTGCCCACGCCTATGTAAACCGAAAACTATTAAAACCCTAGAGAAAATCCAGGCAATACCACTCAGGACATAGGCCTGGGCAAAGATTTCATGACAAAAACGTCAACTGCAACTGCAACAAAAACAAAAATTGGCAAATGGGATGTAATTAAACTAAAGAGCTTCTGCACAGCAAAAGAAACAATCATCAGCATGAACAGAAAACCTACAGAATAGGAGAAAATTTTTGCAGTTTATCCATCTGACAAAGGTCTAATATCCAGAATCTATAAGGAATGTAAACAAATTTCCAAGAAAAAAAAACCAACAACCCCATCAAATAGTGGGCAAAGAATATGAACAGACACTTCTCAAAAAAAGACATACATGCGGTTGACAAACACATGAAAAAAAGGTCAACATCACTGATCATTAGAGAAATGCAAATTAAAACCAGAATGAGATACTATCTCATGCCAGTCAGAATGATGACCATTAAAAAGTCAAGAAACAACAGATGCTGGTGAGACTGTGGAGAAATAGGAATGCTTTTATTCTGTTGGTGGGAATGTAAATTAGTTCAACCATTTTAAAGAGTGGAAGACAGTGTGGTGATTCCTCAAAGATCTAGAACCAGAAATACCATTTGGCCCAGCAATCTCATTACTGGGTATATACCCAAAGGAATGTAAATCATTTTATTATAAAGATACATGTATGAATATGTTTATTGCAGCACTATTCATAAGAGTAAAGACATGGAATCAACCCAAATGCCCATCAATGATAGACTGAATAAAGAAAATATGTTTCATATACACCATGGAATACTATGCAACCATAAAAAGGAATGAGATCGTGTCCTTTACAGGGACATGGATGGAGCTCGAAGCCATTATCCTCAGCCATGTATCACAGGAACAGAAAACCAAACACCACATGTTCTCACTTATAAGTGGGAGCTGAACAATGAAAACACGTGGAAGAAGGAGAGGAACCACACACACTGGGGCCTGTTGGGGGTAGGCGGGGAGGGGGAGCATCAGGATAAATAGCTAATGCATGCAGGGCTCAATACCTAGGTGATAGGCGCAGCAAGCCAACATGGCACAAGTTTACCTATGTAACAAACCTCCATGTCTTGCACATGTATCACAGAACTTAAAATAAAATAAAATTACAATAATAATAAGAAAAGTCTCAAACCAATAACTAACCTCCTGTCTCAACAACCTAGAAAAAGAAAACCAAAATAAACACAAACTGAGCAGAGCAAAAAAAATAGTAAAGAGCAAAAATCAACAAAATTGAAAACAAAAAGAATAGAGGTAATCAATGAATGACAAAGCAGTTTCCTTGAAAAGTTACATAAAAACAGTACAAATATCAGGAATGAAACAATGAGTATTGCTACAGACCATGCAGCTTTGAAAATGATAACAACTCCACACAAACACATTTAACAACTTAGATGAAATGAACCAATTCCTCAAAAACTGTAAACTAGCACAATAACCCCAACTGAAATAGGCTGAATATCCCTGTAGCTACTAGGAAAATTGAATTTATAATTTCCAAATTTCCAAAAAAGAAATTTCCACACACAGATGATTTTGCTAGAGAATTTTGCCAAACACTGAAAGAATACTTGACACCTTTTTTTTTTTTTTTTGAAACAGAGTGTCGCTCTGTTGCCCAGGCTGGTGTGCGGTGGTGCAATCTTGGCTCACTGCAATGTCTGCCTCCCAGGTTCAAGCAATTCTTCTGCCTCAGCCTCCCGAGTAACTGGGATAACAGATGCCTGCCATCATGTCTGGCTAATTTTTTGTATTTTTAGTAGAGATGGGGTTTCACCATGTTGGCCAGGCTGGTCTTGAACTTCTGACCTCAAGTGATCTGCCCACCTCAGCCTCCCAAAGTATTGGAATTACAGGCGTGAGCCACTGTGCCCAACAATTGATACCAATTTTAATAATCTCTTCCAGAAAATACAAGAGGGAAAACGTTCCAATTTATAAATAAAGACTACCTGAGAACAAACCAGATAAATTCAGTAAAATAAAGAAAACTACAGACGAATATCCCTGATGAATACAAATGTAAAAGTGATTTTTTTTGTTTTTTTGTTTTTTGTTTTTTTTGAGACAGAGTCTTGCTCTGTTGCCAGGCTGGAGTGCAGTGGCGAAATCTTGGCTCACTGCAACCTCCACCTCCCAGGTTCAAGCAATTCTCCTGCCTCGGCCTCCTGAGTAGCTGGGACTACAGAGCACGCCACCATGCCCAGCTAATTTTTGTATTTCTTTTTAGTAGAGACCAAGTTTCACCATGTTGGCCAGGATGTTTTGATCTCTTGACCTTGTAATCTGCCTGCCTCAGCCTCCCAAAGTGCTGGGATTACAGGCATGAGCCACCACGCCCAGCTCAAATGTAAAAGTTCTTAACAAAAGATTACTAAATAGAATTCAGCCATACTTCCAGAAATTTATGGCTAGCTCAATATTCAAAAATCAATCAATGTTGTTCACTAAATTAACAAGCTGAAACAGAAAAATCATCAGCTGATGCAGAAATAGTATTTGACAAAATTCAAAACCCGATTACAGTAAAACCTCAAAAATAGGATTACAAATATATATATACACACACACTGTCATGTCCCTCCTGCTTACACATGTACTCCATTTTCCTATGAAACTTCATTTAAAAAACATGGATTCAGAGATAAAATTAACAAGAATTTCAAGACGGTCAGAGCAGAACATCTAACCAAGCATTGGACCTTATTAGTACAGACCTTGGTCCAATGGAATGGGTCCCAAGCACATAAAGCTGCCTCTGCCTGAAACTTACTAGTGAGTTCAGCAAAGTTGCAGGACACAAAGCCAACAAAAATTAATTGTATTTCTAGATATCAGCAATGAACACGTGCAAAACAAAATTTTAAAAATACCACTCACAATCAAAAAATACATAGGTATAGATCTAACATGACATGTACATGATTTATATGCCAAAAAAAAACAATGATGAAAGAAATCAAAGAAGATCTAAGTAAATGTAGAGACATACTATGTTCATGAATTGGAAGACTCAACATAAGCAATGATGTAAATTCTCCCTGAAGTAATATATAGATTTAATGTAATTCCTATCAAATTCTCAGCAAGATTTTTTTTTTGAAAAGTAAAAAAACTTATTTTAAAATTTAGGTAGAAAGGCATAGGAACTAGGGTAACTAAGACAATTTTGAAAAAGAATAAAGTTGGAAGAATCAGTATATCCAATTTTAAAGCTTACTATATGGTTACAGTAATTTTAAAAGTGTGGTTTTGGCAGAGGGACAGACACATAAAAATAGAAAAAAAATATATAATCTTGAAATAGACCCATACAGCCTGTCTGATCTGAACAGCCAGAACACTTGGACAAGAGTAAGGCTGCGAGGTTGATAGCTTTCCAGCTAGTCTGGCAGGGGAGCTGAGGTAGCTCCCACTCTTTGCCCTGATAAATCCTCTCCACACCTAACTGAGAGCTCCCCCAACCAACTTAATAAATACTGGGCCTCTGCCCACCATTGGTAGTATGTCTCCTCAACCTGCCTTAGCTACAACCAGTGCCTAGCCAGGAATACCACCCCTACTGGCCTGAAGGTTGAATCATCAATTCAGTAAATAAAATACCAGGGAAAAATTAAATAAGTAAATAAAGTACACACTATGAGAGAACAAGATAAGCTTCAAGAGATCCCTGCCATTCTAATCCCCTAGGAGACAGTAAACTTGCCCATATGCCAAGTACATAACTACTACAACCAGCATCTGGGAAAACCAGCAGACAAAGTCTATAACTAAGTAACTCATGTAGAGTCTTCACCCGTAAAAGCACCAAGAACCAAATTAGGCTAAAATAAACTACAAACATTAAAGTTTGATCCTTAAGAGGGGAAAGAAATTTAAAAAACACCACAATCCAATCAAAACTAAATTCAAGAACAACTTGAAGAAATAGTTTACCCAAGGAAATACCAGAGGAAGGTAAAAAACAACATAAAGAAATTTTTTAAAAATACAGGATATGGATAAAAAATTTTCCAGAGAGATAGCATAAAGAAAAAGAACCACAACTTCTGGAAATCAAATACACACTTAGGGAAATATAAAATGCACTAGAGAGTTTCGACAATAGACTAGAACAAGTAGAAGAAAGAATTTCAGAGCTCAAAGACAAGGCTTTCAAATTAACCCAATCAGAAACTGAAAAAAAAGAATTAAAAAAATAAAGTCTCCAAGAAATATGAGATTATGTTAAACAGCTAAACCCAAAATTAACTGGTGTCCTGAGGAAGAATGAAAATCTAAATTTTGGAAAACCTATTTGAAGGAATTATGGAGGAAAACTTCACTGGCCTTGATAGAGATCTAGACATCCAAATACAAGAAGCTCAAAGAACTTATGGGACATTCATCACAAAAAGATTATCACCAAGGCACACAATCATCAGGCTAAACAATGTGACTACAACAATTACTACTAAAGTCAAGATGAAGAAAAGAATCTTAAGAGCTGTGAGACAAAAGCATCAGGTAACCTATAAAGAAAAACCTATAAGGTTAACAGCAGATTTGTCAGCAGAAACCTTATAAGCCAGAAGGGATTCAAGCCAGAAGGGATTGTGGTCCCATCTTCCGCCTTCTTCAACAAAGTAATTGTCAGCCAGGAATTTGGTATCCAGCAAAATTAAGCTTCATGAATGAAGGAGAGATAAAGTCTTTTTCAGACAAACAAATGCTGAGAGAATTTGCCACTACCACACCAGCACTACAAGAAATTCTAAAAGTTCTAAATCTTGAAACAAAACCTCAATATTCACCAAAATAGAAACCCCTTAAAGCATAAATCTCACAGGCCTTATAAAACAATAACACAATTTTTTAAAAAAACAAAGTATTTAGGCAACTAACATGACGAATAGAACAATACCTCACATCTCAATACTAATATTGAATGTAAATGGCCTAAAAACTCCACTTAAAGGATACAGAATGGCAGAATGAATAAAACACCACCAACCCAATATCTGTTGTCTTTAAGAGACTCATCTAACAGATAAGGACTCACATAAACTTAAGGTAAAGAGCTGGAAACATGTTCCATGCCAATGAAAACCAAAAGTGAGCAGAACTAGCTCTTCTTACATCAGACAAAACAGACTTTAAAACAATAACAGTTAAAAAAAAGACAAAGAAGGACATTATATAATGATAAAAGGATTAGTCTAAAAGGAAGATATTACAATTCTAAATTTATATCCACCTAACACTGGAGCTCCCAAATGTATTAAACAATTAGTACTAGACCTAAGAAATAAGATAGACAGCAACACAATAATAGTGGGGCACTTCAATACTCCACTGACAGCACTAGACAGATCATCAAGACAGAGAGTCAACAAAGAAACAATAGACTTAAATTATACCCTAGAACAAATGGGCTTAACAGATATTAACGGAACATTCTTCCCAACAACTGCAGAATACATTCTTCTCATCAGCATGGGGAACATCCTCCAAGACAGACCATGACAGGCCACAAAATAAGCCTCAATTAATCTAAGAAAATCAAAATCATATCAAGTCTCTTCTCAGACCACAATGCAATAAAACTGGAAATCAACTCCAAAAGGAACCTCCAAAACTATACAAATCATGGAAATTAAATAACATGCTCTTGAATGACTTTTCGGTTTGAAGAAGGAATAAAATCAACTATAACTTAATAGTAGTAGTAATAGAAATTTTAAAATCCTCTTAAAGTTGCTGCAAATTGTGACCCTCCCATAAACTCAAGTTAAAAAAGAATATTAACAGCCTGTCTTCTCGCTGTGGACAGTGAACCTTATCTATACTCCCCAACTCCACATTCCCCAAAGTTTATTACAGGCCCAGCGAGTTCCTGCATGGCTGCAGGGTCACAAGACCAATAAGTTTAGATTGCAAGACATGTTTCTCTCAAGATGTAAGAAATGTTGTAATGCTGCCTTTGTTTCTTGCATCTGTAACTCACTTCCTGCCTCACGTAGTTCCCATTTTAAGATGTTTAAAAGTAGGAAAAGCCCTTTGTTCAGGGCTCAGACTTTCTGGACGTATGTCCGGCTGAGCCGGTGAGCACCTTAATAACCTTTCCTCAACCTTTTTCTGGTCTCTCTGAGTGGTGACAGTGTGCTGGCAGCCCTTGCAGCCCTCGCTTGCTCTGGGCGCCTCCTCTGCCTGGGCTCCCACTTTGGCGGCACTTGAGGAGCCCTTCAGCCCACCGCTGCACTGTAGGAGCCCCTTTCTGGGCTGGCCAAGGCCAGAGCTGGCTCCCTCAGCTTGCAGGGAGGTGTGGAGGGAGAGGCGCAAGTGGGAACCAGGGCTGCGCATGGCGCTTGTGGGCCAGCTGGAGTTCCGGGTGGACACGGGCTTGGCAGGCCCTGCACTCGGAGCAGCTGGCCAGCCCTGCCAGCCCTGGGCAATAAGGGGCTTAGCACCCGGGCCAGCGGCTGCAGAGGGTGTACTGGGTCCCCCAGCAGTGCCGGCCCACTGGCACTGTGCTCCATTTCTCGCCAGGCCTTAGCTGCCTCCCTGCAGGGCAGGGCTCGGGACCTGCAGCCCGCCATGCCTCAGCCTCCCCCACCTCCGTGGGCTCCTGTGCGGCCCGAGCCTCCCCAATGAGCACCACCCCCTGCTCCACGGCACCCAGTCCCATTGACCACCCAAGGGCTGAGGAGTACGGGCGCATGGTGCAAGACTGGCAGGCAGCTCCACCTGTGGCCCCGGTGTGGGATCCACTGGGTGAAGCCAGTGGGGCTCCTGAGTCTGTTGGGGACTTGGAGAACCTTTATGTCTAGCTAAGGGATTGTAAACACACCAATCGGCACTCTGTATCTAGCTCAAGGTTTGTAAACACACCAATCAGCACCCTGTGTCTAGCTCAGGGTTTGTGAATGCACCAATTGACACTCTGTATCTAGCTACTCTGGTGGGGATTTGGAGAACCTTTATGTCTAGCTAGGGGATTGTAAATACACCAATCAGCACTCTGTATTGAGCTCAAGGTTTGTAAACACACCAATCAGCACCCTGTGTCTAGCTCAGGGTTTGTGAATGCACCAATCAACGCTCTGTATCTAGCTATTCTGGTGGGGACTTGGAGAACCTTTGTGTCTAGCTAAGGGATTGTAAATACACCAATCAGTACTCTGTATCTAGCTCAAGGTTTGTAAACACACCAATCAGCACCCCGTGTCTAGCTCAGGGTTTGTGAATGCACCAATCGACACTCTGTATCTAGCTACTCTGGTGGGGACTTGGAGAACTTTTGTGTTGACACTAAGTATCTAGCTAATCTAGTGGGGATGTGGAGAACCTTTGTGTCTAGCTCAGGATTGTAAACGCGCCAGTTAGCATCCTGTCAAAACAGACCACTTGGCTCTCTGTAAAATGGACCAATCAGCAGGATGTGGGTGGGGCCAGATAAGAGAATAAAAGCAGGCTGCCTGAGCCAGCAGTGGCAACCCACTCGGGTCCCCTTCCACACTGTGGAAACTTTGTTCTTTCGCTCTTTGCAATAAATCTTGCTGCTGCTCACTCTTTGGGTCCATGCTGCCTTTATGAGCTGTAACACTTACCGCGAAGGTCTGCAGCTTCACTCCTGAGCCAGCAAGACCACAAACCCACCAGAAGGAAGAAACTCCGAACACACCCAAACATCAGAAGGAACAAACTCTGGACACGCCACCTTTAAGAACTGTAACACTCACTGCGAAGGTCCACGGCTTCATTCTTGAAGTCAGTGAGACCAAGAACCCACCAATTCCGGACACATCTCCAGTCTTTGATTGTCTCGTAACATTTCTGGGGACCCATCTGGGAGTGGAGACAGCAGATATTCTGTCTCGTTTGCCTGTGGGCTAGAGCCCCAGGATGCGGGAGATCTGGGGTCCTTGATGCCACCAGAAGAGTTTCAGCCCGGAAGGAGAACAGCCCTCCCACGTCCCGGAGCTTTCCCCCAACAGTGCAAATGGAACCTGTGGAAAGGGTTGCAGGACAGTCATGGGAGCAGCATGCAGACATCTGAACTGAGGTAAGGTTTGGGCCCTAAGGCAAGAGCCATCCCATAAGGATGGAAGGAGAGCCTGATCACCTCCCAGGGCATGACAACTAGTCCGACCCAAGGGGGTTGAGACAATGGGAGAGGCCTGTTGATTCGGACGAAACTCACACCCTAAGTGACACCAGATGCGGGTGGGGCTCGTGAGTCGGTCAGAAAGGAAAACTGTTTCAGGGACAGGGGAAGTGTGTGAAAGTGTGTGAAAGAGATGGTCTCAGGAGAGACCAACACAGAGCATTGTGTTGGGAAGCACAGACCTCTTATCATGGACTGTGTGCTCTGAGGAGAGTATGGGAAAAACCAGACCTAGGACACTGCATACAGTCCATAGAACCAGCTCCATAGCTGCAGCTAGCTGTGACAGGAATTAAGGCACTCTCCTGGCTAAGTAGTGTCTAAGCCTCCTGTAATAGGACCCAGTCTGGTGGAACCAAGAGTGAAAGTGAGAGTGAAAGCGCGCCATGAGGGAGAAAATGGGTGGAAAAGCATCAAAGCCTACTCCACTGGAGTGCATGCTGAAAAACTTTAAAAAGCGGTGGCTCACGCCTGTAATCTCAGCACTTTGGGAGGCCGAGGCGGGCGAATCACGAGGTCAGGAGATCGAGACCATCCTGGCTAACACGGTGAAACCCCGTCTCCACTAAAAACACAAAAAATTAGCCGGGCGTGGTGGCGGGCGCCTGTAGTCCCAGGTACTCGGGAGGCTGAGGCAGGAGAATGGCGTGAACCCGGGAGGTGGAGCTTGCAGTGAGCCGAGATGGTGCCACTGCATTCCAGCCTGGGTGAAGAGTGAGACTCCGTCTCAAATTAAAAAAAAAAAAAAAAAAAAAAAAAGGTTTTAATGGTGATTATGATGTTAACCCAACCCTACAGAAACTGAGAACCCTTTGTGAGATAGACTGGGTCACTCAAGGTAGGGTGGCCAGCCAAGGGGACAATAGACAGGGAGATAATTGGCTGAGTGTTTGGGTGGTCACCAGGCTTGGAGAACAGCCTGGGCACCTGGATCAGTTTCCATATATCGCCTCCTGGCTAAGTGTAATTCAGACCTGCCCTAAGTGGCTGCAGGACTGCTTTGAAACCTACTGTAAGACTCTAATGGCCTGGACAAAACCAGGAACCATAGAAAAAGACTGCAAGGCATCAGAAAAAGAAAAGGAGTCACAGAAAAAGCAGAAAAAAACCATCTTATAGGCCCCACCTGAAGAGTTAGAAAGTCCACCCCCCTATGCACCTATTTATCCATCTCTGACAAGGCTTAGACAGGAGGCTGTCCCAGCTGTCTACAGAGGCTCAGACTCAGAAGAAAGCAACACCATGCAGAGAGGAGCCAGAGCCCTTGCCTGAAAACCCAAGGGAGGAATTCCAGGGGGATGAGGTCAGCTGCCTTAAGTCGGGCCATGCCCAAGCAATGCAGGCGCCCCTCCGAGAAACATGAAGACAAATTTATTTGAATGCACAGAATGAAGTCCAAGGGGGAGAACAGCTCTTCATTTATCAGCCCTTCTCTACTACTGATCTCTTAAATTGGAGTCAACATACTCCCTCCTATACAGAGAAGCCTCAGGCTCTTATAGATCTAATGCAGTCCATTTTCCTAACTCACAATCCTACCTGGGCTGATTACAAACAACTTCTTCTGTCATTATTTAATACAGAAGAGCACTGTAGTTATACAAGCTGCTCTCTAGCGGCTGGAGAACAAGGCACCTGCAGGCACAGGAGATATCAGACAGTATGCACAATAAGCACTCCCAATAGAGGCTGACCCAAGCTGGGACCCTAACCAGGCTCAAGGGCTACAGAGTTTGCAGCAGTATCAAGAGGCACTCCTAAATGGAATAAAGCCTGCAGGGAAAAAGGCCACCAATATCAGAAAGGTCTCAGAGGTCTGCCAGGGCCAGATGAAAGTCCCAGTGAATTTTATGAGAGGCTCTGCAAGGCTTACTGGCTTTACACGCCATTTGACACAGAGACTGCAGGTAATCAGTGTATGGTTAATGCGGCATTTGTAAGCCAGGTGCAAGAAGACATAAAGCAAAGCTTCAGAAGTTAGAAGGTTTTGAAGGCATATTACCAAGCTTATACAGGTGGCTACTAAGATGTTTGTAAATCAAGATGAAGAGGCCAAGAGAGAAGCTAGATGCAGAGCTAAGGAAAAGGCAGGCTTGCTGGCAGCAGCCTTAGTTGGAAGAGAAACTGGTTTTGTGAGAGGACATGGTCATGGTCACAGTCATGGTAGAGGACTAGCTAGGCAAAACCAGGAAGCTAAGCCAGGACAAGGGTGCTGACCTAGGCTTGAGAAAGATCAATGTGTGAGATGCAAGCAGATGGGACACTTGAAGAATGAATGTCCAGAGAGAGAAAAGGATAGAGGCAACAATCAAGGACAAAACGACTGGCCAGAACTCCCTGCCACCAGTCAAGGGGTTCAGAAGTCAGATATGGATTTAATCGGACTGGCAGGAATCAATGATTATTACGAGGACTGAGACAGACTGGGTTCCATTTCGTTAGGCCCCAAGGAGCCTATGGTCTCAATGGAGGTAGAGGGCCAAAAAGTGGACTTTATGGTCAATACTGGTGCAGAGCACTCGGTAGTAACTCAAGCAATTGGGTCATTGTCTAAAAATTATGTCAATATAATTGGAGCTACAGGAGTAACAGAAAAGAGGCCTTACTTCAAATCTACAAGATGTGTGATTGGAGGACAGCAGGTTCAACATGAATTTTTATATTTGCCAAATTGTCTGGTGCCCTTGTTAGGAAAAGCCTTGCTCCAGAAATTGTAAGCACAAATCTCCTTTACACCACAAGGGGGCATGACTCTAAACCTAGGTCAAAGAAAAGCCATGATAATGACCCTTACTGTCCCAACAAAAAAGGAATGGAGACTATGAGAGATGCAAATTTATAAAGATGCATTTTGCCAGCGGGAAAATGAGGCAATGTATAAGAAATTATTTCTCAAGCTGCCAGGGGTCTGGGTGGAAGACGGTCCCCCGGGCTAGCCATAAATCAGGCATATGTAGTGGTGGAACTGCTGCAGGGCACTTACCCAGTGTGAATCCGTCAGTATCCCATCCCAGCAGAAGCCAGCCATGGGATTACAAAGCATATAGACTGGCTCCTTAAATTTGGGATAATACAAAGATGTGCCTCGTCTTGGAACACTCCATTGGCACTGGTATTAAAGCCCTCCAGAGATTACCAGCCGGTACAGGATTTGCAGGCTGTAAATAAGGTTGCAGCTACATTATATGCCATTGTGCCCAACCCATATAAAATGCTTGGGTGAATTCCTGCAGATGCTGCTTGGTTTACCTGCTTAGACATAAAGGATAAATTCTTCTGCATCCAATTAGCTCCTGAAAGCCAGGGCATCTTTGTCTCTGAGTGGGGCTTATCACAGTATACTTGGACCAGCCTCCCCCAAGGATTCAAAAACTCCCCAATCATTTTTGAGGAAGCACTAGCCTCAGACCGGAAGGCTTTTGTGCCACCAACTGACCCCTGTGTCCTGTTGCAGTACATGAATGATGTATTGTTGGCTGCACCCACAAAAGAAGAGTGCTTTCAAGGCACAGAAAGCCTCCTTCGTGTTCTGTGGGAGGCTGGCTATAAGGTGTCTAAGGAAAAAGGCACAAATCTGTGGCCAAAGGGCAAGATATCTTGGCTTTAACATCTCTCAGGGGCAGCATGAGCTTTGGACGTGAGTGAAAAGAGACCATGTGTGGCATTCCTCTACCTGACACTAGGCAACAAGTGCAGGAGCTTTTACGGGCAGATGGTTTCTGTCACATTTGGATTCCAAATTACTCGCTTTTGGCAAAACCATTGTATGAGGCTACCAAAGGTGGGGCAGGCGGGGGGCGGGAAGAATCCCTCCTGTGGGTAAAAGAGCAGGACATGGCCTTCAAAGACATCAAGAAGGCTTTGATCCAGGCCCCAGCATTAGGACTGCCAGACATGACAAAGCCTTTTTACCTGTACGTCCATGAAAGAAAAGGAATAGCTACAGGAATCTTGGTACAAACACCAGGGTCATGGTATCGGTCCACGGCATATTTGTCCAAGTGACTAGACTTGGTGGCTATGGCATGGCCACCCTGTTTCAAGGCATTGGCAGCCATTGCCCTGTTAGTGGAAGATGCTAATGAGCTCACATTTGGACAAAGGTTAATAATTCGGGTGCCCCACATGGTCGTCACCCTGATGGAGCAGAGGGGGCATCACTGGCTTTCTAACCCTAAGATGTTAAGATATCAAGGGCTTTTGTGTGAAAACCCCTACATAACCCTGGAGACTGTGAACACTCTAAATCCAGCCACACTGCTGCCAACAGAATGGGTGGAGCATGGAAAGCCCCATTTTGTGGCCCAGGGTATCACTGTTGTATGGAAACAGTGGATGAGGTTTTCTCAAACCAAAAAAACTTAACGGACTAGCCCTTAAGAGACCCAGATGTTGAATACTGATGGAAGCAGCTTCATATCTGAAGGTGTCAGACGGGCTGGATATGCAGTGGTAACACTGAATTCAGTGGCCGAAGCCCACCCTCTGCCAGTCGGAACTTCGGCCCAAAGAGCTGAGCTAATAGCTCTCGCTAGAGCATTGCTCTTAGCCAAAGGAAAGTCAGTAAACATCTATACTGACTCAAGGCATGCTTTTGCCACTTTGCATGCCCATGGAGCCATATATAAGGAAAGAGGATTATTAACTACTGAAGGAAAGGAAATCAAAAATAAAAAGGAAATAGAGCAGCTCTTAGAAGCTGTATGGGCTCCAAAAGAAGTAGCAGTCATCCATTGCAAAGAACAACAAACAGGAGGAGGTGACAAGGCTAGAGGAAACAGAAAGGCGGACAGAGAAGCCAAAAGAGCTGCAATGACAGAGGTAACTAAGAAGGAAAAGGAAACCCTTACCATGCCCTTACTGGAGCTTCCCCTAACAGAACTCCCTAACTACTCTTCTAATGAAAAGGCTTCGTTTGAGCAGGAGAGCGGAAGTTACCAGAAAGGATGTTCGTGGAAGTTCTCAGATGGGAGGCTTGCCATCCCAGAAGCAATAGCCCCCCAGTTCATAAAGCAGTTTCATCAAGGAACGCATATGGGAAAAACTGCATTAGAAACTCTTATAGGATGGCATTTCTATGTGCTGCTCCCAACTGCCATCACTCGAGCTGTTTGTAAGCAATGCTTGGCTTGTGCCCAAAATAATCCATGGCAGGGGCCAACACGGCCCCCAGGGATTCAAGAAACTGGAGTTATACACTGTAAAAATCTGCTTGTGGACTTTACGGAGCTGCCTCAAGCCAGGGGCTACTGGTACATGCTAGTGTTTGTCTGCACTTTCTCAGGGTGGGTGAGGGCATTTCCTACCAGGAAAGAGAAAGTCGGGAAGTAACCAGAATCTTACTAAAGGACATTATTCCTAAATTTGAACTGCCTTTAACTTTAGGAACAGACAATGGCCCAGCATTTGTGGCAGAAATAGTACAACAGTAATGCAGATGTTAAAAATCAAATGGAAACTGCATACAGCTTATTGCCCACAAAGTTCTGGAAAAGTTAAAAGAATGAACCGGACACTCAAACAGCTGTTAAAGAAGTTTTGCCAAGAAACTCATCTAAGGTGGGATCAGGTGCTGCCCATGGTCCTTCTCCAAGCCAGGTGAACTCCTACTAAATTAACTTGGTATTCACCCTATGAGATAGTGTTTGGCCGAGCACCCCCGATCATAACTCAGATAAAAGGTAATTTAAGAAAAACTGAGGAATTAACCTTAAGAAGGCAAATGCAAGCCTTAGGTGAGGCCATGCAGGAAATATAAGGGTGAGTAAGAGAAAGAATACCTGTTAGCCTCACAGATGCAGTACATCCCTTCCAACCTGGAGACTCTGGGTCAAACAATGGAACCCAACCACTTTAGGGTCTTTATGGGATGGTCCCCATATCGTGATCTTGTCTACCCCCACAGGTGTTAAAGTTGCAGGTATCATACCTTGGGTTCATCATAGCTGGCTGAAACCAGCAGCAGCTGTCACCCAGGACCAGTGGACCAGTCAACAAAACCCAGACCACCCAACATGGCTGATCCTGCAGTGAAACGAAGCCACTGCTGACACGGACAACTTCCCTGCTCTGACCGCACCAGAGGCTGGTCAGTCCATGCACAACTGAAGCTTGAGGAAACATCGAGCCCTGCTCTAGTCACACAACCAGAAGCTGACTAGTCTATGTGTGGCCGAAGCCTAAGGAAGTCAATGATAGATAACTAAATGTGGATTAAATGTACAAACATAGTTATGTATT
Organism: Symphalangus syndactylus; assembly: GCF_028878055.3. Taxonomy (NCBI): domain Eukaryota; kingdom Metazoa; phylum Chordata; class Mammalia; order Primates; family Hylobatidae; genus Symphalangus; species Symphalangus syndactylus. Next base: position 44,890,994 of record NC_072443.2, on the reverse strand, counting down.
TACTTGTACTGATTATTTTGCTGTCATGTTATCTTTGCAAATGTTGCCCAGCTTGTTGCCTAGAAGGGTGCCCTGCATAGTATAAGTTTAATCATATTAGTAATACTAAAGCCACTGACACTTTCACCTGTAGTTATAATTGGGAACCAGGATGTCTGTCATCACTGTATGATAGAAGCTTGGTCCAGAAAAGGTGTGACTAAAACTCTGTTACACCAGACCTACTATGACTGTACAGGGACTCATACAGGAACTTGTGTCTATAACTAGACTAGTTACTCAGTCTGCAATCCTGGAAATGAGCAGCCCCAACTATGTTATAACCCAGAGTTCTTGCCCTATGACTTCGGGTTTAAAGTCCAAATTGGCGAACCCCTAATGCCATTATATACCAACCCCACAGAAACCAGGGTCAGTAAACTTGTAAACAAAACAGAAGTACTCCCTTACTCGCATAAAAGGCCTGTCTCCATATATTTTGATGCCTGCCAAGCTGCAAATCTCAGTAAACTAAATAATATTAAAACCACCTGTAAAAATCTAGGACAAGAAAACCTCAGCAGCAGAGCCATTATTCGGGTGGTGGTATGTCTGTTCTTGGCGGCTTTGCAAAAGTACCAACTGGTATCCCAAGATGGGTATGTGCCCACTCAAGAAGAAATAGCTAACTGTGGCGCTCTTTACTAATCTACATTTGTGTCGAGCACTAAAAGGGAGGAATGAAGAAGGAAATAATGAAATCAACTATAACCTAATAGTAGTAGTAATAGAAATTTTAAAATCCTCTTAAAATTGCTGCAAAGTGTGACCCTCCCCCCTTACACTCAAGTTAAAAAGGAATACTAACAGCCTGTCTTCTCTCTGTGGACAGTGAACCTTATCTATACTCCCCAACTCCACATTCCTCAAAGTTTATTAAAGGCCCAGCGAGTTCCTGCATGGCTGCAGGGTCACAAGACCAATAAGTTTAGGTTGCAAGACATGTTTCTCTCAAGATGTAAGAAATGTTGTAATGCTGCCTTTGTTTCTTGCTTCTGTAACTTACTTCTCACCTCATGTAGTTCCCACCTTAAGATGTTTAAAAGTAGGAAAAGCCCTTTGTTCAGGGCTCAGACTTTCAGGACATATGTCCAGCTGAGCCAGTGATCACCTTAATAAACTTTCCTGAACCTTTTTCAGTCTCTCCAGTCTTTGATTGTCCCACAACAGGTTAACAATGAAATCAAGAAATAAATTAAAAACTTCTTTGAAATGAATAATAATCATGACACAACTTTTCGAAACCTCTGGGATACAGCAAAAGTGCTGCTAAGAGGAAAGTACATAGCATTAAATGCCTACATCAAAAAGACTAAAAGAGCATCCAACTGAGTTTCGACAAAGGTGCAAGAGCGATTAATGACAAAATAGTCCAGCAAATACTGCTGGAGCCAACTGGACATCCATAGGGGAAGAAAAAACAACCTTGACCTAAATCTCATACCTAAACAAAAAAATAGCTCAAAATGAGTTATAGTTTTAAATGTAAAACCACAAAAACTTTTAGAAAAAAAATCGGAGAAAATCTTTGAGACCTAAGGCACCGAGACATGACCTATATGTCACAAAATTCTAGTTAGTATATGGAGAAACTGGATCTCCTACATATTTCTGGTAGAAATATAAAGTGACACAGCCACTCCAGGAAATAGCTTTGCATCTTCTTATAAATGTAAACAAATGTCATACAACCCAGCAATTGCGCTTTTGGGAAATTACACCAAGAGATGAAAACTTATGTTTACAAACATACTTGCACACAAATGATCATAGCAGCTTTACTTGTAATAAGTTCACAATGGAAACAATCTAGATATCCTTCAATGGGTGAATAGTTAAATAAACTGCAGTCATTAATACTGTAAAATACTACTCAGAAATAAAAGAAAATAAGCTCTTGATGGATACAACTTGAATGAATCTCCAGGAAATTATGCTTTGTAAAAATACAATCCCAAAAAGTTACACATTGTATGATTCCACTTATATAACATTCTTGAGTTACAAAATTATAAATATGGAGAGCAGATTAGTGAATTCCAAGCATTAGAAATAGAAGAGATAGGGATGACAATGGAAGTGACTATAAATGGGTAGCACAAGAACAATCTTTGCGGTGATAGAACCATTTTGTGTCTTGATTATGGTGGTTGTTACATTAGTGTAGTTATGATAAAATTACATATAACTATGCACATTCAAGTATACACACACATACACACACACATATGAGTGCATGTACGACACTAACATATGGGGTGAATTGAACATAAAACCTCTGTACTAGTTTTGCAACTTCCTACAAATCTGCAACTATTATGAAATAAAAAAGTATTTTAAAAAGTGAAATAATAAAAGCAGAGAAAATTTGTTCTAACAAAGCTGCAGTAAAATAAAGAATAAAGAAAATTTTTCAGGCAAAAGAAAAAGAATGCAAGTAGACTTACAGTAAGGAATGAGGATCAAAAGAAAGAATAAATACATATGCTGATAAATATATATGAATATAAACAATATTAACCTACTAAACTATATCAGCAATGTATTATAGGGTTTAAAACGGATGTGAAAATAAAATACAAAAAAATAATAATCCAAAAAGCAAGAGGAATGGTAAATAGTGGGATAGTAAAGTGCAAGTTGCTGTCATTATTAAAGAAGTGGTAAAAGAAATGCTCTATTTTAGATTGAAATAAGTGAAGGATTCATGTTGAAATTCTCAAAAAGAGGTTATTCAAGATAACCCCTCAAAAAGCATGAAAAAATACATATTAATGTCATATAGAGAAAAATAGGATAATAAAAAGTTTAAGTAAAAAGAAAGTAAAATAAAAAAGAAACAAAGACTGAAATAAAAATATGGCAGATAAAAACCTAGCTATATCAGTAAATTATATTAAATGTAAGTACACCAAATATAAGACTAATATTGTCACCAGGTACATTGGTTCACACCTGTAATCCCAGCACTGGGAGGCCGAGGCAGGTAGATCACAAGTTCAAGAGATTGAGACCATCCTGGCCAACATAGTGAAACCACATCTCTACTAAAAATACAAAAATTAGCTGGGCGTGGTGTGTGTGCCTGTAGGCCCAGCTAATCAGGAGGCCGAGGCAGGAGTATCACTTGAACCCAGGGCGTGGAGGTTGCAGTGAGCTGAGATTGTGCCACTGCACTCCAGCCTGGTGACAGAGTGAGACTCCATCTCAAAAAAAAAAATTGACTAATATTGTCAGACTAATTTTTTAAAATTGTATGCTTAAAAATGACTATGAAGAGTTTACAATAATATAATGGAAATATATATGCCATGCAAACACCAAGTAAAGATGGACTAGCTATGCAAATATCAATGTATATTTCAAGACAAGATGTATTACTACAGAGAAAGAGATATTTTATAATGATAAATAAATATATATACAGAATATAAATGTATGCATCCAACAACTTAGATTCAAAACATAAGTCATCACTACCAAAAAGAGAAATTCTCAAATTTATAATCATAGTGGGAGCTTTTAACTGTCCTCTCTTAATATCAGATAGAACAAATACAAACAAATTAGTAAGAATTTACAGATCTAAAAACACAATTAATGAACTTAGTCAAATTTACATATATAGTACATTGAACCTAGTAACAGAATAGTAAAATTAGTTTGTGCACATTTACTAAAATTGTCCATGTGCTGAATCATAAAAGAAGTCTCAACAAATGTCAAAGAAACTAAAACCATATACTATGATCTTTCCACAGTGGCATTTTATTCTTTACTAACAAAAGATAGAAAACTCTCAACTTCTTGAAAACTAATTAACTTCTAAATAACACAAGGTTCAAATAAGAAACTATAGGAAAAATTATAAAAGTTTTAGCTCCACATTAATAAAGATTAGACATAAAATCTGTTGGATGGAGCTAAAACAATTTTCAGGGAAAAATTATGGCCCTAAAGTCATATATTAGAGAAGAAGAAATACTGAAATCAGTTATGTAAGGTTCCATCTCATTAATCTAGTTAAAAGACAGCAAACCAAACCCAATGAAGAATAAAAATCAGTAAACTAGAAAAATATATGTACATTTGAAAAAAATCAAGAATTCTATCAGTACTTTGAAAATACTGAAAAAAATTATAAATCTCCAGAAGACTTATTTTTAAAAAAGATAACTTAAAAATAACCAGTATTAGGAATTGAAAATAGCGAACTACTACAGGCCCTACCATTAAGGCTGATAAATTTGAAAAATGAGATGAATAGAAAAAATTTCTTCAAAAACACAACTTACCAAAACTGACTCAAGAAAAAACAGAATATCTGAACATTTCTACACTTATTAAGGAAATGTAATATGTCATTTAAAATTGCCCCACATAGAAAACCCAGTCCTACAATGCTTTACTGGTGAATTTTTCCAAATTTTAAGAGGGAACACCAAAATTTCACAAATATTTGTAGAGTATAGAAAAAAGGAAACATCTCCCATTCATTTCATAAAGTCAATATAACTATGAAGTGAGAACTTGACAGGGGAATCAAAAGAAAGGAAACTTACATACTAAACTTTTGTGAACATAGAGATTAAAATCTCAACTTATTAGCAAAATATTAGCAAACCCAGCATATATTAGCACATATAATAATGCTAATACATCACAAAATTTGTGTGTATTCTGGGAATGCAAGGGTCATCTAACATTTAAAGATCAACTGATGCAACTTACCACATTAACACATTTAAAAAGGGAAAAATTACATGCTCATCTCAATAGATGCATGAGAAAGTATATGATAAAATTCAACACCCATATATATATGCTTACAGGAAAATAAGAGCAAAATAAACTTTCTTAATCTTACAAAGAACGTCTACCAAAAATCCTGCAGCAAATATCAAACGTAAAGGTGAAATAATGAAAACATTCCCCCTATAATCAGTAATGAGACAAGAAAACCACTGTTCTTTTCCATTTTAGTCAGTACTGTACTGGAGGCCTATAGAGGATAAACTCAAAGGTAGTTTCCATGAGTCCCACCTCATAGTATTCTTGCCCTTGAGTGTGCACGGGGCCTGTGACTTCCTTTTAACTAATAGAATATGGCAAAGGTCATGGGCTGTCACTTCTGTGATCACATATGATTATGACCTCCATCTTGTAAGGAAACTCACACCCTTATTCGTTTTGAAGCAGCAAGCTGCTCTGTTGTGAGCTGGCTTATTGAGAAGGCTACATGGCAAAAAACTGAGGATCACCTCTGGCCAAACAGCCAGCAAAAAGTTGAGGCCCTCAGTCCAACAACATGCAAGGGATATGAATGCTACCAACAACAAAATCAGCTTGAATAAAGATCCTTTCCCAGTCAAACCTCAGAAAATCGCACAGCCCTGGCCACAGTTTTAATTTGTGAGACCCTGCAATAAAAAAGTCAGCTAATAATATATACTTTTTAATTCTCAAATAAGCCAGGCATGGTGACACATGCCTGTAGTTCCAGATATTCCAGATACTTGGGAGGCTGAAAAAGAAGGATCCCTTGAGCCTAGGGGTTTGAGGCCAGCCTGAACAACATAGTGAGGCTCTATCTCTGAAAAAACATTTTTAAAACTTTTTGTAAACTCAACTAAGCTATGACTAGTATCCTAACCCACTGAACTATGAGATAATAAATTTGTGTTAAGTCACTAAGTTTATGGTAATATTGTTACATAGCAATAGATAGTTAATACAAGGTCCTAACCAGTGTAATATGGTAACAACAACAAATAGAAGACGTGTGTGTGTTTATATAATGTATAAATATGTATGAATATATATTATAAAATATGTATATACAAGTACCATTTACAAAAGCATTAAAAAATATCAAATATTTCTCAAAGAACTTAAAGCAGAGCTAACATTTGACCCAGCAATCCCATTACTGGGTATATACCCAAAGGAAAATAAATCATTCTACCAAAAAGTCATCTGCCCTCATAGGTTTAGTACAGCACTATTCATAACAGCAAGGGCATGGAATCAACCCAGGTGCCCATCAACAGTGGATCAGATAAACAAAACGTGGTACATATACACCATAGAATACTATGCAGCCATAAAAAAAATAAAATCACAACCTTCGCAGCCACAAGAATGCAGCTAGAGGCAATAATCCTAAAAGAATTAATGCAGGAACAGAAAACAATACTACATGTTCTCACTTAAAAGTGGGAGCTACACATTGAGCACACATGGACATAAACATTTGAAGAATGGACACTATGAACTGCTAGAAGACGGAAGAAGGCAAACTACCTACTAGATGGAAAAACTACCTATTTGGTACTATGCTCACCACCTGGGCGACAGGATCCATACCCCAAACCTCAGCATCACACAATATGTCCATGTAATAAACATGCCCATGCATCCTCTCTGTCTTTTGTTTTGTTTTGTTTTTTCTTTTTCTGGAGAATGGGGTCTCGCTATATTGCCCAGGCAGGTCTCCAACTCCTGGGCTCAAGCTATCCTCCCACCTCTTGCCTCCCTGAGAGCTGGGATTACAGGTGTGAGCCACTGCGCCCGGCGCATCCTCTCTGTCTAAAATAAGAGTTAAAATTTTTTTAAAAATCAAATATTTAAGACAAAACCTAAAAAAATGTGGAACACCTCTACAAAAAAATCTATAAATGTTACCTGGAGAAAGCAAAGACTCTAAGCAAATAAAGGAATATAACATATGTCCACAGATTGAATGAATCACTATTGCCATTGCCAATGACAGAGAGTCAATATTGCCATCTCCCACAGTCATGTCAGTTCTCCCAAAAATGATCTATAGATTCAAGGTAGTTCTAATCAAAATCTCACAAGGGTGTCTGTGGCATTTTTCAAGCCAATTCTTAAACAGAAATGCCAGGGCGGCTGGCAAGATGGCCAAAGAGGAACAGCTCCAGTCTGCAGCTCCCAGCGAGGTCAACACAGAAGGCGAGTAATTTCTGCATTTTGAACTGAGGTACTCAGCTCATGTCACTGGGACTGGTTAGACAGTGGCTGCAGACCATCGAGGAGGAGCAGAAGCAGGGTGGGGCATTGCCTCACCCAGGAAGGGCAAGGGGTTGAGGAACTCCCTCCCTTAGCCAAGGGAAGCCATGAGGGACTGTGCCATGAGGAACAGTGCATTCCAGCTCAGATACTACACTTTCCACAGTCTTCACAACCTGCAGACCAGGAGATTCCCTCTGGTGCCTACACCACCAGGGCCCTGGGTTTCAAGTGCAAAATAGGGCAGCCATTTGAGCAGACACCGAGCTAGCTGGAGGCGTTGCTTTTCATACCTCAGTGGCGCCTGGAATGCCAGTGAGACAGAACCATTCACTCCCCTGGAAAGTGGGCTGAAGCCAGGGATCCAAGTGGTCTAGCTCAGTGGATCCCAACCCCACCAAGCACAGCAAGCTAAGATCTACTGGCTTGAAACTCTTGCTGTCAACACAGCAGTCTGAGGTCAATCTGAAACACGCCATCTTGGTGGGGGGAGGGGCGTCCGCTATTACTCAGGCTTGAGTAGGAGGTTTTCTGCTGACTGTGTAAACAAACCCGCCAGGAAGTTCCACCTGGATGGAGCCCACCACAGCTCCACAAAGGTGCTGTAGCCAGACTGCCTCTCTAAATTCGTCCTCGCTGGGCAGGGCATCTCTGAAAGAAAGGCAGCAGCCCCAGTCTGGGGCTTATAGATAAAACTCTCATCTCCCTGGGACAGAGCACCTGAAGGAAGGGGCAGGTGTGGGCACAGCTTCAGCAGACTTAAATGTTCCTGGCTGCTAGTTCTGAATAGAGATCTCCCAGCACAGTGCTCAAGCTCTGCTAAGGGACAGACTGCCTCCTCAAGTGGGTCCCTAACCCCCATACCTCCTGACTGGGAGACACCTCCCAGGAGGGGTCGACAGACACCTCATACAGGAGAGCTCTGGCTGCCATATGGTGGGTGCCCCTTTAGGATGAAGCTTACAGAAAAAGAAACAGGCAGCAATCTTTGCTGTTCTGCAGCGTCCACTGGTGATACCCAAGCAAATAGTCTGGAGTAAGCTCCAGCAAACTCCAGCAGATGGCCTGTTACAAAGAAAACTAACAAACAGAAAGGAATAGTATCAATATCAACAAAAAGGATATCCACACCAAAACCCCATCCGAAGGTCACCAACATCAAAGACCAAAGGTAGATAAATCCACAAAGATGGGGAGAAACCAGCACAAAAAGGCTGAAAATTCCAAGAACCAGAACGACTCTTCTGCTCCAAAGGATCACAACTCCTCACCAGCAAGGGAACAAAACTGGATGGAGAATGAGTTTGATGAATTGACAGAAGTAGGCTTCAGAAGATGGGCAATAACAAACTCCTCCAAGCTAAAGGAGCATGTTCTAACCCAATGCAAGGAAGCTAAGAACCTAGAAAAAAGGTTAGATGCATTGCTAACTACAATAACTAATTTAGAGAAGAACATAAATGACCTGATGGAGCTGAAAAACACTGAACGAGAACTTTGTGAAGCATACACAAGTATCAATAGCCAAATCAATCAGGCGGAAGAAAGAATATCAAGAATGAAGATCAACTTAATGAAATACAGAATGAAGACAAGATTAGAAAAAAAGAATGAAAAGGAATGAACAAAGCCTCCAAGAAATATGGGACTATGTGAAAAGATCTAACCTATGTTTAATTGGTGTACCTTGAAAGTGACGGGGAGAACGGAAGAAAGTTGGAAAACACTCTTCAGTATATTATCCAGGAGAACTTCTCCAACCTAGCAAGACAGGCCCAGGCCAACATTCAAATTCAGGAAATACACAGAATACCACAAAGATACTCCTTGAGAAAAGTAATCCCAAGACACATACTCATCAGATTCAACCAAGGTTGAAATGAAGGAAAAAATGTTAAGGGCAGCCACTGAGAAAGGTCAGGTTAGCCACAAAGGGAAGCCCATCAGACTAACAGCAGATCTCTTGGCAGAAACTCTACAAGCCAGAAGAGAGTGGGGGCCAATATTCAACATTCTTAAAGGAAAGAATTTTCAACCCAGAATTTCATATCCAGCCAAACTAAGCTTCATAAGTGAAGGAGAAATAAAATCCTTTACACACAAGCAAATGCTGAGACATTTTGTCACCACCAGGCTTGCCCTAAAAGAGCTCCTGAAGGAAGCACTGAACATGGAAAGGAATAACCGGTACCAGCCACTACAAAAACATGCCAAATTGTAAAGACCATCAAGGCTAGGAAGAAACTGCATCAACTAACGAGCAAAATAACCAGCTAACATCATAATGACAGGATCAAATTCACACATAACAATATTAACCTTAAATGTAAATGGGCTAAATGCTCCAAATAAAAGACACAGGCTGGCAAACTGGATAAAGAGTCAAGACCCATCAGTGTGTTGTATTCAGGAGACCCATCTCATGTGCAAAGACACACATAGGCTCAAAATAAAGGGATGGAGGAATATTTACCAAGCAAATGGAGAGGAAAATAAAGCAGGTGTAGCAATCCCAGTCTCTGATAAAACAGACTTTAAACCAACAAAGATCATCAGAGACAAAGAAGGGCATTACATAATAGTAAAGGGATCAATGCAATAAGAAGAGCTAACTATCCTAAATATATTTGCACCACATACAGGAGCACCTGGATTCACTAGGCAAAGAGCTGGTATCATTCCTTCTGAAACTATTCCAAACAATAGAAAAAGAGGGACTCCTCCCTAACTCATTTTATGAGGCCAGCTTCATCCTGACACCAAAACCTGGCAGAGACACAACAAAAAAGGAAAATTTCAGGCCAATATCCCTGATGAATATCAATGTGAAAATCTTCAATAAAATACTGACAAACCAAGTCCAGCAGCACATCAAAAAGCTTATCCACCACAATCAAGTCGGCTTCATCCCTGGGAAGCAGGGATGGTTCAACATATGCAAATCAATAAACATAATCCATCACATAAACAGAACAAATGACAAAAACCACATGATTATCTCAATAGATGCAGAAAAGGCCTTCGACAAAATTCAACACCCTTTCATGCTAAAAACGCTCAATAAACTAGGTACTGATGGAACGCATCTCAAAATAGTAAGAGCTATTTATGACAAACCCACAGCCAATATACTGAATGGGCAAAAACTGGAAGCATTCCCTTTGAAAACTGGCACATGACAAGGATGCCCTCTCTCACCACTCCTATTCAACATAGTACTGGAAGTTCTAGCCAGGGCAATCAGGCAAGCAAAAGAAATATAGGGTATTCAAATAGGAAGAGAGGAAATCAAATTGTCTTTGTTTGCAGATGACATGATTGTATATTTAGAAAACCCCATAGTCTCAGCCCAAAGTCTCCTTAAGCTGATAAACAACTTCAGCAAAGCCTCAGAATACAAAATCAATGTGCAAAAATTACAAGCATTCCTAGACACCAATAATAGGCAAACAGCCAAATCATGAGTGAACTCCCATTCACCGTTGCTACTAAGAGAATAAAATACCTAGGAATACATCTTAACAAGGGATGTGAAGGACCTCTTCGAGGAGAGCTACAAACCACTGCTCAAGGAAATAAGAAAGGACACAAACGGAAAAACATTCCATGCTCATGGATAGGAAGAATCAATATCGTGAAAATGGCCATACTGCCCAAAGTAATTTGTAGATTCAATGCCATCCCCATCAAGCTACCATTGGCATTCTTCACAGAATTAGAAAAAAACTACTTTAAATTTCATATAGAACCAAAAAAGACCCACAGAGCCAAGAAAATCCTAAGCAAAAAGAACAAAGCTGGAGGCACCATGCTACCTGACTTCAAACTATACTACAAGGCTACAGTAACGAAAACACCATGGTACTGGTAACAAAGCAGATATACAGACCAATGGAACACAACAGAGGCCTCAGAAATAACACCACACATCTACAACCATCTGATCTTTGACAAACCTGACTAAAACAAGTAATAAGGAAAGGATTCTCTATTTAATAAATGGCGTTGGGAAAACCGGCTAGCCACATCCTGAAAACTGAAACTGGACCCCTTCCTTACACCTTATACAAAGATTAACTCAAGATGGATTAAAGACTTAAACGTAAGACCTAAAACCATAAAAACTCTAGAAGAAAATCTAGGCAATACCATTCAGGACATAGGCATGGGCAAAGACTTCATGACTAAACCACCAAAAGCAATGGCAACAAAAGGCAAAATTGACAAACGGGATCTAATTAAACTAAAGAGATTCTGCACAGCAAAAGAAACTATCATCAGAGTGAACTGGCAACCTACAGAATGGGAGAACATTTTTTGCAATCTATCCATCTGACAAAGGCTAATATCCAGAATCTACAAAGAACTTAAACAAATTTACAAGAAAAAAAAACCCCATCAGAAAGTGGGCAAAGGATATGAACAGACACTCCTCAAAAGAAGACATTTATGTAGCCAACAAACATATGAAAAACAGCTCATCATCACTGGTCATTAGAGAAATGCAAAGCAAAACCACAATGAGATACCATCTCACGCCAGTTAGAATGGCTATGATTAAAAAGTCAGGAAACAACAGATGCCAGAGACGATTTGGAGAAATAGGAACACTTTTACACTGTTGGTGGAAGTGTAAATTAGTTCAGCCATTGTGGAAGAGAGTGTGGCGATTCCTCAAGGATCTAGAATCAGAAATACCATTTGACCCAGCCATCCCATTACTGGATATATACCCAAAGGATTAGAAATTATTCTACTATAAAGACACATGCACATGTATGTTTATTGCAGCACTGTTCACAGTAGCAAAGACTTGCAACCAACTCAAATGCCCATCAACGATACACTGGATAAAGTAAATGTGGCACATGTACACCATGGAATACTATGCAGCCATAGAAAAGGATTAGTTCATGTCTTTTGCAGGGACATGGATGAAGCTGGAAACCATGATTCTCAGCAAACTAACACAAGAACAGAAAACCAAACACCGCATATTCTCACCCATAAGTGGGAGTTGAACAATGAGAACACATGGACACAGGGAGGGGAAAATCACACACTGGTCCTGTTGGGGGATGGGAGTGTAGGGGAGGGATAGCATTATGAGAAATACCTAATGTAGATGATGGATTGATGAGTGCAGCAAACCACCATGGCACATGTATACCTATGTAATAAACCTGCACTTTCTGCACATGTATTCCAAAACTTAAAGTATAATAAAAAAATTTTAAAAAAACAATAACAACAAAAAACATAAATAAAAGAGCAAGGTGTTATGCTACTTGGGAGACACAAAACAATATCATGAGTCAGGCTATAGTGTGTATTTGGAAGATAGAGTGATTGAGAGAATGAGAGATAGAAAAAAGAGATAAAAAAGAATTAAAAAATTCTTTATTATTATACCAAATTATTGATATATTTTCTAAAGAAATAAATGTTATAAAAAATAGAAATGCAAAAGTTAAGTTTAAGAAAGAGAACTAAAATAGAATGGTTAATCAAATTGCAGAATATTCATTAAATAGAATACTACATAACCATGAAAATAAATAAACTACAGCTAAATGCAACATGGATGAAACTCATAAATACAGTGCTGAGCAAAGGAATCCAAAAGCAAAGAACTATATACATATTATTCCATTTTTACATGTGTCAAAAACAGGCAAAATTAATCTATAGAACTGGAAATTAGGATACCTGGGGGTAAGTGACTGGAAGGTAACATAGGGGAGTTTCTATGATTCTAGTAATTTTCTGTATCTTGATTTAGGTGTTTGTTACACAATGGCAAAGTTATTTCAAGGTGTACACTTAAGATTTAAATAGTTTCCTGATGATTCAGTAAAATTTACACACAAACAAAAAAATAGGGAAAGTCTATATAAAGAGTGATCCTTTAGAATATACTATAAAGAGGGAAAAAGGCAAGACACAAAACTGTCTAACATGCTACATTAACATGTAGCATTAATTTTGCCTGTTTTTTGACGTGTATAAAAATGGAATAATATATATGTAGTTGTTTGCTTTTGGCTTCTTTTGCTCAGCACTGTATTTATGAGTTTCATCCATGTTGCATTTAGCTGTAGTTTATTTATTTTCATTGTTATGTAGCATGTTATGCAGTTTTGTGTCTTGCTTTCTTCCATCTTTATAATGTATTCTAAAGATCTTCCTAATTTGTTTAACAGTATATTGGGTGTATATAAAATATATATAAATATGTATCTATATTTTGTCTTGCTTTTTTCCCTCTTTATATTATAAAGACCTTGCTAATTTGTTTAAAGGTCTTGCTAATTTGTTTAACAAAAAAATATGATATTTTCTCTATATATGATATATGTGAAAATACATGATTTTCTATTTGGCTTATGTACATATAAAAAAGAAAATTACATTACATATTATATTTGCTTATATATGTACATAATGAATGTCTACAAAGAAACAATAAATTAGTTACACTGTTTAGCTCTGCTGAAGGGAAGTAAGTAAATGTCCAGGGGACAGGAATAGAAGAAAGATCGTTTATTGTATATACTGTTACACCTTTTGAATGTCAAACCCAGTAAATATATTAGTTATGCAACACTTTGAAAAGAATCAAAGCCAGTTCAAATTGCCTTTATAAAATAATATTTTAAATGTGGGTTATAAATTGGGTCTGCAAAAGCCAATTCAGATGGATCCAGTTTGCCAGAGATTTCATAAATTATGGAGTTTTCAACAAAATATTGCTTCCTTCCAGTTTAACTAATATTTTTCAGAAATCCTCTGATAATAAGTAGCAGAACACTAGAGTAAGAAAAATTAAATACACATAAGTACAGATAATTTAAGGGTCTGTATATCATAGCCTACATATGAATTTCACTCAAAAGCCATATAAAACAACTCTATGCTTTTGCCAGTATTACATAAATTTATGATTGTGATAGCAGGGACTGCTATGCCTAAAATATGAATGTTTTATTTTATTCATTACTCAGATCATGCATTACAAAAATCAAGACATTTTTTCTTCCTTATTTAGGTTTAAAATTGTATTTGTAAGAAGTCCAAGGATCATCCACCAGAAACAGAATATATAAGCCTTACCAGATGCAACGGTTCATACTTGTAATCCTAATACTTTGTAAGGCCAAGGCAAGAGGATAGCTTGAGCCCAGTAGTTCAAGTCTAGCCTAGGCAACACAGTGGGACCCCAGGCCAAGCACAGTGGCTCACGCCTCTAATCCTAGCACTTTGGGAGGCTAAGGTGGGAGGATTGCTTGAGCCCAGGAATTTGAAACCAGCCTGGGCAACATGGAGAGAATCTGTCTCTACAAAAAAAAAGAAAAAAAAATATTAACATTAGCCAGGCATCATAGTGCACACCTCAGGAGGCTAAGGTGGTAGGACTGCTGGAGCCCAGGAATTCAAGGCTGTAGTGAGCCATGCTCATGCTACTGTACTCCAGCTTAGGTGACAGAGTGAGACCCTGTCTCAAAAAAAGCATAGTAAGAAACCATCTCTACTTTAAAAAAAAAAAAAAATAGCTGAGTGTGGTAGCACATGCCCACAGTCCCAGTACTTAAGGAGGCTGAGGAGGGAGGATTGCTTGAGCCCAGGAGTTTGAGGCTGCAGTGAGCTATGACCACACCATTGCACTCCAGCCTGGGAGACAGAGCAGGACCCTGTCTCCAATAATAATACTCCAATAATAGTAAAAATAATAATAAAAGCCTATTACTTAACAATCTAAGGCTGGTTTCTGCCTTCAAAAATTGTAAGACTAAAGACTGTAGGTGCCCTAATAAAATAAGCTAAAATTTATAGTATAAATTCTATAAACTGAAACACATTTAGCATAAACATAAGAGTACTTAGAAAATTTACAAAATTAAATGGCTAACATCTGATGTTTTGGAGACTGTCCCAAAAGATGCTTGGTTAAATTCTCTTATATGACCTGAACCTCCCATTCACCATACTTTGATAGATAATTTTATCTCCTCCAATAAGTTATGATCGTAATGAATATTCTCATGTTACATGACAATATGTATGTATCTTTCTTAAGAGATAAATATCACATTTATCTTTAATGTAAGCATTAAAACATTTTCAAAGTTCCTGTGATTGAAACATCTCAAATCTGTCAGCTTGCTCTTTTATGTTTCTACTAATTAATCTAACTCAGTTGAGATAATAAAATTACAATTGGAAATCATCACCACTAATCAATTCTTCCTCCCAAAAAGGCCATAAAAGGGGCCAGAACATTTCCTTCAACATTCCAATTGTGAGGGGAAATAAAAACACCTGTCCATCCACATAAAAGTATACAGTCAGATCTACTCAAGGTGTTAGAAGAAAAATCTTACCAGCAGAGAGAAAGATAAAATCAATATGGTAATCTACATAGGTAAAATAGTATAACAACTCTTTACTGATCTTAAAATTTTTCGATATCCTTGAAATTTCTGCTACATTACTTATTTTAAACTAAAATAACCAAAATTAGGACTAAAGAAATAAGTCCTATCTAGTTTCAACAAATGTCTAAAATATAAATTCCCTTCCTCATAAAAAAAAAAAAAAAGACTAAGTTTAGAGATTTGGGGTGAGATAGCTGACTAGAAGTGGCTAATGAGCACCACTCTCATGGAGAGAAGAAACAGTGGTGAATGGATACTAGCTCTTCAACCAGAAAATCCAGGTGGAAACATGGGGATTTATCAGGGAAACAGCATCACCCACAGTGAACAGAGAAGAGCAAGACAGGACAACTGCCCACCCAGAAGTGGCATGGAGCCAGGGGAGTCCTCACATCACAGGGAACAGTGAGTGAGTGAGAGTCCCCAGGGGTTCACACTTCTGTCATGGACCTTTGCATCCTTGGACTCAGGATCAGATTTCTCATGATCCCCGCAACCAGGGCTTCCAGACAAACATGCAAAGAGTTATGTGGAGTCTGGGCAGAGCCATCACTCAGGTACTCACAGACTCCAGGAGTATTGGATCCCCAGGCACCTCAACAACAGCAGCTGCAGCTCTAGCAATGGAGGAGGCCAGGCTTCCTCACACGTCCCCAGGAAAGGGGCTGAATCCATGCGGCTGAAGAGTAACAAGGCCCAGTAGGCCTTATCCCGCAAGGTGCTACAGGCCTCGTCTCTGCAGCACCTTGCAGGATAAGGCCCATGGGCCTGGGACACTAGTGGGACCACCACAGCTCTACCAGAATTCTCAGACCAGGAGCAGCTCTGTGCTTCTCTGGGACAAGCTCCTAGAGGGAGAGGCAGACCACATCCACAACCCTCCCTCCTGTTTGCCCTCAGGCTGGGGAGTGTATGCAGTGATTAGGGGCAATCGTAGACACCCAGTACAAGGCAGCCACCTTAAGGAAAAGTAGCCAGATTGTTTTCCACATGAGACCCCACCCCTGCTACTTCTCACTGAGCAAGGCCTCCTGACCTAGAACCTCAACCACCCCACACTGGGCTCTTAGGCCACTACCAGTTCTCCACTTCCCTGGGACAGAGCTCTCAGTGGGAGAGGCAGGCCACCATGTTTGTTGCCCTACAACCTTCCCCACTGATGCCCTCAAGATCAGGAGGGTACACAGTGATTAGGGACTACCATGAACCCCTAGCACAGTGCAGCCACCTTACAGAAAAGCAGCAGACTGTTTTATACCTGGGTCCCCAACCCTGCTATGCTTCTCTGGGCAGTGTCTCCCTATCGGGGTCTCCAGCCACCCCCTACCTAGGCTCTCAGGCTAGTAGTGGCTCTGTGCTTTTCTGGGACAGAGCTCACAGAAGGAGCAAGCAGGCCACCATTTTTGCTGCCCTGCAGCCCTTGCTCCTGTTGCCCTTGGGATTGAGAGGAAGTATAGTGGTTGGGGACCAATACAAACCTCTAGCACAACACAGCCACTTTATGGAAAAGCAGCCAGACTTGTCCACATGCCTCCACTACTCTTCACTGGGCAGTGCCTCTTGACCTGGGCTCCCAGCACCTGTAGTCCCAGCTACTCAGGAGGCTGAGGCAGGAGAATTGCTTGAACCAGGGAGGCGGAGGTTGCAATGAGCCAAGATTGTGCCACTGCACTCCAGCCTCGGCAATAGAGCGAGATTCCGTCTTAAAAAAAAAAAAGACTCAAACTGATCTGATAGAATGGAAAACATACTACAAGAATTTCATAATGTAATTGCAAGTGTTAACAGAAGAATAGACCAAATTCAGGAAAGAATCAGAGCTCAATGACTGGTTCTCTGAACTAACTCAGTCAGAGAAAGAAAATGAACAAAACGCTCAAAAAATAAAGGATTATGTAAAGAGACCAAATCTACAATTCACTGGTATCCCTGAAAGAGATAAGGAGAGAGCAAGCAATTTGGAAAATATATTTCAGAATATCACCCAAGAAAACGTCCCCAGCCTCACCAGAGAGGCCAAAATGCAAATTCAGGAAATGCAGAGAACCAACGTGAGATGCTACACAAAAAGACGGCCAAGACACATAATTAGACTCTCCAAGGCTGAAATAAAAGGGAAAAAGTGAAAGGCAGCTGGAGAGAAGGGGCAAGTCACCTACAAAGGAAACCCCATCAGGCTAACAGAGGACCTTTCAATAGAAACCTTACAAGCCAGAAGAAATTGGGAGTCTATATTCAGCCTTATTAAATAAAACAATTTCCAAGCAAGAATTTCATATCCAGCCAAACTAAGCTTCATAAACCTAGGAGAAATTAGATCCTTTCCAGATAAGGAAATGCTAAGGGAATTTATGACCACCAGACCTGCCTTACAAGAGGTCCTGAAAGGAGTGTTAAATATGGAAAGCAAAGACTCTTATAAGCTACTACAAAAACACACTTAGGTATACAAACTGTTGACTCTATAAAGCAACCACACAAACAAGTCTGCACAATAGCCAGCTAGAAACATGATGAAAGGATCAAATTCATACACATAAATATTAAACTTGAATGTAAATGGACTAAATGCTCCAATTAAAAGACACACGGTGGCAAGCTGTATAAAGAAGCAGGACTGAATGGTATGCTGTCTTTAAGAGACCCATCTCACATGTAATGACACCCATAGGCTCAACGTAAAGGGATAGAGGAAAATCTACCAAGCAAATGGCAATCAGAAAAAAGCAGGGGTTGCTATTCTAATTTCAGACAAAACATACTTTAAGCTAACAAAGACCAAAAAAGACAAGGAAGGACATTACATAATGGTAAAGGGTTCAATTCAACAAAAATACCTAACTCTCCTAAATATATATGCACCCAACACAGGAGCACCCAGATTCATAAAGTGAGTTCTTAGAGACCTACAAAGAGACTTAGATTCCCACACAATAATAGTGGGAGACTTCAACACTCTACTGACAGTTTTTAGATAGACTATCCAGTCAGAAAATTAACAAAGATTTTCAGGATCTAAACTTAACACTTGACCAAATGGAACTATTAGACATCTACAAAATGCCCTACCCAAAAGGAACAGAATATACCGTCTTCTCATCTGCACATAGCACGTACTCTAAAATCAACCACACAATTGGACATAAAACAATCCTCAGAAAATCTAAAAAAAATGAAACCATACCAACCACACTCTCAGGCCATAATGCAATAAAAATAAAAATAAAATTCAATACTAAGAAAATCGCTCAAAACCATACAATTGGATGGAAATTAAACCTGGTCCTGAATGACTTTTGGGTAAACAATGAAATTATGGCAGACATCAAGAAATTCTCTGGAACTACTGAGAACCAAGAAAACATACCAGAATCTCTAGGACACAACTAAAGTAGTGCTAAGAGAAAAGTTTATAGTGCTAAAGGTCCACATCAAAAATTCATAAAATCTCAAATTAGCAACCTAACATTACACCTAGAGGAACTAGAGAAACAATACAAAACAAGCCCAAAGCTAGCAAAAGACAAGAAATAACTAAAATCAGAGCTGAAATGAAGGAAACTAAGAGGCAAAAAAAACATACAAAAGATCAATGAGTACAAGAGTTGGTTTTTTGACATAAGAAATATGGCAGACCACTAGCTAGGCTAATAAAGAGAAAAAGAGAGAAGATCCAAAACAAGACATTACCACCAACCCCACAGAAATATAAAAAACCCTCAGAGACTGCTATGAACACCTCAATGCACATAGACTAGAAAATCTAAAAGAAATGAATACATTCCTGGAAACATACAAACTCCCAAGATTGAACCAGGGACAAACTGAATCCCTAGACAGACCAATAAAGAGTTCCAAAATTAAATCAGTAATAAAAAGCCTACCAACCATAAAGGACCCAGGACAAGAATGATTCACAGCCAAATTCCACCAGATGCATAAAGAATAGCTTGTACCATTCTAACTGAAACTACTCCAAAAAGTTGAGGAGGAGGAACTCCTCTCCAACTCATTCTATGAGGCCAGCTTCATCCTGATACCAAAACCTGGCAGAAATACAACAAAAAAATCTTCAGGCCAATATCTTTTGATGAACACAGATGTAAAAATTCTCAACAAAATACTAGCAAACTGAATCCTGCAGCACGTGAAAAAGCTAATCAACCACACTCAAGCAGGCTTTATCCCGGGATGCAAGGTTGGTTCAATAATCACAAATAAATAAATGCAATCTACTACATAAACAGAACTGAAAACAAAAACCACATGACTATCTCAACAGATGCAGAAAAGACTTCTGGTACAATTCGATGTCCTTCATGTTAAAAATCCTCAACAAACTAGACATTAAAGGAACATATTTCAAAATAACAAGAGCCATCTATGACAAACTCACAGCCAACATCATACTGAATGGGCAAAAGCTGGAAGCATTCCCCTTGAAAACCAAAACAAGACAAGGATGCCATCTCTCACCATTCCTAGTCAACACAGACTGGAAGTCCTAGGCAGAGCAATCATGCAAGAGAAAGAAATAAAAGGCCTGTAAATATTAATAGGAAAAAAGGAAGTCAAACTATCTCTCTTTGAGGATAATATGAGTCTACACATAGAAAACCCCATAATCTCAGCCCAAAAGCTCCTTAAGCTAATAAACATTGCATTAGTAGGTGGGTGACTGGATCTGTATCAATTATGCATTTTCTACAAAAAAAGAAACCACTATGAAAGTAAGCATAAACATTAAATTATTTCTAGCTGTTGAGATTATGAGGGGAAAAGCCTGTCAAGTTAACAAAAACTTGCTCAGGAAATAATTTTGTTGTACATTAAGAAACTGTTTAATTCATAGGTTCTTACCGTTCCCGGTTAAATTTAAGAGAATGGAGAATGGCTGGCCTTTTTTGTCTAAGGTTCCACAAATGAAGTGTATCATCTGAATTTGCACTGACCAAGGCACCCTAGAACAAAAAGAAGGTAAAGTAATTGTGTGATTTACTTAATTTAGGGTTTTTATGAAGCACAAACAAGCTAATTTACTCAATTTTTACTACCTGAAGAGTTACTTGTGTTAACTCAGAAATATAAGGAAGGATAGGTGCATAAACTTCAATCAGGAAGGGTAAGAATGCTGAAAGTAGAAGAGGTAAATGACCCACTGCATTTCGACGGTCAAGGAGACTAGCTTAAGGAATATTTATTTACCAATAGAGATGATTAATTATTACAGCATTGTTATGACCATTAAAGGTTTTTCTTTGGGAAAAAATAGTTTAGGGATGTTTTTTGTTTCTACTATTTACACATATACTATATAGCCTTACAGAGAAGAAAATATTCAATGCAGTCTTACAAAATTGAATACAGGTCATATAAAAATTTTCCTTTGCAAGAATTTTCTGTATATTTGGGAAGTGTATATTCTTCCTAAAAAGTATATTTGGTATAATTTAATTTGCTTCTTATAGTCCAAGAAGCTTCATCAATTATAAAGGAAGATATCCATAATAAAAGAAAACATTTCTCCAACTAGAATTTAGTATAACTATAAAATTATACTAAGATTCCTTTTATACAGCACCACCAAATACAAATGAATCCTATTTCGCATATAATAGGATATTTTCTACCTCTTAATGTGGCAGAAAGCATATGGACAGATAATAACTGTATGACTTTGTATATATGCTTAAACTATTTATTTGACTGGGTTAAATCAGATCATTTAAAAATGTTAGAACTTTTACCATAATGACAGTTGACCAGCTGAAAATGTTGATGCTTACCCATTAACAGATCCTAAAACCAGAGCATTAAATGTGTTCTCTAAGAGTGATCTTTCAGAACCTTAGTTGTCCTGAGATACCT
Source organism: Symphalangus syndactylus (assembly GCF_028878055.3). Lineage (NCBI taxonomy): Eukaryota > Metazoa > Chordata > Mammalia > Primates > Hylobatidae > Symphalangus > Symphalangus syndactylus. The sequence continues at coordinate 44,869,620 of NC_072443.2, read as the reverse complement.
AAAAGGCTTTTTATATTTTCCAAAGTACTTTGTTAGAAGTAATCTCTCATAGTTTACAGTTTCAATCACAGATATCCCATTTAGATACTAGGAAGAACTATATTGAAATTGCTAGCATTTATTTCTTCTTTATGAATTAGAAGAGAGAAGATAGGAATCTAAATGCCCTTCTATAATAATTTCTAAGCCAAAAAAACGCTCATGTATCCTATGATGGGTCTCTTTATATTGGGTACGTGTGATTTTAGTCTCAGAGAGGAATGCTTTATAAAAATAGAAACAATCAAAGATCATATCCATGAAAATATTTAGAAATTTGTACAATTTGCATATTTATATCTAATTACATACATACATGTTCAAAGATGTATATATTGATATATACATCTTAACATGAACTCAGGTAATTTCCTGCCATGAAATAGGAGGTATTCTCTATAAGCCTTGAGAATTTTTGTGTTTGTTTGCCTGTTTTATTTGTATACTGTACATATGCTTCCTATAAACAAACTAGAAATTTATTAGGATTCCTTGGAAGCATTTGATGAGTTACACATGAATTTTTGAGATACGGTATACTGGTCTCATTTCTCAGAGAGGTGGAAGTTCACCTGAGATGGGGTGAGGATAGAACATGATATGTAACAGCAATAAAACATTCTCTACAAGAGATAGTTACATGCTATACAGAAGATATAACATGCCAAAGGCAATGTTATTAAAGTAGCATATATTCAATAATATCTTAGTGTAATACCTAAATAATTCTAGTGAGGAACTCAGTATTCCTTTTTTGTTTGTTTGTTTGTTTTTGAGATGGAGTCTCGCTCTGTCACCAGGCTGGAGTGCAGTGGTGCGATCTTAGCTCACTGCAACCTCTGCCTCCCAGGTTTAAGCAATTCTCCTGCCTCAGCCTCCCGAGTAGCTGGGACTACAGGTGTGCACCACCGCGTCCAACTAATTTTTGTATTTTTAGTAGAGACAGGGTTTCACCATGTTGGCCAGGATGGTCTTGATCCTCGTGATCCACCCGCCTTAACTTCCCAAAGTGCTAGGATTACAGGCATGAGCCACAGTGCCCAGCCAGTATTCTTAATTCTGTGATAAAACTGAGATGTGACTTATCATCGGAGGGAAGTGAATGGTACCACTAAGCATAACAGCACCAACAGAGACAGACACATGAAAGTAAGCACAACAGCAGAGTGTCTAGGTTCGTTTATAAAAACAAAGTGAACCTACCAAAAGCACTATAAAGATCTGTGAAAATGTTTAAAACTAAGAATAGAAAAACCAGTCACGTCAGGAACTGGGAAGTTTGGGAAAACATACAGAAGCTTTGTGTGAGGTACATAGGGCGAGTAGTTCAGGATAAATGACGTGAACAAGGCAAGGAGGTTGAAGGCTTGTCTTTATTTATTCTTAGTTTTGTACCACAGGGGCAAACTTAGGACCTGGAAGACAAATCTCAAAGGATCAGACCCAGTACAAATCACACGGAAACAAATTATGCCTGTAGGTATACAGCCGTGCAGAAAGCAAAAAGCTGAGATCCCTCAACAAGGAACTACAGAGTAGCACTGAGACCTCGAGAAGCCTGACATTCTAGATAATAATGAGCAGTTATTACAATGAAATATTTTTCAAATGTTTTCTTTACCTTCCTTTCTCATTTCAGTACCCCACAGCAAGTGTGCCTACATGGTGAAATATGTCAATAAAGAGGATCTCATAGTCTTCTGAGAAAGATTTTGAGCCAAGGGAAGTGAAAAGTGAACATTTGCCAATATCTTTCTTGCCTTGGGTCATCTCTGATATGAAGTTCTATGAGATATTTTACCCACATTTATAATTGTAAGTTCTTAGGAAGATAAACAGATATAGATATATGCAAATATATGCAGACACTGAATGAAAGATCATTGTCATGCCATGAGAAAATAACCAAACTTTTTTTTCCGAGGCACTGAGTTCAATCTTCTAAGTGCCTGCATTTGGCATGGCATAAACTTTCAAAGCATTTTTGCATTGACTGGCTCACTTAATATAAAAGAAGCTCTAGAAGACTCTAATTTCCACTATAAAAATCTGATTTAAGAAAGCCTAAAGTAGCCTTCTACTAATGGTATATCTGCAACCTCTCTGAGCTTCATAAATACATATTTTGTTTTTAGAGAGTTCCTCATCACCATAATTTTATAAAAATGTAGATACAGTAGAGAGCTAATTTCCATAATAACTATGGACACAAAAATAAACGCCAATGCATGTCTATTCCAACAAATGTATTTGGAGATATATACAGATAAAAGGGCCCATAGGTATATAAGCAAAAAGATCATTTCAGGGAAGATAAAGATAAAATATGAAGTTAGGCCTTGATTACAAAATTTAAGTTGGTGGGAAGTGAATGGAGAGAAAAAATTAATGGCCAGTGAAACAATCAAAAGACATTAGGATTTTTTTAATTTAAATAATTAAACTAAATTATGCTACATAGTAACAATAACAGAATATGGTATATACAATCTTTTTTCTTTAAAATTTAATAAATTAACCAATACAGGAGTACAATCTTTTGTGAAAAATGTAATCAGAAGTAATATTGCATGCATATCATTTAGAATCACAGTATTTAAAAGATTACATCAACTGATTCACTGTGTAGTGGGGGAATGTGTGATTTAAGTAGTCAAAAAATAACCCTTACCTCATTGATCAAAAATTGGAGCTGTAGGACAGCTGCACCACTTTCATGTTGGCAATAGCAATCAACACCAGGTCTCCCGAGTCTAATATAATAAAAGTCAAGGATTCTAACATTTTAATTAGCACAAATATTAATGAGCAAAGAAACTAACTTATTTATCAACAGATGTTTTGCTATTTAGTTTCCCTTATTTTTATAAATAGTTGAAAAATCTTACTCTTAGTAGATGTAAGTTAAATTGTATAGCTCAGATGTTTAATACTCCAACAATTTGAAAAAAAGAATGACAATAAGGAATTTGAAAGATAGCAGCTTTTTCCATGAAGTTAAACAAGAATTGGGAATCTAGATATACCTCATTTCATTTAAGATTTTTTAATTGATTAAACACTATTTTCACTACAATAAATTCAAAGTGAGTCAATAATTTGGTATCATTAAATCATAAGATGAGTTTAAAAAGACACAGGTAAATATGTTGATAATCTTGACATATAAAACATCTTCTAAGCATAATTTAAAACCCAGAGATCATAAATAGACTGATATATTTGATAAATAAAAGTATAAAATATCTACATAGAAAAACATGATAAATAAGGTAAAAAAACAAGAAAACTGGAAAATAAATGGTAACAAGTCATCTACACTATGCTACATAACATATAGGTAAGAGAGAGAGAAAAAAAGGAAGGAGGAGGAATGGAGTTAAAAAAAAAAGAATGAGAAAACACCATATAACAAAATTTACTTACATATTCTATACCAAATGATCTGATATATATGTATATTTACTTATCATTTGTTTGCCTGCATAAAGATATAAATTAGATGAGAGTCTCCACTTATGGTCATAATGAGGAATGTGGGCCAGATTTATTCACCACCTAAAACAATTAAAAATCTGTACAAAATGTATGTAACAAATTTTAAGACACTGCGTATCAGGTAGGAAATGACAATGATCCCTGAAAGAGAGAAAATACATAAGGCGAGGCTTATGATAGCCCCAGTTTACTGCCTAGAGAGAATTTCAAGGCTCTATCACAAGGAGGGGGAACCTAGATAAAATCTAGCAGGCCTACTGAGTGAGGAGACAGAACTAACAGTCTAGGGAGGCCAGGGACAACTAGAGTTCATAAGGTTGAGTAGCAAAGAAGAAAATGTGACACACAAAAAGAGCTCTAGAGATTTGCAGATGGGTCCTCCTCAAATCTTTAGCTAAGTACTAATGAAGGAATAAGTTTGAGGAAACTACCTGAGATTGAGGAAAGAACAAACCAAGAAGAAAAAGCATTCTTCTTGAAGAATAAATCAAGAAAACAAACCAAAAATAAAGTTTATGTTGAGGCAAGAATTTTTCATGTTCCCACCAGCAAAAGTGCAAACCCTCAGAATTCACATGCAAAGTACTCAGAGAATATTACCTCAGTGTGAGGAAAAATTCCTCCCTGAGATAAAGACTGCTTTGGTTCTGCTTAACAATACATAAAACCAGGTTACAAAAGGATCAAACTGTTCCACACAGCTTAACTGCATACTAAACAAAGATCAAGGATAATTGTAGAAATACGAAAACCTTTAGCACTCAAAAAGGTAAAATTCAAGAGTATGGCATTCACTGCAGAGAAGTAAAAAATATAACTTGTAACAAGGATAAATATCAATAGAAAGAGACCCAGAAATAAAACAGGATAGAAATAATAGAGATAGAAAAACATTTATTATACTACACTGCATATGTTGAAGAAGGTAGAGAGGAGATTGAGCATGTTAAGTAGATACACAGAAGATAGATCTATCTATCCATCCATCTATCTGCCTATCTATCTCAAATAGAATATCTAGAGATTTTTTTAAAAATACATTGAAGGTTAGTGAATTTGAAAATATGTCAATAAAAACTATCCAAAATATAACACAGAGAAAAAAATAACTGAGGAATATAGGAAAAACAGCACACCATTGAACTGTGGGTCAATATCAAATGGCCCAATTAGTCGTAATTTGAGTAATAAAAAAGAGAAAGAGGAGGGAGAGAAAAGATAAAATATTTTTTTAAATAATGACCAAAATTAAATTTTCTTCAAAAATGAAACTGAAATGACACTTTTCAGACACATAAAACTGAAATAATTAATCATAAAAAGACCACTAAAAGGAATGTTAAAGAGGGTCTTCAGGCAAAAGGGAAATGATATCAAATAGTATCTGGATATACAAAAAGGAAAAAAGAACATTTAAAATGATAAATATATGGGTAAACATAAAATACAAGTTATCTTTAAAAAATAATTTACTGTTTAAAGCAAAAATAATAATAGGACATTTGTGGTTTATAACATATGTAGAAGTAAAATGATAACAATAACACAAAGGCCAATGGGGGGAAATAGAAAATTTACTATTATACCATTCATAAAGTAGTATAACATTAATTGAAGGTAAACTTATATAAGGTACAGCTGTACACTATTAATATAAACCATAAGGCAATCACCAAGATTATAGCTAATTAGCCAACAAAGGAGACAAAATGAAATCATTAAAAAGTTTAACAAAAAATAAGGCAGAATATTGTTTGGGGGGGCTAAGAACTAGTAAGATAAATAGAAAACAAAGAGCAAGATGGTAGATTTATACCTAGCCATACCAATACCACCCCCCCCACACTAAATGCAAACAGTGTAAACATCCCATTTAAAATGCAGTGATTGTCAGAAAAGACAGAAATGCAGACCTAAGTATATGCTTTGTACAGAAACCTCCTTTAAATATATACAAATAGGTTAATATATACAAATAGGTTAAAAGTTAAAACATGGAAAATTGTACACGATGCTAACATTAATTAAGATATAGGTGGAAAGATATATTAATAGACAGTAAAGTTGATTTCAGAACACAGGACATTACCAGGGTTAAAGGTGGTCACTTCATAATAATAAATGGGTCAAATTATTAAAAAAACATAAAAATCCTAAATTATACACCTAATTACAGAGCTTAAAATACATAATACAAAACTGATAGAACCACAAAGAGAAACAGATGAATTCACAATTATAGTTCAAGTTTTTAGCACCCCTTTCTCAATAACTAATATAAGACAAAATCAGTAAAAATGAAGAAAACATAAGTAAAAGGCTATCAACCAACTTGACCCAATTGGCATTTATAAAACACGCAACCCAAAAAGAGCAGAATAAATATACTTTTGAAGCATAAAAGAAACAATTACTAAGAGATAAAATATTTCGAACTATAAAACAAGCATCAAAGCATTTAAAAATATTGAAATCGTAAAGAGTATAGTTTCTGACCATAATTGAATTTGAAATTAATAACATCCAGAAAACCCTCCAAATGTTTGAAAATTAAATTATAAACTACTAAATAAGCATTGATTAAAAAACCATGAGTAAATAATTTAATAAACTAATAAAAATATATCAAAGGTGTGGGATGCAGCTAAAGCAGCACTTTGAGAAAAATTTAGAGCTTTTATTACATATATTAGCAAAGAAAAAGATCTTAAATTATGTAAGCTTTCGTCTTAAGAAGGTAGAAAAAGAAGAGCAAATTAATTTCAAAACCAGAAAAAAAGAACAAGAAAGATGATCAGATAAGTCAATAAAATAGAAACAGATTAACAATTTAAAAAAACAGTGAAACCAAAAGCTGGTTTGAAAAATTCAGTGAAATTAATAAACCTTCTGCCAGAGTGATCAAGGTAAAAAGAAAGAACACACATTTCTTTTATTAGGAAAGGAATATTACCATAAAAACTTCAGAAATTAAAAAGACAATAAACAAATATTATTTAAAAAATTATGCCAATAAATTTGACAATCTAAATGAAATGGACAAATTCCCAGAAAGACAAATTACATAAGGAGAAGTAAGAAATTTAACAGCACTATACAAATTAATGAAACTGAATTCTAATTAAAATTATTTCCTCAAAGAAAACTCCAGGTCAAGATACCGTTACTTATAAAATAAAATCGATGATACATTTAGAGGAAAAAATAATGCCAATTCTATAAAATTCCTGCAGAAAAATTGAGAGGAAGAAAGATTTTCTGACTCATTCTATAAAAATACTTTTACTCTAATACCAAATCATGACAAACGATATCATAAAACAAGAAAATTTCAGACTAATATCTCTCATGAATATAGATTCAAAAAATACCAATAAAAAACGTTGGCAAATTGAATACAACAACATATAAAAAGACTATAGTGCTTCATAAGGCCAAGGCAGGAGGATCACTTGAGGCCAGGATTTCAAGACCAGCCTGGGCAACATAGCAAGATCCCAACTCTACAAAACTTTAAAAGATAATAAAATTAGCTGGGTTCAGTGGCACATACCTGTGATCCCAGATAGTAAGGATGGTGAGGCAGGAAGATTGCTTAAGTCCAGGAGTTTAAGGTTATAGTGAGCTATGATCATACCTCTGCACTCCTGTCTGGATGACAGAGTAGAGCCTTTCAAAAAAAGAAAAGAAAAAGAAAGACAGAAAAAAAAAAAAAAAAAAAGCCAGGTGTGGTGGCTCACTTCTGGAATCCCAATACTTTGGGAAGCCAAAGCAGAATGATTGCTTGAAGCCAAGAGTTCGAGACCAGCCTGGCCAACAACATAGTGAGACCCCATCTCTACAAATAAGATTTTTGAAAAATTAGCTGTGCATGATGATGTATGCCGGTAGTCCCAGCTATTTAGCAGGCTTAGGTGGGAGGATTGCCTGAGCCCAGGAGTTTGAGGCTTCAGTGAGCTATGACCATGCCACTGAACCCAAGCCTGGGTGACAGAGAAAGACCTCATCTCTAGAAAATATATATTTTTAAAAATTTTTAAAGGATTATATAATATAACCAGTGGGATTTATGCCAGGAATGCAATGTTGGCTGAACATTTAAAAAATCAATCGATGTAAGTCATCCTAACAACTGAAAACAAAACCAATCATTTTGATAGATACGGAAAAAGCATTTGACAAAATTTAAGATGCTTTCATTATAAAATCTCCCAGTAAACTAGGAAAAGTGAACTTCCTCAATCTGATTAAGTGCATTTAAGGAAAATTTGTACATTATTCTTAACAGCAAGAAGAACAATACTTTCTACCTAGGATGATGAATAAAGCAAGAATCATCTCTCATTATTTCTATTTACTATCATGCTAGATACTAGAAGTACTATCAAGTGCATTAAGGTGAGAAAAATAAAAAGCATGTAGGCTGGAAAGGAAGACAACTCTATTTGCAGAAAACATAAAGTTTATATAGGAAAACCATAAGAAAGCCATAAAATATTACTGAAACAAATAATAAGGTTGTAGAATGCAAAATCAATTTTTTTTAAGATGGAGTCTCACTCGTGTTGCCCAGGCTGGAGTACAGTGGCACAATATCAGCTCACTGCAACCTCTGCCTCCTGGGTTCAAGCGATTCTCCTGCCTCAGCCTCCCAAGTAAGTGGGATTACAGGAGCCCACAACTGTGCCCAGCTAATCCTTGTAGTTTTAGTAGAGATGGGATTTCACCATGTTGGCTAGGCTGGTCTCAAACTCCTGACCTCAAGTGATCCGCCCACCTCAGCCTCCCAAAGTGCTGGATTACAGGTGTGAGCCACCATGCCCAGCCCCCAAATTTTTAAATCAATTGTAATTCTATCTACTAGCAAAGACCAATTATATATTAAGAAAAATTCATTTAAAACAGCATCAAGAAATACTTTGGAATAAGTTTAACAAAAGATGTTTTAAGACCTGCTCACTGAAAGCTATAAAATATTACAAAGAGAAATTAAAGAACAAAATAAATGAAGATGTTCAAGACTCAATATTGTTAAGATGGCAACTTTCCCTAAATTGATCTAGATTCATTAAAATGACAATACTTCCCAAAGCAATCTACAGATTCAATGCAATTTCTATCAAAATACTGTCATTTTTCACAGAATTAGAAAAAAATCTTAAAATTCATATGGAACCAACAAAAGTGCCAGAATAGTCAAAGCAATCTTAAGCAGAAAGAACAAAGCTGACGACATAACATTGCCTGGCCTCACATTATACTACAAAGCTACAGTAACCCAAACAGCATGATATTGATATAAAAATAGACACATATATCAATAGAATAGAATTGAGAACCCAGAAATAAAGCCACATGTCTACACCCAACTGATACTTGATAAAGTCAGTGAAAACATACACTGGGAAAAGGACATTCTTTTCAATAAATGGTGCTGGGAAAATTGGATTGTCATATGCAGAAACATGAAACTGGACCCCTATCTCTCACTATATACAAAAACCAACTCAAGATGGAGTAAAGACTTAAATGCATGACCTCAAACTATAGAACTGCTAGAAGAAAACTTGGGAAAACTCTTCTGGACATTGGCCTAGGCAAAGGTTTCATTATTAAGACCTCAAAAGCACAAGCAACAAAAACAAAAATAGGCAAGTCGGGCTTAATTAAAATAAAACCTTCTGACAACAAAGGAAACAATCAACAGAATGAATAGCCAACCTGCAGAATGGGAGAAAATATGCGCAAACTATACTGGGGACTGACATCCAAAATCTACAAGGAACTCAAACAACTCAACAACAGTAAAACAAATAACCCCGTTAAAAAACAGGCAAAGGACATGAACAGGCATTTTTTCCAAAAAAAGACCTACAAATTGCCAACAAGTATATAAAAAATGCTCTACAGCACTATTCATTAGAGAAATACAGATTAAAACCACAATGAGATATCATCTTATGTCAGAATTACTATTATTAAAAAGTCATTAGGAGATACACCTAATGCTAAATGACAAGTTGATGGGTGCAGCATACCAACATGGCACATGTATACATATGTAACAAACCTGCACATTGTGCACATGTACCCTAAAACTTAAAATATAATAATAAAAAAAAAGAAAAAGAAATAAATAAAAATAAAAAGTCAAAAAATAACAGATGTTGGCAAGGATGTGGAGGAAAGGGAACACTTATACATTGTTGGTGGGAATATAAACTAGTACAAACTCTGTGGAAAATAGTATAGATATTTCTCAAAGAACTAAAAATATAACTACTATTCAATCCAGCAATCCCACTATTAGGCACCTACCCAAAGGAGAAGAAATCATTACACCAAAAAGATAACTGCACTTGTAAGTTTATTGCAACACTATTCACAATAGCAGATACATGGAATCAATCTAAGTGTCCATTAATAGATGATTCGATAAACAAAATGTGAGCTAGCTAGATACATAGATCTATCTTTATCTATCTAGATAAATAAAGCTAGATAGATAAAGAAAATGTGAGCTAGATAGATACATAGATCTATCTTTATCTATCTATCCATCCATTCTATCTTTATCTATCTATCCATCCATCCTATGGATGGATAGATAGATAAAGATAGAGATAGACAGATGGATAGATAGACAGATAGATAGATAGATAAATAGACAGATAAATGATATAGGTACAGCTATATAGAGAGATATATAATGGAATACTACTCAGCCATAAAAAATGAAATCATACCTTTTGCAGCAACATGAATGGAATTAGAGGCCATTATCTTAAGTTAGGTCAACTCAGAAACTGTCAAATATTACAGTCTCACTTATAGACGGGAGTTAAATAACGTGTGCACAGGGACATAAAGTGTGAAATAATAGACACTGGACACTCAGAAAGGTGGGAGGGAGGAGGATGAGGAATGAGAAATTACTTAATGGGTATAATGTATATTATTTGGGTAATGGTTACACTAACAACTCAGAATTCACCACTATGTAGTATATTCATGCAACAAAACTGCAATTGTACCCCTTAAATGTATATACATTTCAGAAAAAAAATAAAGAAAACAATGGTTTTCTGTCTTGTTTATATCACTAACCTCCATTTGCTACCTAGAGAGTGGCATATTATAGATGCTCATTTTAAAATAATATCCAAAGCTTAGTTTCCTGGTGCTATTTTAGTAGTTACTATCCAAAAGACTTGCATAGAATCAATTTTTAAAAACACAGAAATGGCATGAGAAAATACTATTTTTAATAAGAGTTAAAATATTTCAAGATCTTTTAAGTATTTCTTAAAGCAGTAATGTATTAATCAGTTTAATTCATGTTTTCACAGGCTGCTTAATACTTTTCAGCTGTGACATTTAGTTTATATAATTATAACAAATGTTCACAAAACTCAAAGTATATAATTTTATATAAAACACTATAATTTATCTTTCAATTATTAAAAAAAGTTCTTAGTTATAAGAATATATAGCAGTTAATGCTAAAATTACAAATACAATTACAGACTACTTGGTAATATATTGGTTGAACACCAAGTGGGTAAACATACCATAAAAAACACATGAATTTATTACCTAGTGGCTAATAAGGTCACGAATAACAAGTTTCTAGTAGCTAAATTCAATGATCACTTTTCAGTCTTTCTCTAATTTGATCCCTATTGCAATATTTGACTTTATAATCAAACCTTTCTTCATGATACATTCTTCTTCCTTTGGCTTTTTATAGTAACAAGACTCTCCAATTCCTTTCTTTTTGGCCATCACTTCTCAAGTTCCCTTGGGAAATTATTTTTCTCTACTTCTTATATATTTTCCTACATTCTTTTCTAGACCTACTTCTTTTCATACCTTACTCACTCCTCCTGGGCCATCTCAGCCTTCAATTACCATTATATGTTTATGATTCCGAAATCTTTATCTGCAGCTCAGAATTCTTCCCCAAATTTCAGGAAATGTATCTAAATACCCAGTAAATCACTCTACTTGCATGTACCACAAAAACCTTATACTTAGCATGTAACAAACTTGTTATCTTTCCTACCAAATCCTGCTTTGCTTTTTCTGTATCCTATCTCAGTGAGTGGCAAAACCTTCCACTATGATGGTCAGGCCTATCATCCGTTATTCTATTCCAAATTCAACATATTATGTTAGTCAATTCTACTTTCAAGCATCTCTTGAGTACATCTATTTTTGCCCATTCTTAATGCTACTATCAAATCTTTCACATTGCAACTCCTTAACTGGTCTCCTTGTGTAGTGGTTAATTTTATGTCCACTTAGGTACCCAGTTTTTGACCAAATACCAGTCTACATCTTGCTATGAAGATATTTTTTATGTGATTAATATTTAAATCAGCAGACTTTGAATACAGCAGGTTACCCTTCATAATATGGATGGGCCTTCTGTTGAAGGCCTTATAAGACCGAGTTCCCTGAGAAAGAATTCTGACTCCAGACTGCCTTTAGATGTAAGACAGCAACATCAATCATCTCTGGGTCTCCAGCCTGCCAACCTGCCCTACAGATTTTGGATTTGCCAGCCTCCATAGTTGTATGAGTCAATTTCTTAAAATAATCTAGATAGCTGATTGATTGATTGATTGATGAATAGACAGAAATAGAAATACATACACATACATAGATATATACATATACATCCTGTTGGTTGTGTTTCCAACCAATAGGATGTACATATACATATATGTATGCACATTCATGTACATAAACATCCTATTGGTTGTGTATTCTGACCTTGCTTCTGACCTATTTTCCACAATGCATCCTCAATAATCTTTCTACAATGAAAATCTCATAATGCCATTCCTGTTTAAAAGTCTCCTGCCATGAGAATAATATTCAAATTCCTTATGAGGTTTTAATCATGTGGTTTATGGGGTGTTTCACGAACTGCTTGCTGCTTATCTTTCAGCCTTTTCCTTCTCTGAGTAATCGTTACATGCAATAAAGATACAGTGTCTATCTATATAGACAGAAATTAAATCCACAGTAGCTAGGATTAGGAGGATTTGGGGGAAATAGAAAATAGAAAGTGACTGTCTAATGGGTACAGAGTTTCTTTCTGGAGTGATGTAAATGTTCTAAAATTCACTGTAGTAATTATTGCACAACCTTGTGAACCTACCAAAAGCACTCAATTGTTTAAATGATTAAATTATGTGGTAGCCAAGTTATGTGTCAATAAAGCAGCTTAAAAAGTTTAACAACAAAACAAAAAAAAGATATAACAAATTCATTATAAGTGTCCAGCTTTGGATGGGAAAGGGGCTGAGAAAGCGGATTTGGGATCTTAATTGTATCTGTAATAACTGTTTTTTTTTTTAAAAAGTGAATATTACCAGGAGTAACATCTGTTCATTTTGGATGGCTGATTTATTAGACTTTGTTACAGCATTCTAAGTATTTTCTAACTATAGAAAACACTTAGCTACAGTACATTTAGCTATAATGGTAAGCAGGTAAATGAGGATGAAGCTTGAAAGGAACAGAGGGTACCAAGAACTGATAGTGGTGCACTAGTATCACTTGTCCTTACACCATTTGAGTGTCCACTAGGCTAACTCCCAATTATTTGAAAATCTCAGAATGCTCAAACTGGGAAAATATTGTCCCTGCTATAAAAATAAAGTGTTGCAGGACTCATCTAATAGGTACTGGCAACAACCAGGAGACCATACTGAGAAATGGATGTTAGAGGCACTGAACTGGGGAGAGTATAGCATATAAGAATGAATAAGGGGAGGGGGATTTTACTGATGCAGAGACACTTTTCTAGAACTGAGGATTTAACATGGTAGAAAGTACACCTGCAGCCAATCCTAAAATGTTACCGGGATAGTTCCAAGGCTTAAAAATGACTATGATAATGAGGTTGAGATGCTATAACTACCTCGGCGAAGTACAAAGAAAGCAGTCCCAAAACTCAAAGAGGTAGGCATACTAGATTTAAAACATAATACAAGAAAGACAACCAACAGATTATATTCCCCTACTGAACCCAAATAATATTTCTTTCACCAAAGCAGTAAGTACAATTGGCCCTTGAACAACACGAGTTCAAACTATGTTAGTCCACTTACACATGAATTTTTTATTTGCCTCTGCCACCCCAGAGACAGCAAGACAAATCCCTTCTCTTCCATCTCCTTCTCAGCCTACTCAAAGTACAGATAACAAGAATGAAGACCCTTATGACGATCTACTTCCACTAAGTGAATAAATATATTTTCTCTTTCTTATGATTTTCTTAATAATATTTTCTTTTCTCTAGCTTTCTTTATTGTAAGAATACAGTATACAACATATTTAATGTATGAGATAGGTATTAATTGACTGTTTATGTCATTAGTATGGCTTGCAGTCAACAGTAGGCTATTAGTAAAGTTTTCGTAGAGTCAAATTTGTACATGGGCTTTTGACAGTGTGGCAGATCAGTTCCCCTAACCCCCGTGTTGTTCAAGGGTCAACTATTATCTGCTAGTGAGAAGCTCAGTGATAGTTTCTTCTGCTTGCCAGGACTGATGGTAGGGAATAGTGCTATAACACTAGGTTCTCTAGTATCAATGGGAAAAAAACAGAATTCTGGAATAGCAGAAGACTAATGCTAGACACCAAAATGGAAAATTAAAATACCTTGCCCAGTTTCCATAAATGAGCCAGTTCTCAGATCCAGAGCCTATCAATTGAAGGGGAGACAAATTCTTCTTGAAGAAGATGCTGCAGTGCCACAACAACTATGTGTAGTAGTGATTCCCTCACTCCTTCCCCAAAGATATATATAGCCATTTATCTAAACAATTATGTACTGGTGAAAGGGGAATACTCGAATCTTTTAAGGACTGTTGAACTGGGAGACTCAAAACACTATCATGGCCCCCCATATGCCCAATTAATTAATAGGTCTGAGTTCTCCAAAAATCATATGAATCATAGCAGACAATTGTAAATTCCTACAAATTTAATAAAGTGGTAGTTCAATCACAGTTGTAATGTCAGATGAAGTATCTTTACTGGAACATGTCAACATAGCCTCTAGCATGTGGTGTGCAACTGTTGATGTGTTGAAGACATCCCCTTTTGCAAAACTCAGTAGGAGTCCAAGCAGATGCCATTCGAGTTCTTGAGCAAGGCCATGCTGTCTGCATTGAGAACGTTCATCATTCAAAAAGAAATTCCTGACATGCTACTAGGCCCTTGTAGACACTAAATAGAAAAAACATTATGATCCACCAAATAAGAAGAGTTGGCACAATAGCAAAAACATGATAGAAGTGGTACATTCAGAATTAGGCCCAACTAAGTTCATATATAAGTGACTCAGATCCCCATTTCACTTTTCTCTAATTGCACCACTACTGCTTCCTCTGCTGATACCTATGAACATGTAGGTGTTTCCTTATAACTACCACAAAGAGGAGAAATAAGAATGGGCCTTTTTAATAAATGGGTCATCTCCATAAGGTGGCACAGTAATAAATGAACTGCTACCACATTCAGATGTGGTTGTGGAAAAACAGTGGTGAAGGGAATTCCTCCCATTGAGCAAGGATCCAAGCAGTACACTTAGTCATAAACTTGGTGTGGACAGAGAAGTAATGTGAGGAAGGATAAATGCAGACTGTCGGGCAGTTGCAAATGGCCTGATTGGTCAGGAGCCTAGAAAATAATAAATTGGAAGATTAGAGACAAAGAGGGGGAAGAAGCATGTGAATGAATCTATGGGAGTACATGCAAGGTATGTGGATTCTTATTTCTTATGTCAATGCCTAACATAGTACATCTACCACTGAAGAGACACTAGAAATCCAGTTAAGTAGGATGACCATCTGGTGAAGATAAGTCAGCCATTGTCTGTCCTCAGCCACCCCACTGCCTTCATAATGAGGAACAGAGTGACCAGGTGTCAGGAATGGAGGCTACGCATGGAAACAATGTTGTGAAATCCCTCTCTTTAAAGTTCATCTACTCACTGTCTCTACTGCATATCCAACCAGTCAGAAGAATCCAAGCTAAACTATCGATATGGTATCATTCCTCAAAAGATCAACCACCCACTTGGTAAAAAAACAAACAAACAAACAAAAACTGATTATATTAAACCCTAAGAAACTATTCCATCCGGGAAAAGATAGATATTTTATTTATTAGGATTACTACATATTCCAAATATGGATTTTCCTTGTGCTGGACCACTACCTGAGAAACATAAAGTGATTTGGCATCAACAAATTCCATATAAAATTGCCTCAAACCAAAGGACCCAGTTGACAATGAAGGAGATGAAATAAAGGGCACATTACCATTGAATATACTAGTAGTACTATTATCACATAAGCTAAAGGCTAGCAGCCTGGGTGTGCTGGAATAGCCTCTTAAACCATTGTAAGGAACCAGCTTAAACATGATACTATATAGTTTTAAGTGTGTTATTATTCAAGATGAGGATTAATACTTCCAGTCAATGGCCATTATTTGGTGTTGTATCCCCATTAGTTGTAATACATAGGTTTGAGAACCAAAAAGTAGAAGTAGAAATGGCTTCCTCATACTATCATTCTCAATGTCTATTTTGGAAATGTGCACTTCCTGTCTATATAAATTTAGTCTCTGTTGCACTAGAGACATTAGTTCCAGGGGAGGAAATGCTTCTACAAGGGGATATAAGAATTACGCTAAACCTAAGGCTACCACTTGGATACTTTAGAATCTCTCATGACACTAGACCAGCTGGCAAAGGAATGAGTTATTATACTGGGAACTGACCCTGATTATTATGAGGAGCTAAAGTTGTTGCTACAAAAAGTGGTCCAGGAGAAGCTTATTACTGAGGCGTCCATGGCCAGTAGTAATCACATATGAGCAAATGGAGAAAGCACAGCTTAACAAGTACTTAGACACCAAGAAAAGGCCTACATAAATCCAGTAGGAAAGAAACCTAAAATAGTAGAAGTGCTGGCTGAGAGTAATGAAAATCTATAACAAATGGTAAAAGAAAAAAATGATAAATATCTATTACAACCTTAGAATTAACCATAGCAGCAGGAAAGTATAGCTTTTTCCACTAACTCTCCTATTATACTTTTTTTTCAATATCATAACTGAATACCACCTGTAAGAATTAGTTTACATAGTAAACTTAACATGGAGCATAAGAGTAACTGTGTAGTAAAAGATATGTATCTGTAGAAGATGCTGTCAGTATCCTGACCATATTCTTTTGACCATTACAATTTCTATGCAGGCAGGGTAACCTTCAACTACCAGCAGTTAAAGGCTTTCTCTAGCCACTGATGCTCATACTGCCTATGTAAACAACAGATCAGAAGTACTAGTGAATAATATCCCACCCTCATCCTGTTATCTCCTGCTGCCTCAAGTAATGATTAACAGAGTTGAATATCTCATTCCTGAGGAGAATAATGATGCTATATCTATTAAAGAATTTTAATTTCCAGTTTAAAACTTTCCAAGAAAAAAATTCATACCCAAATGGTTTCACTGTTGAATTCCAACAAACATTTAAGGAATTAAAAAAACACTAATTTCACATAAACTCTTCCCAAATATAGAAAAGAAGCAAGTAATTCCCAATTAAATTTATTGAGGCCAGAATTTCGTTAATAACTACACCAGCCAAAACCATTATCTAAAAGAAAGCTACAGACAAATATTCTTTAAAAACATGGAAAAACAGTCAACAAAATCCTTAGTGATCAAAAAGAACAATATATAAGATAGATAATATATTATAATTAAGGGGGCTTATCACAGAAATGTAAAGTAAGTTCAACATCTTTCAAAAATTAATGTAATTTAACATACAAGTAGAATTTTAAAATGTAAAAGTATAATTTCAATAACTGTTTTAAAAAGCCGTAAATTATAATATTTTAATTAATAATTTTTAAAATCTCAGCAACATAGGAATAGAAAGCAACTTCCTAAACCTGCTAAAGGTTATCTAAAAGATGATACATTTAACTCCTATGATAAGAAACGAGGCAAGGTTGTCCACTTTTACCTATCCTATAGGTACACTGTAGAAGAGGAACCAGCCACTGCAGTATGGCAAGAAAATAAAAGGCAAACAGATTGTAAAAGAGGAAAGAAAACTGCCTTATGAGTAGATGAAATTATTGTTGAGGTAGAAAAACCTCAACCCACAAAAATACTACTAGAAACTAAGTACACTTAAGAAGGTCACTGTTTATAAGGTCAACATACCAAAGCCAGAAAAAGACACCACAAGAAAAAAAAAAAAAACTACAGGAAAATATTTCTAATAAACACAGACGCAAAAATCTTCAATAAAATACTAGCAAACCAAATTCAAAACACATTAAAAGAACCATACACCACGACCAAATAGGATTTATCTCTCAGATGCAAGATTGGTTAAACACACACAAATCAATCATTGTGATAAACCACATTAACAGAATAATAAAAGATAAACAATAAAATGATCTCAACAGATACAGAAAAAAATTCAACAAAGTTCCCCACCCATTCACAGTGAAAACTCTAAACAAAATAGGTATAGAAAAAACTTATTTCATCATAATGAAAACCATTTATAAAAAGCCCAGCCCTAACATCATATTCTATGGCAAAACAACTGAAAGCTTTCTCTCCAGTAAAGTCAAGGATGCCCACTTTCAAAACTTCTATTTAACATAATTCTGGAAGTCTTAACCAGTGCAATCAGATAAGAAAAAGAAATTTAAAAATGCAAACTTGAAAGAAAAAAAGTAAAATTATTTCTGTTTGCATATGACATTATGCTATACATTTAAAAAAGCCTAAAGACTTAGATCTAATAAACAAATTCAATAAAGCTGCAGAATACAAAGTCAACACACAAAAATCACTAGTGCTTCTACATACTAAACTATACAAAAAAGATTTTTTTTAAACAAATCACATTTACAAAGCATCAAAAACAATAAAACATTTAGGAATAAATTTAACCACAGAAGTGTAAGACTTTTACAATGAAAATTATAAGATGCTCATGAAACAAACTAAAGAAGACACAAATAAATAAAAAGATAGCCCATGTTCATGAATTGGAAGAATTAATACTGTTAAAATCCCACAATATACCAATCTAGATTCAGTGCCATCAATATCAAAATTCAAGTGGCATTTTTCACATTTTCACAAATATATTTTTAAATCACAAATATATTTTTAAAATCCTAAAATTCATGTGGAATCATAAAAGACCCCAAATAGCCAAACCAATCTTAATTGTTTTTTTTTTTTTTTTTGAGATAGAGTCTCACTCTGTCACCCAGGCTGGAGTGCAGTGGCTCGATCTCGGCTCACTGCAAACTCTGCCTCCCAGGTTCAAGCAATTCTCCTGCCTCAGCCTCCCGAGTAGCTGGGACTACAGGCACGCACCACCACACCCAGCTAATTTTTGTATTTTTAGTAGAGATGGGTTTTTACCATGTTGACCAGGATAGTCTCAATCTCTTGACCTTGTGATCTACCCTCCTCGGCCTCCCAAAGTGCTGGGATTACAGGCATGAGCCACCGTGCCTGGCCCAATCTTAATTTTAAAAAATAACCAAGTTGGAGATAACATACTTATTAATTTCAAAATATATGACAAGGCTACAATAATCAAAACAGTATTGTACTGGCATAAAAACAGAAAGACAAATGGAACAGAATACAGAGCCCCAAAATAAACCCATGCCTAAAAAATCAGCTAATTTTTTTTATTTTTGTGGGTAAGTAGTAGGTGTATATGTTTATGGGGTACATAAGACGTTTTGACACAGTCATGCAATTTAAAATAAGCATATAATAGAGAACAAACAACTAATTTTTAACAAAGGTGACAAAAATACACAATGGAGAAGGGACAGTCTCTTGAAAAATGTTAGGGAAGCTAAATAGCCACATACAAAATAACTGAACCTTCATCTTATACTATGCACCAAAATCAATTGAAAATAGATTAAACACTTAAACATGAGACTTAAAACCACAAATCTCTTAAAAGAAAATATAGTAAAAATACTTTGATACTGATCTTGGCAATGATTTTTTTGAATATGATACCAAAAGCAAAGGCAACAACAACAGAAAATAAACAAATGGGACTATATCAAACTGAGTTTCTGCAAATAAAATAATCAACAAAATTAAAGGCCACTGAAGATTAGCAGAACATATTTGCAAACCATATATCTGATATACAATATATAAAAGAAACTCATATAACTCAATAACAACAAAAAAAAAAACTCCAATTTTAAAACGGGCAAATGACCTGAATAGATATTTTCCAAAGAAGACACATAACAGATGGACAACAGATATATGAAAAGGCGCTCAACATTACTAATCATCAGGGAAGCACTAATCAAAACCACAATGAGATATTACCTCACATCAGTTAGAATGCCTATTATCAAAGAGAAGAAAGATAAGTGTTGATGAGAATGTGAAGAAAAAGAAACACCTGTACACTGTTAGTGAAAAACATAAATTGGTACAGCCATTTTGGAAAACAGTAAAAAGGATCATCAAAGAGATAAAAATACCACACGATCCAGCAATCCCTCTTCTGGGTATATATGAAAAAGGAAATAAAATCAGTATGTCATCGATATATCTGCACTTGAAGGTTCATTAAAGCATTATTCATTATAGCCATAATATGGGAACAACCTAAGTGTCTGTCAATGGATGAATGGATAAAAAAAAAACGTGGTGAATGCATACAGTAGAATATTATTTGGCCTTGAAAAAGAGGAAAGAGCCAAGACGGCTGACTAGACACAGCTAGGAAGAGCTTCTCTCACTGAGTGGCCAGACCATGAAGATCAGCACACCCCAAGGAAATCTTCAGAAGGAAGGCTTTGAGAGTGAATGGACAGAGAATGCAGGATCTGAGCTGAAGGGAGAGGAAGCTGGCAACCCTATACAGGGTTGCAGAGCACCAGGACTCATTCTTGGCCCCACAAAGCTCCTGGAGAAGGAGTAAGTTAAATAGGCATAGAGTGGCCCATTCTTGCCATGTAAATAAGGACTCCTAGATGCAGGAGACTCCATGAGCTCCAAGCGGGAGCTGCTTGGGAGTTAGCAGAGACAGGACTCCAGCCTGCAAAGCCCAGAGGGTTTGACATGGGAATGGCTGCAGTGGAGCACGGCCAGGGATACTCATCCCCCAAGGCTCACCACACTGTTCCAGGTGGCTTAGGCCTTTTTTGACCGTCAAATCTGGACAGAACAGAGCTATTGTGCCTGTGGGATGTGACCAGTCTGATCTGAGTATCCCCTTTCCGCAAAAATTCCTGAGGGTCCCTGCCGGCCACATCCACTTGCAGTGTAGCTTCAGATGCTCCACCAGGGCACTTCCCAGCGGCTACTGCTATAGCTCGTTTACTGGAAGACCAAGCCTAACTGTAAGAGAGTTTTTTCACATGGGACTTGCCAGCATGCATCCACCTGCAGCCTCCCCAATGGCTACGCCAGTGCACATGCCTATGCACAGACCCTGCCATGCTGCTGCCACCTGCCACTCCCAGCACATGCATGTGGGCATGGATCCTGTTGCCATAACCCTGACAAAGTGCTTTTGCCAGCATCCACCAATGCAGTATCATTGCCAGAGGACCAGAAACACTTGCCCTCCACCCCCCGCCACCACCCCTGCCGAGTACATCAAATGCTTAACTTTGAGAAGCCAGAGAACAAAGCCATAGGCTTGGTCCCAGCAACCCCAGGATTAAAGTGCACAGCCTAAGAGTGCTGAGTTGAGCCTTGGCCTCCTGAAATCATCCAGAAATGAAGCCAGTCAACTAAACCCAACTTATACCACAGTCAAACACTCAAAGGTAGCAAAGAATATAAAAAGAAAAAGCCCCATCCAAAGGACAGCAACTTCGAAGATTAAAGGAACATCAGCCCACACAGATGAGAATTAGTGCAAGAACTCTGGCAACTCTAGAATCCAGAGTTCCTTCTTACTTCCAAATGACCACATTAGCTTCCCAGCAATAGTTCTTAACCAAACTGAAATGGCTGAAATGACAGACATAGAATTCAGGATCTGGATGGCAATGGCAATGATCATCAAGATTCAAGAGAAAATTGAAATTCAATACAAGAAATCTAAGAAATCCAGTAAAACAATTCAAGAGCAGAAAGATGAAATAGCCATTTAAGAAAGAACCTAACTGATCTGATAGACATGCAAAACTCACCACAAGAATTTCATAATTCAATTGGAAATACTAACAGCAGAATACACCAAGTTCAGGAAAGAGCCTCAGAACTCAAAGACTGGTTCTTCAAATTTATTCAGTCAAGACAAAAATAAGGAAAAAAGAATGTAAAAGAATGAACATAATATATAAGATATATGGAATTTTTTATAGACCAAGTCTATGACTCCTTAGTGTCACTGAAAGAGACGGGGAGAGAGCAAGCAACTTGTAATACATATTTGAGAGTTTTCTTCATGAAAATTTCTCCAACCTCACTAAAGAGGTTGACATTCAAATTCAGGAAATTCAGAGAACCCCTGGAAGATTCTATGCAAGATGACCACCCCCAAAACACACAGTCATCAGATTCTCCAAGCTCAATGTGAAGGACAAAATATTGAAGACAGCTAGAGAGAAGGGGAGGTCACATAAAAAGACAGCCCCATCAGGCTAACAGCAGAACTTTCAGCAGAAACCCTGTAAGCTAGAAAAGATCGGGGGCCTATATTCAACATTATTTAAGAAAAGAAATGTCAATCACAAATTTCATATCCCACCAAACTAAAGGAGAAATGAAATATTTTTCAGACAAGCAAATAAAGGAGACAAATAAATAAAGAAGAAATGCAATATTTTTCAGACAAGCAAATGCTAAGAAAATTTGTTACCATCAGACCTGCCTTACAAGAGATCTTTAAGGAAGTGCTAAACCTGAAAATGAAAGACTTACCACCCGTCATAAAAACATATGTAAGTACACAGACCATTGACACTATAAAGCAACTACACAATAAAGTCTACAAAAAAAAACCCAGCTAACAACACAATGACAGGATCAAATTGGCACATGTCAATATTAATCTTGAACATAAATGGGCTAAATGACTCATTTTAAAGGCACAGCATAGTCAATTAGATAAAGAAGCAACACCCAACTGTACACTGTCTTCAAGAGACCAATGTCACATGTAATGACACACACAGGATCAAATTAAAGGGATGGAGAAAGATCTATCATGCAAATGGAAAAGAAAAAAGAATTGGGGTTGCTATTCTTATTTCAGACGAAACAAACTTTAAACCACAACATCAAAAGTAACAAGGAAGGTATAATCCCAGCACTTTGGAAGGCCAAGGTAGGCAGATCACTTCAGGTCAAGAGTTCGAGAGAAGCCTGGCTAACATGGTGAAACCACATCTCTACTAAAAATACAAAAGTTAGCTGAACATGGTGGCACATGCCTGTAGTCCCAGCTACTCAGGAGGCTGAGCCACAAGAATCACTTGAACCCGGGAGGAAGAGGTTGCAGTGAGCCAAAATCATGCCACTGCACTCCAGCCTGGGTGAGAGAATGAGACTCCATCACTCAGACCATAGGACAATAAAAACAGAAATCAATATGAAGAAGATCTCACAAAACATACAATTATATGAAAATTAAACAATCTACTCCTCAATGATTTTTGAGTAAACAATGAAATTAAGCAGAAATCAAGAAATTCATTGACCATCTTAACAATATTGATTCTTCCTATCCATGAGATTGGAGTGTTTTTCCATTCATTTCTGTCATCTCTGACTTCATTCAGCAATATTTTGTAATTCTGATTGTACAG
The DNA here is from genome assembly GCF_028878055.3 of Symphalangus syndactylus. Taxonomy (NCBI): domain Eukaryota; kingdom Metazoa; phylum Chordata; class Mammalia; order Primates; family Hylobatidae; genus Symphalangus; species Symphalangus syndactylus. The sequence goes on along the minus strand of NC_072443.2, from coordinate 44,846,194 downwards.
ATCTTCCACTGCCCAGGTTAGCTGCATTCTTAGATTTTTGTTCATTTTGTGGCTATTGTGAAGAGGAATGCATTCTTGATTTAACTCTCAGCTTGGATGTTTTTGGTGTCTAGGAATGCTATTGATTTTTGAACATCAATTTTGTCTCTTAAAACTTTGCAGCAAACTAACAGAAAAACAGCAAACAAAACACCACATGTTCTCACTCATAAGTGGGAGTTGAACAATAAGAACACATGGACACAGGGAGGGGAACATCACACACTGGGGCCTGTTGGGGAATGGTCAGCTAGGGGAGGGCTAGCATTAGGAGAAATACCTAATGTAGATGATGGTTTGATAGGTGCAACAAACCACCATGGCACGTGTATACCTATGTAACAAACCTGCACGTTCTGCACATGTACCCTAAAACTTAAAGTATAATATTAAAAAAAACTTTGCCAAAGATGTTTATCAGATCAAGGACCTTTGGGGCAGAGATTACAGGGTTTCCTGGGTATAAAATCGTATTGTCTGCAAACAGGGATCATTTAACTTCCTCTCTTCCTATTTGGAGGACTTTACTTCTTTCTCTTCCCTGATTGCTCTGGCTAGGACTTCCAGTACTAAGTTGAATTGGAGTGGTAAAAGGGGGTATATTTGTTTTGTTGTGGTTTTCAAGGGGAATAATTACAGCTATTGCCCATTCAGTATGATGTTGGCTGTGGGATTTTCATAGATGGCACTAATTATTTTGAAGTATGTTCCTTCAATGCCTAGTTTGTTGAGGGTTTTTAACATGAAGGGATCTTGAATTGTATAGAAAGCTTTATCTGAAACTATTGGGATGATCATGTGGTTTTTGTTTTTAGCTCTGTTTATGTGATGAATCAAAATTATTGATTTGCATATGTTGAACAAACCTTGAATTCTAGGGATAAAGTGTATTTGATCATAATGGATTAGCTTTTCGATGTGTTGCTGAATTCAGTTTGCTTGTATTTCATTGAAGATTTCTGCATCCACATTCAAAGACAATATTGACCTGAAGTTTTCTTTTTTCATTGCCTCTCTACACAGCACAGGAAACTATCAACAGAGTAAACAGACAATCTACAGAATGAGAGAAAATATTTGCAAGCTATGCATCTGACAAAGGTCTAATATCCAGACTACAAGGAACTTAAAAACAAATTAAAAAGCAAAAAACAAACAAGCCCACTAAAAATTGGGCAAAGGACATTAACAGATGCTACTCAAAAGAAGACATACACGTGGCCAACAAGCATATGAAAAAATGCTCAATCATTAGAGAAATGCACATTAAAACCACAATAAAATATATCATACCAGTCAGAATGGCTATTGAAAAGTAAAAAAATAACAGATATTGGCACAGTTATGGAGAAAAGGCAATGCTTATTCACTGCTGATGGCAATGTAAATTAGTTCCACTCCTGTGGAAACCAGTTTGGAGAATTTTTAAAGAACTTAAAACAGAACTACAATTCAACTCAACAATCCCATTAGTGGGTATATACCCAAGACAATATAAATCATTCTACCATAAAGACACATGCATGCATATGTTCAGTGAAGCACTATTCACAAAAGGAAAGACATGGAATCAACCTAAATGTCCATCAATGGTGAACGGGATAAAGGAAGTGTGATACATATACACCATGGAATATTATGCAGCCATAAAAAATCATTTCCTTTGCAGTAACACGGATGGAGCTAGAGGCCATTATACTAAGCATGCTAACACAGGAACAGAAAACCAATACTGCATGTTCTCACTTATATAAGTGGGAGCTGAACATTGAGTACACATGGATAAAAATGATGAAACACCAGTGCCTACCTGAGGGTGGTCAGTGAAAGGAGGATGAGGATTGAAAAACTATTGACTACTATGCTCATTATCTGAGTGATGATATAATCTGTAGACCAAATCCCCATGACATGCAATTTACCCGTGTAACAAACCTGAACATGTACCCCTTGAACCTAGAATAAAAGTTAGAAAGCAAGAAAAGTGGGAATTTCTCCCATTTGCAACAACATGGATGAATGTGGCGGATAGTAAGATATGTGAAAAGCTCCAGACACAGATAGAAAAACAATGTGTGATCACACATATATGTGAAATCTAAAAAAAGTTGAATTCATAGGAGCAGGCTAAAATGGTGGCTACCAGTAGCAAGGAGGTTGGGAAAATGGGGAGATATTGGTTAAAGTGTACAAAGTTTCAGTTATATAGGATGAATGAGTTTTAGAGATCTAATTTAGAGCATGATGACTATAGCTACTAATACTGTGTTGTATACTTAAAGTTTGCTAAAAGAACAGACCTTAAGTCTCCTCAACACCCCTCAAAATGGTAACTATGTGAGTATATGAAGACAAACATACATAAGTTGACTTGACTATAGTAATCAGTTCAAAAAATATATATGACATTGTATACCTTAAATATACATTATATTAACTTTTTACATTAAAAATAACGATCACTAAAAATTTCCCAATATTATTGAAAATGTAAACTTAAAGATGCAAAAATCCGAGTAAACACCAAATAAGATAAACCCAGAGATACGCATGCCAAGGCACATCATAATTAAGCTTTAAAAACTAAAACAAAACAAAAATATGGAAAGCAGCCAGAAAAAAATACTGTATTACAAATAAAAATAAATTTGAATGATAGCATGTCTCTCTTCTGAAACTATAGAGACCAGAAGGAAACATTACATTTTTCAGGTTCTGAAAGGAAACTGCTAATTGTGCATTCTACACCCAGAAAAAAATATCCTTTAGGAATGAGAGTGAAATAAAGACATTCTCAGATGAAGAAAAACTAAGATAATTTGATTCTGTAAAACTTACCCTTGAAAATGGCTAAAGGAATTTCCCTAATAGAAAGGAAATGATAAGAAAAGAAGGCTTGAAACTTCAGAGAGGAAATAGTAACATAAGAATGGGTGGAAAATGTGGTTCAATATAATGAACTATTCTAATTCTTATTAGTTTCTTAAGTCATATTTGATTGTCGAAGCCACAGTTATAACATTATCTGATATGGTGCTCAATGTGTGTAAAAAAATACTTAAGAAAATTATATTATCCTAGGGTAAGGAGACTTAAATGGAAGTAAGGTTTCCATGCCTTACTAAGATTTAAAAAATGTTGATAACAGTAGACTGTGATAATTTACATGTACTACCGAGAGAAATCATTAAGAAAATTCTACAAAGCAATATACTCAAAACAACATAAATAAATCAACATTAAATCATTAAAAATGTTCAATTAATGCATAAGAAGGTAAGAAAAGAGAAATAGAAGAACAAGAAAAAGAGGAAACAACCAGGTGTGGTGGCTTATGTCTGTAATTCTAGATATTTGGGAGGCCAAGGCAGAAGGATCACTTGAGCCCAGGAGTTCAAGATCAGCCTGGTTGACATAGGGAAACCCCACATCTACAAAAAAAAAAATTAGCCAGGCATGGTGGCACACTCCTGCAATCCCAGCTACTGGGGAGGCTGAGGTGAAAGGATCGCTTGAGCCTGGAAGGTTAAGGTTGCTGTGAGCCATGATCATGCCATTGCACTCCAACCTGGATGACAGAGCAAAATTCTGTTTCAAAATAAGAAAAGAAAACAAAAAGAGAAAACAAACAAAACAATTTTTTAATTGGCAGACTTAATCCCTAAAATATGATTACCTTAATGGTAAATGTCTTAATATACCAATTTTTAAAAGTAGGTTGAGGAAATGGATAAACTCCTGGTTACATAAAACCTCCCAAAATTGAACCTGGGAAAAAATAGAAAACCTGGACACACCAATAATGGATAACAAGATTGAAACAGTAATAAAAAGTCTTCCAACAAAGAAAAGCCAGGACCCAATGGCTCCACTGCCAAGTTCTACCAAATGTATGAAGAACTAACACCAATTGTCCTCAAACTATTCCAAAAAATTGAAGAGGAAATTCCCCCTAATTCAATGTATAAGGCCAGAAATACCCTGATAACAAAACCATACAACCATGCAACAAAAAAACTCCAGACCATTACCCATGATGAAAAAAGATGCAAAAATCAACAGAATACTAGCAAACCCAATCAAATGGCACATCAAAAAGATAATATAGCATGATCAAGTAGGATTTATCTCAGAGAGGCAAGGGTACTTCAACCTATGCAAAGCAGTAAATGATATACATCAACAAAGTAAGGACACAAATCATATAATCATCTAAACAGAAAAAAGGACTAGATAAAATTCAACATCCCAACTCTCAAAATCAAAAATGCTCAACAAACTAGGCATTGAAGAAACATACCTTAACATGAGAAAGGTCATATATGACAAACCCACAGCTAACATCACACTGAATGTGGAAATGCTGACAGCCTTTTTTCTAAGACACAGAAAAAGAAAAGGATACCACATTTTCACCACATCTATAAAACATAGTACTGAAAATTCTAGCCAGAGCAATTAGGCAGGAAAAAAAAATAAAATGCATCAAAATTGGAAAAGAGGAAGTCAAACTGTCCCTTTGCAGAAATAATCTTATATTCAGAAAAACTTAAAGACTGCACCAAAAAATTCTTAGAACTAATAAACAAATTCATTAAAGTTGCAGGACAAAAAAATCGGCATACAAAAATCAGTAGCATTTCTATACATCAATTATGAACAAGCTGAAAAAGAAATTGAGACAGCAATCCCATTTACAACAGTCACAAAAATAAAAAGGAATACATTTAACAAAGGAGTTGAAAGACGTCTCCAAGGAAAACTACAAAACACTGATGAAAGAAATTTAAGAGGACACAAACAGATGGAAAGATATTCCATGCTCATGAATTGGAAGTATTATTATTATTAAATGACCATACTACCCAAAGCCATCTGTATATTCAATGAAATCTCTATTAAAAAATCAATGACATTCTCACAAAAATAGAAAAAAATCCTAAAATTTATACGGAACCAAAAAGAGCCTGAGTAGCAAAAGCAATCCTAAAGAAGAAGAACAAAGCTGGAAACATCACACTACCTGACTTCAAACTATATTACAAGGCAATATAGACAAAACAGCATGATATGGATATAAAAACAGATAAGTAGACCAATGGAACAGAACACAGAATTCACAAATAAATCCACATATTTACAACCAACTCATTTTGGTGCGAAGAACATACAATGGGGAAAGGACAGTCTCTTCAATAAACGGTGTTGGGAAAACTGGATATATCCATATGTAGAACAATAAAACTAGAACCCTATCTCTCAGAATATGCAAAACTCAACTCCAAATGCTTAAAGCCTTAAACATAAGACCTGGAACTATAAAAATACTAAAAGAAAACAGGGGAAACACTGCAGGACATGGTATAACAAATGATTTATTAAAAAAGACCATAAAAGCACAGGCAACAAAAACAAAAATAGACAAATAAGATGATATTAAATTGAAAACCTACTGCAGAGCCAAGAAAACAAGAGTGAAGAGGCTACCTGTTTAATAAGGGAACATATTTACAAACTATCCATCTAACAAGGGACTAATATCCAGAGTATATAAGGAACTCAAATAGTTCAACAGCAAAAACAAACAAACAAATAAATAATCCCATTAAAAACTGGGCAAAAGACCAGCGCAGACATTTCTCAAAAGAAGACATATAAATGGTCAAAAGGTACATGAAAAATGCTTAAGATCACTAAACATCAGGTACATGCAAATCAAAACCACAATGAGATATCATCTTACTCCAGTTAAAATATCTATTACCAAAAATACAAAAATAACAGATACTGGCAAAGATGTGGAGAAAGGGAACTCTTATACACGGGTGGGGGCAATCTAAATTAGTATAGGCATTATGGAAAACAATATTGAGGTTCCTCAAAAAGCTAAAAATAGAACTACCATATTATCTAGCATTCTACTACTGAGTATCCAAAGGAAATTAGTGTAACAAAGGAATATCTGCAGTTCCATGTTTATTACAGCACTATTCACAACTTCAAAGATATAAATCAAGCTAAGTTTCCATCAATGGATAAATAAGTAAGAAAAATGTGGTATATATACAAAATGAAATCTATTCAGTTATTTAATAAAAAGAATAAAATCCTGCCATTTGCAGCAGCATGGACAGAACTGCAGGTCCATCATGTTAAGTAAAATAAGCCAGTCACAGAAATATAAACATCATATATTCTCACTCATATGTAGTAGATAAAAAAAAATTGATCTCATGACAGTAGAGTGTAGAATGATAGTTTAACAGAGGTGAGGAAGGTTGTATGGGGGAAGGACAAGAGAAGTTGGTTAATGGGTACAAATATACAAATAGATAGAAGGAATGAGGTCTAATGTTCAATAGCAGAGTAGGGTGATTATAATTAAAAACAATGTTATTTTATATTTCAGAATAGCTAGGAAAGAGGACTTAAAATGTTCCCAACATATATAAATAATAAATACTTGAGGTAATGGATATCCTAAACATTCTGAGTTGATCATTACACATTGTATTCATGTAAGGAAATACTGCCTATGCTCTATAAATATAGAGAAACATTAAGAATCAATTTAAAAATAAATAAATAAATAAGTTTTTTAAAAGAAAAAAGCAGATTGACATAGATTTTCTTTAGTGATCCAAAAAAAATGTTCTCTACAATAAACCATTTCAAATACAATGACACAGGTCGATTTAAAGCAAAAAGATGGAAAGAAATATACCACATAAATATTAATTTTTTAAAAAAGCAGCAGTCACTATATTGATATTAGATAGAGTAGATTTTAGACAGAAAAATTATTTGTGACAAATAAAAACATTACATAATGGTGAAAGGATCAATTCACCAGTGGGACATAACAATCCTAAATGAGTACAAACCAAACCACACAGCCTCAAAATACGTAGTACACAAAACAAAAACTAGTAGAGCTGGAAAGAGAAATGGAGAAACACAAAATTCGAGTTACAGTCCCCAATTTATTCCACTCTCAGCATATTATAGAACTACCAGACAGAATGGGAGAAATATTTGCAAACTATGCATCCGACAAGTTAGTCACATGCAGAATCTACAAGGAATTCAAACAACTCAACAACAGCAAAAAAAGCAAACCCATTAAAGAGTGGGCAAATTACATGAACAGACATTTTGCAAAGGAAGACATATAAATTGCCAATAAATATATGAAAAAATACTCAACATCACAAATCATCAGAATAATGCAAATTAAACAACAATGAGATACCATCTTACACCAGTCAGAATGGCTATTATTTAAAAGTCAAACAATAACAGATGTTGATGAGGATGCACAGAAAAGGGAACAATTATACATTGCTTGTGGGAATGTAAATTTGCACAACTTCTATGGAAAACATAAAAGAGTTGACTCAGCAATCCCACTACTGGTACCTACCCAAAGGAAGAGAAATCATTATATCAAAAGATAACTGCACTTACATGTTTAGCACAGCACAAGTCACAACAGCAGAGATATGGAATCAACCTAAGTGTCTATCAATGGATAACAAGAGAAATAAAATGTGGTGTATATATATTCCATGGAATATTACTCAGCCTTAAAAAAAGAATGAAATCATGTCTTTTTGCTGCAACATGGATGGAACTGGAGGCCATTATTTTAAGTGAAATATCTCAGAAATAAAAAGTCAAATATCACATGTTCTCACTTGTAAGTAGGAATTAAATAATGTGTACACGTAGACATAGAAAGTGAAATAATTCACACTGGAGACTCAGACAAGTGGAAGAGTGGGAACAGAGAGAGGGATAATAAATGACCTTGTGGGTACAAAGGACACTATTTGTGATGGCTACACTAAAAGCCTAGGCTACACCACTACATAATATACTCATGTAACAAAACTGCACTTGTACCCCTTTCATCTCTAAAAAATTTTTTTAAAGAAAATTAGCAAGGATATAGAACTCAACAACACAATCAACCAACAGTATCTATTTGACAAATATAGAACATTTCATCCAACAAAAGAACAACATACATGTTTCTCCAGAGTCCATAGAGTATTCCCAAGACAAACCATACCCTAGGCAATAAAACAAATCTCAAAAACTTTAAAATTTAAAACAATTGAGGTGAAGCAGAGTGTTTTTTCTTAACACAATGGAATTCAACTAGAAATCAATAACAAAGCAAGAAGAAAATTTCCAAACACTTGCAAATTAATTAGAACACTTCTAAGTAGCTCATGATTCAAAGAAGTCTCAAAGGAAATTTTGAAAAATAAATATAACTAAATGAAAAAAACACCTGCATTAAAACAGCTAAAGCAGTGCAGAGAGAATAATTAATAACACTTAGTGAAACCTTACAAAAGACAGAGTACCAAATCAATAATCCAAGTTCCTACTTCAGGAAACTAGAAGAAAAGAGCAAAATAAGCTAAAAGCAGAGAAAGGAAGAAATAATAACAGAAAAAAAGGAGAAAATCAACTGCAGCAACAGGCTAGTTCTTGAAAAAAGAAAAAATAAGTATACCTGAAAAACCATTAGGTAAGACTGACGACAAACTACAAAAACTAAACCAAGATGAAAGCGACAAACAAAATAGTCCTATAATTACTAAGTAAATTAAATTTGGAATATCAAATCTCTCATGAAATTATCTCCAGACCCGGTGGTTTCACCACAGAATTCTACCAAACATTTAACAAAGAATTAACATGAATTTGTCACAATAACTTCCAGAAAGCAAATAAAAGGAATACTTCCTAATTCACTTCATGAAGATAGTATTACCCAGATAACAAAATCAGATTAAGACAAATAAAATAAAATATTAATTCAAAATAAAACTAATATTTAAATATAAAATGAACTGTAAATTTTATTTTTTTAAAAAAAGGAAAATATCATCAGTATTCAGAGCTAAGCAAAGAATTCTAAGAGGTGAAACCAGGAGCACAATCTATTTTTTAAAAAACTGATAAGTGGTCCTCTGTGAGGAACCCTGTCAAGAAGGTGAAAATACAAGTTAAGAAATGAAAGAAAATAAATGAAAACCATATAACCAACAAAGAACTAGTCTCTAGAATATATAAAAACTCTTGAAACACAACTTTAAAAAAAAGAAATAATCAAAATATAAAATGAGCAAAAAATATAAATAGATATTTCAAGGAAGATATTATACAGATGGCAAATAACATGTTTATTCAACATCATTAGCCAGCATGAAATGAAAATTAGTACCACAATTAGTTCTTACGACGGAATTATCAAAATGACTAAAACTTTAAAATACTGATAATACAATATACTGGTAATAACGTGGAAATATTGGACCATTCATACACTGCTGGTGGGAACACAGAATTGTACAACTACTCTGGAAAATTGGCATCTTCTTAGAAAATTAAATGTGCTTTCAGGATTCTTTCTTTGCTTTGACTTTTTAAAGTTTCATTATAATGTGTCTCAATGTGAATCCATCTTACCTGGAGTTTGTTGAGCATCTTGGATGTTTATATTCATTTCTTTCATCAAATTTGGAAAGTTTTGGTCATTATTTCTTCAGATATTCTCTCTATAACTTTCTTTTTTCTTTCTGGGATTCCCACAATACACATGTTGGTCCACTTGATGGTATTCCACAGGTCCCTTCTGTTCCATTCACTTATATTCCACCTTTTCTCTTTCTTTAGACTCAATAATTTTCATTGCCCTACCTTCAAGTTTGCTGATTCTTTCTTCTGTCTGCTTAAATCTGTCTTTGAATCCTTCTGGTAAATTTTTTATTTAAAGTATTGTAATTTTCAGCTCTCGAATTTCCATTTTTTTGTTTGCTATTTCTTTATCAATATTTCCATTTTGCTTATACATCATTTTCTTGACTTTCTCCATATCTTCCTTTAGTTTTTTCAACATCTTATCAGAACAGGTGTGTCTATACTAATACTAGACAAAATGTACTTTAAATGTAAAAAGTTTACAACAGACAAAGAAGGTAATTATGTATTAACAAAATGTTTCAATACAACAATAATATTTACTTATTTAATGACAGACCATCAAAATATAAGCAAAAACTGACAAAATTGAAGGAAGAAGTAGACAGTTCTATGATAGTAGTTGCATACTTCAATGTCAAACTCACAATATTAAATAAAACCAGATAGAAGATAAAGAGAGAATTTAACACAATAAATCAACTAATCTAACAGACATATACAGAACACTCGACCAAACCATAGCATATACATTCTAATCAAGTGCACATTTTTCAGGACAGATCATATGTTAGGCCAATAATTAAGTCTCACTAGATTTCAAAAATACAGATCATACAAAGGATCTTCTCCAGCCACAAAGGGATGAAGTTAGAAATCAACAGATGTAAAACTGCAATATTCACAAATTTGAAGAAATTAAACAACACACTGTTAAACAACCAATTGATCAAAGAAGAAATATGAAGGGAAATAGAAAATACTTAAATACAAATGAAAATGAAAACACACCAAAACTCGTGGGATGCAGCAAAAACAGTGCTAAGGCCAAAATTTTTAGTTTACTTTAAAAACAAGTCTCAAACAACTTTATAACATAAGGAACTAGAAAAAGAACAACAAAATAAACACACAGCTATCAGAACAAAGGACACAATAAAGATTAGAGCAGAGATAAATTAAAAATAGAGAAACAATAGAAAAAATCAACGAAACCAAAAGTTGGTTCTTTGGAAAGATCAATAAAATTCACAAACCTTTAGCTAGATGAACGAAGAAAAAAAAGGGAAGACTCAAATTACTAAAATCAGAAATGAAAATGGAATATTACTACTCATTATACAGAAATAAAAAGGATGATAAGGGAATCCTATAACAATTACACATCAACCAACTGAATAACCTAGATGAAATGTACAAATTCTCAGAAACACAAAATCTACCAACACTAAACCACAAAGAAATAGAAAATCTGAATAGACCTACAACAAGTAAAGAAATTGACTCAGTTGTCAAAAAAATCTCATCTCTGATGTTGATGAAAAAATGCAAAGTTTCAGTTAGGAGAATTAGTTTTAGAGCTCTATTACACAGCATGGTGACTATAGTTGATAATAGTATACTGTATACTCGAAAATTGCTGAAAGCAGATTTTAAATGCTCTCGCTAGAAAAAAGATACGTATTTCAGATGATGGATATGTTAAGTAGCTTGATTTAATCATTTTGCCATGTATACATATAATAAAACATCATATTGTACCCCATAATTACATACAAAAGACATCTCCTGACAAAGAAAAGCCCCCATGGCTTCACAGGGGAATTATAACAAACATTTAAAGAAGGATTAAAACCAATCCTTCTCAAACTTTTTCAAAATACTGAAGATGAGGGAGTACTTCCTAACTCATTCTATAAGGCCAACAGTACCCCAATAACAAAGTCAAACAAAGACACTACTAGAAAAAAAAAACTTACAGAACATTATCCCTTATGGACACTGGCATGAAATTATCAGAAAAATACTGGCAAACCAAATACAGCAGCATATTAAAAGAATTATACACCATGACCAAGTGGGATTTATTCGTGGGATGCAAGAATTGTTCAACATATGAATATTGATCAATGTAATATCTAACAAGAGACTGAATGGGAAAAAAACACAAAACATCTCAATTGATGCAGAAAAAGCATTTGACAAAATTCAACACCATTTTATAATAAAAACTCTCAACAAACTAGGAATAAAAGGAAACTAACTCAACACAATAAAGGCTATATATGAATAACCCATAGCATACATCATACATCATACTCAGTGGTGAAAGACTGAAAACTCTTCCTTTAAAATCAACAATAAGAAAAGAATGCCCACTTTCACCACTTCTATTCAACATGGTACTTACTAGAAGTTCTAGCCAGAGCAATTAGGCAAAAAAAAAAAAAAAGGAAAGAAAGAAATGAAAGGCATCCAGGTTGGAAAGAACGAAGAAGTAAGTAATCTCTGTTTGCAGATAATATGATCTTACATATGTAAAACCCTAGAGATTCCCCCCACCAAAAAAAAAAAATCCTGTTGGAACTAATAAATGAATTGAGCAAAATAGTAGGACACAAAGTCAGCATGCAGGAGAGCCCAGGGTATCAGCAAGGTAGCAGAATAGAAGATGCCCTGGCATCACTTCCCAACACAAAAATTGAAGAAACTATTCAAAAATGAGAATACTATCCTGAGTTCACCAGAACTCTGGGTTTGGAGGAGAAGTGGAGAAAATACCTGGGTCCACAAAATCAAGAGAAGCCATGACTGGTAAAAGAAATAGTCATTTTAGGCTCCATCAGCCTATCCCCCAAGCTGTCATAATGTCACTCATAGAGACTCTAGACCTCTGATTTCTGAGGTGAGAGAGAACTGGAGGTTAATCTTTAACCTCTTCATGAGTCTAAGAGAAGAGTCTTAACAGAAAGCTTACTCCAGTCCCACCCCATGGGAACCACTGAGAGTGGAGTGGCTGAATCATCTGGGGTGAACTAGGAACAAAGAGCAGGATGCTGATCGTAGCAACTGACGTGTGAAACTCAGCAGCTACTCTGCAGGGTATGCCACAGTTAAGAGACTGACTGGAAGGAGGGTTCAAAATGGCTGACCAGATGCAGATAGTAGGTGCCTCTTCCATTAAGAAAAATCAAAATAGCAAGTAAATATAAACACTTTGAATGGATTGTCTAAGAGAGAACACTGGAATTCAACAGAGAAGTGACAAGAATCACAGAAAGCAAATAAGAATGAATCCAAGCAGCCTACTGGGCTGGGATAGGTGTGAAGCTGATAGAAGCTCCCTGATGTGGGGAAAAGGTGAGTGAGAGACCCCTAGGGCTCCACACTCCTATAATAGACTTTTTCAATTCTATCTGCAGAAGAGTCCCTCAGTCCTCCCAGGCCTCCAGGATAACAGGGAACTGCCTAGAAATTACACAAAGGCATTTTCGAACTCGTGAAGCCCCACAGGCTTTTGAGGCCTGAGCAGCTGTAGCCTAGTCCCAGTCTGAGAGCCCAACCCCCAGAGGCCTGTGTGTTACCCTGGGTCTGCCATCAGTATCGCTGCCCCAGCCACCAGGCCAGAGAGAAAGCAGGGCAGTCAAACACCTTCACAAGGCCCCAAAGACAGATACGACCACCACTGCTGTGGGACAGAGAAGTGAGCAAACTAAGCACCCCATAACTGCTTAACTTTGCTGATCCCACTGAGAGAGGCCTGCCCCGCTATACACATACCATGGGAGACCCACAGTGCTGCCACCCTGCCCCCATCTGAGCATTTCCACTGAAGCCAGCACCACTCTGAGAGCCCAGACCCCAGACGCCTGTGTTCTACCCTTAGACTTCTGCCATCACTGCTGCCTCTGTCACCCTCAGGCCAGAAAGAGGCAGGCAGGTCAGGCACTTTCATATGCCTCAAGGACAGATACCACTGCCACTGCCGTCAGATGGAGGTGTGAGCAAAACATGTGTATCGCAGCTGCCTGCCTCCACTGCTCAAGGCAGAGAAAGGTCCAGCCTCCCTTGGTGGCAGGTCCACAGCACAGCCACCCTGCCTGAGCATTCTGCTGGAGGACTGGAGACCAGCCCACTCCTCCCTATCATAGGCTGCACCTGAACCCTAGGGACCTGAGGACAAATCCACCAGTCCAGTCCAAACAGGACTCATGCATACCATCCAAGGGGCCATCTAGGGGCCTAGAAATTGGGGGACTGCCTAGCCCAGTCCACCACAACTGGCACCTGATCATTCCAGGGTCTAAGTCAGGCCAACCCAACCAGCTGACAACATCACAGCTGGCATGCACTTGCACATGCCAAAAAGTGGAGCCACTCCCCCTCTATACACAAAGCAGCAGTGTTCCTGCATTGGAGGCCAGGCACACCACAAAGATGAGATAAGAGGTTCTACTCCAAAGCCACTTCCACAGGGAGCCATAGGACAGGAATTTTCTGCAGCCCTCAGTTACACTGTGGCCTGGAGGTAGACAACCGTGTCTGACTAAACTGAGAGTCATGAGCCCTGTGACAGGGGTATAATAGGGAAATGGATTGCATTCCCACGTGCCTAGGATGTGAAGCTGGTGCAGCCAACTCCCCTCCTTCAGAGAACTCAGTACATTTCACCAGGAGCTCTCCCTGCCACTCCCATCAGTGTCGATGTCTGCTCTTGTCAATAGGGTATTCATGGGTGAGCTTGGCTGTCCAGTTCCACCCAGCTTTGTCCCCCCACCTACGGAAGCTCAGCAGGGAATTCCTGGAAACTGGGCATTCCACAGACCAGCCCACCACCTGAAACAACAGAGAGCACCTCCCAGTGTATAAAGATCAAGCCCATACCCATCTGCTTCTGCCACAGCCACTCTTACACATAGGTGCTACCTACTAGCCTGGGGGTTGAACTGCACAACACAATACAAAACCTGATAATGGAAGTCCACAATGTTGAGGAATGAGATAAGCTTCCTGAGACAAATACAATCCTCTTCCTGCAGAAGGCAGTTAGCCTGCTCAAATGCCCAGG